>NC_091788.1:47691579-48316162 GCF_029378745.1 Bos indicus | reverse complement strand
ACATGAGCTTTCAAATCTGCCTGCAGTCACCAGCTGAGCACCCACCTATCCTGGCCAGGGACCTGTGCCAGTCCTCTGCCTCCAGGGTCAGCTGCATCCTCACCCAAGAGCCTCAGATGTGGGCCAGCACGGGTCCATCTGGCCTGGGCCCCAGGGGGCCTCTGATGAGGATGTACCATTTAATGAAGACTGCCCTGTAGTGCTGTGGAGGAAGGTGAATGGCCTGCATCAGGAGAACCCGGCAAGCAGCAGAGTAGTCTGAGGTCATGTCATAAGGAGTATATGTCCAGGACAAGGGAGGTGAAAGGATTACACACACCCATCACTCCCACACACTCTCCAGTCGTGCTGGGCAGGGGCTGGCTCAGGGACCCCAGGATCCCCTGGGGTGGTAGGTTCCATCTTGGAGCAGGGGCCCCCAGAGCAAGGGCCCATAAAGCTGCCCACCCTGGGCAGCCATAGCCACCTTCACCTCCCCACGCTGACCCCCATGTTGGATCCCTCCCATTGGCTGCTCCAGCCCAGACTCGGTACAGGCCTCTCTCTGAGCACAGATGCTCTGCGGCCGCTGAGCCCTGCATCCACCCCATCTCCAGGGTAACGCAGATTTCCCCCGTGTGCTGCTTAAAATACCCTGCCGTTCCCAGCCACACGGCGCGTGCTCTGTTCTCAGCCGGGCCGCCTCCCCTAGGGCCCTGCTCTCCCGAGCGGTCACTGGGCAGGCCCCAGGGCCAGCAGCCCTCCTCTCCCCTGTGTGGCTGTGTCCTCGGCCCCTGGGGTACAGGCCACTGTCCCACGTCCTCACCTGACGGGCGGGTCGATGCTGGCCCTCCTTGCCACACCCAGGAACACCTGTTGTGTCCACATGCCCCTGGGCCCTGGCCCTGTAGACTCTCAGCAGGGACACAGCTGAAGGACTCCGTGTCCTTGCCACCCCAGGGTCCTGCTCCAGGTTGGCGGAGCCCAACTGTGTCTCACCAACCTAACCATGGACGTGGCTGTGCTCGGCCAGGAGACTCAGGCTGTCCTGTCACCCATCACGATATGGGCTTCTAGATACGCTTTTTTCAAGTATGACCTTCGCACACATTCCTTTAACATCTCTCAGATTTTAATTATTCTGGTTCGTCAAAACCTGCTCAGAAGCATCAGGCCAAGACATTCCCAAGTAAAGCAGCTCCAACACATTTACTCCCAGCCCGGGCTCCATCAGGGGGCACCCAGCCTGGGCTCCGTCCGGGGGCACCCAGCCCGGGCTCCGTCCGGGGGCACCCAGCCCGGGCTCCGTCCGGGGGCTCCCAGCCCGGGCTCTGTCCAGGCTGCGCTGCTGGGGCCAGCCCCATGCCTCTGCCTGGCCGCACCCCGCCTTGTCCCACCTCCCTGGCTAATGGCCATCTCTCAGTGCTGGTGGTTCTCCCCTCTCTCCTCCCTTTGCACCTCTGCCCCATGCTGTGAGCGCGTCCGTGGCCAGGACCCAGCCCTGCTCTGCATTTCCATTCCTTTAGCCTGGCACGCGCCAGGCCCAGAAAGGCGCCAGGGTACCAAGTGTCGGAGAGTCATCTCCCCACGTCTCAGAGCCTGGGTTTGTCCTCCGTCATGCCTTGAGCCCTGCCCTGACCCCCACTCTGCACCCCCCCCAGCCCTACCCACCTGCCAGGACCCCCCAACTCCAGGGGCCCCACCTACCTCCAACCTGCCTGTCCAAGCTCATCTCCATCCCCTGGGCCAGGGCTCCCTGAAATCTGCCTTGAAGGGCCAGCGAGCAAACGTCTGTCTTTGCGGGCTGGGAGTTCTCTGGGGCAATTACCCCCTTGCATTGTAGCACAGAAGCAGCCACACACACAGTACATGGCGAGCGGGGGTCGCTGTCCCAGCAGAACGTTGGTGACGAAGCAGGCGGCCTCGCCTGCAGACCCCAGCGTGGCCAGGAGCTCAGGTCGGGCTCCAGTCCCGTAGGCCTCCAGTGGTTGTGTAGCTTCCGGAAAGAGACAGATCCCCTCAAAGTCTCAGTGTCCCCGTCGAAAATGAAGATGGTCATTATACCACCACGCAGGGCTGGAGCGAGCCCAGACAAGGCGATCCAGGGCAGGCAGTCGTTGCTGAGAAGGGTTGTTACCATCGTTCCAGCCCCTCGACTCCTTGCCTCGTGAAGATGTGCCCCGCTTTGCCCCCCTCTGTGTCTCTGCTTATGCCGTTGCTCCTGCCCGAGATGCCCGTCCCTCACTTGTCTGTCTGCCAAACTCCTGCTCATCCTGCAAGACCCAGCTGGGAGAGTCCGTGCTCTCCTTTGCCCTGTAGAGCACGACCCATCTCCCTGCCGCAGCCCACCCCACTCTGTTGTGATGATCTGTTCCGTGTCTGTCTTCCCCACCCTCCCCCAGCCCGTGCCTCGTCTCAGCTTAGTCATCTCTCCATCCCCAGCATCTGACACGCAGAGACGCTCAGACTCATTCATTCAGCAAAGATGCACTCTTGCAGCCTGTGTGTGCCAGACACAGTTCCAGACACGGGGTTCTGGCAGCAGGCAGGGAGGCGGCCCGCCGCTGTCGTGGTGGGGGGCAGTGCTGGGGAGCAGAGAGGCAGGCCGTGTGCAGCAAGGCCACTGATGGCTGCGTGGAGGTGGGGTGTTCAACCTGGAGGAGATGAGGGGTGAGCTGTGCAGACGCAGGGTAAGGGTATTCCAGGCAGGAACGGCAGGTGCAGAGGGCCTGGGGCAGGAACGGGCTTGTGTTTCAGGACCAGCAAGGAGGGTGTCGTGACTGCAGCGTGGTGGGAGGGGGATTCCACTGAGAGGCGGGCTCAGGAAGCCTGTGGACTGCAGTGAGGACTGTGGGGTGTGTTCTGACGCATAGGGCCATTCAAGGGTTTGAGCAGGAAACGATGTGTTGGTGGAAAGTAAAGCCTGCATTATTCAGGAGGCCAACAACCTGGGGAGCAGCTGGACTTAGCAGAAAGCCGACTCCCCAGTGCCAGTTGGGGCCAGAGCTTGTAAAGGGAGAGTTTCAGGGGTGCACAGGCAGAGGGGCGGGGCTACGTGTGGAAGGAGCACAGTCAGCCCGGCAGTCGTCGTGAACTTGCCACGAGCGGTCTGACCGGCATCACTGATTGCTTTAGGTACAGTTAGTCTTCAGTTCCAGGGTTGGTTTGTTCCCATTTCCTGGAGGCCAGTTCTCAGGACTGTGGCAGCTCTTGTCATGGCTACAGTCTGATCATCACGTAGGTAACTCGTTCCACCTGCTGGGGGTTCCAGTGTCTACAAGACGGCTCAGAATAGTACCCGTAGCCCTTGAGAAGAAACTCAAAGTCCTTAACTTTAATGGCTGAACTGTTATTCTGTTGTCCTGTTTGGCCAGTTTCCCTTTGCTTCCGTATTTTCTCACTTCTCTGGTAACGTTTATTCTTTGGCTGAAGTTTCTCTACAGACAAGAGGCAGGCGGAGCGTGTGCGGTTGTGTGGGGTCCCACGACAGGAAGGCCCTTCTCGATTTCAAGGCTGCGAGCGGCATTGATGGCGAGTGCCAGGAGTGGGCGAGCTCGGGTGGCGTCCCCGCTCGCCCTTTTCAGGCCCCTCCCCTCTGCACGGGGTGGGCACCATCCCAGATGAGGAAAGCAGGGCGTGGGGAGGCTGACCTGCTCGCCCGAAGCCTCAGAGCCATCCATGGCAGAGCAGGACCGGAACTGAGGCCCAGGGCAGAGGCACCCATGTGATCGATTCCTTTAAAAATTTTTTTTCATTTATTTGGCTGTATTGGCTAAGACAGTAAAGCGTCTGCCTACAATGCGGGAAACCCGGGTTTGATCCCCGGGTCGGGAAGATCTGGAGAAGGAAATGGCAACCCACTCTAGTATTCTCGCCTGGAAAATCCCATGGACAGAGGAGCCTCTTAGGCTGCAATCCACGGGGTTGCAAAGAGTCGGACACAACCGAGCGACTTCACTTCACCTCACTGGGTCTTAGCTGTAGCATGTGGGATCTAGTTCCCCGACCAGGGATCGAACCCAGGCCCCCTGCATTGGGAGCTTGGAATCTTAACCACCGGACCCCCAGGAAAGGCCCTCTGTTACTTTTCTGTAACAATTATTGAGATGTCCTTCAAATACCGTAATAACTGTGCTTTGAATGCGTGTGTGCCAAGTCACTTCAGTAATGTCTGACTCTTTGTGACCCCATGGACAGGTAGCCCGCCAGGTTCCTCTGTCCACGGGGTTCTCCAGGTAAGAAAACTTGAGTGGGTTGCCATTTCCTCCTCCAGGGGATCTTCCCAACCCAGGGCTCAAACTGGCGTCTCTTACGTCTCCTGCATGGCCAGCGACTTCTTTACCACTGGCGCCACTCTGCAAGTACACAGTTCACGGTAGTTGGTGCGTTTACAAGCCTGCACCACCATCACGCCGTCCAGTTCAGAGCATTCTCACCACCCCAGAAGAGAGCCTAGACCCGTTAGCAGTCTCTCCCATCGCCCTTGCCTCCAGCCCCTGGCAATACCAGTTGGCTTCCTGCCTCTGTGTTTACTTGCTCTGCACCTGTTATGCCAACGCAGCTATGCGTCTGGAGGGCACTGCCTCCCTCCGAGAGCATCGTGTTCCATCAGAGAGTGTGCATGGGGTGGCGTGTCAGTGTAACTGGAAGTGTTTCGTTCAGTTCAGTTCAGTCGCTGAGTCGTGTCCAACTCTTTGCGACCCCATGGACTGCAGCACACCAGGCTTCCCTGTCCATCACCAACTCCTGGAGTTTACCCAGACTCATGTCCGTCGTGTCAGTGATGCCATCCGACCATCTCATCCTCGGTCGTCCCCTTCTCCTCCCACCTTCAATCTTTCCCAGCATCAGGGTCTTTTCCAGTGAGTCGGTTCTTCACATCAAGTGGCCAAAGCCTTGGAGTTTCAGTATCAGTCCTTCCAGTGAATATTCAGGACTGATTTCCTTTAGGATGGACTGGTTGGATCTCCTTGCAGTCCAAGGAGCTCTCTAGAGTCTTCTCTTGGAACTTGTTTTTGCTTAACAAGGGCCACAGAGCAGCTGCATTACCCAAGTGCTCATTTGCTCCTGTCTTATGTGTTTGCAGACAGCTGTGTCAATCGAGTAGAAATTCATTTTCTCTGCCCATCAAGCTAACAAGCCCAGCCCTGTTTTGCCCGGGCGACCTGGAGTCCTGGTTTTCATGCTGGGTTCTCTGGAGCCCTGGGCATTGACTCTACTTTTGCTGACAACTTGTCCGAGTCTGTGTGGTGAACAGGCCAGGGGCAGGCTGCCAGTTTGTCTTGAGTTAATTGGCAGTCGGGAGGGGCCGCGTTCTACCAGATGAATTTTGTGTGATTGCTTCATCGACGCCGTGCCTCGGACCGGCGCGCTGGCTGAGGATGGATCGGTCCCCTTCTCACTCATCCCAGGGGAAGGGTGTGTGATGCTCTGAGCATCCCGCCAAGTCCCATCTGCGTTTGTGGAGGCGTTCGGCTCTCCAGTGCCCTCAGCAAGCAGATGGAGTGGCCTGGGCACTGGCTGGGTACCGAGCCAAGAGCATCGTTCCCCGCCTTGGTTACCAGGCACTGCCCTCTCTCCTCCCAGCTCTGTCTCTATGGCAATAGTAAACAGTGAGCTGGGAGGGAGGTGTGGGCTCCGCCCGCACCTGCCCGTTCTTGCCCTGATGTGGAGTGCTCGAGTTGTCCCCTGTTCTTTTTATTTAATGCATTTGCAGCACAGAACAGGAAACAGCGAGAGCCTTCATCAAGTCCTGAAATAAATAACTCTTGAAAAATGTCAGCCAACAAAATGGTCAGAAAACCTCTCTGCCTGCTTCCCCCACAAGAAGAGCATCACCCCGTTGCTCTGTAGGTTTCCTTTCGTTCACATCACTGTTCACGCACAGAAGTGGAGACCAGCCCACAGCCTGCAGGGGACGGTGTGGTGGAAAAGATGCCTGCTTCTGCCTGGCTTCTAGCTGAATGAATGTCTGCAGGCCCGGCTGGGCTTCTTAGGACCTCAGGAGGTCACGTATGGGTGGTTGTAACTCAGAGTGGTCCTGCGTGTTGACCTGGGTTTTCTCATCTTATTATACCTGTCCTATGTGGGGTGCAGAGCTAGGATAGTGGCATGCATTTTACAAGCGAGGAAACAGCTTAGCAAGGGGAACGCTCTTGCCCAAGGACATAAATTATGAAGCAGCTCTGATTCTGCCTACAGAGCCAGAATCTAACACCTTCTCCACGACTCCAGCTCCCAGGGTGCACACTGCTCTGCCTCGGTGCCTCCTCCATCATAAAACACATAACCCGCCACCTTAGCAACCAGAAAGCATTGGAAACTCCCCAGAAGTCAGCAAAGACTCAGCATCCCCACAGCGGGCCCCGCAGGTGGCTCTGCCATTCTCTGGAAAAAGACAGAGAATGTGGCAGTGTGTACATAAAGCGTAGCCAACCACCCACCCTGCGTTTTCCAGGCCGGTCCTTCTTTATTTTTTTTTTTTGTCTACGCAACGCAGTTTGTGGAATCTTAGTTCCCTGATCAGGAATTGAACCCAGGCCTTCATCGGTAAGAGTGCAGAGTCCTAACCACTGCACCACCAGGAAACTTTCCAGACTGTCCTTCTAATGCTAAAGCTTCTCCGCTTGATTGCCTCGCACTTTAAAATCTGCATTGTGCTTAAAACGGCTCCCTGAAAGGGGCGCGACTTGTCATCCCCAGTGAGGCGGTGAAACCACCTCCAGGTGATGGAGTGAAAAGTCAGGTAACTAATGTAGCAGTCAGCAGCTGCTGCATAAGAAGCTGCCCCAAACTTAGTGGCTTGAAACAGTAACCACTTATCTCGTGACTCTGTGAGTCAGCAAGTTAGGCTGGGCTCTGCTGAGAGCCTCTGCTGTCATCACTAGACGTGTCTCGTGTCTGTACTGGCAGTTGGCAAACAGCAAGCACGCTGGCAGGCACGCTGGGGCGCTGGTCTCGTGGTCTGGTGGTCCAGCCCGAGCTTCTCGCCCTGGCCGCTGGGCAGCATTTGAGACAGGCAGAAAAGGCACAGCCTCTGGAAATCTGGACTCAGAACTGGTAGTGTCACCAACACTGTCTTCTGTTGATCAAGGTCCTGGAGCCAGCCGGGACTCAGGGTCTGGGAAAATAAACCTTGACTCTCGTGGCAGGAGTTCAAAGTCACATTGCAAATGGGTGTGGGTACAGGGAGGGAATAATTGCAGCTACTTTTGTGAACAATCTACCACAGCCGACCGCCACCTGCCTTCCAGGGTGATCTTCATCTCTTCTTCCCTGAAAACCTCCCGTGAGCCTCACAGACAGAGACTCTCGCTCCTGCCTGTTGGTTCCCGTTGGCTTTGTTCATACCTCTGTTCAATCTCTGATCCCAGAAGAGTCTGATTTTATCTGCCTTCCTAGCCAGATGGCAGCTGCTTCATGGCCAAGACCCTGCGTCTCCAACCCCTGCCTGAAGCCTAGCCACACGGGGCTCCACAAAGCTCTGGCCGGTGGATGTGGCTGACCACAGGGATCTGGGCCTCCGGTCTGGTAGCTGGACCTCTGCTCTCCCAGCCTCTGAGACAGCCAAGAGCCCTCACCCCCAGCTTCCACACGGGCCCCAGGAAGCCCAGGTCCCCTCAGGATGTCAGTGGGAGCTAAGTGGGCTTCCGCCTCCACTTGCTCTGTGCGTTAGAAGCTAGGATTTCACCAATCACAGCAGGCTTGGAAGGAGATTTAAAAGTCCCCCATGAACTTGAAAGAGGTACAACTCCAAGGAGCTCATACGAGCCTGGGGAAAAACACATGCAGCTGAGACCAGCATGTCTGAGTTGGGTCTCAGCCCTGCAACTGCCAGGCACCTTCACACCCACTCACATGGGCCTGCGGCCCTTGGAGGTGGCCACCTTGACTGTCAGATGGGATTAGTTGTAAGAATGAGCCCGCCTTGGGTGAAGCTGAGCATGGATGCCACAGCTCAGGAGGGCCCTGCATCTTCCCTGCATCCCTGCTCTTCCTGTGTGTCTTTCCATTCACTTCAGTTGTCTGCAAAGGATGATGAGAGAATCCGTGAAGATGGGGAATTCAGTACAGAGGGTGCCTGCCATGTACTAGCAGGAAGTGAACCTCAGTAACAGACTGCACTCCCTGTTGTTATTGGTACTGAGATGTTTAAGCGGATTCTGACACGTCTTGCCCTCGTGGGACAGTAGCCTGCATCGGGGTGAGGTGGTGTGAACGTGCCCACAGGTCTGAGTGATTCAGCGTGTAATGAGCCTTTTCAGGCATCAGGCCCTCACTCTGACCCCAGTAGCTCGAAGCTCTAGCCAGCTGGTGGCAGCGTAGATGATGCATCTGGCGAAGGCCTTGGAGGGATGTCATTCCGGGCCACTGCTCGCTGGCAAGCACTCAGCTCTCTCTCGTGTTACCCTGATATCTGACGAAACTCCTCCTGCGGACTCCGCGTTTAATAGTCTCCAAATGTTGCAATATGATTCACGTTAAATATGGCACAGGACCAGCTGCAGATAAGTTAAATGTTGCTGGTTTGGGGTGTAAGTGGCATTTATGAATTTTGTAGGAAAGCATTTACTCACTGAAATTCCACAGTTTAAAAAAAAACCACTCCCCTTAGTACACCCTGCAACACTCATTTTTGCCTGTGTTATTGAGGCTAATGACAGTCTTCAAATGAGATTCAGGATTTTTCTCCCCCAAAGAATCTCACTTTAAAGCACCATCTTCCAAAATCAAAATATTTTCTTTCACTTTCTTACCCTATGAAAGCTCGCGACACATGGTGAAGCCGATCAATCACCAGACCAGCTTTTCTCAGTAACCAACCCCAGCTTGTTCCTCACCTCTCGCTTAAATAAAACCTTCAGTCTCCTGAACCTTCCCTGAATTTCAGAAAGTCTGGCCCAAGGGTTAATGATCAGAGGAGAGAGACCACGCAGAGACAAAGAACAGCAGTCCGGCGGGAGAGCTCGTAACAATTTAAACGCTAGATCAGCCAAATAGCCGAGCTGCAGGACCTATAGTTCCTTCCTGAAGGACCTGGAAACCCATGTCTGATGCACATCCCTCAGTTGTTTTTGCAGAAACCAGACTCCCACCAGATGGAAACTGCTATCCGCCAGCATGTAGACCCCAGACCAGTTGGAACCAGAAGGTTGGCGACTAAGATTCCTGACTCTCCACTGTTACGTCACCATCAACCAGTCAGAAAATTGAATACGAGCTGACTGTGCGCCCGGAATCCTCTCCCTCACCTTGTCTTTAAAACTGTTCCCCAAAAGCCAGCAGGGGGTTCGGGTCCTCTGAGCTCGAGCTGCCCATTCTCCTTGCTGGGCGCCTGCAATAAACGCTGCCCTTTCCTTCAGCACAACCCGCTGTCAGTAGGTCGGCTTTGTTTTGCGTGGTCGAGCAGATTCGAGTTTGGTTCAGTGATAACAGCTGGCACTCAGCAAGTGTTGGTTTTCTTGCCTTCAGACTGAATTTCTTCATGAGTCTGGTTTTAATGATCATGGAGACTTTTTGTTTCTGTCTCTTAATTCATCCTCTCTGAACTGCTCCCCCGTGGGGGTACGTGGACATAAATGCACAAGCCACCCGCTCCTAACTGGTGCTGGCCACCTGATCGGCTCCTTAGACCTTGAGAGATCGCCGTTCCCAAATGCCGAGCACGTGGGTTCTCTGAACCAAGACTTAGTCTGGCTTCTGGCTCCTCTCCTGGGCTTCACTTAGCCGGGTGGCCAGGCTGTATCCTTGTCCAGAAACTAGCCTGGGGAGGGGCTTCCAGCCATCTTGGGTTGTCAGCAGAACTGAATCTCCTGGGTTTGTAAGGCTGAATGCCTCCGTTTCTTGCTGGCTGGAGGCTCCAAGCCCCTCTCTACAGACAGAGGCCACCCCCTGCTCCTCCCAGGTGGCATTCCCCAGGACGGTCACCTGCTCCATCCCACGGGCAAGAGAGAGGCTCCAGCGAGAAAAGTGCAGCAGTCTCCTCACTGACAGGCATGTGCTCAGATGCAGCCTGTTCCCTTTGCCATGTTCTGCTGGTCAGAGGCACATCGCAGGTCCCACACTCACGGGATGGGAATCTCACTGGGAGGTGGGATCCTCAGGGCTGCTTAACGGCCTACCTGCCACAGAGACAGTCAGCATATTTGTCAACCCCCAGCGGGGTCTGATGGTACTTGGTAGAGCATCCTGTCTCGAGAAGGAAAGTAGGGACCCAGCAGAAGAGTATGAGCCAGGGCTCTCTCACATCAGTGGCAAGGCGTCTCTCTGCCTGGTGCCCCTCGGGAAGCTTTGGTTATTCCAAACCTGTGCGTAGGAGGCTTCGAGTCTTCCAGAGCCCAATGTACCCTGCTTCCACTGCTCCTGTCATTGGTCCTGCTTTTGAGCTGAGAGATTCTTTGAAAAGCTCTCCAGGTAAAAGCTCCGTGAGCCTTTGAGGTACGGCAGGGTGGGAGGTGAGGTTCTGACTCCTATTTCCAGCTCGGTTCCTCTCAATTCTTTAGGAGACCATCTCTCGCTGCAGGTCTGAGAGCCCCCAGCTCTGAGAAGCATGATGCACCCATTTTTAAAAGCAATTATGTGCGAGGATCCCTTTCTCTTTCAATGAAATTCTTACATTAAAAACCCATAATACACCTCATTCCAAAAAATTCACATCACACCCTTTATCAGCCAATGCCCAGTTAGGAGCAAACACACACCTCAGCAGGTGCTTCAGACAGAGAGGGTGGAATACAGGAAATTTTTTTAAAAGATTTTTATTTTGATGTGGACAATTTTTAAAGTCTTTATTGAATTTGTTACAATATTGCTTCTGCTTTATGTTTTGGTTTATTGGCCACAAGACCAGAGATGCAACCCACACCCCCCCTGCATTGGAAGGCAGAGTCTCAGCCGCTGGCCCAGTAGGGAAGTCCCTGGAATGCAGGAGATTGATTTCAAAAGTATTGCTGGAGAATCCAGTGTGTTTATGTGACAAGACTGTAGGAAGGGCGAGAGGAAGAGAAGGGGGCAAGTGATGCCACCCAGAGACAGGTCACCGCCAGAAGCCAGCGCTGCCCCTGAGTTAGGGCAGCAGGAAGACCCAAGAGGCGTTCCTGTGGGTGTGTGGGACCCTCCCACCAGGGATATGCAAAGCAGCGGCACTGCCCTGCCGCCCTGCACAGGGGTCTCATCTCCAGAACCTGGCTGCTGCCCCGGCCAAGGCATCTGGGAAATGCAGTGTCCACAGTCACTCCCCATAGGGTGCAGAGGGTGGGAGGAGGCTGGGCACCGGGGGTGGGGCACTCCTCACCCCTGGGGTGGCAGGGAGTGTGAAACAGGCTGTGACCGTCCAGGGTTATTTCAGAGTGCGCAGCCTCGGGGGCCGCCTGACCGGAAGACAGTAGTTAGACGGATGCTCCCGCTCAGGGAGGTGCCATCATCAGCCCAGATATGTCGCCTGAAACGCTCACACCCCCTGAGGGTCCTTGCCACCAGGGATGTGGTGTAGAGACTCGATAAGCATCATCGAAAAGCTCCAGATGAACGAAGGATATTCTTCTCTTGATGCTGAAGGCACTGGCATTTCCGGAGAGTCCATTGTGTTTCTGTGTGAGTCGTGTGACAAGAGTGTAGGATCTGAGCTCGGAGAGTTATGAGAAGGTCTTCCATTCACCTGGAGGTAGCTAAGGACTGACCACACCCGGCCCTGCCAGCACTTGCTCATAGTACCTTCCAGCACTGGGACCATGGACCTCCAGACTGCCCCTAGACACAGGACTGCCTGCCGTGAGAGCACTGCCAGGGGTCCTGCAAAACAGCGCTTCCCTGGAAGTTAGGATCTGCTCATCGTTGAGATTCTGTCGACCTCAGACCCCACCACTCCCTGCTGTCTGACACCTGCTCCTTGACGCATGGCCTGCCTGGAGGCATTTGGATCTGTGGCTCCTACTTATGACTTTGGTTTGTATATTAAGCCCAAGGGACAGCATATAACTCGTTGAGAACCGAGCCTGTGCCAGATGCCAGGGACGAAGTGTCAGAGATGGGGAATGCTGTGAGTGCCTGTGAGCTGCTCACACTCCAGGAAAACCCCACACGCCCCGACACACGCAACTGTTCTCTGTGACACCCGTGAATGGGACTTGAGAAGGAGGCTGGGCCCCCCCGGGAATGAACACAGAACCTGCCTGGGAGACCGGGTCTGCACACGACAAGAAGAGACATCTCGATGTCCTGGGCAGTAACTGGAGCCAGGGAGATGCCAGGCAGGGTCCAGGGACGCGTTGATCTCAGTCCTGCCTGGAAGAGGGGCCCCGACGTCCCAGGAGCGTGCACTGAGCTCCTTTGGCTTCTGGAAAGGAGCTTTGAGTTTTAGGTCTCCTTGGCAAGTAGACGAATTCCAAATCCCCCGCCTGTGTTCTGTCCTCCCCACGGTGCGTGTGTGCGTGCGTGAGTGTGAATGTGTATGCACACACGCACGCACCTGAGCCTCAAGAACGCATGGCTGCCCTGCCGGGTTCTAAGTCATCAGAGGCAGGTGATCGGCTGAGAGACGTGAACGTGTCTCGGTGTCCTCAGTCTCCCGCCCAGGAAGCTCCGTGGGTGTGATGGGTGCGGGTCTGCCGCTCTCTTCATGGTGCAGTGAGCGAGCGCCTGGTGCTGTGGGCCCACCCCCTGGGCCCCCTCTCCATCCCCCAAGTCAGCGCCTTGTCCATCCCCGCCTCCCGGATGCAGGAACACGCTTCTCTCATCTGCTGGGGCCACGCTGACCGGGGCTCACACCGTAGACATTTACTCCTCACAGTGCCGGAGGCCGAAGCCCAAGGTCAAGGCACCAGGTGAGCCCCTGGAGAGGGCTCCTTTCCCGGTTTGTAGGCAGCCGCCTTCTCCCTCGCAGGCTGGAGGGAGCCAGCTCTGGTCTCTGGCCTCTCCTTGAAAGTAAAAGTCACTCAGTCGTGTCCATCTCTGCGACCCCATGGACTATACAGTCCATGGAATGCTCCAGGCCAGAATACTGGAGTAGGTAGCCATTCCCTTCTCCAGGGGATCTTCCCGACCCAGGGATTGAGCCCAGGTCTCCCGCATTGCAGACAGATCCTTTACCAGCTGAGCCACCAGGGAAGCCCTGCCTCTCCTTATAAGGATGCTAGTCTCTTGGTGGGGTCTCCACCCTTGTGACCTCCCTCTGACCCTCATCACCTCCCTAAAGTCCCAGAGCCCCTGGGCGTCAGGTCGGGGGTGCAGATCGAGGCCCTTGTGACCACATAGGGTGGAGAAGATCCTCTGTCATCTCTCGAGTCCTGGGCCTGTGTGTGTGTGTGTGCGACGCACGGGCCACACCCACCTCTGTGATGGGCCGGTTGGACAGGCGATGACCCCGCGTGACGCTTTCAAGTTTCTGCCGAGTGTTCACATGTGCAGTGGATACACGGGGGCGTCTGCGGGCCACAGGCCTGGGGATGCAGGGGCATCCGGGTCGGACCCACCTCTGCCACCAGGAGCCAACCCCGCCCCCAGCTGACTCGTGATTTTCAGGTAGCCCTTACATGAGGACGTGTTCTTGCGTGCCCATTTTTCCTGAAGCTGAATCTCAGAGAGGGCGAGAAATTTGTGGAAGGTCACAGATGAGAAAGGGCCAGCCCTGCCCTCAGGGCCCGGTTTGCCCGCCGAATCGGTCAGCAACCTGGCGGGAGTTGCAGCCATGAGCAGCTCGCCCCCGAGAGGGACGGGGCGCCTCCCAGGACACGAGGCTTTGAGCCACCTGGGGGAGGGGACACGGGGCTGAAGGGCGTGTGAGCGGCATGGAGCACGGAGAAAGGGCTGGGCTGTGGAGGGAAAGCCGCGATGTTTTTACCCTCCTGTCTCCACTGCTGCCTCCCACGGGATCTCTCCCAGGGAGTGGTGGCCGCAGCCCCTGGGCCTCCAGTGTATCAGGCACGGGCTGTTTCTGTGACTCCCTGCTTTGCCCAGAGACCAGTCGGAATGCCAGTGGAGGGACAGGGCCCTGGAGAAGCAGGAATCCACTTAGGTCTGGGCCCCAGGGGGGCAGGATTGGGAACCAGCATATCTTCCAGGACACCCAGCTGGGGACGTCCCTAGCTGGGGTGAGGGAGGAAGCCCCCGCTTGGTCTTCATCCCCACCGGTCAGCTGAGAGCCCTGCGTCCCTGGGGGTGTGCGGCAGGAGACAGGGATACCTGGCAGGTACAGGGCTGGGCCTAGAGGTTCCAGGCTCCCCTTTAGCTGGCTGGGTGCCCTTAGGCCACTCACTTCACTTCTCTGGCCAGTGTCCTTATCTCTGAGTCTTCATGGGGCATCTGCTCCAACACGGCTGGGTGGACAGGACTCTGAGGGCGAGTTACACCTCAAACCAGGCGGCGTCCAGCCTCAGGTCTACAGGGAGCAGAGGGTTTGTGCTCTTCACGTTGACTCTGAAACAAAATCATTCACAGCCCTAACATCCCATTTTAATGATTTATGTATTAATTGTTAAATTAAGTAATAAGTAACTGGTTTAATTCATTGATAATTAGCTTTAGATAATTCATTATCATCACCCCATCTGACAAATAAGAGGCTGGACCCGGGCCATGCAGCTGGTGGGTGTGGGACCTGGCTCCTGCTTGCCCACTGGCCACGTGGCCTGCTTCTCAGAATCCAAAGGACATTGACTGAGAGTCACCAGCCCTTCAGACCCATGGGAATCCTGCAGCTCAGAGGTGAGGGGTCCTGTCCGGGACCACACCATGAACTCGTGGCAGCTGTTTAAGGGAAGAAGTTGATGACAGAGGAAAAACAGGATCTACAGCCTGGCCTGTACCCCACTGAGCCTTCCCAAGCAAGAGCCATGAGGTGAGAGGGCATCGCTAGGAAGGAGGCAGGCTCAGCTGCCTGCCCGACAGCAAGCCCTGCCTGCAGCCTGCTCCCCACCAGCCTTCATACTGAGTGTGCAGAGTACATGCACGTCCCCCCAATCCCTCCAAGCACCTGAAGACCCCTTCCCCTCCTCCAGGGATGCAGGGACCAGTGGAAGGCCCAAGGGATGCCTTCAGCCAAGACCCGCTTCACTGAGGTCCTGTCCCTTTCTTTGACCTTGGCTCCGCCGGGTGGCGCGGTCAGAATGGACTTTTCCACCCGGCCGTCCACCTTGCAGCACGCAGGGCTCAGAAACCGCTGGGACCAAGAAAACCCTGTGTGACAAAATGAGAAAGCGAATCCTCAGGACAAGGACGACAGCAGACTCTAAGTGTTACCTCGGCCCCGTGCTCGTCGCGGGGTTGAATCACTTTCCTCTCCCCGCTAATGGCGTGCGTAATTGCACTGGTTTCCAGGCGTCCTTCACCCGCACTTATTTAGACTAGTGACTGATGCGTTGCCATGGAAACCAGCACTAGGAAAAAAAAAAAAAAAGAAACCATCCCCGGTACAGTGGGAAGTGAAAGGATGCGGGCTCCAATCTGGAGCTTACAACTTGTGTCAAAGAACCGAATTTTCCGCCGATCCCGACGTGTGGTCTCCCAAAGTCAAATCTGAAAACCTCCCTGCGGATTAAACACTTGGAGCCATCTTTCTTCTTCCTGTTTTTTTTTTCCCTTTTGTTCCACAATTCTGACTGCGGAGGGCTGCAACTTTTTTCCTCTTGGATTAACAGACAATAGTAGATGAGGGGGCCCTGTGGATGCGGGCTCCGCATGGACCCAGACCGGCAGCGGGACCAGCCTGAGTGAGATGGTCACACCCAGGTTAGAGACGATGGCTGAGAACTCCCGGTTCAAGAAGAAAGTTCATTTTGGAGGTACGATGTGGTCTCCCGAACCTGCTCCCGGCGGGCGGCCGCACGAGAGTCTTTGTTCTTGACCCTCTGGGGCTGGCGCTGGGCTAGTCGGGGTGGCTGGCTGTGGAGGCGATGGCTCTGTGCTGGGTGTGTTTGAGAATTAGTGTATTTCTGGTGGTGGTGTTTCACCAGGGAAGGCTATTGTTTCCCTAACGGCTTTCTAGTGTTCCCAAGATAGAAGAGAAAAATCAAGGTAGCCGTCAAGTCACCCCAGCAGACTTGAGCATCTTGGGTACTGTTAGTGTCCCAGGGGCCTGATTCTCCAAAGTCCTTTCAAGCTGCCATGGGGGCGGGGGGCGGGGGAAGGTGCAGGGAGTTAAGACCAACTGGAGCATCTATTCCTAGTGAGCGCTGTTGTTAAGTTCCAAGGGCGGACGACTGCATTGTGAGTCCCTGTGACTTAAAGGCATAGATGTGTCCAGGGTTCCTGTGTTCCCCCGACAAGCTGTATGGCACGTCTCCCCACACTGAACGGGGGGGCAGTGTGCCTCCCGACTCGTCCAGCTTGCCCTTCTGCAAAGAAAGCATGGCTGGTGTGCTTTTTAGTTCTCTGTGTGTGTGTGTGTGTTTTAAATCAAGTGAACTGGGTGCTTCTCCGGTATGGTAGCCTCTGAGACAAGAAAACACCATCTGTATTTTCAGCCCGCATCGCCTTCTTCAACTTCTACAGTAGGTTGTTGCCAACTGCACCCTCTCGCTCCCAGGAGCAGAGGACAGGGGACACAGCTAGCTTGCAAGGGCTCAGGCTGGGGAGCTCGGCGATCCTTGAAGGACCACCCCTCCCCCCACCGCCTCCCAGGGGTCCCCTTGAGGTTGTACAAGGAGACATTGAGCCATGAACGGCTGAGGCTCTGGCAACGCCCGCCCCCCCCCCCCCCCAGGTCTCACCTGCTGGTCCTCACCCACTGCCAGCCTCAGTATCTGTCACAGACCTGTAGCATCTTTGGGGGACAGGTTGGTGGGTTTCAGGGAATGCGCGCCCAAGAGGCTGGTGCGTGCCATTTGTAAGGTCACCGTCAGGGTGGGTCTTTGTGCGATCTGTTAGCGCCGCCTAACCCTGTATCCTCCTCAGCCTCCCAGACCCCCTGGTTCTTGCCAGGGTGAATCCGGTTACTCCCTTAGTCCTGAACCGTGCCGCGTCCAAGGTGTGCCTACATCGAGGCCGAGCCGGGACGTCTCAGCGACCTGCCCACACGATCAGGGCGGTTTCCTGGAGCTCAACAGGTCCCATTTTTCTCTGTGTCCTATTTCCTAAGCCTCAGCTGCCAGGGCCCCTAAAAAAGATTTTAAGGAACTAAAAAGAATCCCTCCGCCCCCAGTCGGTTCCTGGGTTTAAATCCAGCTTCGCTGCTCACCCCTTGTGTGTCCTTGGGTCTCTCACGTCACCTTTCCGGGCCCCTCCAGGGGGAAGGGGGCCGAGAACCCTGCCTCCAGGGAGGGGCGGCATCAGCATGGGGAGAGGGGCTCCACAGTAGGGGCTCCCCTGCACCTCGGTTCTGTGCCAGGCGCTGTGATTGGCAGGGAAAGGCTGCAGTCAAGTGGAACTCAGGAGGAGGTGCTCCCCGGGGAGGGAGGGGTCTTGATGGTGGAGGCCGAGGATGGGGGAGCACAGAGGGGGTCAGTCCAGGTATCCTGGCCGGACAGAGGAAGGAAGCCTGCTGCCCCCCAGGGCCTGGCTGCCGGCTTCGGTACCAGGAGGCTCCCAGGGCCTGGCGTGTTTTCAAGCACCCTGCCCCTCCGCATAGTCATGCCAGCCCCGGGCTGCTGGGCCAGGGCAGCTCGGTCTCCCCCAGCCCCCTGAATGCTCCCCGTGATGGAGAGAGATGAGGACAGCCTCCTTGGCATGGGCGCTCCCGCCAAGCTTAGCAACAACATGCAATCAGGCTCCGAGTCCTCCATTTACTGTAATTTCCACTTAAACTGCCTGTCTGGCTCCATGGATCAGTATAAATGCTTCCACTGAGCCGCCTGGGCTGATTTTTTTTTTTTTTAAACCTTCTAATTACTGTAGAGTAGAGAGCGACTCATTGACAGCTAGCAGCTTTATTCATTTGTCCAGACAATTTGGGAGGGTGGAGACGGGGAAATGTGGCCAGGAACCCGGCTTACTCGGCCTCCCCCGAGTGGAGCCCCAGCCTCCCTTGCCCAAGGGCGACAAGATGGGGAGAGAGGTGGGTAAAGCAGAGCCTCAGACCTCGGGTCACAGCGCCGGGCGCCTGGGTGGAAGGCATCCGCTCGGGTGTCCCCACACCTGCCCTTGAATGGGCCAGGTCCCGCTCATCCTCAGACAGGGCTCCTGAATCTGAAAGCCCGGGGTCCAGGTTTCCTGCATTCTCTAGTGATTTTCAAAGCGCAGCATCGTAAAGCACCTCCCGCAGGGAATGACTCATCTGGAAGGCTTGTCCTGTACAGACGTGATGAAGGGGACTCAAGTGTGAGCCATGCCCTTGAGCCGGGCTAGGGTCCCAGCTCTGCCGCCCACAGGCTGAGCGCCTTGAAAACGGTCCAGTCATGTCTGGTGTTCTGGCCGAGCCTCGTGGAGCTGCGGGCGGCGATAGCAGAGGCATTCAGAGAGCAGCCTAACAACCAGTCCGGCCGCCCCTCGAGAGCTGTGTGACTTGGGATTGTCGCCTAACCTCTCTGTGCTTTGATTTTTCTGCCCCCGGAACAACAGCATCTGGTTCATGGTGCAGTGATTGATTAAACCAGAGAAGACGTGTCCCTCGGAACCGGAACCGCTACCCTAATGCACAGGGCTTTCCTTGTCCCACCCGACAGGAAGGCGGGGCCAGACCTGGCTTCTTCTGCCTGCTGTCCTGACACTCCCTCCCGACACTCCCTCCCAGGAAGGGGTGGTGCAGCTTGACTTCCACAGTGCAGATGGGAAAGGGAGCGTGCCCTGGGGGGACCTCTTTTGGGGAAAGGAAGCCCCTCCCAGCAGATGCCGGCTCCTGCCTCATTGGCCGAGACCCAGTCACACGGCCTCCCCTGGGAGGAGCCTGGGGATGACTGTTTTTGGCCACCCCAGTCCTTTGGAGGGAAAGGAACTGGGAAGTGGGTGTAGAATGGCCGACAGAGAGAGCTGGTGGGGAGAAAGGCCATCTCAGCACGGGGCAGAGCGTGCCAGGCAGGGCAGGGCGGTGGATGGGACGACCAGCCTTTCCCTGCGATTCCCCACGATCAGCAGGGAAAGGCTGCACTCAAGTGGGACCCAAGAGGAGGTGCTCCCCAGGGAGGGAGGGGTCTTGATGTTGGAGGGGCCGGTGATGTGTGGACGCCGACTGGGGGAGCATAGAGGGGGTCGACCCGCCTCACAGTTCCTAACGGGGATTCGAGGTAGGAACCCCAGCTGCTGTTCAGCCTCGCCTGCACAGTCGCAGTGGGGTACCACGGCTGAGGGCGCAGGGTGGCTGGAGCACCCCAGCAGAGCTCACGTGTTTTGCGCTTCGTGCGCGGCCCCCGGGGGTCACCTGTGATGGTGACGGTGGGTGACGGATGTCCGCACAGGTCAGGACTGTGACGGCGGCAGTGGCAGCCCTGGGAGCCTCACCGCCCCCCACACCCCGTCCTCGAGCACTGCTCTGGAAGCCCAGCCTCCCTGCTGCTTTAAAGCCCCCCTGCCCGTACACCGAGCATCCTGGCTGAGCCACAGCACAGCCCCCACCTGCCCTTGGCTCCCCGGCGCGTGGGCTCATCTCTCCCGAGGCGGAGGAGGTGAATCTGGTGCTGGCGGGCCTCGGCGGGTGGGCCCGAGCCCAGCTACCGCCAAGTTCCGTGAGGGCTTCGCAGCTGCGCCTGGCGTGGGGCAGGAAGACAGCTTCCTGAGTCGCAGCCGCACAAGCAGCCCCATCTTCCTTCAGCCAAGCGACGGCTGCTCATCCTGCAGGTGTTCCCTTCGTCTTACTGTGGGCAGCGGGCTGGGATGACTGCGGAGAAACACAGGCCTGCTGTGTCCGGTCCTCTGCAGCGCACTCCATTCGTCCTGGAGCTCGAGACTAGCACCGTCCTTTCCTTTGGGTTTTGGCGTCTGCAGGTCCAGCTCTCGTGTGGTGCCAGCATGTTTTGGGGACCCTGCGGGACTGGTGATGGCTGGCACTCCCCATGCCCCACTGCACACGCCCACTCAAAAGTGAATTCATGGCAAGTTTTTGAAAACTTCCGACGGCCCTTGCCACTCAGTCCTTACCCAGCTGGATGAGCCCGGAGCCGGTCTTCCCGGGGCTAACGACACACGGCACACACGGGCACCCTGCGGTCCTCCAGGGAGCTGGGAGTTAAGAGAACCAGTGACTCAGGTGTGTGTTGGTGCCGGAGCCCACTGTGGAGGCGGCCTGGACCACCGAAACCAAGACGCTTCAGGGTAGAGCGCCTGACCCCGGCAAAAGTGGGGCTGCAGGTCTCGGGGGGAGGGTTGCTGTTTGTCCAGAGGCTGGTTCTGTTCACGGAAGGGACCTCGGGCACAGGTCAAACCGTTTATCTCCCTTTACATATTAAAAGCAGAGACATCACTTTGCCAACGTAGTTCCGTATGATCAAAGCTGATTTTCCAATAGTCATGTACAGATGTGAGCTGAGCCATCAGGAAGGCTGAGCGCCGAAGAACTGATGCTTTGAAGCTGTGGAGAAGACTCTTGAGAGTCCCTTGGACTGCAAGGAGATCAAACCAGTCCATCCTAAAGGAAATCAATTCTGAATATTCACTGGAAGGACTGATGCTGAAGCTCGAATACTTTGGCCACCTGATGTGAAGAACTGACCCATTGGAAAAGACCCTGATGCTGGGAAAGATTGAAGGCAGGAGGAGAAGGGGACGACAGAGGATGAGATGGTTGGATGGCATCACTGACTCAATGGACATGAGCTTGAGCAAGCTCTGGGAGATGGAGATGGACAGGGAGGCCTGGCGTGCTGCGGTCCGTGGGGTCGCAAAGACTCAGGCACCACGTGGCAGCTGAACAACAGCAGCGACACAGAGGAGAGGCTGAGGGTCAGAGGCGTCGGTGCCCACCTGGGTCTCTCTGTGGCTCTGCAGTCAGACATTGACCTGCGCTCTGTCCTGTACCTGCAAACAGAGAAATGCCCTTGCTAGAGAAGCACTGTCCTTTCTCCTGGGGAGTTCTTGACCCGAGAGCAGGATTCTGAGTTCCTTCACTGAGGGGTTTAAACAGTGTTCTGAGCAAGTTGGGCCCCACTGTGCTGTCCTGCAGGGACGGTCTCTCCGTGGTCATGGAGGGCAGGTGATGGCCAGAGACGTCTGTGTCCTGATCCCTGGAACAGGTGACTGTGTCCAGATACGTGGTCAAGGGCAAGGAAGGTCACAGATGGAGAGAAGGTTAGACCACTGACTTTAAGATGAGGGGAGATGATCCTGGGTCCCAGGGCTCCTTAAATTGTGAGAGAGAGAGACAGACTCCAGAATCAGAATGATGGGGATTAGAGGGTTCGACCCACAGTGCCAGCTTGGGAGGTGGAGGAAGGGGTCACAACCGAGGAATGGGGAAGCCTCTAGAAGCCAGAAAAGGCAAAGGGACAGGCTCACCCCAGGAGCCCCCCACAGGCAGGAGCCCCGCCCACACCTTGATCTTAGCTCCTGAGACCCCCAGCAGATCCCGACCTACAGAATCGTAAGGTCATAGACTTCTGTTGTTCCTGGCCAGTAGATGTGTGGTCACTTGTTACAGCAGCCACAGGGAGCTAGTCCCCCAACCTTAGTGGGGACGTGGGATGCAGTCCAACTGTCTTTGAGGAGCAGGGTCCCTATTTTCCCTCCCCTCCCTCATGAGGCCCATATCAACCTCCCAGAAGGTGCTGGGTCCGTGGCCTGCAGCTGATGAAGTGACTGAGTGAGTGAGCCAAGCTGTCATGGTGTGAATGTGAGAAGTGGCTTCAGGTCAAAGTCGCGTCCCTCAGCCAGTGGTCCTCGGACGTGAGGTCTTGACCTCCGTGCCCAGCGGTGGGGTGGGCACCTGTCAGCCCAGCGCGGTGACCGTGGTGGTAGAGCTGGGTGCTGAGCTCCCTGGCCCCCTGCGCTGTGCGGGCTCACCAGCCCCTCACACTGGTTGCCCCCTTTCGTGAGTCCTGGGGTCTGGCCCCGGTGGGAGGTGATGGTGAACTTGAGACCCCGGCCCGCCCCCCGACACCTGCCTCTGTGCCCACCGAGGCTTCTTCCCACACTCCTGTCTCTGGTCCTCCACTGCATGGAGCCCATGGGCATTGTCGGTTTTAAAACAGAGAAGTTATTTCAGTCTCCATCCCCGTCGGTAATTTCTTTCCTCCTTATGGTTCGGAGCCTGCCCTTGGCTCAGGCCCGGGTGTAGCCTGAACAGTGTCTGATTTAAAACCCACCGGAGATGGCGGGAGCCTCGTGGGCGGGAGGTGTGGGGATGCTGGGGGCCCCGCCGGCCGACTCCAGGCAGGAAGCGCCACCTCGTGGGCTGGCAGGGGGCCACGTGGTGAGGGTGTGGGGCCCCCACGTGCAGGGGTCCTCTCGGTCCTTTCTGCCTCTTTGGGGCGAGGGGCTGACAGTAACAGCCAAAAAGATGTAGAGTCCAGGGGAGGGGCTGGAACAGAGGCGGGCAGGGGGGAGGCCTGGAGGTCCTCAAAGACCACTTCCTCTTCTCGCTGGGTCTCTGGAGCTCCATCTCTCTGTGTTTTTCTTTGTCTCTGTCTCTCCCTGTGTGTGTCTCTCTGTCTCTGTAGGTGTCTCTCCGTCTTCGTCTCTGTCTTGCTCACTCACCGTCTCTCTCTGACTCTCTGTGTATATCTGTCTCCCTCTCTATTTATCTCTGTGTCATTGTGTATCTCGGTCTCTGTCTGTGGATATCTGTGTGCCTCTCTGTCCCTGCCTTTGTCTGACTCCCCTTTTGCTGGGCTTGAGGCTCAGCTCCAGGGAACACACCCAGACAGGACTCTGAAGGCAGTGGAGGCCCCTCGTCTCTGAGTTTCGGTCCTGCACAGCGAGTGAGCTCAGCCAGTTGTCAGCTCCCAGGCTTGTGAGGCAGCCGTGCAGGTGGGCACGCCTGGGTTCTGTGCTCCCCTCCCTTGGACTCCGCGCTGCTGTCTCAGGCGCCCGGGGTCAGAGTGTCACTGGGCTGGGCCACAGCTGGAGGCCCTGGGGAGCACACTGAGGTGGGGGGAACGAACTGGGCAGCGTGACCTGGAAATGTCGTATCGTCTTTGCGCTCAGTCTGCTGTCCACGGCCGGCCTCAACTCTCTCACGGATCGGGGCAGCGTCTGGACCTCCCCATCCCCAGTGGGCTCCCTCTGGTTGTGCTGGCCTGGGGACGCCTGCCTGGGGCCAGGTTGGAGCGTGCCTGAGGGCATGCTGCCCCCGGGGGTGTTAGGAACCCCTCATGTTATCACAGTCGACACAGAGCGTAGGACCTGGAGGCAGGTGTCCACGGCTGCCCTGGCCAGCTGCACCATCTGTGGGCCCGCCGCCTGTCCAGACCCCTGGGTGAAATCCGGAGACACTGCCTTGGTCCACCTGGGTGACCAGAGTTTCTGTCCAGAACAACAGAGGAGCTGGAAGACAGGGAGGGCTCTTGTGGCTCAAGAGACGTAAAACCCACGTGAGCCGAGTCAAAGGAGGAAAGCTTCCCCCCACCACCCCGTAGGGACGCAGCGGCCTCTCCTGGACCCCGAGGCAGAACGTGTGGCCCGGCGGGTCCCAGAAGCGGGTTCTGGAAGCAGAATGTGGGGGGCTTTTGGGAGCCGAGCCAGCTCGGCCGTCTCCAGGCCTACACGTGTCCCCACTACCCTGAGCCTCTTGCCTCAACATCCATTCTTTCATGCCCCCGACTAGGTGTGCCCAGTGACAGCCTTGGTGCTCGAGCAGAGGCATCCTCTGTTTACACAGGGGACAGAGACTGGTCTCTCCTACTCCAGATTTCCTGGAGGGACTCTGATGAGCCGGGCTGGCAGTTCTGGTCAGGGCATGAGGTTCTGAGTACAGACGTGGTTGGGGTCTTCCTCTATCCCAGGGGCAGAAGGATGCTTTTCAAGACGGCTTCCTGGAGAACAGCAGTGGCCGACAGCCCATCGGGAAGGGACTTGGGCCCTCCCCACAGGCCATAAGGTCCATTCTGCTGCTGGCCCCATTTTACAGATGAGAAGACTGAGGCTTGGAGAGGCTCTTTCCTGCCCAGGGCCGTGCCGCTCACTAGGACTGAAGCTCACATTGCCTTGTCTAGAGGCAGGCTTCCCTCCCTGCCTCTCCTGTCCACGGCAACTCACAAGCGAGGGGACCGCCCCGCATGGGAGCCAGGTGGGGGTCGGGGCCTGGCGCTCACGCGGCCTCAGCCCTGCTGTGGTGTTCTCACCCTTTCCCCATGGCCATTTCTTGCCCCTACAGCCCACCTCCTCCCCACGCCACGCTTTGAGTCCTTTTTTGACCTTTCAGAGTCTTAATCAGTTTCTTTGAGGATTCCCCTTCTTGTTTCCTTTGCCAGGAACTCAATGATACTCAGTGACACTCGAGGCCCAGAGGCCACGAGACCTTCCCGGGCTTCCTCGCCAAGCTGGGAGGGATCTTCTCCCAGCAGCTCTACAGGAAGGGCTATTTTAGATGCTGACAATCTGAATCTCGTCATGCAATCTGTCACTCCCTTTCACGAGTCGAAAGAGGTATAGGGAATGGAATTTCTAGGGTTTTTTTTTTTCCTCTCACTGTAGATTTTTCTAGGCCATATTCCGAGACAAGCTTTCAGGGCACACCAGCTTAAACACTTTGTAGCCCTCTTCCGGGCAAGGGGGTTCGGTCTCCCGTCGCACGGGTGGTGGAGGGGGATGGGTCTCCCTGAGAAGGCAGAGCAGCTGTGGGGTCATTTCATCCAAATGTCTGGCTGGATGGTGGAGAAAATGAGAGTCCGGGGCGGCAGGGAGAGGTCGCGGGGCGTCGCCCCAAGGTCAAGGTGAGGACTCCAGTTTCGCAGTTTGCAGGGTGGCCACTTCCGCTCATTAGCATCAGAATTAAACTCAGTCTTCTGCGCCGTGTCCTCAACTTGTTCCAGTTTCACAGCCAGGGAGGTGGCCGTGCCAACGCTGGAAAAGAACAAAGGGGCCCAGAAACGTGGGTTTTTCCCCTGTGGTTTGTTACTCCACAGCTGTCGAGCACCTACTGTGTGCCAGGCTGTGTAGTAGGAGCTGAGGACCCAGCAGTGCAGTGAGCTTTGAGCGGGCGGAGGAATGTCCCAGAGAGACTCTCGCAAGTGCAAAGGCCCTGGGGTGCCAGTCAGTTCGTCAGGTTCAAGGGAGAAAAGAAAGTGTTAGTTGCTCAGTCGTGGCCAACTCTTTGAAACCCCTATGAACTGTAGCGCACCAGGCTCCTCTGTCCATGGGATTCTTCAGGCAAGAATTCTGGAGTGGGTACCTGTTCCCTTCTCCAGGGGATCTTCCCCACCCAGGGATCGAAACCCAGGTTTCCTGAATTGCAGGCAGTCTTTTACGTCCGAGCCACCAGGGAAGCCCAAGAGGAGGCTTATAGAGCAGGAGTGAAGTGATCCAGGAGGGAAGAGAGGAGAGGAGGGCTCAGAGGCGGACAGGGCCTCGTCGTGACAGACCTGTGGCCTCAGGGGCACAGGGAGGCAGAGGCAGCTCTGATGTCATTGGGAAACCATCGGAAAATGGTTAAGCAGAAAAGTGGCATCATCTGATACATTTTTCTGAAGCTCATTCTATATAGAGGTTCAGAAGATGATAGTCATTCAGACGAGAGTGGTAGTGACTGCTGGCCTCCAAGCTGAGTGGGACTAGGCGTTTCCATATGAAGCACTGAGCCTGAAACTGGCCCAGGAGGGGGCCCTGGTTGTGAACCATTCACTTCGAGAAGCTTCTGTGTCGTTTAGGAAATGTGAGTCAGTAGTTCCCGCTTAGCTGGTTGGTTTTTCAGCCTTGCTTTTCATAAGCAGAGAGGCCGCCCTCTCCGCTACTCACAGAGGCCTGTGATGCCTGCCGAGCTCTCTCCGTGTCCAGCAGAGTGTGCTCCTATTGCATCTTGGGTGGTTCTCCACTTTCTTCTACAAAGAACGGGCATCCTCCCAGACAGGGGGCCAGATTCAGCCTCTGTCTTGATTTTTGTCTGGTCTCCCTTTCTACCCTCGCCAGGACTCTTGGTTGCCAGAGAGCCAGTTCTGCCAGGCTTGAGCAAAAACATGGAGTGTACTGACTTGCATGACAGAGAAGACCATGCGTTGTCTGCATCAGTCAGCTTATCCAGGGAAAGCTGCAGTAACAAACATGCCTCTGATCTCAGTGGCCTGAAACCACGAAGGGTTCTTTCCTGCTCACACCACCTGTTTGAGCAGGAAAGGGGGCATCCCAGGGGGCACACATGGGGACCCAGATTCTTACAACAACCATCATCTCAGACATTTTGGTCGCCACGCCATGGGCAAAGAAACAGTATGGGGGTGAAGGGGGTGGGGGCGGGGAGAATCTTAGGAAGTGACATGAGTCAGTTTGGGGAAAACTCATTTGGACAAAACAAGTTTTGAGGATCCATCCAAGCATACACCCAGAGGGAATAAAGCCAGAAATCCTGAGTGAGTAGCTTTCATGACCACCAGAAGCAAAAATCCAGGGATTCTCAGCGACAGGCCCACGTGTCCCTCTGTCCCTGGGCCCAGCTTTCAGCCCTGCCTCTTGCTGTGTGCAGGCTGCATGGACAGGCTGGTTCTCCCCTTGACGTGCTGTGATGCCCACTGGCTGCCCACAGCCCGCGTCCTCCCACCTCATGGCCAAGATCGCCTTCCTCAGCCTCCAGACCTCAGAACGTCTCAGAAAAAGGCCATTGCCCCTCTGTGGGTCATGGATGGGTTGCTGGTGAAGATGCCTCCTCCCAGGGACCCAAGCAGATGCTGACCCACGGGACTGTGACTCGCAGTGGCTTGGGTGACCTCAGGCAGCTCAGGCAACCTCTCTGAGCCCCACCTTCCTCGCTTGTCAACCAGAAACAGGAACAGTATTGAGCTCATGCATATAAAGCACTTAGAATGTGTGTGGATGTTTGGAAACACAGTAGCTGTTGGCGACTGTCAGCCAGGCTCCAGAGGCACAATGCTGAGGGTCTGCTCTCACAGGATGTGTGATCTTGGAGGCCTTGAGGAGCAGAGGAGGACCCTACCCCTATCAGGAGGAACCAGATAACAGAGTGCTTCCCAGTCGCCAAGCACTGTTGCAGCATTTTCCATGAATTAATTCGTCTACTCCTCAACCACTTGCCTGTGAGTAGGAAGTGTTATTATCCCCACTTTACAAATGAAGAGCCTGGCGACCTGCAGCCAGTCAACAGCAGAGCTGGGCTCTGAATTCAGGCCAGTGTAGCCCCAGAGCCCACATCCCCCATCACAGCACTCTGCTGCTTCTGCAAAACAGCGGCAAGAAATCCACTTAGCCCTGGCTGCTGCAGGAAGACGAAATAAGGTGGACGACTTCATTTACTGGAAAAGAAAAAAAAAGCTAGCTTAGTAGAGCTGCCGTGAAGACAGGAATGATGGGAATGATGTTAATAGTGATGGTGACGATAGGGACGTGGTGATTGGTGGTGGTGATGAAGATGAGGCTGTGATGACGATGACGATCAGAGTAAGGGTGACGATGGTGGTGGTGAAGGTGAAGATGGTGGTGTGATGGTGGTGATGCTCATGGGGCTGGTGATGGTGAAGGTGGTGGTGGTGAACATGGTGGTGAAGATGGTGGTGTGATGGGGGTGATGCTCATGGGGCTGGTGATGGTGAAGGTGGTGGTGGTGAAGATGGTGGTGGTGAAGATGGTGGTGGTGAAGATGGTGGTGATGCTCGTGGGGCTGGTGGTGGTGATGGTGGTGAAGATGGTGGTGGTATGGTCCTGATGAACATGACGGTGGTGAGAGTAGAGATGCTGCTGCTGCTGTGATGAGGCTGATGGTGGCGGCACTGGTGACAGTAATGCTGAAGATGTGATGGGCCCCTTTGCTGTCCCTCAGAGCGGAAGTCTCACTGTGTCCAGAATCCAGAGGGCAGGGAATGTCCATGCGGTGGGAGTTGTTTACAAAGCAGTCAGAGATAATATTATCCCCAAAGCTGCCCTTTCTCTTGTAACACAATTGTGGGAGCAGAATGGAGCCCATTGTTTTTAAGGCCAGATTAAAAACTTGGTAAATCTGGTGTCAGTCTACATCCTTCTCTCCTTTGTCTAAAATTTTCTTGGTCCACAAAGTCCCAAACTCTGGGAACCCCTGGCTAGCAGATCTAGAAACGGTCTCTTTCTGAAACCTTTGTTTCCTCTGGTAAACACGTGGACATGTACACACACACACACACACACGGTGACTACACGCTCTGCTCCTGCGACCTGGAACCTCTGACCCCAGCCAGCGGCCGGCACGAGCCAGCTCTCAGAGCCCAGCAGTTCCCTAGACAACCAGCACAGAGCCTGCACGTGGGGCTTAAGCAACAGGAAATAAGCAATTGTAACAACAGTTAGCAGCCCATCCCCACAGTCATTCAATGGTTTCCTGAGCTGCATTGCTTAACCCCACAAATGGGTTCCAATCCTGCTTATCCTCCAGGGCCTGGGGAGTGTGTTGCCCCACTCGGATGTCACAGGGATGGCCTGGCCAGATGCTCTGCCTGGCCCACGTGCTCCCCCCTCCGCTACACAGTTATCTGACTCCTGGGGCCCTCAGCCAAGCCAGCATCCCCACCCCGCCCCCAAGATCCTGAGCTCCAGAGAGCAGAGCCCCACCCTCTCTGAGCCCTTCTAATCCCCACATGTGGGGCACGGGGCCTGGCCTCCAGGTGGACCTGATGAATGGTAACTAGACGTGAACATGTGCAGGATGCCAGGGAGGAGGATGGGGAGCACCTGGGCACGTGTGGCCCGGCTGCCAAGCACAGCGGACATACGTACAGCCCAGCTGGACCAGTGTCCCCAGGTCCCTCCGACTGTGCGAAGTGTGTTTCTATTTGCTGATTACAGTGGACTGTTGGGATTGGGTCTGCCAGCTCTGACATCACATGTCTGCCAAGAGTTAGACACCAGGGGTGATACAGAGAGAACTAAGGCCAGATCCCTGCCTTTAAGCACTGAAGGAGCACTCAGCCCTCACCAGGGACCCGTTGGTGTGGTCTGCTGGTTCTCAGCCTGGCCCTGGAGCCCGTCTGCTGGCCGAGGACCCATCCTAGACATGCTGTTCACCCAGCGTGTGCCTTGGCCTCGGCAATCCTCAGTAGACCCATCTGTAAAATGGGTCCAGCAGTCTTACCTCCCTCACCAGGCTTCTGTCACCAAGTGGGAGCCTGGATGGGCACAAATCGTGACCCAGGGGAGGGACTCGATAGATGTTAGTGAGGACAGAGATGTTACAGACCCAGGTTCTTGGACTCTTAAATCAACAGAAATGGATAAAGAGGCCAGATGAGGATCAGGCCAGGCGTTACTAGGACTCATACTGCCCCACAAGGGACAGAGGACCAGAAACTCGCTCCCTTGCTGCGCTCCAGGGGAGCGAGCTGGTTCCTTAAATGGGATGAGGGTAGGGGCGGGTTGGTGGGCTGGGCCAAAGGAGTGACTGAGGTGGTCTGCCCAGCCCCTCGGTGGTGCCGTGTGCAGAGATCACACGTGGTACCTGCTTTTGCTCCCTGTTCCTCAGAAGGGGCCGCTGGGCTTTTCGGTCTTTTGTATCTTGTCCAGAATCTGCCCCAACTGCACACACACGTGTTTGTTTTTAGTTCCTTTGAGTTTCTCTGTACCTGTCGCTCGAGGAGACGTTTGTCCGGTTGCAAACCTGCAGTGAGGGGTCCCACATCCCAGCCTGTCCCAAAGACAGTGATGATATAGCAAAGACAGATGCCGAGCGGAGGCGAGTGGCTCACTCCATGGCGAGGACACACGGGGACAGGAGGGTGGCATGAGATGGACCAAAGGCAGGGGACCACCCTTGGCTGGACTTGGCGGGATGTGCAGGGTGGCACACGTACCCCCTCCCCAGGGGCCATGACGGGCAGATGAGTGGGCACAGGAGCGGCACTCGGAACAGGGCTGGACTTGGCGGGATGTGCAGGGTGGCACACATACCCCCTCCCCAGGGGCCATGACGGGCAGATGAGTGGGCACAGGAGCAGCACTCGGAACAGGGCCTGGGACCCAGTCAGTGCTCAGCCTCAGGGAGCACGATGGGGATGCGGCTGTTACCCAGCTTCAGGGGATTCTAACTTTCGCATCACTGGAGCCTCAGGTGGAGTGATGAGAGAGGCCAGGGGAGCCGAGTCCCAGAGAACCTTTAAGGCAGTGTTAGCTGCTCTGACACCCAGGTCCCTGGAGTGTAGCCCAAGGCCGGACAAGTGTGCTGCCCACTTTAACAGCTAACGCACAGCGACCCAGGCATTGCTAGGAATCCTTGAGGATCCCATCATCCTCTCAGGCCTGGGAGTCCTAGCTTTGAGCTGGGAGAAGCAGCAAGAGAGGATATGGAGAGCTCCCTGGCCTCCATAGAAGCCAAGCTTGGAAGGGACACACACACACACCCCCCTCTCCCCTCCCCCCCTGCAGTGGCGTGTGCTCGAGTTCCATTGGTGAGAGCTGGTCACGTGGCCATGCCTGGCTGCAGGGGGTGCTGGGAAATGTAGTCCTAAGCTGGCTACCTGGTCCTCTCGGCCCCCCAAAGGCAATACCACACTTTATATTAATAGAAGGAGGCATGCATTTTTGCTGCATCAGCTGCCTCTGGGCCTGAAAGGAGTCAACTGTTATCAGGCATACCCTTCTCAACGCCTTTGCAGTTGTTCACATTTCCACTGGAAATGTGCTTTTGGGTTTGGATAACATCACATTTGCTTTGAAACGTGGGGTCAGAGAGATGGACAACAGAGTTACAAGGGTTTGCATGAGATTTCAGCCATCTTCCTGAAGCTAACCACAAAATTTCTCTGTATTTTTCCCAGGGTTTGGGAAAGAGGGTGTGCAGGGGGAAATATCTGAACAATAAGTCAGAAGCAGCCGTATTTCTTGCATTTGTGCTCTTGTGGGTTTTTTCCCTCTCCAGCTCTGAGCTGTCAATTAAGTCTAACTACACCATTCTTATAATTTCCCGTGAAATTTACCTCGAAATCTGCTGAGTAAGAGAAGTAAGCAGAGGACTTAATTAGGACCTTAATCACGTTTGTTTGGTTTTTGTTTGTTTTAGGAGAAAGTAACGATAATCAGGGGCTTCCCAGGTGGCACGGTGTAAAGATCCACCTGCCAATGCAGGAGACACAAGAGATGCGAGTTTGATCCCTGGGTTGGGAAGATCCCCTGAAGAAGGAAATGGCAACCCACTCCAGTATTCTTGCCAGGGACATCCCCTGCACAGAGGAGCCTGGGGGGAGCTACAGGCCATGGAGACGCAAAGAGTTGGACACGATTGAGTGACTGAACACACAATTATCAGCAAAATAGCAATAAAGATTCTTTTTTCCCCAAAGCAGTCATCCACAGGTTCTCATGTTTGCTGGACGGCTGGGCAGCGTCACTTCAGAATACCGTTCTAGCAGGTTCCATGTGCCGAGTGGGCTGCCACTGCTCCCACTGCGACCTGCACGGCCCTGTCTTCTTTGCAGAGCACATCCTGTACCACCTGGGGACCCTGGGACTCAGCCTCTACTGGGGACCGGAGCACGGGACTCTCCAGCAGTCATCCTTGGCGTTCATCGGCATCCCCCACAGTTTGCAAAGTTAGGCCACAGAGCAGGGCCTCATCTCTCTCCCAGATCTTTCCCCAGGAGAAGCGGGTCCCACACGTCCGAGGTCAGACAAACGCAGGGGCCCGGCCAGCCTCTCATGGTTTCAGCGTTTGGGGGCCGTGACTTTCTAAATGATGTCTCTCTTCCCTCTCTGTGCAGAAACTCGTGCAGACCGCAGCAAGAAACTCTTCCGGCACTACACAGTCGGCTCCTACGACAGCTTCGATGCCTCCAGGTAAGACGTGGTTCCTCCTGCCAGGCCCCCTCCGCTCAGAGATGCTCGTAGGGGTCAGGAAGGTGCTGGGCCATCCTGCATGGCGCACTTGGGTCCTTGGCTCGTCTCCTTCTGTGTGTCCCCCGTCACTCCCCCCCACCCCTGTGGACATGGGCTGGAATGATGGAGACCACCATCTTCCAGAGGACCCGCTCGAGAAGTGGTCTCTGGGCCACCTGCGGCTTGCGGTCGGGCTGGAGCGCACGGGTGGGGCGGCCAGGGGAGAGAAGGAGGAGAGCCTGGCCTTGTTTGAGAGGAAAGAGGGACAAGTAGGCAAGATGACCTTACTGGGCCGCAGGAGCCTGGAGGTGGCCCCACGTGGCAGCGTCTTCCTGGGGGACATGAGGGTGCCCTCCGACTTCCACCTCATTTGCATCTTCCCTGCTCCTCCTGGCCACTGAGCCGAAAGTTTGGTCAGAGGAGGGCTTGTCCTGTGACCCGAAAGCCGGCAGACCTTGCAGGAGGGGCGGGTTTGCTTTCTGGGTGCTTCGGAAGTGGCTCGCTTGGTTCCTACAGAGAGCGTTGTGGCACGGGGCAGGGGCTCAGATTTTCCAGCAGAAACACACTCGTGTAATGCAGGGAGCCCTTCCTCGGGTCCCCGGCACCCCTGCCTTTTAGCTCTGGGGGCCGTGGAGATGGCTGGGGTCCTGCTGGGCGAGGGGGAGCACCGTTTTGGACCACGACTCCAAGAAGAGCTGGGAACGAGCGGCACTTCTGGCCCGTGTGCCCGCCGCTGCGCCAGCTTCCCTGGCTCTGACTGTCCCCAGGCGCGAAGTTTCTCTGTCCCCCCCACCCAGACTAAGGGTTCTTACTGGACGAGGCGGGGGCGGGGGCTCAGTGAGGACCAGCCTGGGAAGCAGAGGAGGCAGGGCACACGCTCGCGCTCTGTCTCACCAGACGGCCAAGCGGGGGCCCCGTCTGGAGTTCCCTGCCCACCTCACATCCTGAGAAGTTCCGGGCTGGGGAAGATCCGGACTCCCTGCCCTCGGTTCTCCCCGGACTCTCTCAGGGGGTCTTAATGGTCATCTGCCTGCCGAGGGGTGGAACCTGGTTTCACATGTTTGTTTTTACTGAGTTAAAATTTCCATAACCTAGCAATGGCAACCCACTCCAGTACTCTTGCCTGGAAAATCCCATGGACAGAGGGGCCTGGCGGGGCTACAGTCCGTGGAGTCACAGAGTTGGATACGACTTAGCAGCTAAACAACAACATCACCTTTATCTGGTTCCAAAGCATTTCTGTTGCCCCGAAAAGAAGCCCCCTGACCCATGAAGCAGTCTCCATCCTCCCCTGCCCCACGCCCCTGCAGCCACCAGTCCGCTCTTTGTCGCTGAGGATTTGCCTGTTCTGGACATCTCCCAGAAAAATTGAATCCTACGGTGTGTGGCTTCTGCGAGTACCTTCTTTACTTAGTAGAATATTTTCAAGGTTCGTCCATGCTGTAGCGTGTGTCAGTGCTTCATCCCTTTTTTTCTGTAATTTTTTATTGAGGTGAAATACAAGTGGGCTTCCCTGAGAGCTCAGTTGGTAAAGAATCTGCCTGCAATGCAGGAGACCCTGGTTCTATTCCTGGGTCAGAAAGATCCACTGGAGAAGGCATAGGCTACCCACTGCAGAATTCTTGGGCTTCCCTGGTGGCTCAGCTGGTAAAGAATCCTCCTGCAATGCGGGAGACCTGGGTTCAATCCCTGAGTTGGGAGGATCCCCTGAAGAAGGGAAAGGCTACCCATTCTCCAGTATTCTAGCCTGGAGAACTTCATGGACTGTACAGTCCATGGGGTTGCAGAGAGTCGGACACAATTGCGCGACATTCACTTTCAGTGCAAAATGCAAGTAACATAAAATTTACCATCATAACCGTGTGTGAGTGTGTGGCTCAGTGGCACCAGGTACATTCACACTGCTGTCGTTCAGGCACTCAGTCGCGTCTGACTCTTTACAACCCCCCGAACTGCAGTTGTGTTTCAGTCGCTCAGTCGTGTCCGACTCTTTGCGACCCCACGGACTGCAGCACACCAGGCCTCCTGTTCTCGCCGTCTCCTGGAGCTTGCTCAGACTCATGTCCTTTGAGTCCGTGACGCCGTCATAACTGTGTCTGAGCGCACAGCTCAGGGGCATCAGGTACATTCACATTGCTCTGCAGCGGTTACCGCCATCCATTGCCAGAAAACTGTCATCTTCCCAACCTGACCCTCTGTCCCCATTAAACATTCACTCCCCACCCTCCCCCAGCGCATGCCCCCCACCATCCTGCTTCTGTCTCTAAGAATCTGACTGCTGTAGGGGCCTCCTCGTAAGTGGGGTCACACACTGTTTGTCGTCTATGTCTGGCTGCTTTCACAGAGCATAATGTCCTCAAGGTTCATCTGTGTCGTACCAGGTGTCAGAATAGCCTTCCTTTTTGAGGCTGAATAATATCGCGTCGTGGGGCGGGACCACGTTTGGCGTATCCATCCATCCGTGGGTGGGCACTTGAGCTGCTTCTACCTGCCGGCTGTTGTAAAGAGGCTGCTGTGGACACTTGTGGACAAGTGTTTGTTTGAACACCTGCTTCCAGTTCTTCTCTGTGAATACCTAGGCGGGGAGCTGCTGGTTTCTGTGTTCCCCTGTCCCAGCCTCCCTTCTCTCATAAACAAGATGTGCTGGAACAGAAATGTGATTCCAAGCAGAGTAGCCAGCCCCCTCTTTCAGAGGGCTTTCGGGCTCTTCAGACCTTGCTGAGACTGCCCACCTCCTGACCCTAAAAGCCCAGGCTGTGATCCGCAGCTTGGCCGCCAGCACAGTCCAGAAAGTGTGCTCAGAGAAGCGATGGTTTCCAGGGAGTCAGGCCCGCCCCTGGCTTCTGCCGATGAGTCTCTATCTGGGTCAGATGAGTTGTTTGTGCCTTAGCAGGAGGCCGCCCGCCAAAGTGGACCCTGGGCCCCTGGTCACGGTCAGCACGCTATCACACTTGGCTTCCATTCTAGCAGGGAGGGGTGCCTGAGGCTCCGAAAAAACTCCGGGAGCTGTTGCCATGGTGACTTGGAGGGCTGTCCAGGCTGGGAGTGGGGCTTTGAGGGAAGGGGGCCTCTGAGAGCTGGGAGGGCTGGGCGTGGCTCACCCACAGGCTGTGGCCTTGGCAGAGCCATGTCCCCACGAGATCCATCACCAGCAGAGTAGCCAGCAGGCCACCCTCCGCACGTGTGTGTGTGTGTGTGAGAGGGCGGGTGTGTACACACACTCAGCGCTTGAGATGGCTCAGCTGCTTCCCCACAGAGGCGCCATGGAAGGGCCTGACCTGATTGAGCTGGGAGGAGAGAAGACCCTGGGGCTGGGCGGTCTGGGCCACGTGTTCTGTGACTGAGACCAGGTCCAGAGAGCAGCAGGGATATCTGCTGTAGCTCGGCCAGCAAAGGACTTGTGGAGCCATCCTGGCTACTGAGCGACAGCACAGAGCCTCTCCCCATATAGGGAGGAAGTCAAGCAGGGTGGGCATCGTCTTGGTGGAATGTCACAGAAGCCTGGACCAGATGACCTCCGAGATGGGGGCCAGGTTAGCATCCCGGTTTTGGCCGCAGATGAAGGCTTGGGTTCTCCCTGGGTGCTGAGTGCCTGTTGTGGGCAGTACCCGAGATCGCAGAGGAGGAGGACTTTGGAAGCCCGCCCTCCTTTCCCACAAGGAGGAGTCCCACAGGCCCCCACGTGACGTGGTGTTGCCACAAAAGAAATCAGAATGACGATCGTTCTGTTAACTTCCTGCCACGTGCCAGCCACCTTGCACGGATCACAGCACCACTGACCAGTGACCCTGCCAGCCACCTGGAACACTGGTGTCATCTTCCACTTGGCAGGAGGACCCTGGAGAGGAGATGGCGGGGGTGGGGGGCAAGTTAGGGACCTGGCGCTCAGCCACGCGAGTGTCTGAGTATCAGAGTACACAGCCCATGCCTTCAGCACCCCTTCTCCCGAGGTGAAGCTGTTACTGCCCTGGGCCGGCCCAGGGACCAGCCTGGGATTGAGGAAGATGGGTGAGGGTGAGAGGCCAGATTTCCCATCAGGACAGAACCACTGTCCTGTGGTGGGTATTGGGAGGTGGGAGCGGTGGCATTGCCTTGGTTACCACAGCACCTCTGAGCTTTTCCATAAAGGGCGCAGGGCCCCCAGCTGACCTTATCCAGACTGTGAGCTTGGCAAAGGCATTGGAGGGCAGACAGTGAGGCAGCCTGGGGCCCCTGGGTGCCATTGTCTCCCAGGCCTGGCAGGGGCAGCTCCGGTGTGGATGTTGAAGTGAGAGGCTGACCTCTGGTCCTCTGGGTGAGTGGCAAAGAGCGTCCGGGGGCTTGCATGCCGTAGTGTGGCCTCACACCAGCTGGGCACTTGTTAGCCCGCTTCCAGATTCACGTTAGACGCAGAGGTCTTGGGGGCCGCTGCAGCCTCCAGGCCAGTTACCCACGGTGGCCTGGACTGGTGGCTCGGGGCTCAGGCCTCCCCTCGGCAGATGCAGATGTGATGAAAGAAAATGCCACGGGAAGCAGGACTCAATGGAGACAGTTTCTGAATCAGTCAGGAGGTTTCTCCCCTTCCCACCCCCTCTTATGTCAGAAACTTGACTTGGAGACTCAGAGCTGAGAGCGCAAGGGCGGAGACACACCTGGTCATGGTTGAACGTGTCTGGTTGCTCGAGCTGATTCCCGCCTCAGATTCCCTGCCATCTACCCATCCTGCACGTGATAGAAAGATCTAGAAACGTGGACACGTGTCCAGGTCAGAAGGCAGAGGATGTGGGGCCATTTCTACAACAGAACCTTAAGGCAGTTCAATGTCATATTTTAAAACACTTCTCAACGCAGGAAATAGCGTCTGAAGTTCTCAGTGTCCTTAAATTGGATCCCCAGCCTCATCAGGGTGGGGCATCCAGGGGAGGTCTATCTGGGAGAGGCGGGGGGACCCCAGCGTCTCACCCCAGGACAATTAGACTCCCTCTGTCCATCCACCCATCTCCCCGCCAGATACATATCCATCCAACTACCTGTCCACTCAGCCAAACAGCCAGCTAGCTGTCTTCCCAGTCATCTACCCATCCATCCAATCACCCAACCACCTACCCGTCCATCAATGCATCCACCCATCCATCCATCCAGCCACCCACCCACCCATCCATCCAACCACCCACCCGTTCATCCAACCACCCACCCATCCATCCTTTTGCCCATTCATCCCCTCCATCTCTTTGTCCATCTATCAGCCAGCACTCATTAAAACCTAACTATTCAGGATGTTAAAGATGTGGGAGTAGACAGGACAAGCTCAGTCTCTGACCTCGTGTAGCTAAAAGTCTATTTAGTGAAGAGAACAACAAGCTGAACAAATAAATAAGCCAAAAAACAACAAAAAAAAAACCCTCTTTGTGGTTATGCTGTTGGGCAGGCTGCGGAAGGCTCACTCTGGCTCCGGAGCCAGCAAAGGGCTCTCAGAGGAAGTGACTTTTGAACTGAAACCTGCACTGTTATTGTTTAGCTGCTAAGTCACGTCTGACTCTGTGCGACCCCATGCACTGTAGCCCGCCAGGCTCCTCTGTCCATGGGATGCTCCAGACAAGAATACTGGAGTGGGTTGCCATTTCCTCCTCCAAGGGATCTTCCCGACCCAGGGATCAAACCCACGTCTCCTACCTCTCCTGCATTGGCAGGTGGGTTCTTGACCACTGAGCCAACTGCGGGGGAGCCCATGAAGACTGAGGAGGGGTCAGCAAACGCAGAAACACTGGGGTGAAAAGAGCCTGATGGCGGCAGAGAGAATGAGGTCAGGGCAGACCTGGGGCTTCGTGGAAGGAGTGTGTGTTCCTCACACTTGCAGCAGGGGAGACTGGAGGGCTCCAAGCCCAAGAGGGACGTGGTCTTGTCCACTTGGCCGCAGGAAAGCAGAGGATGAATGGACGAGTTCTGAGACCTTCGCTGCCATCCTGGTGTGGTCTGGCGATGGTGGGTTGGGCTGGGGAGGAGGAGGGGGTGGAAGGGTGGGTGGAGTCAAGGGACGGGGTGACGCTGGAGTGGATGGGCCACGCCGAGGCCTGGAGGTGGGAGTGACGGACAGCAGGGTGGGGGCCCGGGGCCCTCCCCCTTCCCTTGGGCTTTACAAGGAGGGGCCCCCGGAGGTAGGGGGGTCAGACCCAGTCCCTCCAGCAGCTCTGCCACACGGGCAGCTTCTCACCTGTTCGGAAGGATCATGCTCACAAACGAGGGTCTCCGAAGGTGCTCGATTTCATTGTTCATCCCCCTTAGTGAGACCAATTTGCTCTTAGAGATTGAATTAGCAGGGTGACCAATCTTGCCTGTTCACCAGTTGAACATCACCGTCCGCAGCTACTTATTTTCATGGCTTTCAGACATCATAGTCCAATTTTTATCTTTTGAAAATGGTAATTGGAAATAGATACACATGTTAAAAAATTCAACATGCCCACAAGTGCTACAGAATGCAGAGTGCGCCTGCCTCTCATCCTTACCACGCAGCCGATTCTCTCCCTGGGGAGAGCCTCCGTTACTGGTTTCCTGAGGCTCTTTCTAGAGATGTTCTCTGAGTATGTGCGTACTGCGTGCGTACTCAGTCACTTCAGTCGTGTCTGACTCTTTGAGACCCCATGACTGTAGCCCACCAGGCTCTTCTGTCCATGGGATTCTCCGGGCAAGAATACTGGAGTGGATTGCCATTTCCTCCTCCAGGGCATCTTCCTGACTCAGGGATCTAACCTGCGTCTCCTGCACCTCGAGCGTTGGCAGGCAGATTCTTTACCACTTGAGCCGCCTGGGCAGCCCCAGGTGATGCATATTGTCTGAAGCCTTTTAAAGCCCTTGAAAATAGAGCATCCTGAGTTTTCGATCTGACTTTCCAACCAAGTCCCTGTGTGACCTTGGGCAACTCGCTGTCCAGCTTGGTGCCTCGGTCCCTGACCCGCCCCCCGACCTGGCTCACAAAGTGCAGATCATGCTCCTGACTCGTGCTGGATCCCCAGCGGTGTTCATGTCAGGATGAATGAGAAGATATGTGTTTGGTGGTTGCAGCTCCTTCGAAGCATGTGCTATATAAATCCAGAGGGATGCTGGATGTGGACGCGTGTGTGGGTAGCTGGCTTTCCTTTGAAACCCTAGCTCTGTGTTCTGGAAGGCTGCCTCGGTGTGTAGGTAGTAAGAACTGAATGGCAAGAGGCGCTGATTTTCCCCCATTCTGCCTCCACCATCACTTTATATTTCTCCATCTTTTGTTATTCCTTAGACTCAAGAAGGAGGGATCAATCTCTGAGGATGTGCGCCCGCTAGATTCATAAGGAAAAACACTCTTGTTCTCCTCTCTCTTAATTGATGACTGGACCCAGGAGTTCGGCATGGAGCCTTTGGGGCAGCTCCTTTGGGAGAGGGAAAGAGGTGGCTTTACTTTTTAGTCGATACCTATATGTATTTTTAATTTTTGAGTTTGTACACATCTGTATTTTTGTGTGCATGTGTGAGTGCTCGGTCCTGTCACACTCTTTGCGACCCTGTGGACTGTAGCCCACCCGGCTCCTCTGTCCATGGGATTTCCCAGACAAAAATACTCAAGTGTGTTGCCATTTCCTTCTCCAGGGGATCTGCCCAACCCAGGGATCAAACTAGCATCTCCTGTGTCTCCTGTATTGGCAGGCGGATTCTTTACCACTGCGCCATGTGGGAATCTCTACATTTTTAAATTTTTAATGACCTATTTCTTTTGTAATTTTGTGAAACCAAGCAAGAGATGAGTGGCTCTCGAGGCACAGGCAAAGTCAGAAGTCACTCCAACTGCGTGTCCCCGCCCTCCCGTCTCCCTCTCCCAGGATGGTCGCCTGCATACATACGGCAGCTGGGAACCAGGTCTCCATCAGCACCCGTCCCAGCCCCAGGGAACACGCCCCGGTCTGAGCCGGTTGTGAAGGGAAAGTCCTGTCTGACTCTTTGTGACCCAATAGAATATACGGTCCATGGCATTCTCCAGGCCAGAGTACTGGAGTGGGTAGCCTTTCCCTTCTCCAGGGGATCTTCCCAACACAGGAATAGAACCCAGGTCTCCCGCACTGCAGGCGGATTCCTTACCAGCTGAGCCACCAGGGAAGCCCAAGAATACTGGAGTGGGTAGCCTTTCCCTTCTCCAGCGGATCTTCCCGATCCAGTGATCAAGCCCAGGTCTCCCACATTGCAGGCGGATTCTTTACCAGCTAAGTCACCAGGGAAGCCCGTAAAGTGAAAGTCGCTCAGTCGTGTCTGACTCTTTGCGACCCCAGGGACTATATAGTCCATGGAGTTCTCCAGGCCACAATACTGGAGTAGGTAACCTTTCCCTCCACCAGGGGATCTTCCCAACCCAGGGATCGAACCCAGGTCTCCTACATTGCAGGCGGATTCCTTACCAGCTGAGCCACAAGGGAAGTCCTGAACCTACTGTGATTCTGCACAAGCGCTCTTCTCTGCGGTCTGGCCCCTCCTCCCTTTCTCCCCTCTCTCCTCCTCACCCAATTCATCACAAGGGACTGAGCAGCCTACCCTCCTCCCCACCCCCACCACTGCACGTTGGCCCCCAGCACCTGTCCACTCCACTGTCTGACAGCCCAGGAGACCCGCTCCTTACTATCTCTCAGGCTAAGATTTTCCATCCTTCACAGATTTTGCTTCAAGCGCTACATACGTATAACAAAATAAGTCACCACTTTAACTGAATCACGAGGCAAGGCTGGAAAAGGAAGGAAGTATTGTCTTTCCACCTCCCCCAGCCTCATCCACACAGCCCCACATGGCAGAGTCAGTCAGTTCACTCCCTCAGTCGTGTCCGACTCTTTGTGACCCCGTGGACTGCAGCACACCAGGCTTTCCTGTCCATCACCAACTCCTGGAGCTTACTCAAACTCACGTCTGTCGAGTCGGCGATGCGATCCACCCATCTCATCCTCTGTCGTCCCCTTCTCCTCCTGCCCCCAATCCCTCCCAACATCAGAGTCTTTTCCAGTGACTCAGCTCTTCACATCAGGTGGCCAAAGGATTGGAGCTTCAGCTTCAGCATCAGTCCTTCCAATGAACACCCAGGACTGATCTCCTTTAGGATTGACTGGTTTGATCTCCTTGCAGTCCAAGGGTCTCTCAAGAGTCTTCTCCAACACCACAGTTCAAAAATCAATTCTTTACTGCTCAGCTTTCTTTATGGGCCAATTCTCACATCCATTCATGACTACTGGAAAACCCATAGCTTTGACTAGATGGACTTTTGTTGGCAAAGTCATGTCTCTGCTTTTTAATATGCTGTCTAGGTTGGTCATAGCTTTTGTTTCAAGGAGCAAGTGTCTTGTTTCAAGGAGCAAGCGTCTTTTAATTTCATGGCTGCAGTCACCATCTGCAGTGATTTTGGAGCCCCAAAAAGTAAAGTCAGCCACTGTTTCCACTGTGTCCCCATCTATTTGCCATGAAGTGATGGGACTGGATGCCATGATCTTAGTTTTTTGAATGTTGAGTTTTCAGCCAGCTTTTTCACTCTCGTCTTTCACTTTCATCAAGAGGCTCTTTAGTTCCTCTTTGCTTTCTGCCATAAGGGTGGTGTCATCTGCATATCTGAGGTTATTGATATTTCTCCCGGCAATCTTGATTCCAGCTTGGATTTCATCCAGCCCAACATTTCACTTGATGTACTCTGTGTATAAGTTAAATAAGCAGGGTGACAATATACAGCCTTGAAGTACTCCTTTCCCAATTTGGAACCACTCTGTTGCTCCATGTCTGATTCTAACTGTTGCTTCTTGACCTGTATACAGATTTCTCAGGAGGTAGGTCAGGTGGTCTGGTATTCCCATCTCTTGAAAAATTTTCCAGTTTGTTGTGATCCACACAGTCAAAGACTTTGGTGTAGTCAAAAAGGAGTAGATGTTTTTCTGAAACTCTTGGTTTTTCTATGATCCAACGAATGTTGGCAATTTGATCTCTGGTTCCTCTGCCTTTTCTAAATCCAGCTTGAACATGTGGAAGTTCTTGGTTCACATACTATTGAAGCCTAGCTTAGAGAATTTTGAGCATTACTTTGCTAGCATGTGAGATGAGTGTAATTGTGCGGTAGTTTGAGCATTCTTTGGCATTGCCTTTCTTTGGGATTGGAATGAAAACTGACCTTTTCCAGTCCTGTGGCCATTGCTGAGTTTTCCAAATTTGCTGGCATATTGAGTGTAGCACTTTCACAGCGTCATCTTTTAGGATTTGAAATAGCTCAACTGGAATTCCATCACCTCCACTAGCTTTGTTCATAGTGATGCTTTCTAAGGCCCATTTGACTTCTCACTCCAGAATGTCTTTCTCTAGGTGAATGATCACACCATCATGGTTATCTGGGTCATGAAGATCTTTTTTGTATAGTTCTGTATATTCTTGCCACCTCTTCTTAATATCTTCTGCTTCTGTTAGGTCCATACAATTTCTGTCCTTTATCGAGCCCATCTTTGCATGAAATGTTCCCTTGGTATCTCTAATTTTCTTGAAGAGATCTGTAGTCTTTCCCATTCTATTGTTTTTCTCTATTTCTTTGCATTGATCACTGAGGAAGGCTTTCTTATCTCTCCTTGCTATTCTTTGGAACTCTGCATTCAGATGGGTGTATCTTTCCTTTTCTCCTTTGCCTTTCACTTCTCTTCCTTTGTCAGCTATTTGTAAGGCCTCCTCAGACAGCCACTTTGCCTTTTTGCATTTCTTTTTCTTGGGGATGGGGATGGTCTTGATCACTGCCTCCTGTGCAATGTCACAAACCTCTGTCCATAGTTCTTCAGGCACTCTGTCTATTAGATCTAATCCCTTGAATCTATTTGTCACTTCCACTGTATAGTAAGGGATTTGATTTAGGTCGTGCCTGAACGGTCTGGTGATTCCCCTACTTTCTTCAATTTAAGTCTGAATCTTGGCAGAGAGACGGCTTTCACTGTTTTCACTTCATTCTCCTGATGGTTACCGCTCTAACTCTCCCATTACCCGCTCTGTCTTAATTGTATGTGTGTGTTCCATCACTCAGTCATGTCCAAGTCTTTGCGACCCCATGGACTGTAGCCTGCCAGGCTCCTCTGTCCATGGGGATTCTCCAGGTAAGAATACTGGAGTGGGTTGTCATTTCCTACTCCAGGGGGTCTTCCAGACCCAACGATCGAACCCGTGACTCTTACGTCTCCTGCATTGGCAGGTGGGTTCTTTAACACTAGCGCCGCCTGGCATGTCCGTGTCTTCATTGAACAATGTAAAGCACCATTCCTATAAAAGCTGAGGCTTTCATCTATCTACGCCTCTTCTCCCCAGTTTTGAACAGTCACTGTTGATCTGCTGATTACCTTTAAGTACCACTCTCAAACTCCTCTCTTGCTAAATGCATTTTAGACACTTGACCCGTCTGTTACATTTATGTCCATATTTAAGTGTTCCACTTTCTGTCTCTCAGTTGGATTCAAAAGTTAAAAGCCAGGACTTGCCTGGTGGTCCAGTGGCTAAGACTCTGGGCTCCCAGTGCAGGGAGCCCAGGTTTGATCCCTGGTCAGGGAATTAGATCCCACCTGTTTTGACTAAGAGTTTTCATTCCGCAACTAAAGATCCTGCATGATCCTATTTGTTCAGTGCCTCATGTCGTGTGCGACTCTTTGCGACCCCACGGACTGCAGCACACCAGGCTTCCCTGTCCTTCACCATCTCCTGGAGCTTACTCAAACTCATGTCCATTTAGTCGGTGATGCCATCTGGCCATCTCGTCCTTTGTCATCCCCTTCTCCTCCTGCCTTCAATCTTCCCCAGCCTCACTGGTCTTTTCCAGTGAGTTGGTTCTTCCCGTCAGATGGCCAAAGCATTAGAGCCTTAGCTTCAGCGTCAGTCCGTCCAGTGAATATTCAGGACTGATTTCCTTTAGGATGGACTGGTTGGATCTCCTTGGTGTCCAGGGGACTCTCGAGAGTCTTCTCCAGACCACAGTTCAGAGGCAGAGAAGACCTGGTGCAGCCAAATAAATATGTAAATAAAACACTTTAAAAAGAAAGTTAAAAACCAGCAGAAAACACTAGATTATTATGATAACATGAACATACATGAGCACAAGAATGGGGTTCGGACTCCAGTTCCACTTTGTAGTCGCATGAGAAGGGTCTTTCTAGCTTCACAGGTAAGGGGATCATTTTCCTTCCCATCCATCAGTTTGTTCAAGATCATGACACATTGTAGCTTAGTATTAGGGTGATGATGTTCGTGTTGCCTTTCTTCTTCTCTTGTGGAAGAGTTGTCTTCTTTAGTGTGCCCTCAAATATCATTGTGTTCCACTGGGTCCCTGACACACTTGTCAGAGCCCTCTGGCTCTTGGCTCTGATACGGGATTCCCATCGTACGGTTACTGTTCTGAGAGTCCCCTCCATGAGCTACTGGATAAAAGAACTGAGCCTTGTTCTGCCGGGACACGTATTCAAGTAACAACCTCAAAAAAGGCACCTAGAGTATAAACTCTCGTAACGGAAAAGTCTCTGATTTTCACACGTGTTCAGTGTTGTAGAATTCCAGATTCAACATGGTCATCCTGAAAGATACATGCAGTGCCTCCTTTTCATCTCCCCTTTGCTTTTTACCAACGACAAGTTAAGTGCTGATTCTTTGCTTCTTTGTAGGAATCACTGTATCTGTTTTCCCTGGATGCTCTGAAATGCTCTGGTGATGGATCTGAGTGTGAGTCTTTTTTTTTTTTTTGAGTACAGTTGCCTTATAATGTTGCATTAGTTTCTGCTGTACAATGAAATGCATCAGCTGTGTGTGTGTGTCTAAGAGTGTGTACGTGGGTTCAGTCACTCAGTCGTGTCCAACTCTGCAATCCCACCAGGCTCCTCTGTCCATGAGATTTTCCTGGCGCAAATGCTGGAGTGGGTTGCCATTTCCTCCTCCAGGGGATCTTCCTGACCCAGGGATGGAGACCAAATCTCCTACATCTCCTGCATTGCAGGTGGATTCTTTACCATGTGCGTTAATATACGATATTTATTTTTCTCTTTCTGACTTACTTCACTCTGCGTGACAGAGTTTAGGTCCCTCCACGTCTCTACAAATGACCTTTATCCATTCAGTTCACCTCCTGGAGGCTCCTTCACATCGAAGCAGCTTCAGATTTAAGAATATCCTTATATTCTCATGAAAACCCCCCTCACTTCTCTGTCCCCATCTTTCTGGATTCCCGGCTGGACTGTGTGAGTTTCGTTCCCCTGCTCCCTTCTTCTTTCTCATGTTTTCTGACTCTGCCTTTTCGCTCTGTGTTCTGAGAACTTCCCTCAACTTCCCACCTGTCCCTGTAAGTTACCGCTTTGTCCATTGCATGGTGCTGTTCCAGGAACTTTTCCTTTCAGTGATGGGATAAGCTTCCCAGGCTTGAGAGAAGTGGTTTGGGGGTCTCTGGGGACAAGCTGGAGAGCCGTGCGTGGGCAAGTCTTCTGTTCTCAAGGCAGAGGCCATTCCACTGCCTGTTTGTTCCTTTGGATCAGACACCAAAGAGAGAGGAGCCGGAGGCCTGCTCCTTGCCCCACTCCTGCCGGGAGCCCGAAAGCAGACAGACTCTGGTACTTGTGCGTGTGTGCAGGGTAAGAAGGAGGATCCAGACTGGAGGCTGAGGGGCCGGTGTGTTTTCATTCTGGAGTGAGCATGCGCGGTGGAGCCAGAGACCAGGGGCTGATGAGAGCAGGTCCTGGGGATGCTGGGTCCACACTGGCTGGTGGAAAAGGAGGGCGCCCTCTGGTCAGGGTGGGGTGCTCAGTGCAAAGGGCTAAACCCTTGGGCCCCCTCCCAGCCTCACCTCACCAGCCCTGTGACCCAGACAGGAGCGTCACTCTGCTCCACCTGGTGTCCAAACCCAGTAATTCAGCCGCTGCGATTCTGCCTCAGTCGCAGAGCCTTGAAAGTGGGACTGAGTGGGCAGTTGAGCAGGCAGCACGGGCCTGGCTCTTGGTACGTGTCCTGGGCGCATGCTGGGTCCCAGCCCCTCGGGGCGGCTAGGGCTCGCTGGCTTGGTGGGCCAAGTCACAGCACTGGACTCAGGGCTTGGGGTCTTCCTGGTGTCCCCAAACCAAGCTGAAGTGAGGCTGCTCTACTGGGGAAGTGCCCAGACCCTCTACAAGGACAGGCCTGGGCACCCAGCTTGGAGACTGCCCTGCAGTGGGGTGGGGAGCCCTGGGCCCACCAGGTTGGGGGAGGGGCACTTGAGCAAAATTGCTGAGCCTGGCCAGCGGGGACCCCAGGACCCCAGGCTCCAGGTGCAGAGGAGCAGGGCTCTGAGGCCCAGGGCTCTCTCATCAGCCTTTGCAAAAAGGCCCTGGAACCTTTGTTCTGGACCTGGGGGCCTCTTCCTGGGGGCCGGGAGGCAAGTCCCTCCCCACAAGGGAGGCGCCTGGCTCCACGCTCCCTGAGGCCACATTTAGAACATGCCCAGGTGGCCAGTGGGTGTGTGGGCTGGGGGAGTGCAGGCGGATGGGGGGACGGTGGAGAGACAGCTGGGGAGGAGCTGGGGGAGGCTGGGGTTCCGGCCGCACCCCCAGGCTGGACCGCACCTGCCTGTCCTCCACGGGGGAGGAGTAGGTGCCGGCCAGCGCATCGCATGAAGCCCCCAGCCCCCACACCCCACGGCCGGTTCGCACCGGTCCTCCCTGGTCACGGGCTTCCACGATCACTGCCGCCAGAGCAGCTCTGCCTCTGTCCCCGCACCGTCTGGCCTCTCTCTGCCCCTGCCCTGCCTCAGCCTGCTTTGCAGCTTGTGCCAAAGTCCATAGCGTGAATATTCCCTCCCAGGTTGATGGCAGGCTGTCAGCGTGAGGCCCCTGAAGGCAGAGCCGGCCCCGCGAGCTGGTAGGAGCCCCTGCCCCCACCCCCAGCCAATGTCCTCATCCTCCAACCTCCGTGACCCTGGCTCGGGGTCTGAGACACAGCCAGCCCTCAAATATGTCATCAGGCGCACTAGCCTGAAGTCCTGGGGGAGCTTCAAGCCCAGGCCTGCTGGGTCAGACGCCAGCGTCCCAGTCCCAGCTCTGACACTGGCTGCCTGCCTGGGCCTTAGCTTCCCCACCTGTAAAACGGCTGCATCATCCCCAAGGTGTCTCCTGGTTACAGACTTTTATACATTTTGCCTGAAACTGCCGTCACCACCAGCCCATGGGCACCTGTGAGTGACCCTCCTGGAAACTGCAGGCCCCGAGGTGCAGGCACAGGCAGTCAAGGGGCACCAGGCCAAGGAGAAGATGAGGAGGCCGGTTCCCCGAGTGTCCCCAAGGCTGCGCTGGCACCCAGTAGGCCCTCGGGAGATGCCCGTGCTGAGTCCCCACCTCTGGCCAGTGCCTGGTGCTTCGAGTCTTCCTCCAAGAAGCAGGAAGGAGCCAGAGGAGAGGCAGCCAGACCCCCGTCACCTGAGCCATGGGGTGGAGGCTGCTCTGCCTTTGCCCCCTCCATCCTGCACCTGCCGCCTCTGAGTTCTCCAGGACAGAACGAGGACTGACTCAGGCCTGTCACCTCTTCCCTGGCAGCTGGTATAGAGCCTGGCAACTGCTCAGTCCTCAGAGACAGGGAGCAGGGTGGGGGTGAAGAGGCTGCAGGGGATGCGGGGACGGGAAGTGGCTGAATGGATGAGGGATGACTAGGTGGGTGGATGGGTGGATAGATGGATGACCGATGGATGATGGATGGACAGATGATTGATGGCGGATAAGTGAATGGGTGGGTGGATGGGTGAATGAGAAGATGGATGAACAGATGAATGGATGGGTGAATGGATGGAAGTGGATGGAGGATGGATCGGTGGATGGATGGGTGGTTGGTTCAGTGGATGGTTGGTTGGATGGGTGGATAGAGGGATGGTTGGTTGAGTGGATGGTTGGTTGCATGGATGGATAGATGGTTCATTGGTTGAGTGGATGGTTGGTTGGATGGATGTATGGGTGGTTAGATGGATGGATGTATGGTTGGTTAGTTGGATGGAGGAGGTGGATGGATGGAAATGGATGAATGGGTGGATGCGTAGATGGATAAATTGATGGGAGAGTGGATGGTTGGTTGGTTGGATGGCGGAAATGGATGGATGGTTGCCTGAGTGAGTGGGTTTGGTGTGTGAGTAAATGGAAGGAAGGCAGGCAAGCCAGGGCTCTGGCCTCCTCATGTGGAGCACAGACTTTTTTCGAAGCAGAGGTGGCCAGGTAGCAGACTGCAGCCTCTGGCCTCTCCCTGGCAGCCAGTCAGCCTCAAGTCCTGTCAGTTCCCCTGGCCGGGCCCCCTCCCCCATCAGCGCATCCTGGGCGTCCCCCTCACCTGGGCTGGGCTTCCGCCCTCTGGCTCATCTCCCGCTGCCAGGAGCTCTGTCCCCTCGCAGTCCACCCACTCGCGCGGTGTTTCAGAAATGTGAGTTTCCCGCATGCTTGCAACCTGCCCTGGACGCAGTGCCTTGGGCAGCTTCGTGGGTCGTGTAGGAGCCTCGCCTCCCCCCAGGCCCCCTGCCCCGTGCGTGGACCCGCGTGCCTTTGCTCTCGATGGTCTGCTTCCCAGCGCGCACGCGCCCTGGATATCCGGGGACCCCTCCCCGACCTTCGTCAGGTTTACTGCGGAGGTTTACACACCTGCTGCGTGCAGAGCGCTGGCCGCGTGAGCTGGCTTCCGGTCCACACAGAAGCGGAAGCCGAGGTGTGGTCCTTCAGAGCAGCCCCAGCCCCAGGTTCACAGCCTCTTCTCGGCACCTCCTCCCAGCCCCCTGGGGAGAAGGCCGCCAGCGTGTCCCGCTGTCTGCGCGGAGGGGACCCACCGCGGGGCGGCGGACGCCCAGCCTCAGGCCTGCGGGGCTCACGGCATGCCCCCGGCTCGGCCTCCTCCCCGTCACCTCGACCTGGGCCCTCTTTAGAGCCATCTTTTTTTTTTTTACACGTATCTCAGCTTTTTTTGGATTTCCTTCCCGTTTAGGTCCCCAAAGAGCCCTGAGGGGAGTTCCCTGAGGTGTACCGTAGGTTCTCCTTCGTTATCTGTTTTATACACAGGATCAGCCCTGGATATCCGTCAGTCCCAGGGTCCCCGTTCACTCCACCCCGTTTCCCCGCTGCTGTCCATGTTTGTTCTCTGTCTGCATCTCTCTTTCTGCTTTGTCTATGGGTTCATCCGTCCCATTTTCCTAGATTCCACAGGTATGCGTTGGTGTGTTTTCCTCTTTTTTACTTCTTCACTCTGTGTGATTCTCTAGGTCCGTCCATGTTGCTGCAAGTGGCCTGACTGTCTTCTCTTTATGAGGGAGTGAGGCTCCATTGTATATATGTACCACGTCTCCTTTATCTGTTCCTCTGTAGAGCCCATCTTACACCCAGTTCTGATATATTACATTCTGCAGGGTCTCTTTCTTCCTTTGTGTCTTCAAGAAGCATTGCTGAGGGGCGTGCCCACCTCACAGGCAAGGTTTCCTCTAGGGGTGATGAATATTCTGGAACTAGAGGTGGTGGTTGCATAGCATGGTGAATGCTCTAACTTCCGCTGAAATGTTGTCTTCGCAACGGTTAATTCCCCGTTTTATATACTGCACCTCGGTGGTTCCGAACAGAAAATAATCCGGCTTTTTCTAAAGATGGGTTTAGTCTGAATGACAGGCAAGCAGGACTGGCCCCAGGCAGGAAAGCAAAGGCGAGAGGCAAGAGCCGCGTCCAGGGGCACAGGGTAAGGAAAGGGGCCAAGGGGAACCCAGGCTCCCGTCCTGGCCCCCAGGACCCTGGCCTGTAGGAAGGCGTGGCCTGGAAGCCCTGCGGCCTCCTCCCCCGAAGGTGCGTTTCATGCTCAGCAGCCCCAGGGTGTCTAAACACGCTCCGGTGGCTGCCAGCTGGCAAACAGGGCTTTGCTGATTCCAGCCCAACTGTGAGAATCAAGGTCAAAGTGGAGGCTGGCGTGGTGGCCGGAAGCCGGGCCTGGCAGATGGTGCCATCATGCCCCTGCTCCCTGGCCTGGAGTTGGCCCTGTGGAGCCCAGGCTGTCTGCGGACGAGCGAGGACTGGAGGCTGAGCGGGGGTGGGGTAGGTGAGCCCCACGGAAGGTTGGAGCTTCTGAAGCTGGGTTCCTGCTGGCGGCCGGGAGGGTCTTTGTCCTGTTCCCGGGGTGTGGCCTCTTATGCTCACCAATCTCCTTTTTTGCCAAGCCTCTCAGGCTCTTGGATGGGCAGGCAGGGGTCCCCCGGCTGCACCACCTGGGGATGTGACTGGGGCTGGGGTCAGGGACCTGAAAGGCGGGTACTGCAGAGGTCGGGGTGCTCGGCTCCGTCTTTCTGCGTCACTTCATCTCCACCCAGGCCGTGCAGAGATGCTTTACCTCTTCCCTGACCTCCTCCCATCCTGGTGCTCAGATTCCCTGACCTCCTCCCGTCCTGGCACTTAGAGTGTCTTTTTCCTGATGGGGACACCGAAGCAGAGAAGCCTGTAACCCATCGGACGTGCCTCAGCCATCACCCCTCCCCTGGAAGGACAGCGGGGGCACCCGTGCATCCTGCCAGGCGTGGTATGGGGTGTGGGGGGCAGCCCCTGTGACCTGCCCCAGCATTCTTTCCACAGCCTCACTTCCCTGACAGGGGAGAGCGTGACCGAACGTGTGAGGCCGTCTTAGAAAGCCAGGGAGCGGGTCCCTGAACGTGCGCATGTCAGATGCTGGGAACCACCTCCCACCTCTCAGGACAGTTAGTGGATAAGGCGATGGGTCCACGAAGACCTTGGGGAGTGGGGCCTGGGTACTGAGAAGCAGGAGTACAGATGGGGACCCAGCACATTGTCCGTCTCTTGTTATGTATTCACAGAGAAAACTTGTGTCATACGTGTAGGGATTGTATTTGATGTAAGCGGCATGTGTGGTCAGCTGAATAACGGCCCCCAGAGACGTCTTTGTCAAGTCCGCAGCACCTGTGAATATTACCTTATGCGGCAAAAAATGGGGGTCTTTGCAGGTGTGGTGAAGGATGCTGAGATGAGGACATTTTCCGGGATTATCGTGGTGGGGGGTGTGGGTGGCGTGCTAAATGCCATGACAGGTGTCCTTGTAAGAGGGAGGCAGAGGAGTTGTGAATACAGACGAGGAGGAAGAGGCCAAGAGACACCAGACAGAGGCTGGAAGGACGAGCTCTGAAGCCCAGGGTCACCTGGAGCCCCCAGGAGCTGGAAGAGGCAGGGAGGACCCTCCTCTGGGGTCCCTGGCGGGAGCGGTCCCAACTAATGCCTTGATTTTGGCCCGGTGACGACTGGCAATGAACTGCTCCAGAAGTGTGAGACAGTTAGCTTCCGCTGTTTGAAGCCACCCAGAATGCGGTCATTGGTCCCCAACAGCCCCAGAACACTCTCACCGGACCAGCGGGAGGCGACAGGTTCTGCAGAAGCAACGGAAAGTGGGTGCTGGCCAGTGAGGATAGGGTGGGGCCTGCATCTAACAGAGACCCCGGGTGGACCGCCGTGAAGCTGGGGGTGGATCAAAGACCGGGGGAGGGGGAGTGGCGGCAGACAGACCCCTGGGCCGGGCGCGAGGCTGGAGCCACCCCCAGGCGCAGCCTCTCCTCCGAGCCCCCTCTGCGCCCCCTCTGCTGTTTCTCCTCAGACATGTCACCCTCGGCGCCTGGGTTTCCTTCCCTGCGGGATGACCCCTGACCTCCAGGCGTATGGACTCCACCTGTCCTCTCATACCGTCTAGGGCGTGGGCCCCAGGGTACCCGGCGGCCTCCTCCCAGCGGGCAGCTCTGTCCCTCCCAGTCTGGGGTGGGCAGCAGGGCCACCATCCTGCACCCGCCCCACTGTGCCCTGGAGGCCGCCCTTCTCTCCGGTCGGCCCCTGAAACCACATGCCAGCTCACCTGCCCTCCCGTCCACTCCTCCCCTGGAGGCTTGGGTCCGCCTGTGCTCTGGCCAGCGGCGTGGGGTCCCTGTTTCTCTCCCAGGGAATGGCAGCTAGCTGCCTGCTCCTGGAGGAAGCCCCCCCCCCGACCCTGTCCAAGATGGGGTCCCCACAGGGTTCAGCCTATCGTCCACATCCTGCTCCCATAACGCAAGGACGATGAGCCATTGGGTCCTCCTGCGCTCAGCACAGAACCTGCGTGTTCAGGACAGTGGGGCGCAGTGGAGGTGGGGGGCTTCTGACACTGGAGCCACGAGCTCCGACTGACAGACCAAGAGAGAACGGGTGTTCTCTGAGGGGCACGTGGGCGCTTCCTGTCCTCATCCTGGGTGGCGGCCTGGGCTCAGACCACTTCTTAAACCAAAAGGACAGAGCAGGTAGGAAACGGTGCGACCTGAGCAGACTTCAGACCTCCCAGCTCCCCCACGTGGATGGGGTGCGTCTCCCGCCCCAAGGAGGCAGCGGGAGCCCCTGGATCCGATTCCCCGGCATGGCCGGGGCGTGCTGACTCGCAGCGACATGCCTCTCTCAGCCTTCAGGGAGACGATTCCCAGGGGGCCCGGTTCCATCTTTATCTAATTAGTTTTTGTGCTGGGAATCTGATGGACTCTTTAACCTTGCAAGATGAGGAGCCCGCCGGGCCCAGCTGAAATTTGTCACTGTCACATGTTGGCTTAGCGTTGGGTCTTACAAAGAATTTTCTTCCTAATTCTCCTCCTCTGGGGACCTGAGAACACAGACACACCTCCCCATGCCAGCCATTCACAGGTCCTCTCTGGGGTGACTCCACCCCGAGGAGCAGGGGGCCCCCGAGCCGCCCAGGTCACCGCCCGGCTCTCTTCCCAGCCAGGGGAAGAGACGGCCGAGCCAGCGGCAAATGGCACAGTCGCCGTTTCAACGGGTAATTGTATGTGGTCTAATTACTGGCCTGGCTTTGTTCCTCCGACCCCGGGAGAGCGTGGCTTACAAGGAAAGAATGCATGAATACTTCCGCCGCGGTACCGTCTGCCTGCTCCCCAGTGCCCGTGCCAACCTGCTCCTCCCCGCTCCCCAGCAGCTCCCCAGGCAGGGCCTGGGACGTGATGAGTCAGCCCCAGATCTGCGGCAAGCTTCGGTGGAAACACCCCCGGCCTGCATGGCGAGTGGGGCCTGTCTTGCCGTATCTCTGTGGGAGGGGAGGGGCGGCTTGGATGGTGTGGTGGTCCGAGTCCTGGCCCCCAGTGACACCCGCGTCCTGATCTCTGAGCATGACTATGTCACATGGCCGAGGAGGACTAAGGTTGCATGTGAGACCTTGTTAGATGTGGAAGTTAAAGTGGTAGCTGCTCAGTTGTGTCCGACTCTGCAACCCTAGGGACTGTAGCCCACCAGGCGCCTCTGTCCATGGGTTTCTCCAGGCAAGAATACTGGGGTGGGTTGCCATTCCCTTCTCCAGGGGATCTTCCCAACCGAGGGATCGAACCTGGGTCTCCTCCATTGTAGGTGGGTTCTTTACTGTCTGCGCCACCAGGGAAGCTGTTAGATATCAGCTGACCTTGAGACTGGAGCATGGCATGAGCCTCTGGGTGGGCCTGGTGTTGATTGCAGGGTCCGTGTTAGGGAGGAGGGATGATCAGAAGGAGGTCGGGGGAGATAATGATCAAAGAGCAGAGGATGGAGTGATGGAGGAAGGGGCCAGGAGCCAAGGGGTCTGGGCGGCCCCCAGAAACAGGCGAGAAGCAGATTCTCCCCCGGGTCCTCCTGGAGGAGGCAGCCCTCAGACACCTTGACCTTAGCCCGGTGAGGCCTGTGGCCTCCGGCAGCGGAGAGGACGACCCTGCATTGCAGATGCTGCCCAGTTTGTGTTGTTTTTCCAGAAGCGTCAGAAACCAATACAAGTGTTTCAAGCCTTGAGAGCGCTGAGACTGAGAGCGGTGAGAACAGGTGCCTGATCCCCATTCACCGCGAGACTGGCAGGGAGAGCCCATTCTACAGGTGGGGAGACTGAGGCTGCAGGAGTTCCAGCCACTCTCCCCAGGCCAGGAAGGGACTCACGATCCCGGCTCCTCTCCCAGACTCTGCCCACTGCACCCCCTCCCCCGCTCACTGGCCTCCCTGGGACCCCCCGGTCATCCCAGAGGCTCGTGGGCCAGGAGATGAGGTCTGGGCTTGTGTGCCTGCTGGGAAAACCCAGGGGGGTCCCTCGGCTCTGAGATTGTGCTGGGGGCTGCCGAGGAGGAAGTATGTGTTGGCTGCCACAGAGCCCACTGTGTCTGGGAAGAGGTGCTGGCCGGGGGCCCCGGGCACAGGGTCAGGGCTGGGCCACCGAGGCTGGACTCACACGGAGGCCGCCTGTGACCAGAATGCCATCAGGGCGGCACCCAGCCTGCTCCTCACTTGTCATCTCAGTGCTGCCCCTCGAAGGAGCCGGCCACGCCTGAGCAGGGTGCCGGCTATCCCAGGAGCCTGGGGAGACCGCAGGGCCCTGAGGGACCCATGGAGGCCCCCGCACCCGCACAGAGTTCGGTGCAGATGGAGTGAGGAGCTCACGGCCGCCTCCCCGAGACTCCCCCTGAATGAGTGGCCGGGGCCGTCCTGCGGGTGACCGCACCCTGGCTGACTTGGACCAGCACTCGTTTGCCTGATCCTGGTGGCCTGAGATGGGTGTGTGGCCAGGGCTCACTCGCCCCGAGCTCTGGCGGAGGGCCTTTCCTGCCTCTTCCAGCTTCTGGGGTCCCCCCATGTCCCTGAGCTTGTGCCCGCATCCCTCTAGCCTCTGCCTCATTCTCCCTTCTCTCTCTGTCTCCCCTTCCTTTTTTTGGCCACACCACATGGCAAGGGGGATCTTAGTTCTCCTATCAGGGATCAAATCCACACCCCCTACCTGGGAAAAGTGGAGTCCTACCCACTGACCACCAGGGAAGTCCCTTTGTCTCCCCTCTTATAAGGACTCCTCTCGTGGATTCAGGGCCCCCCCAGATTCAGAATGACCTCTCCTCAATCCTTCCCCTCACTACTTCTGCAAAGACTCCATTTCCAAGTAGGGCACATTCTGAGTTTGGGGAGGATATAAATTTGGGGGAGGATGCTGGATCGATGGTAAAGAATACACTTGCCAATGCAGGAGACCAGGGTTCGATCCGTGGGTGGGGAAGATCCCCTGGAGTAGGGAAGGGCTACCCATTCCAGTATTCTGGCCTGGAGAATCCCATGGATAGAGGAGCCTGGCGGGCTGCAGTCTGTGGGGTCACGCAGAGTCGAACACGACTGAGTGACTTTCACCATCCAGTCTCTGTGCCCTGTGGCATGTCTTTCCTTGGGCACATGTGTGCCCCAGACGAGTGTCCAGAACTGGGACCCGCTGACCCCCCTCCCCCCTCCCAGCCCCTTGTGCTAAAGCCTGAGTCGCTGTTCCCATAGGGCTCTGGGTGGGCCCTGTGCACCCCCCAGAGATGAAGCTCACACCCTGGGTGGGGCCTGGGGGTTTGGAAGGGGGTCACCATGCGTGTTGGCGGATGGACAGCCAGGGGCCATAGGGCGCTGGGCGGGTGGCGGGCAGTGGGCTAGGAAAGGCCTGGGGCCAGGCCTGGGCTCTGGGGGCATCAGTGAGGTCACACGTAGACGCCACCTCCTGTGCCCTGTGTGTGGAGACCCCCCAGGCTCTCGGAGAACAGGGCCGGCAGGAGGGACAACGCCCCCGTCTCTCCCAGTGCCGGGGCAGTGGGGGGCTCCAGGGCCGTGGGGATGACAGAAGCAGGCAGGGGGCATGGGGCAGGCGGCCGGAAGGGGCTGGGGGGTGGAGGGCTTTCCAGGGAGGAGACACTAAAGCCGGAGCTGCAGGGGGCCTACGGGCCCGTCCCTCGCGGCTCCCTCGCTGCTCCAGGCCTGAGGCTCTGGTCCCTCAGCAGCCCCGTGTGATGGTCCTGGGGAGACAGGATGTGGGCCCCAGCCCCAGAGTTCTTCGGGCCCTGGGGGCGCTGCCCCACATGTCCCAAAGAGGGTGCCAAGGGCCGGGGAGCAGCTCTGTGGTCTCCGTCCGCCGGCCAAGGGGGCTCTGCAGCCCAGACCCTCCACTCGACGCTCAACCCCCACGGGGGCTGTGTGACCTCGAGCTAGTCACTGCACCTCTGAGCCACACCATCCTCGCTGGAGAAGAGCGGGGAAAACCCGTGCCTCCCTCCCCTCCTGTGAGAGAGAGGATGAGTGTAGGGGCTTCCACAGACCCCCCGGGTAGCGAACAAGGCTGTGGCCCCCACGAATGTACTGAGTATCATCTTCAGTCGCGCTGATAAATCCTGTGGTCACCTGTGGTTGGAGCGTCTCCCTGTTCTCTGTAACGTGGGAGGAGGGAGGGTGGTCTTCATAAGTACTCTGGGCTGTGCGTGTTCAGTTACTCAGTCAGTCGTGTCCGACTCTTTGCGACCCCATGGACTGTAGCCCGCCAGGCTCCTCTGTCCAGCAGATTATCCAGGCAAGAATGCCGGAGTGGGTTGCCATTTCCTATTCCAGGGGATCTTCCCAACCCAGGGATCCAACCCACGTTGGCAGGTGGATTCTTCACCACTGTGCCACCTGGGAAGCTCCTCGTAAGTATATTTCAGCAGAAATCTGTCTCAATAAACTCGGACAGCCTAGGATCCTCTGATGGATGCGTGTGAGTGATCTGGGGGAGGAGAAGGGAGAGTCAGTGGAAAAGGCACCAGGGTGGCTATCTTTCAGAAGACAAGCAGGAAGGGAGGAAGGAAGGAAAACAAATACAGAGGACGCCTGGCCTGGCAGACGGGCGCCTGGAACCCAGCAGGTAGCAGTCAGAAGAATATCTGGGGCAAATTAGAAACAAGCAAATCATCATCAGACCTCGAGGAGGAGAGGTGAGCTGCCCCTGTACAAGGGAACGGCTAGATGGATGGGCCGGCACATGGCCAGCCATGTGGCGGGACTCCGGCTTTAATAAAGAATAATGAGGAAAATAAGGGAGAATTAGGAGATCTTAGAGACGGGGACGGGGAAGGGAAGGCACCAGCTGGGGCTGGAGCCCTGGGAGGTTGAAACCATTTACAGCCTGGTGACCTGGAGGCCCAGCCAGCTCTCCGTCCGCATCCCGTGGGGGGTGGGGTGGGAGGTCCCGCCCAGCTGGGGACACACCTCCGTCGTGAGACAGTGTCTTCCGTAGGGAGACGTGTGCAGGTGGCAGGTGCTTGAGAAGGAGTGTGAACAGCAGCTCGGCTCACAGGGGTCCAGCCAGGGCATTTCCCCTACAGGAGCCGTGCCAGGGGTGTCTCTCTGGCTCAGAAGGAGCCTGACTTCCAGAGCTCCGTCCATGTCAACCCTGAAGGTCAGAGGGCACATGGGGTTTGATTCGATTAAGTGCGAGACCTTCCTCCATCGCGGGTGGCTGTCATGTGGGAAGTGCCAGCACCAAGAGTCCTGGGGACGCTTGGAGGAGAGAGAAAGTACAGAGTCACCTGATGATTTCAGAAAAAGAAGTGACTCTGCTCCACGAGACCAGCTGGACCACGGAGACTGTTCATGGGCATCAGGCATCACTTTTCCAGAATGGAAACCCCGCGTGTTGCTGAGCTCCGTGGTGGAGGCGGGGGTGTGTGTCAGAGGACGCAGAGTCCTGGCCCCACCAATGACTCTTGCCAGGTCCAGACCTCGGCCCTCAGCTTCCCCTTCTGTAAAGCAAAGGATCCAGTCCACACCATCGCTGAGTGCCTGTGGAGGTTCGTTGTTTAGTCGCTCAGTCGTGGCCGACTCTTTGCAGCCCCATGGACTGCAGCACACCAGGTTTCCCTGTCCTTCACTGTCTCCTGGAGTTTGCTCAAACCCATGTCCATTGAGGTGATGATGCCATCCAACCATCTCATCCTCTGTTGCCGTCTTCTCCTGCCTACAGTCTTTCCCAGCATCAGGGTCTTTTCCAGTGAGTCAGCTCTTCACTTCAGGTGGCCAAAGTATTGGAGCTTTAGCTTCAGCATCAGTTCTTCCTATGAATATTCAGAGTTGATTTCCTTTAGGATTGACTGGTTTGATCTCCTTGCTGTCCAAGGGACTCTTAAGAGTCTTTTTCAGCACCAGAGTTCCAAAGCATCAGTTCTTCAGTGCTCAGCTTTCTTTATGGTCCAACTCTCACTTCCGTTAAGTCTAAAACCCATCATTCTTCGCTTTGGTTCACTTTTTGGACGTTCCCCGGCTCTGCCGTTTCTTTCGTCCCTGCCATATAACGCCCTTGTCATTGCCACCGTACTTTTAAAAACATTTTTCCTTGGCTGCACCGGCTCTCAGCTGTGGCGTGCAAATGGTTAGTTGCAGCTTGTGTGATCTAGTTCCCTGACCAGGGATCAAACCCAGGCCCTCTGGGACCTGGAGCGGGGATTCCTGGCCAGTAGACCAGCAGGAAGTCCCTGCTGGCGTACTTTGGACCAGCCAGCATGTTTAGGGAGTCAATGTTGTAATTACTGGGAAATTAGTCCTGGGCTAAGACCAAGAAAATCACTTTTATTTTGCTCTCCGCTTCTGAACTGAGTCCGCCTGAGACAAGGGGCTGTCATCTGACCTTCCTTGGGAATTGCAGGTTGGGCAGGACTTGAGGTCTGTGTCACCAGGGCTCCTGAGTTCTCGTGGCCAACCAGCAGTGCACAGAGGAGTGGGGCCCAGACTCTTTCTCCACCCAGAACGTAAGTTGAAGGCTACTGGATTTAGCGGGAGGTCTTGGCATCCTGGTATCTGCACATGGCCCATATCCTCTAACCTAATCAACCTCCCTTCCTTCCTCTCCAGCCTCTGAAAGTGTGAAAGCATCAGTTTGCTCAGTTGTGTCCAGCTCTTTGTGACCCCATGGACTGTACCCTGTAGCCTGCCAGGCTCCTCAGTCCATGGAATTCTCCAGGCAAGAATATTGGAATGGATAGCCGTTCCCTTCAGGGGATCTTCCCAACCCAGGGATCAAACCTGGGTCTCCTGCATCGCAGGCAGATTCTTTACCCTCTGAGCCACCAGGGAAGCCGCTCTCCAACTTCTAGATGTCTATTAAGAAGCTTTGGGCTGCTAATAATAAAAAGCCCACTAATGCTGGCTGAGACCACCCTGGTGAGTCTGGAGGAAGCCGTGGCCAGGGTTTGTCCCAAGGGGCAGTGGTGTCTCTGCGGGCTTCCTGGCCTTTCCCTCCGGGCTGTAGATGGTGCCCGCAGCTCCATGTGTCGTGTCCTCAGAACAAATCTCATGCAGGAACGTAGGGAAGGGACTGCCCTGATGATCCAGTGGTTGAGACTCCACGCTTCCCCTGGACAGGGCACGGGTCTCATCCCTACTTGGGAAACTAAGATCCCACATGCCACAGGGTGTGGCCAAATAAATAAATAAAAACAAAAATGGATGCAAAAAAATCCATCATGAACAGAAAATCAAAAAATTTTTTAAAAAGTATGTAGGAAGAAAGCATCAGGAAGCACTCTTCTGATCTCTCTTCACGCACAAGTAAAATAGTCTCTGCAGGGCCCCCGGAGACTCACCCTCAGGGCTGATTGGCCAAAACTGTGTCCGGTGACCATCCATAATTGCAGTGGAGGCTGGGAAAGCAAGGATCTCACTTTTCCCACCTTGAGAGTGGAAAGCGGGCTGGGGGAAGGAGCTGGGTATGTGAGGGACAAGGCTGAGTGCCTCGCCTCTAAGCAACAAGGATGTCGTAAAAGTGATGGCTGTTGAAGTGGGTTTTGAAGGATGAATAGGAGTCTGGCATATAGTGACAGCAAGCCTGTAGAGTGTGTTCTGGGCAGAAGTAAAAGACTGAGCCCGAGAACAGCACGCTTGTCAACCAGGAAGACCTCATTTGGCCGATGGCCCGTTCGTAGCAATGGGGGATTGGAAGGCACGGCACCTTCATGATCAAACACGCTTTTCCACACTGAACCTTCACCACACAGGTGCTCCTGCGCCGTTTCTCACGCGCCGCGCCTCCCTTTGCTTTTGGCTGTGCTCACTCCACCGTGTTCTCCCTTGCTTGCAGTCAGCAGTGTGTGGAAACCATTTCCAGCTTTCGCGCTTTCGGTGTAAAGCAGGATGTACCAGCAGACTCTTCCCAGGGCACCCCTGGGGGCTCTCTGGGCAGCTCAGGAATGGACAGGAAGTCCAAGATGCCTTCTCCAGAACGTGCTGCTAGAACCAGCCCTCCCCCATGCCCGGGTCCTTCCCCACCTGGCCAGCGACCCCCGCCCCGGGCTGTTTGGTGTCCGGCCGTCCTAGGATGCAGTGCCAGCCCCAGACTGCCCAGCTTTGCCTCCAGCTGTGTGTTCTCACACAGATCACTCAACCTCTCTGTGCCTCACTCGCCACATCCAGAAGTGGGAGCGAGCACAGCACCTCCTTCCTGGGGTCGTCGTGAGGGTTCAGGACATTTAGCACAGGACGCACTGGCAACCAAAAATGCTTAAAGACTGGGCATAGTAATTATAACATCTGCAACTTTTGTTGAAAAAAGTGAAAGTGTTAATGGTTCAGTCGTGTTCAATTCTTTGCGACCCCGTGGACCGTAGCTGGCCAGGCTCCTCTGTCCATGGGATTTCCCAGGCAAGAATACTGGAGTGGGATGCCATGCCCTCCTTCAGGGGATCTTCCCAACCCAGGGATCGAATCTAGGTCTCCTGTGTTGCAGGCGGATTCCCTACTGTCTGAACCACCTTACTTATCCATTATTACTAATTAAGCCAGAATTCAGGCCTCCTCGCACTTTGACCCAACGAAGCACAAAAGCCTAGGGGGTGGAGGGTGTCTCTTTGCGTTTCAGAAAGGTTTCTCTGTATGATCCTTCTGAAACTTTCTAGGGCATCTCACAGATGACCCCATTTCTAAAGAGGTTTTTTTTTTTTCCTTTTTAGAAGAAAAGCTCAGATGTTATATCAAACCAGGCACCTGTGTGCGGTCATATAAGTGTTGCTTGTGTAGGAGAATTAAGCCTTTTCTTAGCTTTTATTATATGTACCTGCATGGGGGTTATCTGGAGATAGTCACAGACATGTATCATTTGTGTCAGTTCGAATGTCTTTAGGACATTTAGAACAGGTCTTTATAACCAACAGCCCACACACCCAATCGGGCCCACCAATTCTGGTGGGAAGCTGTTTTGTAAGTAAAGTTTTATTGGAACGTAGCCCCGCCCAGTCACTTACCTAGTGTCATGGCTGCCTTTCAACCACGACCAGCAGAATGAGTAGCTGCAAAGGAACCATACGGCCCAGAAACCCTGAACCGTCTACTCTCTGGCCCTTCACAGAAAGAGTCTGTCAGCCTCTCGTCAACCTAGAACGTTTGCCGAGCTCCTTTCAAAGGGGCTCCATCCACCTGAAAATGTGCCTCCTTTCCCTTTTGAGGGACTTTTAGAAAACAACTTCCCCTTCAGTGATCTCATCTCAGCCTCAGCACTTGGAACAAAAATAAAATGTTCCTGTGGCGGGAGGTTGGTGGTCCGGGGTGGACAGGAGCGGTGGCCAGACCCTCCCCTCCAGCCAGGCCTGACCTCAGAGGTCAGTGCCCTCCCGGTTGGGTGGGTGAGCCTGACGCAGGGAGCAGTGAGCTCAGAGTGAATCCCCCAGCCCCTCACCCCGCCAGGGTTCCACCTCCTCCCCAAAGCCGGGGTCACCGAGCGACACCCACGCTCAATCTGATTTGGTGGCTTTGTCACTGTGGACAGCGTCCACCTCCCACAGAGGGACTCGGAGGTGGCCTTGCCAACCAAGCCCAGCGTCTGTCCCCCGGCCCACTCAGCGTGCTCTTTGGAGGCAAACTCAAGGCCGACAGATGGGCTCCTGGCCTGTCATTGGGATCACCAGAGGAAGAGGAGTCACGGCAGCCCCTAGCTGCGCTCCCAGAGAAATGCCAGGTGCTCGACCCGTTCCCCTGGTTCTAGTTTCTCCATGCCTTTAGTGTTTGCTTTGCTTTTTTTGAGGAAATTCAGTTCAGGGCCAAAGGCCAAGGTTGACACGTTGGCCAGCCCCGCAGCCCTGAGCAAACCTTTCCCCCACCAGTTTCATGGACTCGCGGAATGATCCCACCCTCCTGGAGCATGCTGAGGGTCCCAGGGAGCAGCAGCCCGCTGGAACGGCTTAAACAGGACCGTGGGTGCCATGCTGCCCCTGCAGCCCCTGCTGAATGGGGCTGGCCATCTCTTCCTGGTTTGCCTGGGACCAGCCTGGTCTCAAAACAAAGACCCCATGTCTGAGGAAACCCCTCCGTCCCCAGGTAGCCCAGGACACGGGTCACCCTGTTGGCATCACAGGCCAGACGCAGGAGTCCTGGGCTGGGTTTCATTCACCAAGTCAGTGAGCATCGTCTACGTGGCTGCTGGCGTGGTCTAATCTTCCCTTTGGCAGACGGGAAAACCCCAGCCCAGAGTGGGTGAGCGTCCTGTCCAGGACCCTATTACCAGCCTTTGCTGTAGCCAGGACTAGAAAGTGGGCTAGAAAATGAGGCGGGAGGACCAGGCTCCAACCTGAGGGGGCTCACTCACTCCTGGGAGAATAGATCACGTTGAGGCCGGAACAGGGAGAATGAGAAGGAGCCCCCGGGTTCAGATCACGAAGAGTCTTGGACACGGTGGGAAACTTGGGTTTTTACCCAATTCTGATGGGAAGCTGTGGGAATATTTTAAGGGAGGAAGATATGACCTGATTTAAAGTTTTTGTAATAAAGGATGCATTCAGAGACTTGTCGGCAAGCTTCTGTGGTCCTCGAGTGAAAGATGCTGGGGCCTTGGGATTTGGGGAGGTCAGGACAGGTGTGTGAATGCGAACTGTGTCCGTGTCCTTGCTGCTGGCATTTGCTGATGGACTGGGAGGGAACAGGGGCTTCAGGAAGACTCCTCGGGTCGGGGTCAGCAGCTGAATGTGCCGCCTCCCACCTGCACAGGTACCCAGGCTCTTTTCCTCTGGTCCTGGAACCCGGAGCATCTTTTCCCGGGTTCTGGAGTGCCCACCCTGCAAGGCTGAGCTCCCCTGTCTTCTGGTGACATACCCTCAGCCATTGCTCAAGGGACAGCACGCAGCGTCTACGCAGGCAGAGCCCTGGGGGCCCCCACCACTCCGAGAGCACAGGGAGGTGCCTGGGCGTCCCTCCCCGGGGGCCCCCTTCCTCCTGGATCCCTGACTCACTGGCGTGTCCTGCTCTAAGTAAACCCCCGTGGCGGCTGTCCAGGCACACCTCACTTTATTGCTCCTTGCTTTATTGTGTGTTTGACAACTTGAAGGTTTGTGGTCACTCTGTGTCCAGCACGTCTGTTGGCACCATTTTTTCCAACTGCAAGCATTTGCTCACTTCTTGTCTCCACGGTGGGTCTTCCCAGGTGGCGCCAGTGGTAAAGAACCCGCCTGCCAGTGCAGGAGATGCAGGAGACATGGGTTCAATTCCTGGGTCGGGAAGCTCCCCTAGAAAAGGAGATGGCAACCCACTCCAGTGTTTTTGCCTGGAAAATCCCATGGATAGAGGAGCCTGGGGTGGACTATGGTCCATGGAGTTGCAAAGAGTTGGACACGACTGACCGACGAACACTTCTGTCTTTCTGTCTGTCTCCGCGTTCTGTCTTTCTGTCTGTCTCCGCGTCACCTTTTGGTGATTCTCCCAACATCTCAAACTTTTTCATGGTGATTACAGTTGCTACAGTGACCCGTCTTCAGGGATCTCGTCACGTTACTGTTGCAGAAAGAGTACAACTCTCTTGGCTCAGATGATCGTCAGCGTGCTTTAGTGACCAAGTAGTTTTTGTTTCCTTATTTATTTATTTGGCTGTGCCGGGTCTTCGCTGCTGCGGGGGCTCTTCTCTAGCTGCGGCGAGCGGGAGCTGCTCTCTAGTTGCGGTGCGGGGGCTTCTCTGCTTGTGGCGGCTTCTCCTGGTGAGGAGCACAGGCTCTGGAGCTTTGGGGCTTCCGCAGTTGCAACTCCTGGGCTCTAGAGCGCAGGCTCAGTAGCTGTGACGCACGGGCTTAGTTGCTCCGCGGCAGGTGGGGTCTTCCCGGACCAGGGAGAGAACCCCTGTGTCCTGCAGGGGTATTCTTAACCAGTGAGCCACCAGGGAAGTCCTAAAATATTTTTTAATTAAGGTATGTGCATTGTTTTTTAGGCACAATGCTTTTACACACTTCGTGGACTGCAGCGTCGTCTAAACATCACTTTTATAGGCACCGGGAAACCAAGAGCTGGTGTGACTCCATTTCCACATTCACTTTATTTCTGCGATCTGGAATGGAACCCCCAGTATCTCTGAGGTCTGCCGGAACTTTTATAAGGAAGGAAGCCTGAGGGCACTCTGCTGACGTCACCGGCAGATTCTTTTATGTAGGGAGCGGTTAAAAATATTTCATTTTACAATGAACGTTTCCAGAGTGAACGCCTAAGGTACCTTCTCACCAGCTGATCAAGTCCGCCACCCTGTCTTGCACGTCACACTCTGTGCTGTGTGCTTATTATTATTATTATTATTATAGTTGATTTACAGTGTGTTAGCTTCAGGTGTAGAGCAAGGTGAATCTGTGAAATATATATACACACACACACACCTTTCCAGACTCTTGCTTTACAGATTATTACGAGATAGCAGATATAGTTCCTGTGCTATACAGTAGGTCTTCGTTGTCTTTTATATATACTGGTGTGTATCTGTTAATCCTAAGCTCCTAGTTTCTTTTTGTATTTACCCCACTTCTTACCCCTCTGTGATGTTTCAAGGCTGCAGTTGACATCCAAGGTCACAGAGCTGGTTTGGTGAAGCCAGAACCCCCTACCCAGGCCATTCAGGCTCCTGCGCAGCTGTTTTCCCGTTTAGATCGCATTTCTATCCCTCTCCTGGGAGTGGTGATCACCTCCCGTCATTTCCGCCGTCCCTCTGTCTCCTCCACCAGCCACTCGGCAGGTAACATAGCCAAGTTGTGCTCGGGAGATGCTTTGTGGTGATTTATCACAAAATAATGAGACAATTTAATTTGAATCAAGTTCTTTGCACATTATTGCTTCTATTAGGAAAAACTTGTCGCTGTTTATCATGTTAGCGATGAGCAGGGAGATGCCGCGATCTTCTCGGGCAGGGATGGTTCTGATTCAGTGTTCTGAATCACCCGTCTAAGAAACGGCTCCCGTAAGAGCTCATCTCTGTGGATCGGGGCTGTGAGTTCCGCAGGGATGGCCCGTTGTCCACACCGGTGAGGCTGAGACGATGCCGCTCCGTGGGCAGGGCTCCCAAGAGCCAGGAGCCATGTCACTGCGAGTGAACTGGCCACCTTCATCATCACAGAGCAGCCGTGCACTGCCCGCCTCTTAGAGCACCAAGGTGGCATGGGCTTCCTTCCTGTCCCCTGGGAATTAGGGCCGCTGCCTGCTCACACAAGTCAGGGAGGCGGGGCACCAAGCACCCTCCAACCGGGATGCAGGAAGCAGGATTCAGGGAGAGTGGCGTGTGTGGCCGCAGCTTAGAGATGCCCCTTTGGAGGTGAGTGACAGGTGACTGAGGGACCCTTCCCACCCACTCACGACCCGCTCACCCTTCCCAAGGACTGGGACGTGGCCCCGCCTGCCCATGGAGCCGTCCCTCTGGGTCACCCCACCTCCAGGGAGCCAGGCCGCCTACCCACGCCTGGAGTCTCTGCCCAGCTGGGCCACCTGTTGAGGTCCCAGGCACCCCCCTCGGAAGAGCTGACCGGCTGTTTAGCCTCATCTTCCCTGATTGGCAGAGCCCAGAAATTTCTAGGACAGCCACTGCCATTCAGTCCCCAGAGGCCCCTCTTTCTAACAGTGTCCCAGTTCCCAGCTCCATCAGGCTCTGTCACCGGAATGCGTTTCCGCGGGGAGTGATGTAGACACAGCTTTTCTCAGGCTCGGCTTCCCTGCCCTGGAGGGGGCCCCGCCCCCCGACAGCTGCTCCAGGAAGGAGCTTTCGGAGATGATACACGTTCCACCTCTCTCCCAGGCTCTCCCCAGGCACGGCTGCCCCCACAGCCTCCGCCACTTCCAAAAGACCGCCCCCCCACCCTCCGGGGCCCTGCACCCTGCATTCCGGCTGCCCCAGCCCAGATCCAATCAGCTGTGTTCATCACACTCACAGCCCACCTTCAGCGTACCTTCTCAGCACACGCACACAAATGCTGAAATGATCTTGGCGGTTCTGCCCTTGGGCCCATCTTCCTGTGAGTCAGTCATTGCAGGAAGACCCCCCAGTGGTTTCTGGGGTTTCGTCGCCTTGAGCCACCTCTCCGAGAAGACTCTCCCGGTGAGAAAATCCGCCTCGCAGGTTGTTTTCTCGTGTGAGGATGTGTGACGGGTACGAAACTTAGCGCGTAATGAAGTTGACCTCATGTTCGATTTCATAGACACTTCATTAAACACAGACTCATTTCCTTGTTGTTTGCTGTTTGGATTTAGGGGTACGTGGGTTTTCCTTTCCAGCTTGCAGACATGTCTGTGGGGTCCTCAGAGCTTGGAGGCTGCTGGGGACTGGGCTGTAGGGCCCAGTGGCTGAAACCACCCTCTGCCTGCAAAGCTGAAGGGGATCAGTGCTTCTCACTGAGGCCCCCTCATCCAGGGCACGTGCCCCTCCTGCTGTGTCCCCTGCAGCCCCAGGTGTGCCTGTCCAGCGTCCTCTTCAGCTACCAGGCTGGGGCCGTCCTCACACCCTGTAGCTTCTCCTGCTGGTGCCTGGGGAGAGCTGTGACGTCATCTACCGCGGACCTTTGTATGTGACGCGCTGAGCAGGAAGCATGGCTGTGGAACATGTTTAAGCCGACCTTGGGTCATCCCAGCGGGATTCAGGCCTGGCTGGGAAAAGGCTAGCTTGGAAGTAGTGGATCAGCTAGCTGCTTGCTATCATTTTGGCCTTAGGTCATACGGGGGGAAGCAGGCGCTTTTCTGGTTCTGCCTGAAGCTGAATTCCAGGCTCAGGCCACCCCTGGACCCTGCCCTGAGTGTGCAGGCAGCCCTCAGCCACGGCCCAGTGTGATCGGCTCCTTCTGCCTCCCAGGTGGGCCTCAGGACCTTTATCCCCGAGGTTCTATCTCTGTGTGGAATGTTCTCCTCTTTCTCTGTCCCCTTCCAGCCTCCCAGCCCACTCACTCCTATTCATGCGTTGGTCTTCCTCCTACAGGAAGTCCTCCTGCCCTGTTCGGGTTCACACAGCACCGTATCCTGCACATTTGTGTCATAGTTAGATTCGTGTGTGACTTCCCACTTTCTCCATGTGTGAGTTTCCTGATGCTGCTGTAAAATGACCACAGGCTGAGCAGCTCCAAACAGCAGAAATGTGTTCTCTCCCAGTTCCGGGGCGGGAGGTCCAAGATCAAGGTGTTGGCCAGAACGTGGCTCCCTGTGAAGGCTCCGGGGAGGCCTGTCCTCCTCTCCTCCAGCTTCTGGTGTTGGCCAGAACATGGCTCCCTGTGAAGGCTCCAGGGAGGCCTGTCCTCCTCTCCTCCAGCTTCTGGTGTTGGCCAGCGGTCCTGGTGCTTCCTGGCTTGTGGCTACGTCCTGCCCGCCTCTGCCTGTCTTCACATGGCCTTTTCTCCCCTGAGCCTGTCTCCCATCTCCCTCTCTTTTCTCTTCTAAGGACCAGTCATTAGATTTAGGGCCCTCACTAAATGATCTCATCTTGAGATCCTTAACTCATTGCATCTATAAAGACCTCATTCCCAAAGTCACATTCACAGATGGGGGAGGTGGACTTCAACATGATTTGGGGTCTACCATTCAACCAACCCACTACCCTTGACATGTCTACAAAGGTTAGACTAGGTCTGGCTTGTTCCCTCCAAAAATGCCAAATAACCAGTCTGTGGCCTGACCCTTAGTAGGTATTCCGTAAGGAATAAAGGTGTCACTCAATCGTGTCTGACTCTCTGTGACCCCATGGACTGTAGCCCACCAAGTTCTTCTGTCTATGAAATTCTCCAGGCAAGAATACTAGAGTGGGTTGCTATTCCCTTTTCCAGGGGATCTTCTTGACCCGGGATCGAACCTGGGTCTCCTGCATTGCAGGGAGGTTCTCTACCATCTGAACCACCATAGAGAATGACTGCATGGGTTAATGAATTAACCTGGTAGCTTACCCTTGGCCCCAACTGCTTCTGAACTTTAATTCAAGACCAAAACCTAATCCCAGTAGAGCAGGAAAGAAAACAGAGCTGTTTGATTTGTCCGGGTGAGGCCATCTGGTCTACCCCAGCGGTCCTTGTGTTCAAAATTCAAATGCCCACAACGAGCCCTCCCACGTGGGACAGGGCAGACAGAGCCACCCCAGGGCCCACCTGCTCACACACCTTGGCCGCCGGGGCCTGGCTTCCTGTGGCTTCAGTTTACACCTCCTCCAGGACCAGACACCACTGCCAAGGGAGCTTGTTCAGTGACTGACGGATCCTAAATGCCAGCTGTCATCGCTGGCATCTCTACCATCTGGACCCAAGCGAAGCGCAGCCTTCCCTTCGTGGGGCCACAGTTAAGGCCACTCGAGGCCCAGCCACCTGCGGTCTTGCAAGGCAGACCCCAGGGGAGTCTTCAGGCCTGCCGGTGGGGTGGGGACCCTGAGGCCCTCTGTGTGGCTGACCATACTCCCGCCTCACTCCAGGTGTATTCAGCACCCGTTCCTGCCACGTGCAGGACTGTCGGGGGTGGAAACATGAAAAGCTAGCACAGCCTCTACCATGTGGCTCTCAGGAGACTTACAGCATAGGGTCGTGTCTCCCGGTGTCGATGTGGTTCTGTGAGGCTACCTCCTGCCTCCACGGCAGCCCATCCCCCCAAGGCAGACATGCGTCTGTGGATACTGCGTGCATTCTGTGCGTCCGTGGCCTGTACTCCATCTTTGCATGAGCTTGAAAAAGGTGCCTGCCCCTTTCTCAAGGCCCTTTACTTGCAGCTGAGAGCCAAAATCACCACCATGCACACATGGTTCTGTGATGGCCACGATCGAATGGTGTCCTCTGTAGTTGTTCTGTGCGCAACCTGCACACCTGCCCTTGGCAGGGCTGAGTGCTCACCGCCTTTGCCTTCCACGGCTCCCACTGCAAGAAGCTTCCAAAGCAGGGTCCATTGGGGTACGTTAAAGTGCTCTCCTGCCCTGTTCAGAAAACACGTTTGAAGAGAGCACAGCTGGAGTACAGATTTTTTTCATCACACAGAATCTCACCAAGAGTAGATGTTGTGCCCTGTAAGGAGATTCAGAGAGAATGGGCATGATGTTTGCCCCTGAGGAGCCCACAGGTGATGGCTTCGCAGGTGAGAAGGGCCCCACCAGAGGCTTGGACGAGGCTGGAGGGGACCCCCGTGTACAGACTGTGCGGGGGCCCCTTGTTAGGAGGATTTGGAAGAAAAGAGACTCTCATTTGGGGAAGGTGCCTTCTTGAGGCCCGGGTTGTGGGATTTCCCAGTTGGAGCCCGTGCCCGGGGATTGTGCCGTTCAGACAAAATCAGAATGCACGCTTGTTTTAAGGGAATGACTCTTGCGTTGGAGTTTCTATTGCTTTTCACTGATTGCTACCGAGATTGCGGGTTTCCATCAGCCTGAGCCTACCTTTCCGCTTCCTAGCCCTAGCTAGCTGCATACAGTAGGCACTCCACAGTGCTGAACTGCCCTGCCTCTGGATAACGGGGACTGACCCGGAGACCTCTTCACTCGAAACCCTGTGGTCTTCCTTCAGCCCGACGCTGCCACCCGCTCTCCACGCTGTGTCCCTTGCCCATTTTGCTGCATTCCATGAGGCGCCGTGCTGGGTAACCCCCAGGGTGCAGTCACGGTCTCCTGGGGAGGTCCGCGCATGGCAATGCTGATGAGAGCACTTCTCCCTGGTGTAGGGGGCACTGCCCTCACCTGCTCCGCAGAGTCCCTGCAAGGAAGGTATGAGTGCTCCCACTTTGCAGATGGGAAAAGTGAGGCTCTGAGAAGCTAAGCTGGTAAGTGCCTGGGTTGGCATTCAAACCCAGGTCTGTCTGTGAATGAGACTGAGATGGGTCATGATGGGCAGGGAGCCAGGGACTGTTCAGTTCCAGAACTAATGCAGGAGAGAAAAGTTCAGACCATCCTTCAGATCGGAGACGAAGGAGTCCGGCGCTTTCTCAGCGAGCAGGATGACATAGACACACAGGTTGGGGCAGCCTCTAGTGAGCCAGGAGCTGTTCAGTGACTTAGGAACTGCTGAGAGGCTTAAGAGGGAACCATCAGCCGGTGTGGGGGGTCCTTACAGGAGGAGGGGTGGGCACATGCAAATGACCCTCCCTTAGCATGGTTGCTGTTAACGTGTGCTGCCTACCTGGGCTCAGGTGGGTCTTTGCTAACCCGCCTGAAGTCCACAAGGCGTGCTTTGCTATGATTCCCATTTTGCCAAGCGGGACCCTGAGGTTCCAAAGTCCAGAGTGCCCTTGGGGTCAGAGCAGAGCCAGGATCTGAGCTGGGCCCTGAGTGACACCCTCACCCACCAGGCCCGAACGCCCCTGCCCTGTGCAGCCAGTAGCGAGGGTGCCAACCGCATCCAGACAGCCACACTGTCCCCAGCAAGCTTCCGCAGCATGGGGGACAGCTCAAAGGCTGTCAGGGGGGTGCTGTCTGTGTCATGGGCAGAGGAGCTGGCCCACGGTAGGGCCTCATGATGGAGAGCAGGACAGGTTTGCCTTGGAGCCGGGCAGAGACGGGTGTCAGGGGCCACATGGGTCCCCAGGGAACCGCAGGGCTCCGGCCCCTCGGAGCAGGCATCGTCGTGGCAAGGTTTCAAGGGGCTCCTGCATGGGGATGAGCAGGGGCAGAAGGCGAGGCTGCAGCGGCCTGGGTAATCCGCCAGAGCGGGTGGCGGGCTTGTACCTGAGAAGCCAGTGCGCCCTCCAGCTTGAGGAGTTCAGGGGTGGGCTGGAGACAGTTGTGTCTGTTCTGGTTGGGGAAGGCTCGGGTTAGAAAGTAGAGAGGCTAGTAGGGGGTCCGCCCCCTCGAGCACCGCGTGCCCAGCTCCGCCCCAGCCCCTCCTGCAGATCCCAAGTGCTGGCTCCCCGCCAAGTAGATGGCGGTTAACCCAATAGCTCCTTGGGACACTCAGCTCCCACCGCAGGCTGTGGGCATCCTCCAATCTGACCTCACGGGAGTCCCGGGAGGCCTGCGGCTTGTTCTCAGCACGCTATGATGTGAGAGGGCCTGAGGCTCAGAGAGCCGGGTCTCCGACTAAGGCCAGGCCAGGCCAGCATGTGACCTGCCCACAGGCTCCCAGGCCTGGACTCCTGGCCACGTTCAGCCCTCTTCTGGTGAGCAGCGGGGGCTGAGCTCCCAGACCTGGGGCTCCTGTACCGACCGGACAGGCTGACCCCGGGGCTGGAGGCAGAGCCAGTGCCCAGGGACTCAGCCCCTCCTCCCAAGTTCCTAGACCATCCTGGACTGTGACCATCCAGGATGGTGTGGTCTGCTGCACTGGCCCTTTCCTGGAGGACAGGGCCACACCGGTGAGTTCCGTTGTGCGGCCTCCGCTGGGCGGGCCGAGGGCTCGGGAGTGGGGCAGGACGCCTGTGTGTCCTCGGACCGCGGCCCCCCACCTCTAGGGAGCTCCCCGGCTCCTCCGTCCCTGCAAGGTGATGTTCTCCGTTACTGCCCAGCGCTGGGTCCCAGCAGCCCTGTCCCTCTTCCTCCTGACCGCCCACCCGGGTTGCGGGGCTGCTCCCGCAAAGCTGAGGCCGCGGGCTTCCTGCAGGTGGCAGACCCAGCGCTGGGCAGAGCTACCTTCAGTCCTGGGACCTGGAGCCCCGTCCAAGCGTCCAAGCGTTTGTAGGCGTCCCAGGCATCCCGGGCCTCTCCCTCGGGGCCGGGGCCCTTCCCCCTCACCCTGCCCTCCCACAACAAGCCAGCCCCTAAGGACCCTGGAGAAAGCCTCCTCTCCATCCCCCCACCCCCAGCGGCCCTCCCCTCCCCCTGACTTACTTCCGGGGCAGCGGGGACTCCAGGAGGGAGGCAGCCCCGGAAGGTGGGAGGGGTCCGGGGGGAGGGGGGCGGGTTCCCCTGTTCCCGGTGCTGGGTGCTGCGGGGCGGCGATGAACTGGCGACGCGCCCGTCCTGTGGATGGTGGGAGGCTTTGGCGACCGAAGCAAAGTTGGAGATTTTGGGGTTTCTTTCCTTTAAGAAAAAAAAAAGCTGTGCCAACCGGCGGCTGGTGTGGCTGAAGGGGGAGCCTGCAGCCCCTTCCTCCCCACTGCCCCCCGCCCCAAGGAGGCCGGGCTGGAGTGACCTGCCCTCTTCCGCTGGAAGCCCCCCCTCCGCGCCCGCCGGCCGCCCCCTCCGCCGGCCTGCGGTTCCTCTGCGCGGCCGGCGTGACGCCGCCGAGCCGCCAGCAGCCTTGTGGGCTCCGCGCAAGAGCGAGGGGGGCCCCGCGCGCCCCCGGACCGGAGGGAGGGGTCGCCGCGCCTCCCGGGGCGGCCGCGGCTGCAAGGGAGCGCAGAGAATCGGCGGCTTCTGTACAAAAGAAAAAAAAAAGCCCTTCGGGAAGAAAAGCAAAAGGAAAACTGCTGCCTCATGTCTCCGCCGGCCGAGGGCCCCGCGCCGACCGGGGCGCCGCGTGCGGCCGGGCCCCGCGCGCGCCGCGCCCCCCGCGCCCGCGGGCCGCTCGCCGTGCCGGGGCGCCCGGGGCCCGCCCGCGCCGCCGCCGCCGCCGTGCATGACTCCTGCCTCCCGCTCGCGCCCGCTCCGCCCGGCCCCCCGCTCCGAGCCCGCCCCTCCCGTTAGCCTGCCCCCAGCTGCCTCCGCTCCTCCTGCGCCGGCTCGCCGTCTCCACGCTGCCTGCCTGGGTCGGGCGAGCTGGGGTGATTAATTGGCTACGATGATGAACGTCCCCGGCGGAGCCTCGGCCGCGGTGATGTTGACGGGCTACAATAATGGGCGCTGTCCCCGGAACTCTCTCTACAGCGACTGCGTTATCGAGGAGAAGACCGTGGTCCTGCAGAAGAAAGACAATGAGGGCTTCGGATTCGTGCTCCGAGGGGCGAAAGGTAAGAGCCGGCGGCTCCCTGCCTGGGTGCCTTCACATGTGTGTGTGTGTCTGTGTGTGTACACGCCTGTATGAAAAACGTTCGCCAGCTCAGAAAGAAGCCCTTTTCCTGGGGGTACTCGGTTGCTAGACAACCATGTTCTTCCACATCCTGCCTTTTTAAACACCGGGGCTTCCTTTAGGAATATTTCCAATTTTCTGTACACAGTATTGCTCCGAACAAGCTCCTTCTCCTCCCTCTCTTTCCTCTTTCTCTCTCCCTCCCCCCACTTTTTTTTTTTTTTAAATTCATGGGTTTCATCTGTGTTTTGTGGCTTGGTTCAGTCCGGTTGTGACTGGCTTCAGAGCTCCTGGTCTCAGTCGCCCAGAATTACCCAGTCCTGAGTTTCCTTCGGGGATTTCCAAACTGCCCCGTTCTGGGAGTGGGCTTCGGCCCCCGAGTGCGGCAGGCGGCTGGGTGCCCGCCTCTAAGGTGACTTTGCAAAGGGAATGTGGCAAGATGGTCCCCTCCGCCGTGGCCCAGCCAGCGGCACACGCGTCACGTGGCCCACGGTGGGGGGCTCCGGGAACCTGGTCCGCGGCAGTGCGGCCCCCCGCAGCCCGGAACTCGGGAGGGCCCCCCCCCACCAAAATGAAGCAAAATGGCATCGCCTCCCCGTGAGAGGAGACATCTGTGCCCCGCGCGTGTGGGGAAACCATGTACAAGTTTGATCTCGTAGCCTTGGGGCTGCGGTGGGGGGGCCCTGCACTGTGCTGCGGGGGGAGGCCTCCTGCCCCGGAGCCAGCCCCACCTGCAGACTCCTGCTGCCCAGGCAGCGGCCAGTCCACGGGGTGGGGGAGGGCGGGGGGTGGGAGAGAAGATCTCTCTGCCCCACTGTGTCCATGGCTGTGTGGTGTCTCCCCTCCCCCGGCCGAAGCCAGCTTCCTCCCCCTACCCCCCACCCCCAGCCCCTCGGGACCACCCAGGAGCGTCCACCTCTTGCCCCAGAGTTTGGCTCCATGGCTCTGGGCACCCCACCGGAAGCCAACGCTGGCTCTGCTGAGCAGCGGGGCCTCAGCCCTCCCGCAGACGCTGGCCGCAGAGTGGCCACAGGGAGCCAGGCTTCCGGCAGAGAGGGCTCATGAGCGGATTCCAAATCTGCAGCCACCCACTGGGTCAGCGTTCTGTCCCGTCCACGCTCCAAGTTGAATTCCCTTGGTTGCGAGTCTACGTGGATGTAAATTTGGCAAGCGGTTCAGTGTGGTGTTTCTGTAGCTCCATGTGGTTATGGGGGAACTTTTCCATTTTTAGAACTGAAAATGTTTAGTCACTGATGCTTTTAAAGAAAATGACAGGCGTGTACATACTGACATGGACCGGAGAGCACGGTATCCCGTGTGTTTTCAGCACAGAGGCCAGGAGGCACCGGAAAGCAGTCGGGTGCATTGCTTGAGTTGGTGTCGGCCCATGACCATGAGTGTCAGCCCCTTCCCAGGGGAGAGCTGGCCTGGGCCACCCACTTCCTACGGAGACACAGGGCCTGCTTCCTCCCAGGATCCTGTGGGAGGCCTGGGCTACCAACCTGCAAACATCTCCCAGCCTTGTAACGCGGTACACCTTGTCTTCCCAGCGGATACGCCCATCGAAGAATTCACGCCCACGCCGGCGTTCCCAGCCCTGCAGTATCTGGAGTCTGTGGATGAAGGCGGGGTGGCATGGCAAGCCGGACTGAGGACCGGGGACTTCTTGATTGAGGTAGGGACCCCGGTGTTTGTCTCCTTCTGCCTGGGGAGAGCGCCGGCTCTCTGGGGGCTGGATCTGTGGTCTTGGCGGTGTGGCCAGTGGTCCAGGCCGGGGGCATGTGTGGAGGCTGCCTTGGATGGGGGCTTCCTCGGCTGTTCCCACCTCCAGTGGATGTAATTTCCTGCGGACAGCGTGTTGAGATTGCGGCCTTGGCTTTGTCTCTTTGGAGGCTGGCAGTGTCTGCAACTTGGCTGTTGATCTTGAAGTAGAAGATAGAAGTAAGAGGAGGCTGGTTGCCCTGATGTCAGGGACCTGTGCAGACCTGTTGGGTGGCTTAGCTGTGATTGAATGAATAGACCCAAGAGAAGCCGCGGCCCACACTTGTGCCCCCAGGGCCGGTGGAAAGCATGGCGCCGTGGGTCTTGCTCCCATGAGGTCTGTAATGTTGGTGGTTGAGAGTCTTGATTTTCAAGTCGAAGTAACTGGCCTATCAGATGGGTGATGGTCCTCAAGGACCGAGGAGCCTGGGCAAGTCGGGTGGCTGGAGCTCGTGGTGCCAAAAGGAAGCTTGTAAATTTAGATGCTGTGAAAACCAGCTTTTGCTAATAGGTGAATGGAGGGAGCACAGTCTTCATTTAAAAAAATCCCACTAGACGTGAGTTCCCAGCTGCTTCAAGCCTTACCTGGAGTTGCCACGTTGGTGTGCACGAGGTGCTAAACTGCTGGCACACCTAAGCTCCCTGCCTTCCATGGGTTTAGGTGTTACTTTCAAAGGAATGCGTTAGTCTTTGGAAAAATCAATAATAGAAGAATACGTTGTGTCTTGAAAATGTTCTAAGATGCTCGGTAAGCTCAGGTGGCCCCCACTGGGAGTCCGCATTTCTGGGAAGAGCGTTCCTCGGGGCTCACCCTCAGCCCTGTCTCGTCTGTTCTGGAAAGGCACCGCAGGCAGGAAGAATGGGTGTGCGGTCTCAGCCTGGTGCTCGGGGCCTCCGCCGTGGGGCCGGCCAGACACCTGTTCATCCTGGAAAGGAGATCCAGGCCAGCGGCGAGACGGCCGCTGGAAGCCATTCGTCTCTGATATGCCTCAGCTTCCAAGAGTGCTTTCTGAGCTGCAGTTCTGTTCATGATCTCCTGGGTGCTTCTAAGGAGGATGTTTCTAAGGATGGAAATCCGGAAGGAAAGATACTATTAGAAGAGAGACCCAGGTAAAATGGAGAAGGTGCTTTACCTTATTCCAGGCATTGTGTGTTGGTGTCCCTTTATGTGCTGGGAAAAAAAAATGTATTTAAGTGATTACTGACCAATCAGAGCCTGGCTCAGATGAAGACTTGTGCTTCTTCAGGTTCTTATTTCTTTTAAACTGTGGAATGCACATCCCGCATGGTGGAGACTGGAGCCCGCGGTGATTTCACGGGTTAACTCGATTTGTAACCTCATGAAAATGCAGAGAGACTGGGTTGAATCATCTTCTGTAGGATGCAGTTGTGATGTAAGTTCCCTTCCCGTGTGTGTGTGTGTGTGTGTGTGTGTGTGTGTGTGTGTGTGTGTATGAGAGAGACAGAGAATCCAGTAGGGTGACAAAGCTGTTGCTGGTTCTTGGTTTTAAATTATAAATGAGGGCTGCAGATGCAGGAGCATTCCTGGTAGTGAGGCTCGTTGGATTGTTTCCTTGATAAACTAGTCAATAAAGAAGCGTGGGGCAGCAGTGGAGCATGCGCTGGGCCCACCCCGCTCCCAGGCAGCAGAGCCACGCTGGGTTGGCAGATGGGTCCGCAGCGCTCGCCTGGGCTGGGGGAGAAGGCAGGCCACCCAGGTCGGCTGGAGGGCTCCGTGGAAATCAGGAGCATGAAGAATTTGTGCCCTTCTGTTTTCAAAGCACCTCCTCTGACATTGCTTTTAACCTCTGATATGCAAACATGTTTGCCATTTTGGAACAGCTTTCATATTCCGGGTGACCTCTGAATTCCAGGATTCCAGGCATGGCTGGCCCAGAGCTGCCTTAAGGTTCTGTTGGTCTTCTTATGACCTGAAGGAGGAATAGGCCCCAGACAGCCCCAGGCCCTACCAGGCTGCTCCCCAGGGGTCCTCCTCTAAAGAGGGCACGGGGCAGGGGCGGCAGGAGGACAGCGCTGGGAACCCGCTCCTCCTGTTTCATGCCAAGGTTTCATTCATGGGGGCTCAGAAACTCTCCTTCAGGTGCTTGGGTTTGAAAGATCGAGGCTCTCCCTTGAGTTGCTTTCCCAGCGGCCCGATCCCACCCCTGGAATAGTAAAGTCACATATAGCCCCAGACGTGCGTGTTTTTTCCAACAGAAAATTTTTCTGTGATTTTCAGTGAGAAGCTTCAGCCTTGGGGAGATTGTTTTAGACAGACTCACATGCCTTGGTGGATCTTTGGCTTGAATGGAAGCCGTGCTGGAGGCTGGGGTTTCTAGGCTCTTGGTCAAGTGCAGGGTCCTGGCTTGAGGTTGCAAGTGTGGGCGAACTGGCCACATCTGTCCACATCCCTTCCTCCCACACACAAGCCTTCCTTTCTCTCTGCTGTTGGAAAGGAGCGCAAAGCCTGTCCGATATTTATTTTCTCCGTAAAGACCCATGCAGCAGTTTGAACTCTGGGACCGAGGGGCAGCTTCTGAAGCGAACGTTCCCTCTCTAAAGTCTTCAGCGTCCCCTGAGTGTCATTTTCCCCTCTTGGGCTTTGTCAGGATGCACACACGGTCATCTGGCCGGCACTGACCCCTGTCAAGAAGGGTTTCCTTTGTGCGTGCGTTTCTGGGGTGCCCACTCTCTAAATTTTCTCTCCCTGCCCTGACTTTTGGGAAGAAGGAGCATGTCTTGAGCTGTTGGTGCTGTTTCTTTGATGACCACGCCCCTCCCCTCCCGCCGACAAGCCAAACTCTGAGTGGAGCTCCGTGGAAAAAGGCTGTCTTCCAGCTGGTGATGGGTCTTAGTGTGAGCAGTGTGGAAAGTTCCCTCAGGCTGGAGGGCAGGGAGTGGTGCTCCGTGCATGGGGACGTTCAAACACGTGGCTCCGCAGACCACGTGTGTTTACCATTTTCAGATCAGTTTGATGGGCCAGAGCCCCCTGGATGGCCGGTGACACTGAAGCTTCCCTAGAGAGTCCTTAGGGGCGGCAGGAGTGGGCAGAGTGGGCACCGACTGTCCCTCTGGGACCTGGGGGAGGTGATGCTCAGCGGGGTGGGGGGGGCAGTGACAGCTGAGAGAGAGAAGCAGGTGGTGGAGTCAGGGCATGGTTCCTTGCTTACAGGTCAAATGTGAGGTTGGGCCACCATCCAGCCAGGAATGATTCAGGCCCACATCTCTTTTGGTTAAAACAGGAAACCCAATTAAATACCGGCCAGGCTTGCCGGAAAGTTGAAATCGAAGATCCAGAGGCAGAGTCTGCCTCAAGTGCAGTGTGTTGAATATACTCCATCTGCTGTTTCTTTGAGATTATCTGGGTGGAGGCTCCTCAAGCCCCACAAGGTGGGGCAGGAGGGGCCGCTTATGAGGAGTCATCAGGAGGACGTACCTGTCATGGGTGACAGTTCCGCGTGGAGTAATTCAAGAGACTGGAGGTGGGGATGTCATTTGGATTCCTGCAGGGACTCAACAAACTGGAGCAACCCCCAGCCTCGCCCGGTGAAGCTCGGCTGGGCACCGGGGTCACCTGCAGACCTCCCAGAGACCCTGAGGCCTGGGCTCAGCCCACGCCCACACGATCAGAATCCCGAGGCAGGAGCGTCGGTGTTTTTAGGGTGCTTCAGTGATGATGCCAGGGGTTCCAGTGGGCAGGCAAGATGAAGACCATCTGGCCTCATCGTGGTGGCTCTTTGAACCTTTTAATTTAGCATTCTAACAAAAAATTAGAAGCAGGCACTGTGCTTATCTCGTTGTCTCAAGGCCAGGACTGGCTTTCTTCCACAGACCTCCCCATTTGGAAGCCTGAGCTTTGTCTCCTGCTTTACTTTAGTATAAACTAAAATATCTTATATCTCAAAACTTGCTCACAATACAGCAAAACAGTAAACATCGAAAGAGCAGACAGTGTTACAGTAAATACAACAGAGGCTCATATCCTTATTTATAATCAAGGGTATGTCTGCCAGGCATTTCACTGCCCGTCCAGCCTTCAGAATAATCCCGCAAAATAGCATCCGTGTCATCTCCATGTTACAGAGGAGACCGGGGCTCAGAGAGGTTCAGTCACTTGCCCAGGGTCACACAGCAGGTGAGCTGGAATTCCAACCCAGGCTGTGTGAGGCAAGAACACGACTGCTGAGAGATGCTGGGAGGCGCTCTGACGCACTGGGTGTGTGCATAGGCCTGGGGTAAGAAGAGGTACCAGCGATGAGATGCCAGCATTCCTTTCAAATCAGCAAGCACTTTTTTTTATTACTATACCCATCGCTGGGGACGACACTTCTAGTTTGCTACACGAAAGAATAAATTGCCATAAACTTTGTACAACTCGATGTGACCGTATGTAATGAGAACGATAAAGCTGAACCAGGAATTTTACATCTAGGAACCCGTCCTAAGGGAATGATCTTAAAAGAGAAAACCAGGGTGAGATCACAGTGCCTCAAAAAGAAAGGGGTGGCAGTCGCGGGGAGTGGTTAAGGGGGTACCATGCATCTGTTGTGGGTGTAAAAGAAAGCATCAGAACTTATGCTTGCAAGTTCTTCCTACCAGCAGGAAACAGTTTTCTTACATTAGTTGAAGAGGGAAGAATTAAAGTTATCTGCACAGCATCATCTGAATTGTACCACCTCCCCCCAAAATAACCACAGAAAAAAATAAGGAAAGAAAATGTTAACCCGTAGGTGATGAGATCGTGTGTGGTTATTTTCTGTTTGGCAGACTTCTCTCTATCTCTCAGATTTTCTAGAATGACGGTATTAATTGTTGACAGGGATTCATTTCATAAACAGCAAATTATTCCTTAGAAGAGGCCGTCTCACGTAGATGAGCGCTCTCAGCCTCCGTGCCCCAGGAGCTGCTGTTTGCTTTCAGGACAGCACTTTTCCTGGGCATTAATCATTTTCCTGGGGCTACCCCTCCCCAGCTCACTCAGTACTGGAGACTCCCGTGGATTTTGTGATTGTTGTCTTCATCCTGAAGCGGCCAATCTCGGTTTTGTGTTCATTTCCCTAAATAGGTTTTCCCTTGCAATTAAAGCAGGCAGCAATATCCTTCATCCTTGAAAAGTGATGCTTGAGTCTGCTAATTACTTTTCCTCGTATTAAATACTTGTACTAAAGATGGCCTGGAACTGTATTATAATCTTGGTTTGCGTTGAAGTGAGGACGCTGAGGGAGGTCCTGGTGTTTTCCTTAGAGGCCTTTTGAGTACCTTATAAAATGTCAGACTGCTGCTTGAGAACCCCGACTTGGAAACTGTCATGCAGACCCTAGAGCCTGTTTGTCCAAATCGTTACTTTCAACCCAGCTGGAGGTGTAAACAATTGTTACAACCTGGTGATAATGGGTCAGTCTCCTCAGCTTGAAAATTAAGTATTACAGGGAGGAGAGTAAATAAAGTCCAGGTGATTCCTGATGGGTGGTCCTGCATGTCCGCAGTCGGCACACGTTCCCTGGCTCTCGGCATCCCTGTCAGCAGAATGGGTGGTTGTGTGAGCTCGGCCACCGGAAACCAACTCCAGTCACCCCTGGGTGTGTCTGCGGGGAGCGGAGGGTGTTGATTCCAGCACCCACCACAGACAGCAAAATCTCTCAGTGCCATGGCCAGTCCTCTGTATCTGAGGGTTCCGTATCCACGGTGTGGAACCTGCAGGCACGGAGCGCCGACTGTATATTCATTGAAAAGAATACACGTGGACTCACACAGTTCAAACACACGTTCGGGGGCCACTGTGTGTGCCGCCTGAGTTCTACGCGGGCTGCTGTTGGCTGTGTGTCGGCTGGGAGGCTGTGAAGGGCCAGCGGCGCTGGGCGTGGAATGCTGTCAGTGTTTGCTGCTGACCCTCTTCTTGTCCTTCATCATCACTAATGATGCCTGACTCAGGAGGGGAAGCCAGTGACGATGGGCTGAGCCAATAATAACGTCATACACAGAAAGCAGACACGGCTGCCGGGTGGGGGCGGCACGAAGTGGGAGTTTGGGGTTAGCAGACACAAGCTGTTACATATAGGGTGGACAGATGACAAGGTCCTCCTGTGCATCAGGGCTTCCCGAGTGGTGCTGGTGGTAGAGAACCCGCCCGCCCGTGCCGGAGACGTGAGACACGAGAGTTCGATCCCTGGGTTGGAAAGACCCCCTGGAGGAGGGCATGGCAACCCACTCCACTATCCATGCCTGGAGAATCCTGTGGACAGAGGATCCTGGTGGGCTACAGTCCATGGGGTCGCAAAGGGAGATGACCGAAGTGACTTAGCACGGCACTGTGTAGTTAGGGAACTACATTCATATGCTGTGGTAAACCATCATGCAGAGTATGTAAAAAAGAATGTGTGTGTCTGTGTATATATGTGTGTGCGTGTGTATGTATATATACATACACATACACACGTATATATATATGTAAATATGTATAACTGAACTGGGCTTCCCTGGTGGCTCATGGGAAATGAACCCACCTGCCAACGCAGGAGACTCCGGTTTAATCCCTGGGTCAGGAAGATCCCCGGAGAAGAAGATGGCAGCCCACTCCAGTATTCTTGCTTGGACAGGGAGCATGGTGGCTCCAGTCCGTGGGGTCACAGAAGAGTCGGACACAACTCAGCGACTAAACACCACCACCAAAATGACTGCACCACTTGGCTGCACGGCAGGAATTAACACAACATTGTAAATCAGCTATACTTCATAAAAAACAATGTTATAATGATGACAGGTGGTGGTTACTGCTGTCCTTTCGAGCGTGTAGCCATTACAGAGCACACCCACCATGGGCCAAGCACACACAGTTGGGCACTTCCGGCCAAGAGTGCACTGGCTGTAGCTTCCTGGTGCCTCTCTGTGGAAGGGATGCCAGCTAATGCAGGCACCTGCCCCGCCCCGCCCCAGGCCCCAAACATCCTTGGCAGGCGTACCTTCAGATTTGGCTTGAATTTCTGCTCCCCGGGCACTCACTGCCTTGCTCAATCCTGTTTTGGCACAAGCCTGCCTTTTAGGTAATCTTGGAATTTCTGCTCCTGATTCCCATTTTACCTGCTAGTGACAAATCCCAGGGCTGAGGCCAGAGCCCTTTGTGATTTCCACAGTGCCAGCGTCCTTGTCAGCCATGCCACGTGGCTCACATTCCTCTCTCCTGCCTTCCAGGATATCGTGAGAGGCTTCGTCACATGTCCTGCGGGTGGCCTGTGTGGCCAGTCCAGGAACTCTGCCACTCCCCTACCCTGCAAAATTCTTAATATCTTGTCATTTAAAATAGGTATTTAATTCAGTAAGTTGAAGAGCAGATCCCAGCTGATGCTACTGGTGAATTCTTGACCTTGAATCACATCAGTACTTTAATGGTCAAATTATGTCCATTTCATGTTAAAGACAAGCAGGGCCCCGTGGTTGTCCTGGGTCCCTCAGAACACGGAGTGTTTCTGTTCTGAAGCCCTGCAGCTTCTTGCTCTGCTAGTTTTGGAAGAGCCCTGGGACCCCTGGCTAGTTTCCCACTCCAGCTCCCCAGCACCTGGGCTGCCAGCTCCTGAGCCACTGCAGGGAAGGAGGCGGTGGCCATCTTGATCTGCCTCTCCATCCCCTTGCCTGGCCTTTGCTGAGGTCTGAGCCTCCAGCCATCTTCTCGGTGATGGTTGAGAGACATCCCTTTAGTAGCAAATAAAAGTGAGCACAGAGGAGTTCAGCTTATTCTGTTGTTTGCCTTCAGAAGATACCAGTGCCCAGGGCAAGCTGCTGTCATCCCAGTCTTTGCCCTCCAAGGCTCCTACCACTGGGATCTTTGCTGTCTAAGGCCATAGCACTGGGGTCTTTGCTGTTAAGGCTCATTGCACTGAAGTCTTTGCTCTCTGAAGTTTTAAAGAGGCCACTGCTCTAAGGGAAGTGCCTTGGAGGCTGGACCCCTTTCCTGCACTAGACTTAAGCCCCTCCTGTACCTAGAAAATAGTTCACTTTGTCCTCCATACTGGCTGAGAACAGGTGGTCCAGGCTGAAGAGCAGCCCAGAATCCTGCTGGGAAGGTGGATGCAGGCACTTTAGCTATTGCAGATCTGAAGTCTTGGCTCGTTCATTTTGGGGTTCTAATTTGAAGCATCAGTGATTTCAATTTCAGGCTAAAAAAAGATTCAGAATCACTTCAGGGGACCACGGCTGCTGTGCTCAAGGCTCTGTGGGACTGGCAGATGGCAGTGCACTGGGTTGGATAGAGATAGAAAGGAGCCACGGTCAAGGGCACAGGCTGTGCAGTGTGATCTGGGTTTGAATCGAGGCTCTGTTGCTCCTTCACTGTGTGAACTTGAACTTGGGCACGTCCCTTCATCTCTTGGCCTCAGTTTCAAACTAAATAAAAACGTGTGTGAAGCATGCAGCTTCTGGCAGAGTGAGCTCTCAACAACTGGTGGCAGTTGTACAAATCATTTTTGCAACTTCATTCATTCATTTCTGCAGCACACGTTGGGTGCCCATCGGGTGCTGGGCTGGCATGTGCTGTCGGGAGAAAAGACATGAATCAGATACATTCTTCGAGAAACTCAGTCTGGAAGGAGGGGGAAAAGAGGATATGGTGAAGGCCCTGACTTATATCAGGAAGAGGTCTTCATAAAAGAAGTGGTGATGGCTCAACACTTGGATGAATAAATGGAGTTCCTAAGGGCAGAACAGAAGAGGGGAGGGGGCTCCAGGGAAATGTCGGGAGGTCAGAAATATTCAGGGCGGATTTGAGGAGTGATCAGATATTGCAGAGCTGAAGGTGACTGGGGCTTTCTTGTCCAGAGAAGGTCTGCAATGTCAGTTTGAGTAGGTGTGACTGTATGGCTGGTCAGTGGAAGAGAGCAACAGAACAGTGGCGTGGCCAGACCTGTCCAGGGTGCTGGAGCTCGCATGTCCTGGGTCTGTCCAGGGTGCTGAAATCTATCTGCGGGAGGGGTGGGCTGGTGGATCTCTCCAGGGTGCTGAACCAGAGAACTGAGAGGATGGAACCTCCCATCAGGAGGAGCCTGGTGAAAGGGCTCAGCACTTCCCCTCCCTCATTCTCTTCTCCTCTCATCTCTGTGTCCTGTGTTCTTGGCCTTCCTGGACACAGCAGCTTATGATTCAGTTAGTGTGCTTGTCTGCTGGGTGGAGACATCTCTTCTGTGAGGAGGGGTGAAGGGATCAATGTGATTAAGCATCTGTGCTGTTCTGTGCTCAAAGCCAGCCTTCCCTTTACCACTGCCAGCTTGTCAGGGAGGGCTTCAGGCTCCCTCTGGTTGCCCCCGACTCTAGTGCTTACTCTGTGTGCTTCCTTCACTTCAGGATCTTCTTGCGTGTTGGGTGGTTGACTGCTGTCGGCCTTCCTCCTAAGAATACCTGCTCCCTCTGGGCTGGGCAGTCTGCTGTGTGCCCAGTGCCTGGCATAGTATCTGATGTATAAAAGAGCCCCCAAACCACATGCTCAATGATGGACACTCTGGGGAAGTAGGTGTTTTATGCCCATTTTGCTGATAATGAAACAGAGATCAATTAGCCTGCCAGAGCCCCACAGGGAGATTCTGAATTTCAGCTGACTCCAGGCTTGGGTCTGGATGATGTTCTGGGTTGCTGAAATGTAGTCTTATAATGATCTTTCTCAACCCATGAAGGATGCAGTACACCCATCCCCACTGTAGACTGGGGTGAGGTTTGTAGAAAGCATAGTGAGCTGAGATTGCCACATGTGAAGCTTCTGGTTCAGGCTTCTCTGATGGACCTCTTGATTTGCCTGCAAGGAGCCCTCCTGGGTCTTTTCCACCTGCCCTCCCTCCCTCCCTTCCTCCCACTCACCCACCTCCCAGTGAGCTCTGCAGGCTCTCGTTAGCATTGATTTGTCTCAGTCTGCAGTGCCCTTTTGTGGGGAGTCTCATGATACAAGTGGTTAGGTTGGCAAATGAACTGAAGGAAGGCCTGTGCTAAATACCTTGCAGGGTCTTTTAATTGATGGAGTTTGTCAGTCTTGGGAATGAGAGGGTGTGTGTGCCAACAGTCAGTAGAACTGAAATGAGAAGGGGCGGGGAAGGGGATGTAGAAGGCCACAGTTACTGTCTGATGCCGCAAAATCCTGAGAACAGCGTCCTTGCTTTAGTGGCATGAGACCAGTCCCCCACCGGCCCGTTTTCCGCTTCTGTCTTCCCCGGGACCTTCTGTTTCATACAGCGAAGTTTCCAGTGTGCATCCTCTGTGCTCAGCCCTCTGTGGGCAAGGCTGGGGGTCTTGGAAATGAAAGGAGGCCATCTCTGCCTCGAGGGGCAAAGTGTGTGTGTGGAGGGAGAGGGCAGAGAGGCCTGTAAACCTGGCTAGGGTGTAGAGGGAGGAACGGATTATTCAGATGAGTGGAGAAAGTGGTGGATCAGCCTTGATCCTGGCCCTCTCTGTCTGGTCTTCCAGATGTGCTCCATACCCCCTGCCGCCCACGGCAACAGCCCACACCCCTGCCTCTCTCTTTCTCTCACCACCACTCCACGCTCTCTCTCTGGATGTCTCCCCTCTTCCACCTCCTCCTCCTCCACCAGGGTAACTCCAGCGCACCCTCAGCTCTCTGCCCAGTGGCCCCTCCTCAGGGAAGCCTCCCAAACATTTCCAGGACATCCGCTCTCCCTGGCTGGTCATCGACCCTGCCTGGCCTGAAAGCTCCATGAGATAAACAACCGCCATGAACTGGATAAATGCTTGGAGGCAGGAATGTGCAGGAATGTGTGAGAAATATCAGTAGGCCCAGGAAGGATGAGGAAGATGGGTCCTAGAGAGCAGGGAAGGCCTTGAAGGCCCAGCTGAGTAATGAGACTTCACTCTGTCATGGAAGCAAGTTGCCTTGGGTGTTTTAGCAGGGACGGCCGTGGCCTGTGAGTCCCTGGGCTGGGGCCTTGTGAAGAAAGGAGGTGAAGGCGGAGAGACCAGACTGGGGGCTGCTGCCCTTGAGAAACAGGTTAGAGCAGGGATTAAAAGCACAATTCCAAGAGGCAGCCCACCAGGGTCCAAATCCAGCTCCTCTGTGTGTGTGCTGTGTGGCCTTGGGCAAGTCACACAACCCCTCTGTGCCTCAATGTCCTCATCTGCAAAGAAGACTCCTAGTCTGCACAGGGGGAATCATTGCTAATATTTTTGCTGTTGTTGTTAGCCTGAGGGAGCGTTATAGAGCCTTCTTGGCCAGGCCAGGCACCCCCCCCCACCCACCCACTAGGCAGGGTCTCACTGCCTGGGGACTTCTCCACCATGGGACTCACCATGGTGAGGTCAGGTGTGAGCTCCGGGACCCCCAGTGCCCAGCATGGGTCCTGGAGAGCTGAAGCTGGGGCTGGGAGAAAGAGGGCAGGAGGGCAGTGCTTGGCCCTCAAGCTGGCCGGAAACCGACGCCTGTCCTGGTCACTCCTGGCTGCAGGCTGCTAAGAGCCGGGCTGGTGTGTGGTGGCATGGTCCCTGGTACAGCAACCCAAGTTTCTAGATTTCTCCCCAACAAGAACACTGAACTGGACACCCTCCCCGGCCCATTCCTGTGTCAGCTGCCATTGCTGAGTGCTGAATTCTGTTGTGTACCGACCTGTTTAGGCCTCATCAGAAACTTGAGAGATGGGTTTTCACACTGTCCCCATTTCTCAAAGCAGGAAACTGAGGCCCAGAAAAGTCACCCACTCACAGTCCTGCCTCTCAGATGCTCATGCTGTCACCTAGGGAGAGTCAGGTGATTCTGCCCGGAGAAACGGTTACTGCAACAAGGTTTATCTTCTCGGATTTTTATTTCTTCATATATCTGTTAGAGATATATTTTGTTATGTGTGTGCCGCATGTACTTTCTTCCTTGTGTATATCATTTTTTATTGTAGCGAAATACACACGACACTTTGCCGACAAAGGTCCATGTAATCAGAGCTATGGTTTTTCCAGTAGTGTGGATGTGAGAGCTGGACCATAAAGAAGGCTGAGCGCCAAAGAATTGATGCTTTTGAATTGTGGCTAGAGAAGACTCTTGAGAGTCCTTTGGACAGCAAGGAGATCAAAGCAGTCAATCCTAAAGGAAATCAGTCCTGAATATTCACTGGAAGAACTGATTCTGAAGTTGAAGCTCCAATACTTTAGCCACCTGATTCAAAGAGCTGACTCATTGGAAAAGACCCTGATGCTGGAAAGATTGAGGGCAAGAGGAGAAGTGGGTGGGAGGGGATGAGATAGTTGGATGGCATCACCAACTCGATGGACATGAGTTTGAGACGTGAGTCTGGGAGATGGTGAAAGACAGGAAAGCCTGGCGTGCTGCAGTTCATGGGGTCGCAAAGAGTATGGCACAACTTAGCAACTGAACAATAATTTTAGACATACAATCCAGGGGCATTTTGGTGCATTCACAATACTGCACAACCCTAACCTCTGTCTAGTTCCAGAGCCCACTGTGTCACCCCGAAAAGACAACTGCATACTTACTTAGCACACACTCTCCCTCCCCTGACTCCCCTCAGCCTCAGGCCTTCTGTCTCTATGGACTGGCCTCTCCTGGACTTTTCATATATGTGGAATCCTACGGCCCATGGCCTTTTCACGTAGCATAGCGTTTCTAAGGTTGCAGCCTGTCTTTTCCTTCCATGGCCAAATAATATCCCAGTGATGGATGAACCATGCTTTGTTGATCCATTCATCAGTTGATGGATATTTGGGTTGTTTTTTCCTTTGGACTATTTGTAAATAACACTGCTGTGAACAAAAGTGTACAGGTATTTGTCTGAGTCCCTATTTTCAGATTTTAGGTGTATGAACCTGAGCATGGGCTTGCTGGGTCAGGGAGTAACTGTTTATCTGAACTGCTGACCGAACCTTGGGTTGAATCAATAGGTATTCAGTGAGCACTTAGTAAATGACCATCTTGATGCTGGGCCTGGAGGAAGAAGCCAGGAGCAGGAGGAGAGATAGCCCCAGCCCACGGAGACAGAGCTCAAACCCACTGGCGGTGTCACTGCTGGAGAGCTTATGCATCCTCAGTCACTCAGTCGTGTCCAACTCTTTGCAATCCCATAGACTGTAGCAGCCCACCAGGCTGCTCTGTCCGTGGAACTTTCCAGGCAAGAATACTGGAGTGGGTTGCCGTTTCCTCCTCCAGGGGATCTTCCTGACCCAGGGACCGAGTGTCCTGCATCAGCAGGTGGATTCTTTACCTCTTGAGACAACTGAGAAGCCCATTTTGGAACCAGTGCGCTGAGCACAGCCACCTGTAGGACCAGGGGCATTCAGCTTCTAAAGATGTGAGCTAAGAGCTATAACCAACCTGAATTTCTGGAAAGTGAGCTTGTGCTTAGGTTGCACTGCTGACCGCAAGTAACACAAGCAGCAGCGTCGGCAGTGACAGCGGGAAAGGCTCGACTTTCTCGAGTGCTTCCCGCGCACAACAGGCTTGGTTTTCAGAATCTCACACGCATGAACCACCCTTAGCGCTCAGTTGAGTTTGGATATTCCGATCAGCAGCTTTTTCTGCACAGAGGCTGGGGCACAGAGGGAGACTCACTTGCCCACGGACACACAGTGGGTGAGTGCCAGGGCCAGGCTGCTTCCGAGCCCACGCTCTGAGTGCCTCCACCATACAGCCTGGAATAAGGAATGGAGTACAAGGGCTCACCAGGGAGGAACCGTGGTGGGCTGGAGGGTCGGGGAAGTCCTCCTGGGGTGGGAGAGAGCAACAGAACCTACTTCCCAGGAGGGCGTGAGATGGTGCAGCCACACAGAGCATCTTGGCCAGCGTCCTGAACTCGATGAGCCGAGGGGCAGGGCCTCAGGAGGTGGGGGCCTGGGGGCCGGTGGGATGGGGACATCTCCCAGGGCTGACAGGGCACCCAGGCTGGTCGTGCCTCACAGGGCTGCGCCTGCCCCGGGCGGGTTTCTGTAAAGGACGCATGTAAGCCTGTTGCTGCTGGATTTACAAACGCTGAGACTGGAGCTGGTAAAAGTAAGAAGCACCAGGGGCCAGATGGGCCTGATGGCCGCCAGCCCGGGTGGCGAGGAGGATGATGCGGACAGGATGTGAGGGTCGCAGACACCGGGTTCTGGGTGGCCGACCGTCTTGGGGGTCATGGGTGGGCCACCTGCCAGGAGGACCAGAGGTGGGAGGAATGGACAGGCCCAGAAAGGGGATACCTTGGATGATCGAGGCATGGGTCACGTGTCTGAGGCGGGCAGAGGGGCAGCGGTGACAAGAGCAGGGAGCACCGGTGCAGCTTTGAGTGATGGACATTGACCTGAACATGGGGCTCCTGGCCGGTTGGTCAGCATATGTGTCTGCTGCTGCTGCTGGTCAGCGCGATGTGCAGAGGGTTCACTTCACACTCCTCCCAGCACCAGGAGGTCAGTTCTCTTGCTGGTCCCAGTTTGTAGACGAGAACGCTGAGGCTCAAAAAGACCACGTGGTGTGCCCAGACTCACAGCTCTCACGATGGGTCTAGGCTTGAACTCGGAGCCTGGGGTCAAGGGCTGCAGTGCCCCTTGTCACATTTCCAGGGGGTCCTACTGCCCAGCCTGGAGGCCCAACTGGAGGTGATGAAATAGTTCAGATCTTGAGGGGAGGTACCGGCTAAGCAGAGTCCATGGAAGGCAAAGGTCATCAATGATTAGAAGATCCTGGGGGACTTCCTGGAGGAAGTGAGGGGAACTAACTTAAGGCATTAAAGGAAGTTGGTTAAGGATGGAAGCAAAGCAGAAGTGCTGCATCTCCTCCATCCTCTCCAACTGTGTTATTCCAGAACTTTCCCTGCAACTGACAGGACTCAATCCAAACTGGTTCAGCATGCAAGGGGAATTTACTGGTTTGAGTAATTGAAAATCCCAAAGAAGTTGGGCTTCAGGCCCGGCTGGATCTAGGTGCTCAGTGATATCCCCAGGATCTCACTTCCTCGCTCAGTCTTCCTCCTGGGGAAGGCATCATTCTCATGTGGGTCCTCTCCACAAGGGTAGTAGGCTCAGTCTCTAGCAGCAGAAGGTTCTCATCCTGTCCATTGAAGAACCCCAGCAGAAAGAGCATCTCACTGGCCTGCCTTGGGTCACATGTCCATCCCTGAGCCAAGGATTGGCTAAGCTGATGGAAAATGCTGATCGCCCAGGTTGGATCACATGCCCTCCCCAGACGCCTTGGGCGAGGTTAGCCCCCTTGGCCACAAGAGGCAGGCATGGCAGGGCAGGCTCCCAAAGGAAGGTGGAGTTTCGGGTGTGGGAAGGAAGAAGATGAATCACTGGGTAGGCAGATTCAGCAGAATTTGAAAATCATTTTAGGCGTGGACCAGACCACGTGGGATCAAGTGTCTCTGGGTTACATATCTACAAACTTATTTCGAGCAGCCATTATGTAGGGCCAAGCCTAGTTGCTGAAGCTTCAGTACTCTGGCTGCCTGATGCAAAGAGTGGACTCATTGGAAAAGACCTTGATGGTGGGAAAGATTGAGGGCAAGAGGAGAAGGGAAGACAGAAGGTGAGATGGTTAGATAGCATCACTGACTCAATGGACATGAATCGGAGCAAACTCTAGGAGATAGTGGAGGACAGAGAAGCCTGGCTTGCTGCGGTCCACAGGGTCGTAAAGAATTAGACAGGCAACTTAGCACCTGAACGACAGCAACAAGCCTGGAGGCTGGAGAAAACAGAGACGAATCAGGTCTGGTCCTTCTTCCCAAAGAGCCTGGAGTTAGACTCTCCCCAAGCCTTGTGCCCAAGCAGAGGGCATCCATCACACGCTGTGTTTCTTCCGCCAATATCTTCAGGGGTGGGGGAGGGAAGAAGTGAAAACATGATCAGGAGGAATCAGGGGCGGACAGACCTGCTGCTGTACGAGGCAGAGACGAGAGGGCAGCCCTTGGGGACTGTGCGTAGTGGGAGAGAGGAGCTGGGGCCATACTAGCCACGCACTGTGAGGGTGGGGGTTGGGCACCTGTGCTTGGCAGGTGCCAAATGTAATAAGCGAGTGTTCCGGTCAGCTTGCACGCATGGTAGCTTCAGTCGTGTCGACTCTTTGCGACACTATGGACTGTAGCCCGCCAGGCCCCTCTGTCCATGGAATTCTCCAGGCAGGAATACTGGAGCAGGTTGCCAGATTTTCCCCACATCTCCTGTGGCTCCTGCACTGCAGGTGGATTCTTTACTGCTGAGCCGCCACAGAAACCTTTCGGTCAGCTTGGCTGTTGTAAAAATTACAATCGACAGGGCAGCTTACACAATTGACATCTGTTTTTTGTGTTTCTCATTTATTTCTGGAGGTTGGGGAGGCCAAGATCAAGGTGTCAGCCAAGGGGACTTGCTGGGGGTCCAGTGGTTAAGACTCCACGCTCCCGATATGTATGTTGGGGCGGGGGGAAGGCCCCGAGGCCCCATCCCTGGTCAGGGAACTAAGATCCTACATGCTGAGCTGCACGGCCAGCAGCAAATAGGTGCCGGCTGTTCTTGCTCCTGGTAAGCCCTCTGTTTCTGGCTCCTGGATGGCTGCCTCCTTCCTTTGCCCTCGCACGTTGGAGAAGGAAACAGATCTCCTCTCTGGCACCTCTTCTTTGAAAGTGAAAATGTTAGTCCGTCATGTCCGACTCTTTGTGACCGCGTGGACTGTAGCCCACCAGGCTCCTCTGTCCATGGGCTTCTCCAGGCAAGAATACTGGAGTCGGTTGCCATGCCCTTCTCCAGGGAATCTTTCAGACCCAGGGATCGAACCCAGGTCTTCCACACTGCAGGCAGATCATTCACCGTCTTGAGCCACCAGGGAAGCCTGGTGAAAACTAATCCTGTTATGGGGGCCCCACCCTCATCTCACCCAAATCACCTCCTAGATGCCCCACCTCCAGATACCATCACATCCGAAGTCAGGGCTTCCACTAAGGATGCTGGAATAACACACATTCCATCCATGAGCGCGCACCTGGGGGATGAGCCCCTGGCACTTTTGAGCTGCCGCGCAGGATGAGGCCCTGTCTGATGGACAGTCTGTCGAGCCCGAGACTCAATCAGTTACACCGATGGCCTCATTCAGAGAGGGGCAGCCTCCAGGGAGACCAGAGAGACCACTGGCCTCCAGCCCACGAGTCACTGGGGTTCACGTGGGGCTGGACGCTCTCCCCTTCGCTGAGCACTTGCTCTGTCCTGTGAGAGCGGGGTGACAGAGGTGCCCTTTGCACCGTAGGCTCTGGGGGCTTGTTCCGTGTGACGACCTTGAAAGGGAGGGGCCGGGCAGGACTCGAACCCACTTCCAGCCCGTGCATGCTGCATGGCCTTCTGAGGACGTGACCCTGAGCGCTGGTGGGAGCCGGGTCGCCTGGCGCAAGGCCCCAGCCTCTCAGGTTCAGGCTGCCTCTTCCTGGCAGGCCCAGAGAGGGGGCATGTCGGTCACTGAGCACAAGGTGACTCAGCCCCGGGGCTGGGGGTGGGCATAGGCATCATAACCTTGTCGTTGGGCAGCCGTCCAGCCCTGCAGCGCGAGTGGGCCGGTGGCGATTGGTCCCCATTCTCGGCCTGGCCTGGTCTGTTCCAGGAAGAAATTTTGTTTGTTGTCAGTTAATTTTCCAGGAGTCTTTTTTAATGAGCCTTCTGGATGGAATGGCCCGATTTGGTTTGATTTGGCTGTTTTGTTTTTTGAGAACAGGCTGTGTGCCCAGCAGTACCCCTGGCCAGCCCTGTTCAACCTGGAGGGCCCCCGTCCCTCTCTCACCAAGACTTTCCAATGAACCTCTTGCTTGTCCACCGCCTCTGCTCGGCTGGGGTCGCCTTCAGTGGCCAGTGACCTCCTTCTTCACTTGTTTATTGAGATACAGGTGCAGGTCTTGGCACAAGGCATGGGCTGTTATCTGGGAGATAAAGGCCTGATGGAAGGAATTAATTGAATGATCACAGCAAAGCAGGGCTCAGCAACCAGGAGGCCCGGCCAACAGGTCTGGGCACGCATTCTGACTCTGTGATCTCTCTGACTACACTCAGATTAAGCCTGTCTCTGGAAAGATCCCCTGGAGAAGGGAATGGCAGTCCACTCCAGTTTTCTTGCCTGGAGAATCCCCATGGACAGAGGAGCCTGGTGGGGTACCGTCCATGGGGTTGCAAAGAGTCAGACACGACTGAGTGATTAACAGTTTCGCTTCACTAACAGTCTCACTCGTGTGTGGAAGGTGTGCCTTCAAAGATCCCCCCTCCTCTTTACTTCCAGCAGGAGGGAGCATGGCCACCGGGCTCTGAGCATGCGCTGACCTGCCTGGGGCTGCAGGCTCTGCCCTAGGACTCCGGCCCTTCTTTGTTCAGGCCATTCTTCCCCGCCCCCACCCTGAGGTGTCCAGGCTAGGAGGCTTCCAGAAACGGATGGGGACCAAGAATTGCAAAGTTGGGGTAAAAGAAAAGGGAGGCTGTGTGAGTCCATTCATAGGAGGTCCCTAGAGCTGTCAAACCTGTAGAGGAAGTCGCTGGCCAGGATGGGGAGGGGGACAGAGCCTGTCTGGGACCTGACGCTCTGGAGATGGACCCGCGTGATGGCTGCACAGCCATGCAAATGCCACTGAACTCTGCGCCTAGAAGCGGTTAAGATGGTGAAGTCTGTGTTCTGTGTACTTTACAATTGTTATTTTTTAATTGTTTATTCTTCTGAGAAAAGGAAAGCAGTATTGTGACTTTTAAAAAATACTTTCTGAACGATAAGTCTTTACTGTTTAGGCCACAGGCGTGTCATGGCTGTTACTTTTGCTCTGAACCAGATCACCGATACCGCCCCATCCGCTGCGAGTGATCAGGGGTCACACGGGGCATGGAAGGTGCTCTGTCCCCCGGGGGCACCTGCCTCTCAAGTGAACAAGCACGTCCCCCCCCTGCAGCTTCTCCGAAATGGTGGGAAGAGGGAAGACCGCAGGTCCTGGGGGCCCCTCCCTCTCCCCAGACCCCATCTCGGAGCCCCCAGGCCTCCCGGCTGGCAGCATTCCTCTCCTCCCCCACCCCCAGCCCTTTGATCAGCTTCCTGTGTATTCAGGGCACTCAGCAGCACAGGGCATGGTTTGTATGCGTATCTAATTGTAGGTCAGTCTCAAACCGTCAATCCTAAAGGAAACCAACCCTGAATATTCACTGGAAGGACTGATGCTGACGCTGAAGCTCCATGCTTTAGCCACCTGATGCGAAGAGCTGACTCATTGAAATGGACCCTGATGCTGGGAGAGATTGAGGGCAGGACGAGAAGGGGACAACAGAGGATGAGGTGGCTGGGTGGCATCACTGACTCAATGGACATGAATGTAAGCGAACTCTGGGTGATGGCGGAGGACGGGGAGCCTGGCGTGCTGCGCTGCACAGGGTCGCAAAGAGTCGGAACTGACTTAGCGACTGAACAACAAAGGCAGTCTTCCTGATCCCCCGTGGGACCCTAACTCTAAAAGGACAAAGCCTTTGTCTTTCTTACTCACCTGGCTTGTAGGAGGTGCTCAGTAAATCCTTGTCGGATGCAAGAGAGCTGTGCAGAAGTTCAAAAGAAAGAGAGCAGCATAGTACGTCCCCTACATACATACAGACCTTCGGGCTGTGAACTTTCAAAGACCGGAACGTGCGTTCCCTCCATGCCAGGTGTAAGTGAGAGGGCCGCTGGCCCTCCGCCTCCTGTTGCTGACGGCCCTTCAGCTCTGCCATCTCCCACCTCCTCTCCCTCCCCCAGGCAGTAGGTCTTCTTGCCTCTTCACTCGATGCCAGCCCCTGTGTGCCAGCTGTTGTACCGCTGTGCTCTGCAAGGTGCTGTACTGTGAGACTGAAAACGTTTTGTTATGTTTGTTATGTATCATTTGTATAAAAAGTGTTAAGAACCTACTACAGTACAGTTCTAGACAGCCGATTATTTTAGTTGGGTGCCTAGGCTGGATTGGACTTAAGAACAAATTGAACTTACAAACGCGCTCTCGAAACAGGCCTTGTTCGTATGTTGGGAACTTACTGTACATACATGCAGGCACAGGGCATCCCCCAAAACCTGTGTGAAAGACACAGGTTTTAGGACCATCACTGTGGTGTGGAAATGTTCACGCTTTCTCTAAAGTATGCAAAAATATGCTATTTATTCCCCACGCTCTGAATTTTCCTTGGGAACATCAACGTGTTTAAAAAGTTCCGTGATTCTAGAAATTGCTTGCTAAAATTGTGGGAAGGTGGGTTAGAAAGGACTGGGAGGAAAGGGTTATAAAGGGACATGAGGAATCTGTTGGTGGTATTGGGTATCTCTGTTATTTTGACCTGTGGCCTCATCAGATAGACCACAATTTTTTTTTAATCCATTCATCTGTTAGTGGATCTTCCCTGGTGTCTCAGAAGGTAAAGCGTCTGTCTACAATGCGGGAGACCTGGGTTCGATCTCTGGGATGGGAAGATCCCCTGGAGAAGGAAATGGCAAACCATTCCAGAACTCTTGCCTGGAAAACCCCATAGAGGAGCCTGGCGGGCTACAGTCCATGAGGTCGCAGAGTCGGACACGACTGAGCGACTCTACTTCACTTTCTGTTAATGGATGTTTGGGTTGTTTCCAGGTTTTGGCTGTTACAGGTAAAGCTACTGAGAAGATTTGAGTTTAAGTTAAAAAAAAGAAGTTCCGTAATAACCAGGTTACCCGGGAGGAAGGGACGGACGGGTCTGGGGCTGAGTCAGAGAGGCAGCCCTTGGGGAGAGTAAGTTTCTCTAAAACTCTTATTTGTTGCCTGACTAAAACTTAACAGTCCAGCCAGATTCCGGCTGCAGAGACCAAGGGTTGCTGCTGCGTCTCTCCGATCTCTTGAAGGCCCTGGAATCCTGAGCCGCCTTTAGGGGTGCGACTCCTCTGCTGGCTGGAAATCCCCAGGAGATGGCTGCAGGCTCGGCTCACCTGCTGTTTCCCAGAAGGTGGGGGGTGCGGGCAGCGGTGGCCGGCCTCCCCGCCTGGCTGGTGGGTGCCGGGGACGCTCCTCGGCTTCCCGAGAGGTGTGGTCAGGAGGCCTCGGCCACAGCCCGCAGGAATCAGCAGAACTTGACTCCGTTCACAACAGCGGCTCCGCCAGGATGTCCCGGGGGCCGCTGCTCGCTCGGGGTTGGTGCTAAGTGCTCCCTTTGTCGTCTGCTGTCCACACTCGGTCATTTCCCCCCAGCGCTGCCATTAGGGATTTAAGTTTGAATCAAGCAGGAAATCACAGTTTTAAGGCCCGTGGCGTTTTCAGCCGCAGACATGGGCCTGGAAGGCAGCCTGAGTGCCCAATGCTCGTCAGGATGGTTTGCGATCAGAGGATCAGGGCCCGATGCAGGAAGTGTGGAGATGGCTTCTTCTGGTTTCCTTGTAGAGACCCTGATGGCAAAGCCTGTGAATCTGCCCACAGCAAAACACTCACGAATTAGCCTCCCAGAGAGACACCTGGGATACACAGCAACCCTGATCTCTGTCCTCTGACCTTCCCCACTCTGACATCCCATCCCATCTGATCCTCTGCCCCAGCCTGAGAACTCCCGAGAAAGAGTGTGAACTTGGTCACCAGCACAGCCAGCCCCGATGCCAGTCCCAGTGCTGGGCTCTTCCCTGGGGGGCTTCCTTCACAGGACCCCACCCGCAGCTGGAGGCAGACCAGGCGCTGTAACAAACAGACCCCAGGATGAATAAGGCTGTGTTTTGTTTTTTTTTTTTGGCTGTGCTGGGTCTTATTGCTTTGAGTGGGCTTTCTCTAGTTACAGCAAGTGGCGGCTACGCTGATTGCAGAGCACAGACTCTAGGCCCTCAGGCCCAGTAGCTGCAGCTCACGGGCTAGAGTGCGGGCCCAGAGCTTGGGTTCCGGGGCACGGCCTTAGTTAGGCAGGTGGAACCTTCCTGGACCGAGGATCAAACTCGTGTCCCTTGAATTGGGAGGAGGACTCCTGTCTACTGCACCAACAGGGAAGCCCACGGTTGCGATTTGAACGACGGAGATTTATTCTTGCTCCTTTCAAGTCCCTAAAGGATGCTTCCAAAGGGCAGCCAGCCCTCATCCACGCTGTGGTCAGAGACCCAGGGTCTCCCCTTCTCCTGGCTCTTCCATTCCCGACATGGGGACACCCTGGTCTCCAGGCTCCACTGTGTCTGGCTGGCCGGTTACTTCCACTCGCACACCATTAGCTGGAATCAGAATCCTGAGGGGAAGGGAGCCCTGGTCTCACTGGGCAGTCTGGAGAGCGAAGGGTCCGTCTTCGCTGTTGGCTGAGGAGTGACTTCTCCTAGAGCCTATGGACAGACCTGAGCACTTTTCAAAGAAATGCGTCATGGGAAAACTTACCATTAAAAAAATATCTGTACAGTATCTATTGTTACTTTTCACAAGGGAAGTATGTGGTTTTAGCTGGAATTTTAGAAGTGAAGCCAGGAGGCTCTTCCAGACCCTCTCAGTCTCACCCCAGGTGGTCACTGTTACGGTGCTGGTCACTCACACTATCCGATTAGCATCCGCAGCCCCACTTTACAGGCTTCCCTTGTGGCTCAGCAGTGAAAAATCCACCTGCCAATGCAGAAGACACAGGAGACATGGGTTCGATCCCTGGGTCAGGAAGATCCCTGGAGGAGGAAATGGCAGCCCACTCCGTTCCCGCCTGGAGAATCCCACGGACAGAGGAGCCTGGTGGGCTACGGTCCATGGGGTCCCAAAGAGTCAGACACGACTGAGTAACCAAATAAGGGCAACAGTCCCATTTCACAGATGAGGATGATGAGATTTCAGGGACCAAGCAGCTCACACAGGGTTCAGAGCCCAGACTCAAGAGCATTCTGAGGAAGGAGGACAGGGAGGCAACCCCCTGCGTAGCGGGGGACCATCTCCTTCCTGACCTCCAGCCAGAGGAGCAGCTCTGTGTGAGCAGGCGGGCAAGTCAGGCATCCTTGGGCCATAGTCCTCACGGGGTAGAGGGGCAAGGAGCTCTCTGGGGTCTTCTTTATAAGGGCACTAACCCCATTTATTAGGGCCCCACACTCGTGATCTAACCGTCTCCCCAAGGTCCCTCCTCTACCCACTATCACCCTGGGGAGTTAGGATTTCAACATAGGAATGTTTGGGAGCAGGGGACACAGACATTCAGTCTATAGCTGCTGAATGTCGAGATTTGTCTAGGAAATCTCTCCACTGCTTTTGTTGGTAATCGTTCAGATTTTCTATTCTTACTATTACACAAGAAACTCAGCCAATGAAAACAAAAAATGAAAAAACGGGCTCCCATGGCCACGTCTGATTTAAGGGGACGTCTCCCCAAGTGGTGGTCGCTGTCTCCTGAGCCGCCTAGACTCTGCTTCAGTGGAAGGGGAAGGAGGACAGGCTGACTCACCTTAGACCCCCAGCTCCAGGAATGGTCACTGGGGACACCCGGGCCAGTCCTCAGCCCCAGCCTCAGTGTCCCCATCGGTACGTGAGGCCAGACAGGCACATGGTGTGGGGTCAGTGACTGCAGGCCCGGCCGGTCGCCCCAGAGCCCGTCCTCAGTCACCGGGGCCATTCCTACCTCAGCCTTGGCTTTGGGAAGCTCCCTTCCTGGCAGTGGGCTCTTCACGCCAGCAACTGGTGGTCTCTCTGCCAACCCACTTTCCCCGGACCCCGGAGCACAGATGCTCCCGCTCAGAGCCGTGCAGCAATGATCAGTGTATTTACCAAATTATGGGATCAGCTTCTTTGCAGGAGAAAATTAGCCCCAATTGCCATGTGCGTCCCAGCCCACCATGGGCTGCCGCTGTCCCCAGGGCGCCTTCCAGTTCCTCTGCTGAGTGGGTAGCGCTTACCTGCGAGGGGACCCACCCCTTGGGGGCTCTCAGGTGAGCTCCGCAGGGCTGGATCCACAGGTCAAGGGTCTTGTGGCTCGCGGGCCCCACGGGAGACTGCCAGTCACAGAGCTTACACACTGGCCTTCTGGGGGCAGGCCCAGGCGCCCGGGTCCCAGGGAGGCTGCTCCTTGGATTTCCCTGGGCTGCTGGGGGTGCAGGGCTGCTGGGGTTCTGGGGATGCAGGGGGCCAGGATCTGGGACGCAGGGGCTAGGATCTGGAGATGCAGGGGGCCAGGATCTGGGGTGCAGTGGGCCTGGATCTGGGGTGCAGGGGGCCAGCTCCGTCTTTCTCTGCCCGGCCCCCATAGTCCCAGCAGCATCCCTGAGAGCACAGCCCCACCTCCCCGTCTGTGAAGAACATACAGGGCCCACTTCCCGCAGGCACTGGGTCTGATCAACCTAACTGTGCTGTCCTGCATCTGCAAGGGCTGGATTCCGGCTCCCTGGTTCAAGTGCAGAGCATCCATGTGGGAACCTGTATTGAGAGTCAGTTCTTGCCTGATGCAGGGCTGGGCAAAGATCAGGAGAGCCCGGTGTGCTGGGGGACTGGAGCACATGGTCCACAAGCACCAGGACAGGGGTGGTGAAGGCGAGAGGGAAACGGGTTACACGCGCACACGCATACTCACATGGGCACGCATACACACATGCATACTCACACACAAACCCTGTGGTAGGGCTAAACAGGCCGCCCAGAGATCCTCGTCCTTGGGACCCCTGTATGTTTCACCTTACAAGGGAAAGGGGTCTTAGAAGAAGTGATGGAATAAAGCATCGTGGCATGGGGGGATGATCCCAGATTATTCAGTGCGTTAGTTGCTCAGTCGTGCCCGACTCTTTGCAACCCCATGGACTGCAGCCCGCCAGGCTCCTCTGGCCATGGGATTTCCCAGGCCAGAACACTGGAGTGGGTAGTCATTTCCTTCTCCAGGGCATCCTCCCCAACCAGGGATCGAACCTGGGTCTCCTGCATTGCAGACAGATTCTGAGCCACCAGGGAAATCCGGGTTTGATCCCCGGGTTGGGAAGATCCCCTGGAGAACGAAATGGCCACCCACCGCAGTATTCTTGCCTGGAGAATCCCACGGACAGAGGAGCCTGGCTGCAGTGCACAGAGTCCCGTTGAGTTGGACACGACTGAGCTACTAACCCATACACACCTGGCCTTCCAGAAGCCATAGCCTGAACCTGACGCCTCCATCCCCTCCCTGTTTCTGTTTTTTGCACTTACATTCACTTAATGATTTTTTTAAATTGTGGTGAAATACACATGGTGAAGTGTACCACCCCGTCCGGCTCTCAGTATGCAGGTCAGCAGCCTTCAGTCCATTCATGATATGCAGCCGTGCACTCCCTCCAGCTCCAGAACTCTTCGTCTTGCAAAACGGGGAAGCTCCGTCCCCACATTCATCCCGCCTCCCTCTCCTCCCACCCCCCAGCCTTGGCAACCACCATCCTGCTTCCCGTCTCTAGGAATCGGACTCCCCCAGGGACCTCTTAAAAGCAGGATCCTGCAGGATTTATCCTTTCCCGGCTGGCTTCTCTCACTGAGCCGCATGTCCTCGGGGCTCATCCACGTTGTAGCCAGTGCCAGGATTGCTTCCCCTTCTCAGGCTGGAGAGTGTTCCCGTCGCGGGGATGGACCGCATCCTGTTTATCCGTTCCTCGGTCCATGGACACTTGGGTGTTTCCACCTTTTGACTGTGGTGGATCATGCTGCTCTGAACATGGGTGTGCAAACATCTGAGTCTCTGTTTTCACTTTTGGGGGCGCATACCCAGAGGTGAAACCGCTGCATCAAGTGGTAATACGGTGTTTCGTTTTTTAAGGAACCACCGAATTATTGTCCGCAGCAGCCGCGCCGTTTTACTCCCCCACCAGCAGCGCACAGGGTTCTGTCTCTCCAACGCTTGTCATTCTGGCTTTGTTTCTTCGTAGCCGTCCTTAGGGGTGTGAGGTCTTACCTCATTATGGTTTTGTTTTGCATAATGACTGGTGATGTCGGGGGTCTTTTCATGTGCTTATTATTGGACCTTTGTATAAATCCTCTTTGGAGAAATATCCATTCAGGTCCTTCGCCTGCTTTTTAAATTGAATTCTGTTTTGGTTGTGGCTGAGTTGTGGGAGCTCTTTGTACATCCTAGATGTTGATCTCTTATCAGATAGACCATGTTCAGGCATTTTCCCATTCGCTGGTTGCCTTTTCGCTGCGTTGACGGTGCCCTTTGATGCACAGAAGTTTGTTTGTTTTGATGTAGTCCAGTCTGTCGTTTCTTTTGCCGCCTGTACTTTGCTGTTATAGCCAAGAAATTGTTACCCCCCCATCCATCCCTTTCTCTTCTCAGTTTTCTGGGCAAGTCCCAGGCGTCGCATCACTCCCCTGTAACACTTTAGACCGAGTTTCTCCCAAGCACAGCCTCCTTCTCATGAGGCCCAACCCCAGCGTCCCACCTGAGTGTTCCGCACGGCCCCCACAGCCTCATTGGAAGCCCACCCACTGACACCTTTTTCCCCAGTCGTATCGGAAATGTCCCATCAAAGCAGTGACTTGGCTCAGGGTCAGGTGTGGTTCATGGTATCTCTGAGCTTCTTTCAGTCTCATCCATTTCTCCTCCTCCTCCTGCCATTGCTGGGTTAGGGGGCTGGGCCGGTTGCCGCTGGCCTGGACCAGCATCTCTGCCTCCCGAGCTTCCCCTGACCTGCTCTTCCGGGCCCCCTGCCTCTTGCAGGTGGATGTGAGTACCGGCAGCCCATGTACGGGGCCCAGCAGCCCCCTGGGGGCACCACATGGTCCGTGCACCTCCCATCAGGAGCCACAGAGATCTGGGTCCCCCATCCTGAGTGGCGGGAGCTGGGGTCAGGCGGTGGCCGCGCCGCCCCCTTTTGAGGAACTCCCCACCTGATGGCTTCTCTCTGAGACCGGCCGTCCCTGCCCGCGTGGCTGAGCAGCGTCCTTTCCAGCCGGGTCTGCATCCTCACCCACTTGCCTTCCAAATCACCACCTTGTTTCAAAACATTTTAAAGATCAATAATAATTTTTTTTTTTTGAAAAATAAGGCTCGCTGTACATTTACCCTTTTTCGGTTTCTGTGGCATGATCATGCTAGTTACTGTCTGTGTCGAGTGCCCACTGTGTGACGGACCAGTACCAGTTGGAAGAGGGGTGTCTCCAGGCCAGCGGCAGATGTAAGTGGGGGTGGGGGCTGTATTTGTTGTAAAAGAAGATTCCGTAAAATAATCAAAGTCTAGACTGTTATCAGTTAAAGACAGGAGCCACTGGGTGAACCAGGAACGTGGGTCTGACTCAGAGGTGCTTTGCCACAGCCGACCTGGGACGGAGCCACACGGAGGGCCGTTCGGATGTCAGGACAGAGCCAGGAGGAGCGCACGGCGTGGGTGCCCGCAGTGAGGGCTGGTCGGGTCCACTCCTGTCGGCGTGAAGAACCGATCTCACCAGAATAGTTCGCGCTTTAATGTAACCTCGCTTGGGAGAATGGACATTTCCATTGTGCTTTCTTTGGTTTGTTTATGATTTAACTTTTATTTTATTTCAGAGTGTATTGGGTGAACAGTGCTGTGTTAATTTCAGGTGGACAGCAGAGCAATTCGGTTCTACGTGTATGTTTATCCAATCTTTTTCAGATTCTTTTCCCATATAGTTTATTATAGAGTAGCGAGTAGGGTTCCCTGTGCTAGACAGTAGGTCCTTGTTGATTATTTATTTCATATGTATTATGTTGATCGTCTGTTTTATATAACAGATAGACATAGATGTACAGTGTGTATCTGTTAATCCCAAACTCCTGCTTTAGCCTTCCCCCACGCCTTTCCCCTGTGGTTACCCTAAGTTTGTTTTCGAAGTCTGTGAGCCTGTCTCTGGTTTGTAAATGAAAACCACTTGAGCCCCTAAAACTCATAAATTTTTTTTTTTTTTTTTCAAAAATAAGGGGAAATCTAATTAGTCAACTTCCCCATGTGATGCTGAGAAATGTAATAGAGATAATTACCTCTGGAAGCAGCCTTCCTCTTCGGAGACTTGTGTTTTCCACAGTGGGTGCAGACGGGCGGTCAGAAGGAGCTGGAGGGTGATCCAATTACCCGGCAGATTTCGGCTGGGTCTCGGGAGGCCTGGTGGTGAGAAGGGCGCCTGGGAGAGGCTGATTAGATCAGGGGCCGGCTCCGTGTCCTGCTCAGGATGTGCGTATTGACAGCCCCACCTGCCCATCCAGGAAGTGCCCCCGCACGCCTGGCCTGTGTCCCCACTGCTGGGGGCCCCACACTGCCCTCTCCCCGTACCCCTTCCAACCGCCCGCCTTGCTCGGAGCTTGGCTGTGTGCCTGGCTCCCCTGGCGCGGGAGGTCAGTGTCCACCCAGCGACCTCGCTGCGCTGATGAGAAGCCCAGGCCTCGGGCCCTCCCGACGGGGACGCCGATGCTGAGTAAAGGAGGCAGGACCGCAGTTTTGTTTGGAGAGGGTGGGGAGGGGTGTGTGCCCACCTGCGTGCCAGGGACATTCCGATGACAGTGCCTTCTCTCGGTGGCACCTGAATGTGCCACGTGCACAGAACCTAAGGGCCCGGGGAAGCCCTCGTTGGCTTCCCTCGAAAAATCAGCTCCTCTCTTTGTAAGGGACCGGCAGGAGGGACCTGCCTACTGCTCCGGGTGGTTGGTTGGTTGGTCTGCAGTGTTCTCCTCATAGCTAATCCGAAACGCTATTCTTGCTAGTGACTTGCTAAGACTGAAGCGCCTTAGCAGTAGCAGCAGCAGCGTCTGTCCTGGGCTGACTGGCCGCCTGGGGCTGACCCGCGGGCACCCGTGTGGTCAGAGCCGGCCCGCTGGGGTGGTTTCTCTGGCTCCGAGCACAGGCCCCTGCCCCACCCCTCGAAGCTCGGGCTGACTGCCCAGCGTGGTGGGGAGCAGGGCGTGAACCAGCGCCCGCTGTGGTCACACCTCGGGCTCAGGCTCGCCCGGTGTGGCCCTCTGCGCTGCCTTTGGTCTGGTCATGGACCGGGGGCGGGGCCCCGTGGGATCTGGGGTCCCAGCAGGAAGGATGCGGGAGGCTCAGGTCTCGCCGGTCAGCTGCCTGCATCGCCCCTGCCCCAGGCCTCCCTGTGAGGCCTCAGAGCCACTGTTTCCCTGACACAGTCCCCATCACCCCTTTGCTGGGGACGCCGCCACAGTCCCCTGCTATCCTCAGGGCGCACCAGGCTAGGGCTGGTCCCTCGTGCCTCCCGGTGGGCGGCGGGGATGACAGAGCCGGGGGCAAGGGAGGCCAGGAGGCCCTGTGCTTAAGGCATCTTACGGTGTTGTGCAGGCATCACCACTGTCTAGTTCCAGAACATTCCCATCCGATAAAGACGCCTCGTACCCGTTCGCAGTCATGCCCCCCCGCCCCTGGCAGCCACCAGTCTGCTCTCTGTCTCGATGGATTTGCCTGTCGTGGGCATTTCCCTGTAAGTGATGTCACACAACCTGTGACTTTTCCTGTCCAGCTGCTTTCACTTAGAGCTGTGGCCGTTTGCCCTTGAAATGAAGCCCCTTCCCCAAATTGGGGTGACTGACTGCCCATCTCTCAGTCCCATCTGTGAAATGGAGGCAGGAACAAGACTGGCCTCACGTTACTATTGTGGGATGAGATCCCACGAGCTGAAGGCTCAGAGCCGTTGCTGCCTTAGTAGTAATAACACAGCTGTTTTATTACCGTCTCTGTGCAGAGCTTGCTTCACTTAGGAATTGCATGCAGTGGCCAGGAACACACCTCAAGGTCTCAATCCACAGAGGGAACGCGTGGTTCTCATGGAGCCAGAAACCCGGGGACAACACCGAGGTTCCGTGCTGCCACCAGGAGCCAGGCTGCTCCCGGCTGCTGGCGCGTTGCTCTTGTTCAGTCGCTGAGCTGTGGCCGACTCTCTGCGACCCCGTGGACCGCAGCACACCAGGCTCCCCTGTCCCTCACCGTCTCCCGGAATTTGCTCAAACTCACGTCCATTGAGTCGGTGATGCCGTCCAGCCGTCTCATCCTCTGTCACCCTTTTCCCTCCTACCTTCAGTCTTTCCCAGCATCAGGGTTTTTTCCGATACGTCGACTCTTCACATCAGGGTCCAAAGTGTTGGAGCTTCAGCTTCAGCGTCAGTCCTTCCAGTGAATGTTCAGTGTTGATCTCCTTTAGGATGGACTGGTTGGATCTCCTTGCAGCCCAAGGGGCTCTCAGGAGTTTTCTCCAGCACCTAACGGCTCTTGGCATGGCTGTCTTAGTCGAGGGGCCGCCACGAGTCCCACGATGCCCATTCCACCCCTGCAGGTCATGGGCGTCCAGGCAGCAGGAAGGGGAGGGCCGGGGCAAAGAGTGAAGGCTGGGTCCAGCCTGACGGGGAGCCAGAGGGAGCCCCTCTTCTCTCGGGCCACTTCTGCAAGTGCAGGTAGGCTTAGGAGAGACCTTGAGGGTCCATCCATTGCCTCCACCCGCAAGATGAAGTTGGGGCCTCCTGGAGTGAAGAAGAGGAGACTGGGATGGGTGTCATCAGAGTGGTCTGCCACGTAGCTGGGGAAACTGAGGCCCAGAGATGGGGTGGGGGTCAGTGGGGAGGCCCGTGGGTCTCCAGGCTCAGGGTGGAGCGGCAGAGCACCCAGGGCAGGTGCAAGAGGTGGTTCTGTTTGTCCCACCGCCCCGCCCCTGCTGCTCTGAATCTGGTGGGTGGGTGGTGACCCGGCAAGGTGATGGGGGTGGGGGACATTTCAGTGGGAGGACGGAGGGGCCTGGGGAGAGGGGCCAGCTCAGTGGAAAGCAAGTCCAAGGCCTGGGCGGGACGAGGGGCCAGGGCCTCTCGCTGTACCGGGATGTGGGGGTGGGCTTGGGTGCTAATGGGGGAGGGTAATGCTGCCTCGGGCCCCCACTGGGGTGCACGTCCCCCCAGATTCAGGCTGCAGTGGCCACGTGAGCAGCGGCGCACGCCTGCCACCCGCCCTCTCCAAGCGTTGGCACTTCCCTCCCAAGCTGGAATCGACTCCAAGATTAAAATTAATTTCTCTTCCGCTTCACAACAACAATTGCTCGGCCTCTCCCTAGTACATCCTGTCTTTGATTGCACAGAACACGCTCTGCCTTGTTGCGCTGGGGCCCGGAGCCCCAGAGCTGGGATTATGTGCCCAGCCGGAGCCTCGGGCAGGCCCCTGTTCACCCTGCCAGTCAAGCGCTTCTCCCAGGACTCGTCTGGGGTGGGCAGGGCGCTCTGCAGCCGCGTCCCACCCGGAGACCCCACCCATGGCTGGAGGGAACGCAGAACTCAAGGACCTGCAGCTCAGGAGATCAGAGATGCCAGATGTGAGCTCTGCCTGCAGTGAGCTTGGTGACCCCAGGCTAGCCACCAGGTCTCCATTACTTCTGCAAAAGGAGCCAGATACTCACCTCTCAGGGGCTTCCCAGGTGGCGCTCATGATAAAGAACCTGCCTTCCAATGCAGGAGACACAAGAGACAAGGGTTCGATCCCTGAATCAGAAAGATCCCCTGGAGGAGGGCGTGGCAACCCACTCCAGTGTTCTTGCCTGGAGAATCCCATGGACAGAGCAGCCTGGTGGGCTACAGTCCATAGGGTTGCACAGAATCAGACGTGACTGAAGTGACTTAGCACGCACGCATGCATGCACTCACTTCTCGAAGCTCCTACAAGACTGAACGAGATCCCTGTGAAACGTGTGTATTTGTGTATTGAGGCACCACCCTGGTGCTGTGCGTCAGGTCCTTGGTGTACAGAGTCCTCCCACTGGCCTTCCCCCATCCATGTGCAGGGCAAGGGTGACTGCCCATTTTGCAGATAGAGAAACTGAGGCCCAGAGAAGCATGGCAGGGAGCAGCCTGGGTAGGAAGGAGAAGGAGGGGGCGTGTGCGTTTGCTACCCCCCTGCCTTCCTGCTTCCCTTCCATCACGGAACAAGCATCCCTGCCGTGTCTGCCCCTGGTGTCGGCCTCCTGCTCTGGCACAGCCCCACTGGCCCCCATCAGGACTCAGCTCCTCTCCAAGTCCCCTTTCTCCAGCTTATCCTGTGGCCTTCCCCCCACACACATGGGCTACCTGAGAAGATCTTCAGGTTTAAGAAATCTCTCCTTTGCCAGGGATGTTGGCATTTTAAAGGGTGCCCTTGAGGTATGATCCCCACCTAGCCTGTAGCAGTCAGCACAGCTAGGTCAGGCTGCAGTAACAAACAGCCCCAAGATCACAGTGGTTTATTTCCTGCTCGCCCTCATGGCCTGATGGCCCTGCTCTGTCCCACAACATCCCCACCTAGGAGCCCAGGTGGGTGGAACCCCCGCGCACTGGCCATCACCAGGTGCTGGTGGCCGAAGCGACTGGAGGGGGAGCCTGGTGAATGGCGTGGTGACTCCCTAGGGGGATAGCTTGTCACATCGGCTCCCCTCTCGTTGGCCACACCTTGCCTCAGGAGGGTGGAGACGTGCCGCCTTGCATATGCCCAGGCAGAGGCAAATGGGGATTCTGGTGAACAGAGCCCCAAAGCAAGAACCTTTTGTGCTAGAATTCCTGGCCAGATGGAGGGCTGGGGATTGGAGATGCTTCTGGGCCAAGCTCCTCACCACGGCCATGCCGCCATCCTAACTTACGGGGATCTGTCTGACTTGCTGTCTGTGCCAGCTCCCTGGGGTCCCCTGGGTTGGGGTCCCCCAAAATGAAATATATGCAATCAGAGGAACTGGTGACCAGCATCTCCCCCCTTGCTGGCGGGCTCAGACCTCATCCTGTGCCTGCTCGGGGCCTTGAGGTGTCAGGATGGGGCTCGGGGAGGGATGTTTCTCCACACAGCAGTGGAGACACCCGCCCCCTTGCTCCAGGGTGGGAGCCACCAGCCTCTCTTGCTTTTCTGTGAATATGCTGAGCGCTGGACTTGGTGGCGTGAAGCTTTCTGCTTGGGATTTAATGGGATTTAATCAGATGAGACAAGGTCCCAAATCAGCCGGGAGTCCCAGCCCGCCTGTGGTGAGGAATGGATTCTCCCCCAAGACGTCTCCCTGCATCTCAGTCGCGGGTTTCGTGCCGTATTCACCGCAGGCAAGTGACTGCTATGTTTGCTTCACAACTACCCCCTAAAGACGGAGTGCATGCTACGTGACACCGTGGGAGAGAAGACCCTTCAAATGTCTGCACAAAGGCTGAGGTATGGAGTGGACCAGAAAACATGACTAAATGGGCCTGGCAAACTGTGTTGCTGGGGGTGTGCTCCATCGCCAGCTAAGTTGTGACTCTCGGCAACAGTCTCCTAGCAACCAACCACGGGTGCGGGGTACCACGCTCAGCCGGGATGGGGGACTGGGACCGAGGCTGCCAGGCAGGAGGTGCTGGCAGAGTTGTAGGGAGGAGGGGGCGGCCCTGGAGGCCTGGGCTCTGCACGTGAGCAGGGGTCCACTGAGACTCCAGAGCCCCGTGGACCGCTGGTGTCCATGGGGGTGAACACGTGGGGACCACTCCCCTCTGTTGCTTACCCTTCTACGTGCGCATTTCGTACACGAGCATGTCCCACTTTTCCGTTTTCACACAAAGGTCTTTTATTCCGTTTCCTGGTTTTGTTGGCAAGCAGCGGGCTGGGTTGCACCAGCAGGGGTGTGAAGACCTCTGGATGGAGTGGGGTGTGGAGGTTTGAGGGTCCTGCTGGAAGGGCACTGGGGCTGAGCCGTCAGAGCTCACTTCCCCTTCTGCTGGGACTCTGGGCAGGTTCCCTGATGTCTGGGCTTCAATTTTCTAACCCAAAGAGAAGTCCGGTCCTTGCCTCCCGCTCCTGGGAGGGCATCTCTGGGACCCAGGAGAGTCCTGTCCTGCCTGATACACGTCTTTGTCAGCTGGGGCCTCAGACACACAACCTGACAGTGTGGTCTGTGATGGGCGCTTGGGGCCACCCCGGTATCAGTTTTGACCTCTGAAAGAGACTGGAGAGTAAGCATGTTAGCCTGAACCTCAAGAGAGGCGGGTTCAATCCCTGGGTGGGGAAGATCCCCTGGAGAAGGGCCTGGACGCCCACTCCAGTATTCTTGCCTGGAGAGTCCAATGGGCAGAGGAGCCTGGTGGGCTACAGTCCAAAGGGTCACAAAGAGTCGGACACAACTGAGTGACTGAGCACGCCAAGGTCACCCAGGAGCAGTGTGTGATGGAGCCCAGGATGGACTCCGATGCACTGGTGGGGAGTGTGTCTGGATTGGGGGTCCGGGTGGACATGTCCTCCAGGCAGCACACAGGCAGAGATGGCTCTCGGCTGGTGGTGCTTGCTGGAACTGACCCTCACGTGGGCACTTAAGGACCAGGGCAGGAGGGGGTTTGTCCGGAAAGGCATCATTGGAGCCTGAGCCAGGGCAGCCCTTCCAGACCCGGGAGAGATACTGCTGACGGAGGGAACAGCCAGTGCAGAGGCCTGGAGGCAGGCAGGGGGTCCCAGGGCGTGTTCTGGGAGCCAGGAGCCCTGCGGGAAGCCTGCAAGTCGTGGCGGGGGCAGCGGGGCTGACACGGGACGCAGCGGCAGGAGCGGGGCGGCCCGGGACCTCATCTAAGCTGGGGGAGGCCCGCTGGCCATGGGTTGGGGGCAGACTACAGGAGAGCCCGCCGGGTCAAGTGCAGGCGTGTGGTGGGCGGGGAGGACCAGTCAGAAGGATGGTCTGGAGGGAGAGTGGACGGGGCTTTCGGACGGTCTGAATCTCGGGGCAGGTGACGAAAAGGGGAATCAGGGTGACTCCTGGGTCGGCCTTGAGTGGCCGGGCAGTTGCCCGGGGCTTGCATGCTGTGAAGGTGAGGCCAGGACAGGTGTGCGGGGAGTGTAGGGCGGAGAACCAGGGCCCCACTTTCCAGCTGTGTGGTTGGAGGTGCTTCCTGGGCCTCCAGGTGAGGGGCGGGTGCGAGGCCCCTGGGTGACTTAAGACATCACTGTCTGGGCAGGAGGACGGTGGCTGGACCCGAGGGGTTCGTGGGAGAAACGGAGGCAGCATCCGCGGGGCCCCTGGGGCAGGAGGACGGGGAGCAAGGGGGGCCGCTCATGGGATTCTCTTTGCAGAAGAGACCAGAGAAACGCGGCCTGGGGGCTGGGAGGGCGGGGGCATCGGGCAGCCTCTCTCCACCGAGACTCTCAGCGTGTGGGACCAGTCCCACGTCGTGGGGCGTCAGGCCCTCCCGATCGTGAGAACAAGAATGTCTCCAGGCGGTGCGTGATGACCCCTGGGGACAGGCATAGGGGTCCCCTGGGCTGAAGACCCTGCATCACGCAGGGGTGGGTCCGTGTCCACTTTTGTTCTTCATCAGGCTGAGGGCCGTGGGGCGTCTACTTGAAGGCAGGACTGGGTGCTGGAGGGAGAAGCCGACGTGGGTCCTGCGAAGGTGGGGGCGGGGGGGGCAGGGGCACCATTGCTGCCCGCTGGGAGGGGGTGGCGTCCACCAGGCCCCCCAGGGGCACCTCTCCCGGGAAGGGGGACCCAGTGCCGCCATCCTCAGGGCCCATCTGTCCCCCCACCAACACCCCCACGCTCAGCCCCTCTGAAGCCTGGGAGCCTTGAGGGAGGGGGCCTGCCCGTCTGGGGATAGGATGGGCCCAGGAGGATCTGGGCAGGCTGAGGCCAGCCTCCCCTGTCCGCCACCCCTCCCAGGGCACGCCAGGGCATCCTGGTGAGGCGACCACACTCCTTCCCTTTCTGTGCGGGAGCGGAGGCCCCGGGGGTTCCCATTCCCGGGACGTCTTCCCTTTTCTTGGTGACAGGTCTCATGTCCACCTCCTTAGGACTGAGGCTGAGGACTGTCCCCTCAACCTCAACGCCCCGCACAGCCCAGCAGTGTCTCCTCCACGTCTGGCCTGGCTCCCACCTGCCCGGGAGGGAAAGCAAGGTCGGAAGACAGGCCCAGGGCCCCTCGATACACTGACGGCCTCTGATCCTCTCTGGCTTATGGGTCTGGAGCAAGGCGGTCCAGCGGAACTTTCCAGAAATACCCATCTGCCTGATGCGGTGTCACTGGCCACCCATAGCTGTTGACCTCTTAAAATGTGGGCATGTGAGGAACTGAATTTTTATTTTTGTTTCATCTTAAGCAATGTAAACTAAAGTATGGGGAGAGGGAGGGGGATCGAGGGAGGTCCAAGAGGCAGGGGATGTATGTGTACGCGCAGCTGATCCACCTCGTTATACAGCAGAAACCAATATGACATTGTAAAGCAATTCTACTCCAGTTAAAAACTTAATAATTTCTGAAAAGCGGGAAAAAATCGAGTATCCACAAGTAGCTAATTACTTTTTTGGACTGACATTCAGTGAGGCCTTGCTGTTGTTCAGTGACTGGTCATGTCTGACTCTTTGCGACCCCATGGACTGCAGCATGCCAGGCCTCCCTGTCCTTTAGCATCTCCCGGAGCTTGCTCAAACTCATGTCCATCGAGTCGGTGATGCCATCCAACCATCTCATCCTCTGCCGTCCCCTTCTCCTCCTGCCTCCCATCTTTCGAAGCATCAGGGTCTTGACTGATGAGTCACTCTTAAGGTCCTGGTCCACTTAGAAGAATCCCCAGCTGCTGAGCTGAGGCTGGCGACTCCCCGTCCCCCAGGGAGCGGCTGCAGGGAGGCCCAGAGGTGGAAGCTGGCGAGAGCCTTGGCGGCAGGGGGCCCGAGTGTGGGGACAGAGGTGGGGAGGGTGGGAGAAGCAAGCACAGACCCCTAAGGGCAAGGTGAGGAATTCAGGTTTTATTTCCAGGGCAGCAGGATCTGGGATAGGCAGTCACACAGGGGTGCGTGTGTTCATCTCAGCCTGGCTGGCTCCCATGAGAAGAACGGTTTGGAGGGTGCAGTGCGTTCCGGAGTGTCCCCCCGAACCTCACTCTGCTGGCAACCTCGTATGGAGGTTATAAGGTGTGATTATAAGGGTCTTGAGGTGAAATCGTCCTGCATCTGAGGGCCCTGAATCCATGACTAGCGTCCTTCTGGGAGGAGAGACCACCTGAAGCAAAGAACTGACTCATTGGAAAAGACCCTGATGCTGGGAAAGATTGAAGGTGGGAGGAGAAGGGGACGACAGGGTGAGATGGTTGGATGGCATCACCGACTCAATGGACTTGAGTAAACTCTGGAGTTGGCGACGGACATGGAGGCCTGGCGTGCTGCAGTCCATGGGGTCGCAAAGAGTCTGACACGACTGGGTGACTGAACTGAACTGAACTGGGAGGAGAGGAGACACAGGAAGTGGGGAGAAGCCCCCGCATAACTGGGAGGGGCTGCGACCAGGAGCTCCTCGGCACCTCCAGAAGCTTCGGCACCTCCAGAAGCTTCGGTTTCAGGCCTCTGGCCTCCTACTGTGCCCTGCGGGGGGTTGGGGGGGAGATGCCCGATAGCTGGCCCGCTGGGTCCAAGAAGTGCCAGGGAGCCACCAGCAGCTGTTCTTGTCAGCGGGCCCCCTGCCAGGCCCGGCAGTATGCTTTACCCTGACTCGCCTCAGGGCCGGCAGTATGCTTTACCCTGACTCGCCTCAGGGCACCAGCAGATCCGGCCAGGGCCCCTCCTGGGGGAAGCGGGCTCAGCTCTGGGAGCTCCCAGCGCAGGGCTGACAGATCCAGGAAGTTTGTTTTAGCTCCAAGAAGCCAGAAGTCAGATGCTGATCTTCGCCCAGGTTGAGGGAGGGGCCGCAGATGACCTTGGGCATGGGGCCCCCCACCCCTCAAAGCCCTTCCCTCTCCCCAGCAGGGGCCCATGGGCTCCCGAGGCCTGGGTACGAGCATGCCTTCCGCTGGCAATACTTGTCTGGCCCAGTTTATCAGCCTCTGCCATGAAGTTGTGAGTCGTGTGTGTCCTGGATGGTTTATGGGCATTGCCAGGAGAGAATCATAGCGGCAGCGATCCCCATCCATCTCCAGACTGCCTCTAAATCCTCCTCGCCCACGTGATCTGGCAAACCTTACTCTGTCCACGTCGGTCACCAGCCTGTGTGGCCTGCATGTGTTACAGTCCAGACCGGCCCTGGACTGGAGCCGGGTCTCTGGATTCAACAGGCCTGGGTTTGAGTCCCGCTTCTTGGGTATTCCCGCTGTGACCTTGGGTAGCTGTGACCTTGGGTAGCTGTGACCTTGGGTAAACTCTTTCCGCTCCTGCTTGTAGGCTGGGCTGCAAGTTGGGGATCAGATGGAGGGACATGGTGAGGACAGAAGTCTCAGGGTAACCTCGGGCCTCCTGGGAGATCACAGGCACACTCTCTCTGCGCCCCAGTGTCGGATGGGAGCCCCCATGGGTCTTCCTGCCCTGCCATGTGAACACTCAGGGGCAATCGGAGTGTTTAATTCCCCTGCAGCCTGTAGAGCAGGTGCTGTCCCCACACCCCCTTGCAGGTGGGGAAACTGAGGCCCGGCGGGTCTCACACCTGCCCCTGCGAGTGTCTTCATCAGCTCAGGCTGCCTTGGGCCGGCAGCTCAAACAACAGACGTTTCTCTCTCCCAGTCCTGGGGGCTGGAAGTCCGAGATCCAGGCGCGGGTAGGTTCATTTCCTAGAGAGGGGCCTCATCCTGGTTTGCAGATGGCCAGCCTCTCACCGTGTCCTCGAGTGGCAGGGAGGAACAGGGAGGATGCTGCACTGATGTCTCTTCTTACTGGACGCTGACCCTCTCAGATATTCTTACTGGACGCTGACCCTATCAGATCAGGGCCCCACCAAGTGACCTCACTTAACCTTAATTACCTCCTCAAGGAGTCCGTCTCCAAATGCAGTCACATTGGGGGCTGGGACCTCAACAAATGAATCTGGGGAGGACACACACATTCAGACCACAACAACACCCTTTGCATTTGGCCTGAGAGCAAGCTGAGCTCGGATGAAACAGCCCAGCTCCTGATTTCAGAGCCATGGGGAAAGAGGACCCCACGATGGAGTCTCTCGGGGGTGGGACAGGTGCCCGCAGGTGGTGGCAGCACCGCCCAGAAGAGGCAGGTCTCCGAGTTCCTGGCGACCCTGATGGGGTTACCTGTTCTGCTCAATTCAATCTTTCATTGACAGCCCCTGAAATCTGCTTTTCTCCCAGCCCAGCAGAGGCTTCTTAAAGGCAGAACAATTTGTTGTTGTTGTTACAAAAAAAAAAAAAAAGGCTATAGCAGAGAAATGATGCTTCTGCCATGGGAAAGAGGGCTTCCCAAGTGGCTCAGTTGTAAAGAATCCACCTGCAATGCAGGAGACGCAGGACGTGTGGGTTCTATCCCCGAGTCAGAAAGATGCCCTGGAGGAGGAAATGGCAACCCACTCCAGTATTCTTGCCTGGACAGTCCCATGGACAGGGGAGCCTGGCAGGCTGCAGTCCATAGAGTCCCAAAGAGTCGGCCACGACTCAGCATGCACACAGCCGTGGGAAAGACTGAACCATGCCTCAGTTCGGCTGGCTAATGTTATCAAGGAGGCTATGATTTATTAGAGAGGTTAACAGTTTAGGCTCCCAAAGTGCCAGGCATTGTGGGAAGATCTTAACTTGCCTTCTTACCTGGAAACCCCATGCCCAACCCATGTCACCTCTGGGGAATTGAAGGTGAGGTGGGCATGGAGCGGATGCACTTGTGACCCCCGGGGGTGGGCACCTGTTTCTACCCAAGCACAGACGCCAGGGAAGAATGAAGTGAAGGCAGGTGTGTTCTGGACCAGGCAGATCCTCACACAAGGGAGTGTTGGCGCCCAGGGACCGAGGCCACACTGAGCCCAGCCCAAGGGTCAGCCCCAGCAAATGGTACCAGCCCTAGGACCCTAGGGGGTCCCCCGAATAGAACAGCTGTGTCTCCCTGCGGGTGGCTGAATCCCGGTCCCCAGGTCGTCGACGCCTTCCTTCTCCTGACCCGTGAGCGTGTTGCCATCCGCAGCAGCAGGGACCACAGATGTGATGGAGTCGGGACCCTGAGATGGGAAGATGATCCGGGATTATCCATCGCGGGCCCAACGTCATCACAAGTGTCCTTCTAGAGGGAAGTGGACGGGGATCTGAATACAGATGGGGAGCCAGCAGAGGTGGGGTGTTGTAGCCACAGCCAAGGGACAGCTGGAGCCCCCAGAAGGTGCAAGAGGCAGGAAGGCTCCCCACCTGCCCTGGAGGAGCCTCCAGAGGGAGCCAGGCCCTCCCACACTTTGATGTCACTGACAGTCGAAGCTACAAAGCTCTAAGATGAGTTTGTGTTAAGCCACTGAATTTGTGATCATCTGTTGGAGCCGCAATAAGGAGTCTAATGCCCTCGCATCTGGGCTGAGAGGCCTAAGTGATTAACATTCTGCAAGAGCTTAGAGCAGCGCCTGGGGCGGAGCGGGGTGGGTGGCGGCTGCTCTCTCTGAGACCTGGTCGCGTGGGGGACGTGGAGGATGCTTGATGGGAACGCAGGAAGAGGCAGGATGGGGGCAGCTGGGCAGGTGGGCAGGGACCCCTGCCTTGTCCATCTCCTGGCTGCTGTTGGGGTGTCCCTGGTCCCCACGGAGCTCACCACTCTGATATTTGCAACCAGCGTCCACGCTTCCAGGCCTTCCTGCCCAGTTCCCCAGGCCCGGGTTTGTTTTCGCCGCGTTCTGCGTGGTGTTGGCGTTGAGACGTGGGCTAACGTAGCTCGGAAGTTTGGTCCTGCTCTCTGCCTCGGGGTTAATTGCGCTGAAGTACGGTGTTCATAAATGGCCTGCCTCGCAGCTCTCGGAGCAGCCGGGCTTGTGCTCTGGGACCGCTTGCGCCTGGCTCTGTAGCGATTTTCTTTCATGGCATGTTTGGCCAGCTGTATTGCTTCCCAGATGGTGCTAATGGTAAAGAACCCCCCTGCCAGTGCAGAAGGTGCTAGAGATGTTGGTTTGATCCCTGGGTCGGGAAGATCCCCTGGAGAAGAGAATGTCCACTCACTCCAGTATTCTTGCCTGGAGACTCCCATGGACAGAGGAGCCTGGCAGGCAACAGTCCATGAGGACGCAAAGAGTCGGACTCGACTGAGGGACTCTGCACGTACGTATTGGCAAACCGTGGCCAGCCTTGGTCCACCAAGCGTCTGGGTGCGCCCTGCAAGCAGGCGGGCCTTACATTCTTAAAAGAGCTGTAAACACACACACAGAAAGACATGCAACCTTGACCCTAAAATACCTACACTGTGGCCTTTTCAGGAGACTCCTGCATCCCTCTTGCATGACAGCAGCTCTGTGAGTTTCCCTGCAGGAGAGGCGGGCTGCTCACTGGGGGGCCATTCGGGTGGTGGTCTTGGCAGAAGGCCTTCCTGGAACGCAGCCAGGCTCTGGACCCCTTGGGCCTGGAAACGCATTCCAGCCCCAGCCCGGCAGCCTCGGCCTCTCCCCTCCCAGCCCGCCCCCCCATCTCAGGTGTGATATCTTTACCTGGAAGGACTTGCCTGGGACCCAGAGCTGGGCGCTGAGCACCCAATCCTGGGCCTGTAGGAAGCGACGCACGCCCTCCCACCCTTGGGGCCTGGTCCTGCCTCCTGTCTGTCCCTTCTCCCCCCGCGTCCGCCTCCGAGTCACGGCCCAGCCGCTCACACGGATTCTCAAATCTCATTCTCTGCTGAGCTCACCCTCCAGGGCTGGGGATGACCTCCTCGTGGGGTCCCCCGGGCCCGTCCCCAAGTCTCTGCCAGAGCTTGGCCCTACGTGGGGGTCACCAAGGGCCCGTCTGCCACAGTGGGGAGGGCGTGGCCTTGTGCTCTCTCGGGCCTCTGTGTCAATTTACTGGGGCAGGCACACTGGGTAAGGCATCTGTTAGGCTGACCCTTATCTGACTGCCCCCGTTGAACCAGCTGAGCTGTGACAGCAGCGCTTTCCTGGGGTCCCGCCCAGGGAGAAACCTGTGGCCTTCCCGGTCCAGGCTCCGAAGCCCACACCGTCCATCATCCTGAGATGCGCCTTGGCCTCCAACAGGCACCAGGAAACGCTTCTCTCACCCTCGCGTCACCACTGACCCCTGAGGGGAGCCCGCCCCCCGTCTCCAGCTCCAGCCCCTGGGTCCCTGATCAGGCAGGGACAGAGACCTCCCTGAGTACCCACAAAGCTAGTGCCGCGGGTCTGCAAAGCTGAGCTTGGTGGGCAGGCGGCAGCTGGTGCTGCTGCGGAGCCCAGAGCCGGACGGACCGGCCCAACGACCACCACCCAGCCAGCCAGTCCTCACCGCTGGGGGGCAGGCAGGGACGTTCCAGCCCCACTTCCCCTCTGAACCCACCCCGTGGTGAGCCATTCCTCTCCTGCCTCCCGGGCTCCGGGCTCAGAGACAGGCCAGGGGCGTCTGGTCCCCCGAAGGCCTTGTCTGTGAAGGGCCGCAGGCGGCATGTGGGGGACGTCCCCGTGCGCGATAGGGATCGAAGCAGGCTGTCTTTCTTTCCTCCCTTCTGCCTCACCAAACTTCTGGGACCACAGTCCCCCAGCCAGGAGCAGAATAGTTGCCCCTGTCCCCTGTCCCCTCTCGGGAGCCTCTGATGCAGGGATGGGAAACACAGGCCTTCCTGCTGCTAAGATAAAGCGGGGGAGTCTGGCGGCTGCAGAGCTGTGTTGGGAAGGATTCCGATGCTCACTGCCTGCTCGGGGGACACGCAGATCCTTCTGGATCCGTGGAGGCTCCTGCCATCCTTGCTGTCACTGCACTGGACCTGTTTGGTCACAAAACAGCTGGACTGCAGGGGGCCCGGAGAGGCCCGGAATGCTGCGTGTGTCAGTGTCTTGGGCTGTGACAAAGGACTGCAAGCTGGGGGCTTAGAACTACAGAAACAGGTGGCCTCATCATTCTGGATGCTAGATTTCCCAGATCGAGGGGTCAGCAGGGCCGCACACCCGCTGAGGCTCAGGTGAAGATGCTGTCTCGGCTCTCCCAGCTTCGGGGGGCAGCCGGCCATCCTCGGCTTGCGGCTGCTTCCCACCTGTCTCCGCCTCTGCCGTTGCACGGCCGTGCCCCTCTGTCTGTGTCGGCGTGCACATTTCCCTCTTGTTATAAGAACAGTGACTGTTTCTGGCTGTGCCACGCGGCATTCAGAGTCTTAGCTCCCCAGCCAAGGATCAAACTCACATCCCCTGCGGTGGAAGCACAGATTCTTAACCACTGGACCGCCAGGGACGTCCCAAGAAGAGTCATTTTGGACTCAGGGCCCGCCTTAACCCAGTACAACCTCATCTTAACTTCCATCCTAATTACATCTGTTAAGACCCTGTCTCTAAGGAAGGCTACACTGCCAGGTGCTGGGAGCTAGGACTTCAGAGTATCTTTTTGGAGGAGACACACCTCCACCCATGGCTTCCCTGGTGGCTCAGCAGTAAAGAATCTGCCTGCCAATGCAGGAGACGTGAGTTCGATCCCTGAGTCAGGAAGATCCCCCGGAGAAGGAAATGACAGCCCACTCTAGTGTTCTTGCCTGGGAAATCCTATGGACAGAGGAACCTGGTGGGCTGCAGTCCACAGGATTGCAAGGAGTCAGACACGACTTAGTGAGTGAACTACACCAGCAATTTTCTCCATCCACAGGACTGTTGCACAAAGCCAGGCCTTTCAGAGCCTTTTCTGGTTTCAGCACTTTGTTTTGGGGGGAGAAACACATGAAAAAGATCCCAAATTGTAAGCTCCTTGGAAAATAATTGTCATTATCCACAAAAATTGATGATGTACCAACTCTAAGACCCAGCGGTTCACTCTGGGGCACATATACCGCCACCCTGTGCCACACTCACACACGAGCCCCAGGGCACGCACATGAGAAGGTTCCGAGCCGCTCTGCTCACAGTGGCAAGAAATTGGGAACGACACGTGAACGCATTAACAAGAGAAATGATCAAGAAACTGTGATCTGGTCATACAAGTGGTACCATCAGCAGTGAGGAATGAATGAATATCAGCCATGCACGTCCTGCAGATAAATCTCAGAAACAGTGTGGAGGGAAGACTGAGCTGTCGAGGAAGGCGTGAAATATGATCATAATTCATGTAAGGTTCCCTGAAGAGGAGGCAGGATGAATCAACGGATTGTTCAGGGATATGAACGTGTGATAACACACGAAAAACACAAATGCAGAATCCCCGTTACCTTGGGGTGGAGGCGAGGTTGGCTGGGGAGGCACCTGGTGGCCTCAGAGTTCTCAGAGTCCTCTGATATGGAGTGATGCTTCGTCAAAGTGTGTGTGTGAAGTCACTTTAGATACGTCTGATTCTGCGACCCCATGGACCGTAGCCTGCCAGGCTCCTCTGTCCGTGGGATTCTTAAAGCAAGAATACTGGAGAGAGTAGCCACGCCCTCCTCCAGTGAGTCTTCCCACCCCAGGGGCCGAACCTGTGTTTCTTACGCTTCTGCACTGACAGGCAGGCTCTTTATCACTAGTGCTGCCTGGGAAGTCCGCACAAAATTATGTGTTTATCAAAACATAATCGTGGAAAGAAGGAGAAAAGTCTTTGAGAGTACCTATGCGTGTGTGTATCTGTGTGTGTAAGTAAAGACATCTGAGCAGCCACAGATGGACCTGAAGACATCAGAGCACAGACCCTGCTGGCGTGTCCCTGGACACCGGGGGACGGATGGCCCTGGCTCTGGCCCTGGCGGTGGGGAGGCAAGCGGGGTCCCAGGAGGCGGGGTTCTGCGCTCACTGGGGCTTTGCGTCTGCACCCCTTTCATGGCACTTGCCACGGGCATGTGCCCGAGCAGCGACTGCTTCCTGGAAGTTCGCAAGCTACAGCTGTGCTGTTTGGTCCTTTCTTGAGTTGCCACAGCACCCACTCGGGGCCTCGTCCTCAAGGAGACCCTCCACCCAAGCCAGGGCTGCTGCCTGGGCTCCTTGCAGTGAGGGGCTTGGGAACCTGCAGAGCCCGCTCGTGAAGCATGCCTGGGAGCACCTGAGCAGGGCCTGAGTCAGGACACCACGTGTGCAAGAGGTGGGCGTCCAGGGCTCTTTTTTGGGGGCGGCCCTCTTGGCTTCAGGCCTGGGTCTGTTCTTGGTGGGACGGTGCGTCTTCCAGACCCTCCCTGCTGTGGCCTGGAGCCCCACCTGGAGACCCGGGCCCGGTCGGCCAGATTCCAGGTGCTCACCAAGAATTGTACCACCAAGGTCAGAGGCAGGGACGTTGTGAGTGGGCTTCTGCAGCCCTCTGGGTCGTCCTTGCTGACCCACCTCTCTCGCACTCAGAGCCTGTGTGCAGGTGGGAGGGGACACCTTCATGGCCCTCATTAGGTTATGTATCCTGACAGGTGACACAAGAAGCTCCCCCGAAACTGGCACGGAACCCGGGGTCCCCAGGCAGGAGTTGCAAGTGGCCTTCCCGTCCCCCACCCGCCCCTCCCCGCATCCACGTCACACCCAGCCACCTCCTCCTTGGATGTTGAGCAAGACGCTCTCTCCGAACAATGGTCTGAGTTCTCACGTCCCCAGGGTGTGGAGGGTGCGGGCCTTAGCAGCATGCAGGCGAATTTGGGATGAGGCTTTCGGTTCCCTTTCAGCAGCAGCCTAGTTTCATGATACTTAGGGGCCTGGGGAAAGAACAGAAAATTGCTTTTTCCCACCATTTTCAGTAGAAATGAAGACAGTTTTCTAAACTCCTTCCTTCATCCTGAAAGGCCCATCCTGGGTGCCCAGATACCTAGACGTTCTCCCTAAAGAGTTAAAGGAGTAAAAGAGCTACAGGTGACACCTCCCCCAGGATGCCCTCCTGGGTCGCCCCTGGCCAACAGGTCCCCTCCCTCTGTGGGTTTTTAGCTTTTCCACAACCACAGTTTGATGTGGAACTGAAATAAAGCATAGGAAGATAAACAAATGCAGACATGCCCTCAGACCTGAAGTCCTCTGTCCCTCTCCCACGTCACTCTGCTCTGTGATACTGTCCAGCGGTCGGGGGGGATCCGTGAAGGATGAGATACAGTTGGTGATCGAGTGCCCGGGGCAGCTGAGGGACCAACGCAGGGCAGACCGGGCAGGCTGGGGGGGAGCAGCCGGGGTTGCAGTTAGACCTGTGGATTCAGGGCTGATGGTGCTGTCTGGATCCGCCCTGGCCTGTCTCACCGTGCCCTCTGAGAGCAGGACCCTGACCAGCACCTGTGAATTTGCCCTTGTCAACGTTGGTGAACTTTCCATCGGGGCATCTGTGAAAAAGCCCTTTCCTGCACCGTTTTATTTTTTAATATGTATTTTTTGTCTGGGCTGGGTCTTCATTGCAGCTTGTGGGATCCAGTGCCCTGACCAGGGATCAAACCTGGCCCCCTGCGTTGGGAGCACGGAGTCTTCGCTGCTGGACCCCAGGCAGGTCCCTCCTGTAGTGTTTCAGCACCAGCCTTGGGAAGTGGCGTCTTTGACTTGAGAACCTCAGTTCAGTTCAGTCACTCAGTCGTGTCCGACTCCTTGCGACCCCATGGACTGCAGCACACCAGGCCTCCCTGTCCATCACCAACTCCCGGAGCTTACTCAAACTCATGTCCATTGAGTCAGTGATGCCATCCAACTATCTCATGCTCTGTCGTCCCCTTCTCCCACCTTCAATCTTTCCCAACTTCAGGGTCTATTCCAGTGAGTAAATTCTTTCCATCAGGTGGCCAAAGTATTGGAGTTTCAGCTTCAGCATCAGTCTTTCCAGTGAATAGTCAGAACTGATTTCCTTTAGGATTGACTTGATGGATCTCCTTGCAGTCCAAGAGACTCTCAAGAGTGTCCTCCAATACCACAGTTCAAAACCATCAATTCTTCGGTGCTCAGCTTTCTTTATAGTCCAACTCTCACATCCATACATGAATATTGGAAAAACTATAGCTTTGACTAGATGGACCTTTGTTGGCAAAGTCACGTCTCTGCTTTTTAATATGCTCTCTAGGTTGGGCATAACTTTTCTTCCAAGGAGCAAGCGTCTTTTAATTTCATGGCTGCAATCACCATCTGCAGTGATTTGGGAGCCCAAAAAAATAGTCTTTCACTGTTTCCTCTGTTTCCCCATCTATTTGCCATGAAGTGATGGGACCAGATGCCATGATCTTCATTTTCTGAATGTTGAGCTTAAGCCAACTTTTTCACTCTCCACTTTCACTTTCATCAAGAGGGTTTTTAGTTCTTCGCTTTCTGCCATAAGGGTGGTGTCATCTGCATATCTGAGGTTATTGATATTTCTCTCTGCAATCTTGATTCCAGCTTGTGCTTCCTCCAGCCCTGCTGGGATGGATGATGTGCTTCAAGTGATGTACTCTGTGTATAAGTTAAATAAGCAGGGTGACAATGTATGTCTGTGACGTCCTCCTTTCCCAATTGGAAAACAGTGTGTTGTTCCATGTCTAGTTCTAACTGTTGCTTCCTGACCTGCATACAGATTTCTCAGGAGGCAGGTCAGGTGGTCTGGTATTCCCATCTCTTTCAGAATTTTCCACAGTTTGTTGTGATCCACACAGTCAAAGGCTTTAGCATAGTCAATAAAGCAGAAGTAAATGTTTTTCTGGAACTCTAGTATTTTTTCAATGATCCCACAGATGTTGGCAATTTGCTCTGGTTCTTTTGCCTTTTCTAAATCCAGCTTGAACATCTGAAAGTTCACGGTTCATGTACTGTTGAAGCCTGGCTTGGAGAATTTTGAGCATTACTTTGCTAGCATGTTAGATGAGTGCAATTGTGCAGTAATTGGAGCATTCTTTGGCATTGCCTTTCTTTGGGATTGGAATGAAAACTGACCTTTTCCAGTCCTGTGGCCACGGCTGAGTTTTCCAAATTTGCTGGCATATTGAGTGCAGCACTTTCACAGCGTCATCTTTTAGGATTTGAAATAGCTCAACTGGAATTCCATCACCTCCACTAGCTTTGTTCGTAGTGATGCTTCCTAAGGCCCACTTGACTTCACATTCCAGGATGTCTGGCTCTAGGTAGGTGATCACATCATCGTGGTTATCTGGGTCATGAAGATCTTTTTTGTACAGTTCTTCTGTGTATTCTTGCCATCTCTTCTTAACATCTTCTGCTTCTTCCATACCTTCCATATCTTCTTAGGTCCATACCATTTCTGTCCTGTATTGTGCCCATCTGTGCATGAAATGTTCCCTTGGTATCTCTAATTTTCTGGAAGAGATCTCTAGTCTTTCCCATTCTATTGTTTTCCTCTGTTTCTTTGCACTGATCCCTGAGGAAGGCTTTCTTATATCTCCTCGCTATTCTTTGGAACTCTGCTTTCAGATAGATATATCCTTCCTTTTCTCCTTTGCTTTTTGCTTCTCTTCTTTTCACAGCTATTTATAAGGCCTCCTCAGACAGCCATTTTGCATTTCCTTTTCTTGGGTATGGTCTTGATTACTGCCTCCTGTACAATGTCACGAACCTCCATCCATAGTTCTTCAGGCACCCTGTCTCTCAGATCTAATCCCTTGAATCTATTTGTCACTTCCACTGTATAATCTTAAGGGATTTGATTTAGGTCATACCTGAATGGTCTAGTGGTTTTCCCAACTTTCTTCAATTAAAGTATGAATTTGGCAATAAGGAGTTCATGATCTGAGCCTCAGTCAGCTCTCGGTCTTGTTTTTACTGACTGTATAGAGCTTCTCCGTCTTTGGCTGCAAAGAATATAATCAGTCTGATTTCAGTATTGACCATCTGGTGATGTCCACGTGTAGAGTCCTCTCTTGTGTTGTTGGAAGAGGGTGTTCCCTTCTCTTTGGGCTTCCCTTGTGGCTCAGCTGGTAAAGAATCCACGAGCAATGCAGGAGACCTGGATTTGATCTCTGGGTTGGGAAGATCCCTTAGAGAAAGGAAAGGCTACCCACTCCAGTATTATGGCCTGGAGAATTCCTCCATGGGGTCACAAAGAGTTGGACACGACTGAGCAAGAACTTCAGAGCTCTTCTTAAAAGGATGCTGCTTCTTATATATTGCAGAGCCTCGGCATTTGTGGGTAAGCTGGTCTTGGATTATAGAAATCTGGAAACTCTAAGTTGCCTGTTAGTCACCATGGCGACAGGTTCAGCATCCTTCTCAGGGTGCCCAGAGGTTCCATTTGGAAGCAGCATTCATCTTTAAAGGACCATTTGTTTTTCAAAATCAAGGAGTTTTAAGATGAGAGAGATTTCAGTGGTTCTTGGCTAGCGTCATGTGGATCCCCACGGGGCCCCTCGAATAGCCCTGGGATTTACAAGCTGCTTTGAATATTCAGAAAGCCTAAAAGGAGCTGGAAAGGCTGCCTGGGTGCCCCAGGATGCCAGCTCTGTGTCACATTCATGTCTGGGCAAAAACTGCCTCTGCTAACTGGAGAGTCTGGACCTTTTCTGTCCACTGGTGCTAATCAGCAGCTCTGGCTGGCAGTTACGTTTGTCTTTAATTAATATCAAATGGAAAATTAATTATTACTTTGCAAATGCAGCCGGCTTGGAAAGCCATCGTCCTCGAAATCGGGGAGCAGAGGAACTCCTTTGTAGCCCGGATCAAGCTTCTGTGTTCACCTTTGAGAAGCCTGAGGCTCTGAGCGCAGTGGAGACTGGCCTGAGGTCACCAGGCGTGACTTCTGCCACCCCACAGCCCCTCTGGCAGGGTGGCATCAAACCAGACTCAGGCACAGAGTAATTCTTTACCAGTCAGGTTGCAGGAGGGGCCTGGGAGCCGGGTGCAAGGCCCTGTATGTTGGAGGCAAACATGTCCACTTTCCAAATCTCAGGACAAGCCAAGCTGATGGAATTTTGGGGACAGTGAAGCATCCTTCTAAGGCCCCGTGGGTCCTGTAACTGGTTTTTTTTTTAATTGTGGTAAAATACATATAAAATTTCCACCTTAGCATTTTAAAATGAACAGTTGCAAATGGTATTAACTGCATTCTTTTTTGCCTTTTCATAGTGCAAAAAAGGATTTTTGCAAAAGGGAAAGATTGAAGGCAAGAGGAGAAGGGGGTGGCAGAGGATGAGATTGTTAGATAGCATCACCGATTCAATGGACATGAATCTGAGCAAACTCTGGGAGATTGGATAATGAAGGACAGGGGAGCCTGGCCTGCTGCAGTCCGTGGGGTCACAGAGTCGGACACGACTGAGCGACTGAACAACAACGTGAAGTGCATTCACAGCCTGGTACCACCATCACCACCATTCAGCTCCAGAACCTTCTCATCACCCCAGGAGAAAACCCCATTCCCGTCAAGCAGCCCTGACTTGCCCCTCCCCCAGCCCCTGACAACCACGCCTCCCGTCTCTGTCTCTCTGGAGTTACCGCTTCTGGACATTTCATATAAAGGGAACTCCACCGTGTGACCTTCTGCGTCGCCTTCTGTCGCTGAGCAGGAGGTCTTCAGGTTCATCCACGTGGTAGCCTGTGTCCGCGCTTCATTCCTTTTTTTTTCTTTCGTTGAAGTAAAGGTGATTTACAGCATCGTGTTAATTTCTGCTCTGCAGCACGGTGACTCCGTTACACCACATGCACGTTCTTTTCTGCGTTCGTTTCCACTCTGGCTCGTCCAGGCTGCTGGGTGTAGCTCTCTGTGCTGTATGTTCAGTAGACCCAGTGGTTTCTCGCTGTTTAGTTGCAAAGTCGACTCTTTTTCGACCCCATGGGCTGTAACCCACCACATTGCCATGGAAAGCCCATGGGATTTTCCAGGCAAGAATACTGGAGTGGGTTGCCATTTCCTTCTCCAGGGGATCTTCCCGACCCAGAGATCAAACACCCGTCTCCCGCATCGCAGCGGGTTCTTTACCGCTGGGCCCCCTGGGAGGGTAAAGAAGGTGCTCGTTACCGCTGAGCCCCCTGAGAAGCCCGTACCCTGTTGCTTGTCCATCCTGAAGGTGAGAGTCTGCATCTGCCGGCCCAGACTCCCGCTTCTCCTCCCCAAGCCCTGCCTCGGCAGCCACACGTCTGTTCTCGATGTCGAGGGTCTGTTTCTGACTTGTAGGTAAGTTCATTTGTATCTCATTCCTTTATTCGGCCGAATACTGTTCCACTGTGTGGACGGGCCCCTCTGGCTTCCATTGGTCTGGTGATGGACACGTGGCTTGTTTCTGCCTTCTGGCCATTGTGGATCGTGCGGTTCTGAAAACACAGGCACATGCGTTTGGACACCCACTTTCGAATCTTTGGGGGCGCATCTCCCAGGAGTGGGGCCCTGGGTCCTAAGGTGACTCTGCAGTTATCTTACTGAAGACCCGCCAGACTGTCTCCGTACCTGGCGGGTCTCACGCCCTCAGTTGCATCTCTCTGGGGGCCTGACTTGTACAGACAGAGCAGCCTGCTGGGAACTCTCCCCGCCCCCGACCTCTGCAGCCCGGCCCCCAGACTTCTCTCTCTCCTTTCATTCTGAAGATCGTGTGCTCAGTCATGTCCAATTTTTTGTGACCGCGTGGACTGTAGCCTGCCAGGCTCCTCTGTCCATGGAATTCTCCAGGCAAGTATACTGGAGTGGGTTACCATTTCCTTCTCCAGGGGGTCTTCCTGACCCAGGGATCGAACCTGCGTCTCCTGCATTGGCAGGCAGGTTCTTTACCTCGGAAAATATCTGCCTTCACAGGCAGCCCAGATGCCTTCATTTCTGTGTGTGTGTGTGTGTGTGTGTGTGTTTAAACGCCCTCTGAGCCTCTCCCCATCCTGGGGCTGAGGGATGAGGAATGAGCAGGGTCCTGGCCCCTCTCAGTCTGGTCCGTAAACAGCCATAAGGCTGCTCAGTGCATTGGGTTTTCCTGATTGAGCCCCACTGACCACAGCCACCCTGGCGCAGCATCCTCTCCACGCAGTAAAATTCATTAGCATCAATTTGAGTTTCCATTACCTCTTATTCAAAACCAGCAGCTTCCTTCCGGAGGAGTCCTGGGGTCTGTGTGGTGAGGGTTATTTATAGCCATCCAAGTGAGTTTGTGCGTAATAAACCGCGCTGAGCTGAGTGGCCTATAATTTGAGATCAAGTTCTATCGTCTGCTGTAAACAGACGAGACTAAGCAGAGCAGACTTTTCATGCTGAATGGGGCTCTGTGCGTGGTGGGGGCCCATGCCCAGGTGGCCACGTGGGGAGCTGAGTCCTCGGAGAGAGGCCAGGGCAGAACAGAGCCCGCAGCTGACCGACGGGGGTTGTGGCCAGCAGGAGGAGATGGAGCAGCCGTCACTGGCTCCCTCTGTCAAGCACGGGCTGGGTCCTGGCCCTCCCTCAACCCGTTTTCCTGATGTAGAAACTGAGGCTCAGAGAAAGGATGGGAATGTCAATGGAAATGGAAAGCGCACAGCATGAGCCCTGAGGGCTTCAGTTTATTCCAGGGACCTGCTCAGCACCATGGCTGGGAAACAGCAGCTGGGAACGCCCAGAAACAGCAGCTGGGAACGCCCCGAGGAACTGTCCGAAGAGCTGAGGGGAGCAGCCAGCATAGACTTGACTTTAGCGAAGGGAGTTCATGCAGTTAAGCTCAGATCTCCTTAGAAGGTTGAGACTAGCCACGAGGAACAGAACATGTCAGTTCATGATTTTAGTGCTTTTCCACATATGCGAAGGTGTAAGGATTCAAGTTTGTAAAATTTTTTCTAAAATACAACTATTTGAGGGCCTGTTTTGCCTTTTTTCCCAAGGCACAGGGTCCCTCCCCGTGCCCTTCATGCTGACCTCCTTTCGGGGTGTGCGGTAGGTCAGCGCCTGCAGTGGTTCACAGCTTGATCCTGTTAGACCCGGATGGTGAGACTCGTTCCTGGCTTTGCAGTGACCTGCCCACAGCCCCCGGGTGTCAAATCTACAGAGCTGTGCTTGAACCCAGGCCTCTTCTCAGATCCGTGGGCCCCCTCACCATCCCCAGGTGGCCCCCTACCTGGCCAGCTAAGTAAATCCTCATGCAGCCCAACCAGTGGCTGAAAAACTAGCCCTTCTTCCAAAGAGAGGCAAGAAAAAGCCCCTTGCACATCAGGGGAAGATTTCCAGCCAAAGCCTCCAGGGAAGTTCACCTTCAGCTCTTCTTTGTAAAATGTGGTGGGAAGTGGTCAAGATACCTGGTGCTGCCTTTGCTGTGTACCCTGGGAGAGTCGCTCAGCCTCTCTGTTCAGAGTCAAGTGGACAGTAGGCAGCTGCTTACCCTGCCCCACAAGGACAGACCAGAAATAGATTCTTCTTTCTAGGAGAGGGAGGGGAGGAAGGGGTTAAACCCTGTCCAACAAGAAGAACACTGGGTGACCTCCTCCTGACCCGGGCCTCTTTTCCATGTTCTCTGAACCACACACTGGCTTCCTAAGGAACAGGCCAACGTAGCACAGCTGCTTCCAAATGAAGCTTGTGGCTTCATGGACGTGGGCCCGGGGACCACTTGAGGGTCACCAGCCTCTCCTCCAGCCCTCTTCCCAGTCCCCTGGTGGCTGCAGGCTTTCTCTGAGAAGTCTCTGGCCCCGTGGCCCAGCAAGGGCGTGTGTGCGTTTGGGGGAGGTGGCACCAAACGAGAGCAGCAGGAGAGGGTTGATGGTGACCAGGTCCCCAGGGCCTCGGCGTCTGCTAGTCCACCGCCTCTGACCTTCCAGGGAGGCCTGGCCCAGAGTCTAGCCCAGAAGCCGCTTCACTCAGTAAAATGTCCCCAGGCCCGTGCTGTGGGGCCTGGGCAAGTTACCAATACCCTGAGCCTGGACCACTTCTTTTCCGGCTTGAGGCACGCACATTGCCTCGTGGTCCCGGGATGCGGCTGAACGCCTCCTGGCGAGTCGTCTCCCTCTGAGGGGCATCTCACGTCCTGGTGTGGATGCGAGACCCATCTGACCCCAGCTCTGCGGAGAGGCTGGTGTGCGAGCTGGTGCCCTTGCTGGCCTCAACCCCACCCGCATGCCTCATCTCCGAGCCAAAACTCGGGCATCGCGGCAGGGACTCGGGGAGTCACTAACCAGAGGCTGAGCCTCGCCATCTCCAGGGCCAAGTCCATGAGTGAGGATTGAGAACAATGCTGCTCCTACTTGCTGCCTGGCCCTCCTCCCTGCCAGTGTCTTCCTGCTGCTGCCTGACGAGTCGTGGGGCCGGGGCTGAGGGAACGCCTGAGGACTGGGCTCACATGAGGTCTGTGCCACCTCACCGCACCTGGCTTGGGTCCGGGGGGATCACAGAGGCAGCCAGGACTCGGCCTGGCCCTCAAGGATGGGAGAAGGGGCCACGTGTTGTGGGTAATCGTGGTGCCACTTGGTCTTTGATGTTTGCAGGCAGGTCCTGGGAGGAACGGAGTCGCCAAGGCTCTAGAACCTTGGACTCCAGACACGGCTCTGGGGAAGCAGCCTCAGCATCACTCTGGAGCCTGATTGAAACATAAGACTCGGCTCCACCCAGCACCTGCTGAATCCCACCCTGAGTTCCAACAAGATCTCAGACAGTTTGCTTGAACATTAAGGTGGTAAATGTAAGTTAGGATCTCAAGAGAGTGGGTAGGAGTCCCTGAGATGGAAAAGGTGGGCGGAAGACATTCAGAGGAGTCAGAAGAGCAAGTGCAAAGGCACTGGGGCAGAAGGTAGTCAGACTTGCTGAGGCTGTTTCTGAGACCCTCGGTCCTGGTGGAGAGCAAGGAGATGCTTTACAAACAATGGATGAGCTGGTTTTCAGAAGAGTCTTGACAGTCATGGGGTAGTTCAGATCATTCTTCGGGTGCCTCTGGCCAGGAATGCTCCTTGACAGTGGGGCTCTAGCAGCAGTCCCAACTTCTTGTGGCCCATCTGGGGCCCCCAAGCTCTCTGGTGTTTTTCCCCCACAGTCTCTGCATGAGGTTATTTCACAGTATTTTTTTATCTCAGGGAGGGCGGGAACAATACATGTTTTCTGAGGGATCCTTTCAATTCTTCATGTCCTCCTGGGGGCTCTGTGTTTCCTGTAGAGGACGTGGGGAGAGGTGAAGTCGCCAAAGCAGCGGTTACACTTCCCTTCAGTCTTGTTCTAAAGAGGAATGTGGCTTCGGTGCCAGGCTCGCAGCTCGGCTATGGTGGTGACCGTGGACCAGAGCCAGCCTGCCTGCCGTCTTGGGGCTAGTTGCCATCAAATTTCCCAGCTCCCCTTTGCTCTGGCTCCAGGAGGAGAAACAGTGAGAAATGGGCTGGAAACTTAGATCTGTAACTCGGGCTGTGTGCTCCAGGGCCAGGAAACTGTGGGGTCCAGATTAGTACTCCTCGCCTCTGCCTGCCTCTTTGGAAGAAAGTACAGGATGGATAAGTCCTCGATACATCTGCACTGTCACTGAGCAGTAATTGGAGTGAAAATTGCTAAAAATAAGGTGACTGGAGGCCGCGGGCCATTAAGAACCTGGCAGGAGCTCGCACCACCTGCGTGCTAATCGCTGGAAGGGGAGAGACCAGCTGCATTAGGAAAACTCAAGGGTCGAAGAGAGTGTGACCCAAAAATGAGTGGAAATGGGGCCATCCCGAGAAGGGCCCGGGCCGGGCATGCACGAGCCGGGGGCGGGCACTCAGCTCACCCTTGGGGGGTGCATTTTTATGGACAGAGAAATGGGGCTTGATGGAAAGAGGCCGTCTAGAGAGCAAACGCTGTTCTCCATTACGTGGACTGTCCACTGTCCCCTCCTTGAAGCCTCCAGCTGGGTCCTGCCCAAGACCAACAGCTCCCTGCCCCCGGCTGCCCCACCCGCCCCACCCCACCCAAGCCTCCTCTAGACTCCAGCTGCATGAAGGGCCTCCTGCTGCCACGGTGATGCCCACACACTGGCTGCCAAACTGCCGAGCCCGCCCTGTAGCCCTCCGGCCTCCCACACATGTGTGCATGTGCCCACGTGTGTGCAGTCCCGTGGGTGCCAGGCTCGGGGCCGCTCTGTTCGCGTGTTGCTGTGTCAGGCCGTGTGTCTCTCTGTGCACACCTATGATGGTGCGCGTGGCGCCCACACGGCAGGGGAAGGTCTCCTTCCTTCCAGCAGCCGCATCATCGTCCTTACGCCATGACCACAGCCCTTCTCCGGGCCGAGGGTCCGTGTCCGCAGATAATGGTAGCTGACTGGCAAAAGGGTGATCTGTCCAAGATCTAAATGCTGACACAGGCTGCAGGCACTGGCAGCCAGTGCGCGAGGCAGCAGGTGAGCTGCCTCTTAGCAGTGAGCAGTGTACTTAAATGGTAAATGTCTAATTTTAATATTTGACGTCAGAAGAGAAAAGAAAGTGGGACCCTCATGGCTTAAAAAACTATCAGTTCCCAGCTCCCCATGCTACAGGCTGCAGCAACCACAGCAGACCAGCATTCCCTAGATTAACAACACGTTCCCGAGGCTCAGGGAGCACAGCGATATGAACAAGGTCTCTGACGTGTGCACCGAATGCCCAGGGGCACCGTCAGGTTAACTGTGATAGGCAAGATCCTTGCACAAAAGGAAATCTAAGTTTAGTTGATTTTAATTTACAACGTAGAATAGCCCCCGCCCCCCCGCCCCACTAGAGAAAATTATGAAAGAACTACTAGAAAATGTAAAAGGCCAGTGAGTGTCCAGTGCGTAGTGACGTGTGAAGGATGTGAAAGTATGAGAAGACACTCATCCAGGAAGTGACAAGCAGAGGAGCTCGGCAGTGGCCCCAGGCTCTCTTAAGCATCGAAGCTGAAGGTCAGCCCAGACTAACTGCGCGAAGATCTTGGCTGAAGTCACCAAAAGCAGACTGGATACCAGGACAGCCTGCACACCCTGCCTCTTACTCCCCTGCAGCATGTCCCAGACCACCGGGTCAGCCTTCCACCTCACCGGTGCCCAAGCCCCCGCAGAGCTGGTGCAGGGGACGCACTGCCTGTCTCCTTCCCTGAGGAGAGTGACTTCCCGACGTGCCCTCAGGAATGAGCAAATAAAGCTCGTCAGACGTTCCCCTGGACAACTAACAGCTACTAAGCGTCACTGAAGGATCCCGACTGTACCTTCCTCCACAGCCAGCCAGCAGGCCCTGGCCGTGATCTCCCTGCAGGCTTCTGTTCTCCAGAGCCAGCGTGGGGCGGGTGGGCACTGAGCTGCCCCCGACCAACCTCGTACCTGCCACAGGCAGCTGCCCATTCTGTGACTTTTTTTCAAACTCCACTGCAGACCAGCAATGAGCCAAGTACTGTAAAGACCTTGAGGATAGATTGTTAGCTGTGATTCTTTTCTTCTGAAAATCTTCCAGGAAGTAAATTTTGAAAGGGCATCTTTAAATTGCTGACCATAGGATCACCAGTTTCCCCCTCAATCAGTCTCTCCCATCAGGAAGCTTGCATAAGCCTCTTATCCTTCTCTGTCAGAGGGCAGACAGACTGAAAACCACAGTCACAGAAAACTAACCAATCTGATCACATGGACCATAGCCTTGTCTAACTCAGTGAAACTATGAGCCATGCCGTGTACAGCCACCCAAGACGGACAGGTCATGGTGGAGAGTTCTGACAAAACATGGTCCACTGGAGAAGGGAATGCAAACCACTTCAGTGCTCTTCCCTTGAGAACCCCATGAACAGGATGAAAAGGCAAAAAGATAGGACTCTGAAAGATGAACTCCCCAGATCAGCACGTGCCCAATATGCTACTGGAGATCTGTGGAGAAATAACTCCAGCAAGAATGAGGAGACGGAGCCAAAGCAAAAGCAACACCCAGTTGTGGATGTGATTGTCGATAGAAGCAAGTCCGATGCTGTAAAAGCAGAGACATTACTTTGCCAACAAAGGCCTGTCTAGTCAAGGCTATGGTTTTTCCAGTGGTCATGTATGGATGTAAGAGTTGGACCATAAAGAAAGCTGAGCACTAAAGAATTGATGCTTTTGAACTGTGGTGTTGGAGAAGACTCTTGAGAGTCCCTTGGACTTAAAGGAGATCCAACCAGTCCATTCTAAAGGAGACCAGTCCTGGGTGTTCATTGGAAGGACTGATGCTAAAGCTGAAACTCCAGTCCTTTGGCCACCTGATGTGAAGAGCTGACTCATTTGAAAAGACCCTGATGCTGGGAAAGATTGAGGGTGGAGGAGAAGGGGACGACAGAGGATGAGATGGTTGGATGGCATCACCGACTTAATGGACATGAGTTTGAGTGAACTCCGGGAGTTGGTGATGGACAGGAAAGCCTGGCATGCTGCAGTCCATGGAGTCGAGAAGAGTCAGACACGACTGAGTGGCTGAACTGAACTGAACTGGTGCCCGCTGCAGCCCAGAGTGCTCTTAAGCCCTCTCCCAGGCTGCCAAGGGCCCACTGGACTCACCATCCAGACCATTCCGAGGGGCCTGAGGGCCCCAGGTAGCTGTGTGCCCGTCGGGGTCGCCAGTCCAGATGACAGCAGTGCAGGAGGAGCTGGGCGGGGGCTCGGGGGCTGGCATCAGCCAGTGGAGGCTCCCTCTCCCTGGAGAGTGGCCCCTCAGCGAGCCTCCCAAGGCCCTGGGCATCCTTCCGGCCCCACTGCAGCCTCCTCTGGAGGTGACCGCTGCCCTCAGGTCAGGCCAGGCCGCCCCCGAGGAATGCTGAGAGTACCACACCCACCTCCCCAAGGTCACAGTTAGGTGCTGGCTCAGTTCACTTTTGTCTGGTTGCTCTGAAGTCCCCATCCCGTGGATGGGAGAGCTGTTGGGGGTGTTCATTGAAGGAGGAGATGGGGCTAGGGGAGAGGACTGAGTCTACAGGAGCACTGGGAGCTCCTGCCCGTGGGTTAAGTGTTCGCATAAGTGGTGGTCCTGGGCTCTTCTGCTTCCCTGACCCTCTGCTGGACGCTGTCCTCCATCGGCTGGCACCACTGTGGCCCCCAGCATCCGGGTGGGTCACTGCATGTCCCTTGGGTCCGGTGAAGGCTCCATGGACATCGCCTCACCTGCCAGTTGGGCTGAAAAGGGAGGACAATTGCGGAGGCAGTCTAGGAGCCAACCCCTAGCTCTCCTGTCTTCTTCCAGGGTCTTTCTAGTTTTCATGAAAGCATCAAAGTTTAGGGGATTGGACGAAGGGGTTAGAGGAGGCCTGGCCCGAGAAAAAGCTGCACAGCACGGAGGAGGCCGCTTCCGCAGATCCCAGTTCTAGGCCTCACTAGCTGTGTGACCTTAAGTAGGTTACTCAACGCCTCTGTTCCCTGGGGTCGTTATCGTTACTCTCAGTGGTTCATCTGCTCAAGAGTGTTTGTGTTCCTCCTAAGAAGAGGCTCTGTTGGGCCCCGGCTTCTCAGCGGAGACAAACGCAAGTGTTTCTATACGTGCTCAGTCGCTCAGTCGTGTCCGACTCTTTGCGACCCCATGGACTGCAGCACGCCAGGCTTCCCTGTCCTTCACTATCTCCCAGAGTTTGCTCAGACTCACGTCCATTGAGTCAGTGGTGCCATCCAGCCATCTCGTCCTCTTGATTTCCATACTTAGCATATCGTTTAAGGAGACGAAAGATTGAAGTATAGTTGATTTAGAATATTGTGTTCATTTCAGGATGGCTACCTGGGTTTGTATCACTCGGCAGAGCTCAATTTTGCCTGCTTCCCAAGTTTATGTAAGTGGAATTTGGGCATCTGGCTTCTTGGGTGACCTGCACCTTTGACCGTGCTAATGCATTTGAGGTTTATCCTCAGAGACGGGTGTGGCTTGTCTGTTTTCCCAGGGAATGTAGAGGATTCCACTTAGTAGAAAGCTTTTAGTCCCTCATCCACAGTCCTTGGGGCCAGGTTTGTTTCAGAGCAAAGGTGATGAAATAAGTATGCTTTGCGTGCTACGTGCTAAGTTGCTGTAGTCGTGCCCGATTCTTTATGAGCCCAGAGACCGTAGCCCTCCAGGCTCCTCTGTCCATGAGAGTCTCCAGGCAAGAAAACTGGAGCGAGTAGCCATGCCTCCCTCCAGGGGATCTTTCAGACCCAGAGATCGAACCCGCATCTCTGAAGTCTCCTGCATTGGCGGGTGGGTTCTTTACCACTGTGGCCACGTGGAAGCCCAAGTATGCTTCCCAGTGTATTTATTTTACACTCTAGGCTAAATTTTACAAAATATAAGGTTCTATGTATTTTGTATAATCCCTGGGATTAGCACCACATAATCAGCACACTGACTTTTTGGCCTCAGAACATCTGGATGTTCACACCCAGAGGGGTAAATGCAGCTGATAGATGCCTCTGTTTCTCTTGGGACCAGGATTTCCCGCCAATTGAACTACTCGGAAGAAGGAGAAACTCTCTTTGTTTCCAGGGCCGTTCTGACAGGGAGTGTGGGAGGCGGTGTGGACCTCTTTCATCGTGTAGACGTCCACTCTGCTGTCGGAGTGGACGTTGGGTGGCCTCCCAGCCTTTGCGGCTGTAACCAGGGCAGTTTTCCCAGGAGGTGGCACAGAACTTTTCTGTAGTGGCCATTCCAGTCAAATCCTCCCCCGACTTGTGACTTGGGTGGCAAGTCTCAAAGTGGCACAGCTGCTGCCCAGACCTTGTTGTTACTGTTCAGTCGCAAGTCACGCCCGACTGCAGTCTCATGGACTGTAGAACGCCAGGCCCCTCTGTCCTCCACTACCTCCTGGAGTTTGCTCAAATTCACGTCCGTGGAGTCGGTGTTACTATCTAACCATCTCATCTTCTGCTACCGTCTTCTCCTTTTGCCTTCAGTCTTTTCCAGCATCACTTTTCCAGTGAGTCGGCTCTTCCCATCAGGTAGCCAAAGTAGTGGAGCTTCAGCTTCAACATCAGTCCTTCCAAAGACTATTCAGGATTGATTTCCTTTAGGATTAGCTGGATCTCCTCGAAGTCCAAGGGACTCTCAAGAGTCTTCTCCAGTACCACAATTCAAAAGCATCAATTCTTCAGTGCTCAGCTGTCTTTATGGTCCAACCCTCACATCTGTACATGACTAGAAAAACCATAGCACGCCTTGACTTTTTAATACACTGTCCAGGCTTGTCCAGGAGATAGTGGGGGATAGAGGAGCCTAGCCTGCTGCAGTCTGTGGGGTTGCAGAGAGTCGGACATGATTCAGTGACCTAACAATGACAAAAGCTTTGTCGTAGCTTTCCTTCCAAGGAGCAAGCGCGCCTTGCCCAGACTTGCAGACTTTGCCAACCCAGGAGCATTCAGTGTTTTTTTTCCCTGGCATTTCAGTTCACGTCGCCTGATTGCCAGTGAACTCTCGGGAGCATCTCTCATATTTTATGGCCCGTGTGGGGCTCCATTTCTAGGAAATGCTTGTTTTCCTCTCTTGCCTGGTGTTCCCTGTGGTTGTTCCTTTTTCTTTCTGACTTGTGTTCTTCGTATATTCTGTTCGCCACTCTTTAGCTTAGTTCTTTCATCTTTTTGATGATGAGCTCTTCTTAATGTAATATAGACGAACTTATCCAACTTTTCCTTGAAGGCTTATGCTTTGTTGTGACTTAATTAAGAAATTATTTTCCACCAAGAGGTCATCAAAATATTTTTCCCTGTCTTGCTTTCTAGGAATTGTATAAGTTTGCCTTTCACATCTAAGTCTTTAACCCAGGAATTTTTTTGTGTGTGTGTGTATGGTGTGAGGTAGGGATCCAATTTCATCTTTTCCCCTGGGTGGAAAATCTGTTCTTACAGCATCGTCTGTGCAGTAAGAACCTTTTCTCCAAGCAATACCGTGTTGACTCAGTCATAAACCAAGCGTCCGCATGGATGCGGGTCTGTTTCTGGGCTGGGAATTGATGCCTTTGTCATGGTTACATCTAAACACACCTTCCTTCCCCACCCAACCCACCTTGTTCCTCTTTAGCTTTTTTTTTTTTTTTTTTTTTAAGATTTTTTTTTGACATGGACCGTCTTTAAAGTCTTCATTGAATTTATTAAAATATTACTTGTGTTTTGGTTTTTTGGCAGTGAGATATGTGGGATCCTAGCTCCCCAACCAATGATCAAACCCACACCTGCTGCATTGGACGGCAAAGTCTTAACCCCTGGAACACCAGGGAAGCCCCTAGGATTATGTTAGCTATTCTTGAATCTTGACTCTTCTGTATACTTTTTTTTTTTTTCAATTGGAAAATCAAGTTACACCAAATAACAAACAAAAATATCCTGTTGGGATTCTTATTAGAATTGTATTGACCCAAAGTAGACCGATTTGGGGAGAATCCACACCTTCATCTTCCTCCAGGAGTGTCTCTATTTCTCCATCTGTTAAGGTCGCCTTGCATGTCATTCAAACAGATTCAATAACCGTCTCCATAAAGAGCAATGGCAGCAGTTTTAAACTTACTCCTAAGTCATTTCTTTCTCTCTCTTTCTCTTCTTTTTTGGTAGTTTTATGGTATATTTTTTTAAATTACATTTGCTGATTACTGCTGGAGTGTAGAAATGCAGCTGACTCTGGTGTATTGATTTTTTTCATTGTGCTGCCTTGCTAAATTCTCTTATTAATTCTCATTTTTTGTCTGTTGGTTGTGTCTTTTATTCTCTCTCTCTCTGCTGACTAGGGCCCACCTGCCATGAAACTTACAGTGGTGATACGGGACCTACTTGTCTTGATCCTGATCCGAAAAGAAGCGCTTTCAAAATCTCTGTTGACTCTAGGTGTTTTTGGACATGCAGTTTATCAGGCTCAAGTATTGATATTTCAGTCTCTTCCCTCTGTGCCGAGGCGGTTCAGTTTAATTGCAGATGGATATTGAATTTTATCAAGGGCATCTGTGCATCACTTGATACAATCGTGTGGCTTTTCTCCCTTGCTACTTCATTACATAAATCGATCTTCTAGGAGAGTCATCTTAGTTTCCTCGGATAAACCAGCTATCCATGATGAAGTGATCTTTTTGAATCGTTGCTAAATTCCCTTCACTAATGTTTCATTTAGGATTTTTGCACCCAAGTTCATGAACGAGGCTTCCTGTAATTTTTCTTTCTGAGGCTTTTTGTTTTCTGATCTGAGAATCAAGTCAGTCTCAAGAGAACCAGCTGGGGGTGGCTTTCTCTCTTTTTACCTCTGGAGGACGTTATTTGGGTTGGAATTGTCTTCTTTCTGTGAGGGTCGACCCTGCTCCGACGGCCAGCAGATCTCCTGTTTCCCTGGTGAGAAGAGGTGTAATTGCGGGTGTGATGTCTTTTGTGGGTACCGGACCATTCTGGTTTTGATTCCTTCTTGAGTCATTTGTGCTAACTAGAGATCCATTCTAAACTCCTTCCGCAGATATTTAAGGCCCCCAAGCACACATTTCCAGCCTCTTCCCCTGCCTTCTCCACCTTCAAACACCCTACACTCCAGCCGAGCTTCATTCAGCTGACAAATACAAATCGGACACAGCCACAGCCTTCCTGCCTCTTCCCCCCCAGTGGCCCTGGGCTCTGCTGTCCCCACCCCCACCCCTGACCCTACAGGGGGTGGACAGGGCCTCATTCACTGCCAGGCCCCATCCAGGCAGAGGGAAGGAGCAGCACCCAGCCCAGGGGCTGCTCCTGGGCGGCATGCCCGGAAGGCGCCCTGCGGGAGGTCATCTCAGGTGGGACCTGCAGGCGGAGGGTGATGCTTCCCAGGGTGAGGGAGCTCTGTAGTCCCAACCATGGCCGGCAGCAAGGTCACCTTTCGCCTGGCTTTTCCAACAGACCCCAGACCACCCACAGTGAGGTCCCAAGAAAACTGCCCCTGGGCTCCTCTGGCCTCCTGTGTCTCCCAGAGCCATGGTTCTCCATGTCCCAGTCCGAGTCCTCAGGGTCATGGAGGCTCTGAAAAGGATAACCCCCAAGAAAGCAGAGCAGGGAGTGAAGCCAGGGCAGGACCCAGGAGCCGGCAGCCTCATGCCCCTTCTGTGCCCCCAACGGCCCCGCCCCCCCCCATCGCTGACACCCTGGCTGGAGGGAACGGCCACACCTGGCAACAGGTGCGTTTTGTACTCAGTATTCTTCAGAGGCTCCGGGTCAGCATGGGGGCCTGCTGAGGGCTTTTCAGATGGATATAAATACAGCTACAGGCAGACCTCACTCACTGGTGGGGGGGGGCGGGGGGTGTTGTGGGGGGAGCTCGAGTCCGTGCACAGTCATCGGGAGACTGAAATGAAATAAACTAAAATATTCACAGAGTGCAGGAGGGGCTAGACGGTGGCCCCTAAGATTCATGTAAATGTGACCCTGTTTGGGAAAAAAGTCTCTGCAGGTGTAATCAAGGTTAGCATGTCCAGACCAGGTCGTCCTGGCTCAGCTGGGTGGTCCCCAAAGCCAGTGGTGGTTTCCTCACAGGAGACAGACAAGGCCGTGTGAAGACAAGCAGAGGCCGCAGTGAGCGAGGACTTGACCCCAGATCGTGGAGGCCCCTGGGACAGCCGGGTGGTAGACCCGAGGGGCCCCACCAGGTCGGAGCCCCCTCACCCCGGTCGGTCTTCTTGTCTCCCGCCTCCAGCAGGACCTCAGAGAAAGGGCCAGGCCCTCCCCTGGGCACACCCTCCTCGGTTGTGGGGGGGCACAGGGGGCACCACTGCTGGCTGCCCAGTCTGTCTACCCTGGGCAGACGACACTGTCTGCTGCCCCCGGGCCTCGGGGCTACGGCTCCATCCTCCCGCCCCACCCCCACCGCCCTCCACCTCTAGGCCTGTGTCCACGCTGTGCCCCAGGCCTCCCAGGTCCCATCCCAGCCTTCAGTCTGCAGCGCAGACCCCACTTCCTCCTCCGAGGAGCCTCCTGTGACCCCCGAGTCAGAGTGAGGGCCCTGCTCCGCAGCCCCAGGGCTCTACATGCGTGCCAAGTCACTCAGTTGTGTCCGACCCTGCGACCCTATGGACCACAGCCCTCCAGGCTCCTCTGTCCATGGGATTCTCCAGGCAAGAACACTGGAGCGGGTTGCCGTGCCCTCCTCCAGGGCATCTTCCCCACCCAGGGATCGCACCTGCCTCTCTTCCATCTCCCGCACTGGCGGGCGGGTTCTTTACCACTTGCATCACCTGGGAAGCTCCGAGGCACACCCATCAGAGAGCGCACGACCCTGGGCTAGGCCAGCTGTCTGTGGGGCCCCAGTGGGCGAGCGCCTCCTGTTTACTGCCATGCCGCAGTAGAAGGTGCCTAATAACCGCTTGCTGAGGGAATGAAGGGGGCAGAATGGAGAAGCAGCAGCCCCACTGCCTGAGCAGCACCTGCCCGCTGGACCCCCTGCTCCCTATTTGGATCCCACTTTTGGCATTTTTCATTTCCATCAAGTCCTATGGTCCTCTGGGCACAGCGAGGCCTGGGGGTCCCACGCCAGGATCCGCCCCCCAGGCCACATCTGAGTCACGGTGCTTCTCCTGCCTCAGAAGCTGGAACCCCCGTGAGCAGAGCTTCCAAAGCCCCTGCCCCTCGCTCCTTCTCAACCCTGGCCTATCTCAGAACCCCCTCCCCACTCCCCACAGCTTGTGGTTTCTTCTGGAACCGCCTGCAAAACCTGCCCCATCCCCGTGTTCCCCAGGTACCAGGTCAGCCAGAAGGAAATCCAAGTGGGCGTTCTGTGAGCAGCAAGGCATCCAGCTCGGCCATGTGCCCTCAGGCCTTCCGTAGGTTTGTGGCAGGGCCAGCTGTGTGCCAGGGGCCAGGGGCCTGTCAGCGCTCAGGGGTAGGCAGCTCCCCAGAGTGGGAGGTCCTCGGGCAACCAGGACGAATGACCACACGCTGGGCTTAAACACCAAATCCATCCTCTCACAGTCTGAAGGCCAGAACCCCAAAATTAGGGTGTCAGGAGGCTAAGCTTCTCCAGAGGCCCCTGGGAAGGGTCCCTCCTGCCTCTTCTGGTTCCCAGAGGCTCCGGCTGTTCCCGAGTGGAGTGAGTGGTGTCCACAAGCAATGGGCGACTTGAGGGGGACAAGCCCATCAGGTTTGAAGCCCTTCTCAGCCATCCTGGGTTCAAGTTCACTCTTTAAGCCTTTTATTGAGGTGAAGATTAACCATTTTAAAGCATCCGGTTCAGTGGTGTTAGCATCCAGCATCGTGCCAGCACTCCCTCTAGCTGATTCTAGAACATTCTCATGTCCCCACCCCGCCGAGGAAATCCTGATCCATCAGCTGTCACTCCCCTCCCTCTGCCCCAGCCTGGATTTGCCTGTTCTGGATGTTTCGTGCACATGGCCTCGCCCGGGACGTGGCCTTCGAAGCCTGGCTACTGAGAGCAGTGTCGTGGGGGGCCGCCCGCGTGCTGGAGTATTCCTGCTTCACCCCTTCTTGTGGCTGAAAAACGTCCCCTGCGTGGATGGACACGTGTGCTTTGTTATCCACTCATCTATCGGTGACACTGGTATTTGATGGGCATCCAGCTCCCTTTTTAAAGGGATCTGTTCTCTGTTGATACAAAGCACTCGGGCCCCTGAAGAGCATCCTTCCTGTCTTGATGGGCAGGGAGGCAGGGCCAGGCCTCTGAGGACGAGGGGATTCGGGTAAGACAGGTCACGGGGCCCTCCCGGTCATGATCTGCTGAGCACGAGCTGTCAGGGGTGGCCACATGCATCAGGCCTGTGAACTTGGTCAGAATGGCACGGGAAGGTCAGCTGTAGGCCAGCCTCGCTGCCCCCGGGTGGGTCCAGGCCACGCCCGACACAGACCACAGGCCCCCACGCACTTCCCCATCAGTGTATCAGAGGGGCCAGAGCCACGTCTGCCGTGTGCCTGCTGAATGAATGAGCGAACGAACCAGTGAAGGAACAGCTGCACAAACCCCCCCTAGCCTCCATCTGCCTGCCTCCCTTCTTGCTTCAGCAGTCGCTTGAGCTGTGAGGCTCCGGGGGGCTGGCCCACCCTAGGAGGTGGAGCGGTATGTGAGGACCCCCCTCTCAGGGTGCAGGGCGTGGGGGGCATTTCCTCTCAGCTTTTCTGGTTCCTTCCTTCACGGGCAGGATCCCAGAGAACACTTGACTTTGCTCTTAGGCTCTAGGGCACTTCGGAGGGAAGCTTATGTTGGAACAACTTTCTGTCCATGGAGGTTGGAGAGGGGACCCTGGTGGTCCCCACTGTCTCCACCTTCTTCTCCTGGGCACCTCCCAACAGCCTGGGGAGGGCAGCCCCCAGCCAGCAGGCTCGGGAGCTGTTAAAAGAACAAGGTCGCCGCTTTGTCCCTCCAGAAGGTGGACGTCGCGCTTGACCACAGAGTAACCCCGCACCAGGCTTCCTGGCCCTTAGCATCCATCTGCTCACTCACTCACTCATTCAGTCGACAGTCGGGTCATGAACACCCCCTGTCTGGTGGCCTCTGAGCGCTTTGGAAGCCCCGTGGGGCAGGCGGGTAGGCAGGGTCAGCGGGCCGGGTGAAGAAGCAGAGGCTGGGGGCAGTGATCCAGCACCACAGTCCTGCAGGATGCCTCTGCCAGGAGCTGAGCACTGGAGAGCTTTGCTAAAGCCAAGAGATCTAGAAAAGATCTCTCTTTGAGGCCCCAGGATTTAAACGATAATAAAACCACTGAAATGAGTAAATATTTAATTACCGTAACCAGACTTCACTTACTGTTACAGGGAGCATTCATTTTAAACTAATTCGTAGGTGAGATTGCTCACTGGGCCAGAAGTCCCAGGGCAGCTGATGACGACCGAGAGGGGATGGTCCATCCTAAGCGAGGGTCCACCCAGCCAGACAGCTGTCTTCCGATAGTTCACGGTCCATAAGTTATATTTGCTGGGCTGTGCGTGTGCTGATGTTTGAGACAGTGTTGGTGGGGGGACTTCAAGAAGGCAGCAGAAGTAGCCTGGGGCCTCCCCTGGGCTGTGGGCATCACACGTGATCCTGGGCCTGCGATGTGGGTGACAGCCCCAGCCCCCACTCACGGCCAGCGCCCCAGAAAACCTCTGGCTTCCTGAGTGAGTCTGACTTCCTTTCACCCAGGTTTCTCTGAGCACCTGTTTGGTGGCAGGCTGGGGAGGGGACGCGGCTGGACCGGGCTTGTTACCGCAGTGAGACAGACAAGCCTGGTCTCCCTGCTGGGAAGTGGGAGCCGGGAGGTGCTCGTTTCAGGCAGGCCTGGCTGCAGGACGTAGTGATCAAGGCTGCAGGCACACAGGTGTCTCCACGTCGGCCCACAGTCCAGAAATGTAGGGAGCAGGGAAGAGGAGGCTGTGGGCCCCGAGAAACGGGGCACGGAGCTCGCCCAGCGGGCTCGGCTCAGCTGGGGTGCAGATCACTTCCGCTCAAGAGGGTGGGTCACGGGCCTGTTCACCCCTCGGTGGAGGGTTCAGGCTGTGTCCACCCTGCGGCGAGCCAGGCCCTTCTGCCTTGTTATCCGACCCAGGCCTGGTCCCCGCTTGAGGCAGCCAGAAACCAGGGCCCCAAGGGCCCCGCTTTCCCCACGGCCTGCATGCAGCGGTGGTCTGCACACAATGAGGAAGGAGGGAGGCTACCTCCCAGGTCAGCGGGCGTTTCCTGGTGTCAGTGTGACCTGGCTTGGGCCCCCTCCCAGCAGGGGTGACAGGGACAAGCCAGTGAGCACGGGACAGTGTCTTTGGAAGAGAGAGGGTGACGTGTCAGAAGAGGGTGAGCTCCGAGGTCTGCAGGGCCCAGGACTGAGTCCCCCTAAATTCACATGTGGGAGCCCTAACCACACGTGTGGCCATTAACCCGACGCATCTCGAAAGCCAGTACTCAAGAGACAAGCATTGGTAGCAAAGAAAGGTTGCGTTATTCAGGAGGCTGGCACCCTGGGGAGAAGGCAGACCTTCCTCCTGCCAACCAGGGGGGTGAGAGCTCCTAAAGGGGAGTTTCAGGGGTGCACAGGCGAAGAGAGGGGGCCACAGGCAGCCCCAGGAGTCGTCTTGAAATTGTCAAGTGTGGTCTGGCCAGCATCATCCTAATTGCTTTAAGAACAGTTAATCTTCAGTTCCAGGGTTGGCTTGTTCCGGTCTCCTTGACGTCGTTTCTTGGAATTGTGGCAGCTTACATCATGACTGCAGTGTGGTCGTCGTGTGGTTAACTTCTTCCACTTGGTGGGGGTTTCAGTCTCTATAAGATCGCTCAAGGGATATGGCTCAGAATATTGTTTATAGCCCTTGAGGAGGAACTGAAGGTCCTCCCCTTTGTTTAAGGGCTAGACGATTATTTTGTCTTGTTTGACTGCTCTTCTTTGCTTCTGCATGTTCCTGCTGTTCGGATTAAGCTTATTCTTTGGCTAAAGCTTTTCTGCAGTCAAGAGGCAGTGGGAGACACAGGTGGTTGTGGGGGAGGGGGTGCACCTCTCCTGGGAAGGCCCATGGGGTTCTGCCCAGTTACAAGGGTATCTGGAGGCAGAGCCCTGGAGAGAGAATTCAGGTTGGATGCAGGTGGAGCCCCCCCGCCCCACAATGGGGTCAGCGTCCTTCTGGGAAGCAGAGGGTGTAGCAGAGCTCTTCCTGCCACGTGGGGACATGGAGAGGGTCCTTAGCAGAGCCCAGCTGTGCCGACACCCTGGTCTCGGACCTGCAGCCTCCAGACCGTGAGACCATCAAGTCCTGTTGTTTAAGCCCCAGTCTGAAGTATTTTGGGGCTTCCCAGGTGGCACTAATGGTAACTAACCTGCCAATACAGAAGATATAAGAGGTGTGGTTTCGATCCCTAAGTCAGGAAGATGCCCTGGAGGAGAGGGCATGGCAACCCACTCCAGTATTCTTGCCTGGAGAATGGACAGAGGGAGAATGGACAGAGGAGCCTGGTGGGCTACAGTCCATGGGGTCACAAAGAGTCGGGCACGACTGAAGCGACTTAGCACACGTGCTCGCTGCGGTATTTTGTTACACAGCTGAGTCACCTGAGCTGATTCATACAAGGTCTGGCAGAGTCGCGTTTGAATCCCAGCTCTGATGGGTCCGAGCTGAAGGGCTGGGACTGCTCCCAGCCGCCCTCAGGCAGAGGAGGTGGAGGGTGTCGTAGTGGCCAAGGCGCCACGTGGTGTCCAGAGCCTCTCCAAACGGCCCCTGTGCACCATGAGGCCGGCGGTACGGAGCCAAGTGCATCTTTGCCTGTGTCTGCGCCACCGGGGCGCCAGTGACTCCTGACTACAGATCTCCATGTGGAACCCCAGGCTGGCAGAAATCCTGCCTCTCACTCTGTGTAGGAGCCGGTGATGGCATCTCCTCCCCAGGTGGCTCAGAATGGGTTCCGTTTGCCCCCTGTGGTTCCCCTGTGGTCCCCTGCGCCAGCCTGCTCCAGGGTCGGGCCCCTTCTCCTGTCCTTTTCTCTTCCTTCTCTGCCTTTCTTCTTTCATCACGTGCTGGCTCTGGGCCTTCTTCACTCCAGTTCTTTATCTTTTCCTTTTCAATTTTCTTGGTCACGAAACACAGCATGTTGGATCCTATTTCCATGATCTGGGATGGAACCTGTGCCCCCTGCATTGGAAGCTGAGAGTCTTAACCACTGGACCACTGGGCAAGTTCCTGTCTTTTGCTTTTTAAGACTTAACAGATGTCAGGGGCCCGGACACTACTTCCTAGAGTAACTTTTCAAAGGGCAACAGTCTTGCCCTTGAGAGGGCCCTCCTCAGCCCCAGAGGCCCCTTGTTTTCTGCAGGGCTTCTCCACAAATACCTCTTCTCTCTGAATTATGGACTCGTCATGGTCTCCATCGTAACCTACCCTTGTTCAGTCAACACAGGGAGACCATTTTTCCGCATCAGTAGGTACTGTAATCTGCAGTCCTGGTGGCTGCACAGAGTCCTGCACACCTGTTCCGTCTCCCTGGCTCTCACTGCTGGGGTGTTCCTGCGGGGACCGTGCCATTGACGCGCATTTCCCTGGGGTCTCCTCACCTCCCCTCCCACCGCCCAGTCTCTGGCCTGGCAGGACCTGCCTAATGGGGGTCTCGATGGCCAGTCTGCCTTTAGAGGGACGGGAAGTGTACTGTTTTGTTCTCTGGGTGATTTGTGTGACATGGCATCCTTGGATGTGTGAGGAAACCGCTTCCATGAACCCTGCCACGACTTTCTGTGGAACCCAGCACGGCCTTGAGAGGTGATGCTGGAAACCCAGTGTCCCTGCCAAGACGGCTGAACTGTGAGAGCAGCTGGCAGTCCCAGACTCGAGAGTGACACTGTTTTATTGAAAAGAACACCTCGTGTTTGCGTAATTGTATAAATTCCCGAAGATGCATGTTTTCAGTGCTCCTGGGAAGGGGGTGGGGGAGGGGAGAGGGGAGGCTTGTGCTCTCCTGGGTCACTCAGCAGCAAAGCATTCTGGGATGATGCAATGGACACATCACCCACTCTGGCAGGTGAGGCTCTCGGCCGTTCCGGGTAGCAGCCTGCAGGGCCCATGCCCACCATCAGCACCGGCTGTGAGCTGTGCTTCCTGCGAGATTCTGGGAGAAGGGGTCCGGAAAAACAAACGAGAAAGGAAACTCCCCGTTCAAATTACTGGCCTCGTGGTCAGTGTTGCCGGTTGGCCTACAAGGAGACGGTGGTGGAGGTCAGCGATGGACGCTAAGGGTCCACACCTGTCCCTTCCGCGTGCACCTGGCTGGCCACCCCGGAGCCACCACCAAGATCCCGCAGAGAGACGCTGCCTGGCTGAGTAACCACCTGTGCATTGGTTCCAGCTCTTCCTCTGGAGAAGCCAAACCAGCAGACAAGCACAGTGACCTTCCAGCAGCACCCCTGACTCGGGTGCCTCCCTCCTGAGCTCCTGCCTCCCCATGCCTGCAGACATCTCTCTAACACCAGGCAGGTCTGATGGTCACATGCTCAGAAAAGCCTTTTCTGACCTTGCTTGATTAGAATAGCTCCCACCGTGTTACTCACCTCCAGGGCAGGCACCAGTGTGACCCTCCAAGAACCTTCACACTCTGGTTAGTTGTTCAGTCAATGCGCCCACAGGCTGGGAGCTCTATGCTGCTGCTGCTGCTAAGTCGCTTCAGTCATGTCTGACTCTGTGCAGCCCCATAGACAGCAGCCCACCAGGCTCCCCTGTCCATGGGATTCTCCAGGCAAGAGTACTGGAGTGGGTGCCATTGCCTTCTCCGGGAGCTCCATGGGCCAGGGTCAGATCTGTAGTTTTCCTCATTGTCTCCCTGGGTGTAGGTGCTCATTCAAGAGTTCAGATTGCTTTTGGATGGATGGATAGAAGGATAGATGGATCAGTGGATGGATAGAGGGAGGGAAGGAGGGGACAGGGATGGATAGAAGGATGGATGGATCCATTGATGGAGAGATGGAGGGATGGATTGGTGGATGGATGAAAGAGGGAACAGATAGAAGAATGGATGGATCTATGGGTGGAGGGAGGGAGGGATAAGTAAAAAGATAGACAGATGGATGGAGGGATGGATGTAAGGATGAAAACACGCCTGTACTTATCAACAAAGAACAGGGACACATTCTAGCCAATTCTTGTTAATGATACTTATGGCTGGGGAGTGTTGTAGGGCCCTGTGGCCTGGGAGTCAAGGCTTCGGGACCTTTGCAGCCTGGCCACTACCCCGTCCCCCTGTTGTGCTGTCCCAGCTCCTCTCTGCTGGTCTGTTCTACTGTTACTGGCCTTGAATTCTCTGATTCTGAAAGTAGCCGGTCCATCGAGTTCCACCAGTCATCCCTGACCCATTGGGCAATGCCTTTTGCATCAGACCTTGGCGGTGGCCCCTGGCCAGCCAGTGGATGAGCCACCCCTGGGTCAGGTGCCTCTCTTGGGTCATGGGGCTGCCAGAGCACAGAGTACGCTGCCTAAGGTGGAGGGGGTGGCCTGGGCAGTTCCAGCGAGAAGGAGCTGTGAGATGGCACTCACCAGGCCTCTATCCAAAATCCAGGATGACCGCTACAACGCTTAAATCAAGCCCCAGGCCCCATTGCTGCCCCCAGGGGTTGTGGCAGTGAAGCTCAAGAGCTTGTCCTCAACCCTCCAACCTCTACATCTCTGCTGACCCTCTGGACAGGCGCCAGGTCAAGCTGCAAACAGTGGGCAAAGCCAGGAAGTCTGGGTGGGGAACAGGCAATGGGTAAGGATGGCCTGGAAGGGTGGTCACCACATTCAGGACAGTGGTCAGGGCAGCCCACCTCCAAGGCCACAGAGAGAGCCTGTGGATGTCTGGAGAGTGAGTCCAGACCCCACAAGCCATGCCCAGAAGCTGGAGGAGGGGAGGGAGGTCTTGGACTGGACTGAGTGAGCTGGGAGAGTGGCCGCTGGTGGACAGAAGGGGTGTATCTGGGCCAGGTTGGGGGGACCTCATAGGTCACTGTCCAGGGTTGGCTGACTGTAATGCCCTGTGTTTTGTGCCCTGGACGGTGAGCTCTTTGGCTTCCTGGCTGAGAATAGACTGCAGAGGAACAAGGGCGGCTCGGGGAACCAGTTCCAAGGTCCCTGCCCACATCCACGTGCCAGCATCCTGACAGTGGGCATGTGGACTCGAGGTCAACTTTGGAGCACGTGGGACCTGGTTTGCTGATGGTGGGGATAGGGGGTCAAGAAGGCCCCCAGGAGGGCCCAGGGTTTTATCCTGAGTGGCTCAGCACAGAGGGGGCCAGCCCTGGGGACCTGGGTGTATGGTTAGCCAGATCGTCTGTCCACTGCAATGTCTGCCTGTGTTTTGGCTGAAAGAAGAGGCGGGGCTGGGCAGACGTTCCAGCCTCATCTGCCTCAGCCTAAGAGACGGGCATCAGGACCTTCTCTATTCAAGAGATTAAGTGAAAGTACTGAGGAGTCAAATGGCTTCCCAGGGTCACACAGCATGGAGTTGGCAGAACAAGGATGGAGGCAGGTTCCTCCATGAAAATGCTGGGCTCTGTGTGCTCCACGTGCCTTCCCGGACACCAGCCTTCCCCCAGATTTGTGGGGATTTTTTGCCTCAATTAGCTTAAAAAACCCAGTGAAGTTATGCTGTCAGTCAGCGGCAAAAATAAAGAAAGCCCATGCAGCCCTCACGCAACGCACGTGTGTTCTTTAGATAGAGGACCTCTTTGCAACAACAGCAGGCCTTTCCTCAGTTCAGTTCAGTCACTCTGTTGTGTCCAACTCTATGTGACCCTATGGACTGCAGCACGCCAAGCTTCCCTGTCCTTCACCATCTCTCAGAGCTTGCTCAAACTCATGCCCATTGAGTTGGTGATGCCATCCAACCATCTCATCCTCTGTCATCCCCTTCTCCTCCTGCCTTCAATCTTTCCCAGCATCAGGGTCTTTTCCAGTGACTCAGCTCTTCGCATCATGTGGCCAAAGGATTGGAGCTTCATCCTCAGCCTCAATCCTTCCAATGAATATTCAGGGTTGATTTCCTTTTAAGATTGACTGGTTTGATCACCTTGCTATCCAAGGGACTCTCAGGAGTCTTTTCCAGCACCACAGTTTGAAAGCATCAATTCTTCGGCGCTCAGCCTTCTTTATGGTCCTTTCCTGGTTTAATGGAATAACTGATCTGTTTCCAGCTTTATTTCAGTGACCACAAAAGTTTTTCCTCTTCTGCCCCTCCTCCCAAAAAAAAGAATTGATTTCCCAGCTGTGTCCCTCCCTCTAGGTCCTCACGGACAACTTTCTGCGAGACCCATGAGCCTGTGTTTATCGTTCACTCACACTCCTCTTGTCCACAGTCTGGCATCTTCCTCCCTGGGTCATGTCTCTGGGGTGCTGTAACCGAGGATGGACACTTGCCAGTGATGGCAGAAAAGCCTGGAGCTTTGAGAGTGCCCTGGACATGGTGGGCTCCGAGACAAGGCAGGGCAGTGGAGGGGGTGCTCCTGGGGTGCATGGAGGGGACGCGAAATCCAGAAAACCAGGCCCTGGGTCCGCCTTCACCTGCCCAGCCTGTCCTGGCCGCTGCGGGCAGGCCGGCCCTGAGGCCTCCCGCTGGCACGCAGACTTGGTGCTGCAGCCGGGTCCACTGGCCTTGCTCTGCCAGCCCCAGCCCTGGCGGGTTTGCAGATTCTCTCTGGCTGTCCTGGGAAGCCAGGCCAGGTGGCCAGTGGCACCAAGGATGGAGGCAGACGGGGGGCGGGGAGGGGGTGGCCTGGAGAGGGAGGAACTAGCTCATGTGCAGGGTCTCCATGAGCCGCAGCCAAGGAGCTGTCCTTGGTCCTGGCCAGTGACCCACTCCCTCCTCTTCATCTTGAGTTCCTGTGCAGGGTCTCCATGAGCCTCAGCCAAGGAGCTGTCCTTGGTCCTGGCCGGTGACCTGCTCGCCCCTCTTCATCTTGAGCCCCAACTCAGTCCTGCTGGCCGCAGTGAGCGAACCCCCAGATCCCCCGAGGGAGGTCCTATCACCAGCAGCCCAGCCTGCTGACTTGTGCTGCCCGTCAGCAGTGGCTAGACTTCCTCTTGCGGGTGGGGCATGGACATGGTTGACTGTTCTGGAGGCGGATGGGGTCTCTGACTCAGAGACGGCCTACTGGTGCCTGGTGCTGGACACCAGGGCATTTCAGGGAGCAGGGCTGAGCGCTGCCTCCTGTCTGTTGAGGGGGATTCAAGCACAGCTGGTCCCCCATCAGGCCCACCACCCCACAGCCAACGGGGAGGAGCTGGTCTGGGAAGGCCCCCCATCCATCCATCAGCCCTCAGCCACATCCTCCCCAGCTTGCTCTGCTCCAGCCTCTGCAGGAGCCAGCTGTGCCCCTGCCTGACTTACCTGCAGCTGCTGTAACACGTGACCATGGTTGTAGAGGCTTAAAGCAGGACAATTTATTACCTTGGAGCTCTGGAGGTGATAAATCCAAAACGGTCTCACCAGACTGAAACCAAGGTGCTGGCTCCACGGGAGAAGCCACTCCTGGCATTTTCTTGCTGGGTCTCCTGGGAGGCGATGTGTGGAGGGGCCATCAGGGCAGACAGCACACAGTAGGTTTCAGCTGATGATTGCTCCCCTGTCCCCCAGTTCTGCCCACTCTCCAGAGTCTCAGGTGCCCCCCCATCCTTATGGCTCTGACTCCCACCCGTCCCTGCCTGAGCCATTCTTCCTGCCTGGTGGACTCTCTCCTCCTTCCCAGTGCCTCTGCCCGGCCCCCCACCAGGATCCACTTCTCTTCTCTGTGTGCTGTGCCCCTCCCCCCACACCCATCCCTTATCACATGGCTGTCCCCACCTACTGTGGTGTGGCCATGTCTGTCTCCTTCCCCATCAAGCCCCAGCCTGGGCACAAGGCTGGCACAGAGGCCCCAAGGAGTGTGGGGTGAAGGTTGCTATGGGAGAATCCTGCACCATGGGCCAGGCTGGGAGACTGGCTGCCGCACTGGACCTCAGAGCCCTCTGCATCTTTTCAGGCGTCACTGAGGGGGTCTCCTACTCTGGCACAATTGGGGGCTGGTTGTAAGGTTTGGCCCAGAGAGCCCGCCAATGCCCAGGTGCAAGCCTATGCCTGCAGTATGGACGCGAGGGACCCCCAGGCTCAGCCTTTCCCACAGGACCCTCAGTGGCCGATTCTGGTCACAGCCACATGGCCCCATTGAAGGGCCAGCCCAGGCTGCCCCACGCTCAGCTGCCACATGGCAAGGGTGGAGCTGTGCCAACACGGGTCAGTCGCCAGGCAGGGAGCAGGGCCGACCTAGTCTGAGGCTCTGGCCCCCGGGCCTGGCACGAAGCCTGCACACCCTGGGTGCCCCACATAGACTGGCTCCTTCCCTCCAGTCTCTGGTCAGTGGATCCCCCCAGATTCTCTGTCATAAACATAGGCCTGGGTCTCGCGGGGCCTCCTTGAACTGAGACGCATTTAAACCCAGCCCCACCTTGGATGCTCCCAGGCAACGGCTCCCACCATTCCACCATCTCCCAGCCACACGGCGACCAGACCTTGGTGGGGCCGTGTCCCGCCGCCTGCCATCACGGGGGCCACGCCAGGGCCTCCCTCCGCTTCATCGAGGAGTCACGCCTTTGTTGTTCATTTAGATGCTTGGTCGTGCCTCGTGGGTTCACTGGCTGGAAATGAGGGTCCTGAACAGTAGGAAGACTGCACTACAGCCAAACAGAGCAGGGCTGGGCCAGGGCAGTGTCCACACCCTTGTGTCTTCCCACGGCAGTGGTGGGGTGGGTGCGGAAGTTTGAAAGGGACCTACATTTTTTTTCTTTTCCATCATGGTTTATTGCAGGATATTGAACATGGTTCCCCGTGCTACACAGTAGGTCCTTGCTGTTTGTCTATTTTTTATATAATATTAATCAGGTGACACAGTGATAATCCGCCTGCCAGTGCAGGAGACATAAGAAGTGCAGGCTGGATCCCGAGTCAGAAAGATCCCCTGGAGAAGGAAATGATGACTGCCCACTCCGGTATTCTTCCTGGAGAATCCCATGAACATAGGGACCTAGCGGGCTTTGGTCTGTAGGCGCGCGAAGAGTCGGGCACGACGGAAGCGACTGAGCACAGCAGGCTAACAGTTTGTATCTGTTCCTTCCTAACCTCTTTCCCCTTTGGTAGCTGTTGACTTGTTTTCTATGTCTATGAGTATATTTCTGTTTTGTAAATAAGTTCTTTTGTTTAAAAAAATGGTTTTTTGATTTCAAACAGAAGTGATGTCCTATGGTGTTTGCCTTTTTCTGTCTGACTTACCTCGTGTGGTGTGATAATCTCTAGGTCCATCCATGTCGATGCAGATGGCCTCATTTCATTCTTTATCGTGGCTGAGTAGTATCCCCTTGTGTATATGTGCCCCATCTTCTTTATCCGTTCATCTGTCGACAGACACCTGGGTGGTCTTCATGTCTTGGCAAGTGTGAAGACTGCTGCAGTGAATATGCGGTTCCGTGTATCTTTTTGAAGTGGAGTTTTTGCTGGTTATCTTCCCAGGAGTGGGATCGCTGGATCATTCAGTGGTTCTGTTTTTACTTTTTGAGACGCTCCTTCCTGTTCTCCATAGTGGCTGCGCTGATTTACATGCCCATCAGTGGTGTAGGAGGATTCCCTTTTCTCCACACTCTCTCCAGCATTTATTATTTATTCTGACTGGTCTGAGGTGGTACCTCATGGTAGCTTTGATTTGCATCCCTCTAATAACGAGCAGCGTTGAGCATCTTTTCATGTGCCTGTCGGCCATCTGTATGTCTTCTTTGGAGAAATGTCTGTTTGGGTTTTCCGCCCATGTTTTGATTGGGTTGTTTTTTTGTCTGTGTGTGTGTTACTGGGTTATATGAGCTGTTTGTATATTTTGGAGATTAAGCCCTTGTTCATCACATCATTTGCAAATATTTTCTCCCAATCCGTAGGTTGTCTTTGCAATTTGCTTATGGTTTCCTTTGCTGTGCAACAGCTAATAAATGCGATCAGGTCCCATTTGTTGGTTTGTGCTGTATTTCTGTTCCCGTAGGAGACTGACCTAAGAAACATCGCTAGGTTTATGTCAGAGAGCGTATTGCTTGTGTTGACTTCTAGGAGTTTCATCACGTCATGTCTTAGATTTAAGGAGCAGGCCCTACTTTTAATGAATCAGAGTAAGAAGAATATTTAACCTAGTGTTTACACTCATCTAGTGTTAACACTTGTATGCAGCAAAGGCCTCACACTCACCTGTGTTCACACGCACCCATATTCAGCACAGACTGAAGAGAAATGGCAGGTGTGAGAGCCCTTCTGACACCGCTGTGGGCACGGGGTCAAGGCAAGAAATGGGCTGACAGTCACCACAGCACATGACCTCTGAGCACGTGGCATCCTGAGGGTCTACACCATCACAAACGAGCAACGTTCTCTTGGAAGGAACAGTCACTTTCATTTGAGAACAGAATCCATCCCTCAGGTATCTCTGAGCTGGGCTAAGAGCCTTTGGCTGGCTGTTGCGATTGCTCTGATACTGGGAAAATCAGCAGGTGGAATCGTGTGACACGTCACTTGGCTTGGCTGGCAGGCGCCGGTGTGTGACATAAAGGCTCAGCCTGTGACCCTCGGGGCCCCTCAGGCTGTGGACACCACACCCCCCCTCTCCAGAGGACACGCTGTTGTCGTCTCTGTGGACGGACCATGGTCCTGCCCTCCTGTGGCCTCCTCAGTCTCCCCCGGTGAGCACGTGGGGGTCTGGGGACACAGTCAGGGCGGGAAGTGTGCATCTTCTCTGCGAGCCTCCCTGCTTGCTGTAGGAGAGGGAGGTGTGTCCCACCTGAGACCACGCGTTCTGTGTGTGACGTCACCATCGCCAGGTGAGCAGGCTGTGCGCACAGCCCGAGTGTGGCTGGAATACAAATTCAGAAGTAACGTCCACCCCTCCTTCCTTTGGGGCCAGAGCCCCCTTTCCTGGCGGTCTGTTTTCCTTCTGAGAATCACAGGCACATTCTGCAGGCAGAGGAAGGTGAGACCTCACGGGGCAAGCGAGGGCTTTGGGCGTCAGCCTGCCAGGGTCCAAGTCCCCCCGGCCGCGTGCCGTACAGCCCCGTGCCTCCCTTGGCTGGTCTGTGAAACGGGAGCCGAGTGTGTAAGCGTGGACGGGACACTGTGCTTACTACGTATAGTAGTAACTATAGGTTTGTTCAGGCTGCTGACACAAAGACTCACAGCCCAGGCACCTTAAGCAGCAGAAATTACTGTCTCCTGGAGGCTGGAATCCCAGACCCAGCTGTGGGCAGGGCTGGTCCTCCTGAGGCATCTCTCCTGGGCGTGCAGACGGCCATCTCCTCCCTGTGTCCTCACAGGGTCGTCCCTCTGAGTGTGTCTGTGTCCTGACCTCCTCTTCTTACAAGGACCCCAGTTCTCTGGGTCTGGGGCCCCACCCTCCTGACTTCATTTTACTTAATCACCCTTTAAAGGCCCAGCCCTAGATACAGCCACATTCTGAGGTGCTGGGGTCAAGACGTGGGTATTTCAGGGGATACCGTCCAGCCCGTGTGGATGTTTCTGGACACCGTTCAAGTGCCTCATGCCCCATCCTTGAATCCCCTGAAGCCCTTGGAGGGTTGATCTGGGAGGAATCAGGAGGCCTGGGCAGCTGACCTCTGACCTCCAGTCCCCCATGCCATGTACTCTCTGCCCCCCTGCCAGGCCCTCCCCAGACCGGACATTGTGTCCAGAGGAGCCACCCTGAGCCCACCCAGCCCTTCCCGAGGCATCCTGAGTGCATCACAGTCCTACAGCTCCCCCCAACCCCCACCGCCACCCTGCTGGCTCCGTGCTGGACGCCAAGGTATCTGCTGCCGTTCGGGCATCAAGATCAAAGTCCAGGGACCTCTCCGACCTCTCAGCTCATCACTGGAGCCAAATTTCTGTCCCTCTTGGTTCAGGATCTTTCCCAGGCTCAGGGGAGGGACCCTGGTGACACGGGCCATGTGGGGGCTCAGCTTGTCTCTGGGGCGGCCACCAAAGCAGCAGGTCCCAGGGAGCTTCAGCGTGTGGGAGCAGAGAGAGCATTCTGGGAAATGGAAGGTTCCAGAGCAGAGCTCCTGTTGCCAACAGGGCCACGAGGGTCCTCGCCGACCACGTGCCCTGCGAGGCAGTGTCGGTCAGGCTTCCAGGAGCTGCACGGCTGACCACGGCTGGGCAGGGAGCGCTGGGCTGTGGCCACCGCGTGCCCGGCACTGGGAGCAGCCGCGGATGGTCAGCGTCCGTGCTGCCCGCCCCTGCCCAGCCCCCGCACGCCTATCGCCCGGCTTCGTCCTGGAAATCGGCCTGTGTGCCCTGAGTCGCTGTGTGTGAACCCGAGGCTCTGGGAGGCCATGTGACCCCTGCCCCCTGAGCCCAAGCAGTGCTGACCCCAGAGTCTGAGCCTGGCCTGCCCTCTGTGGCCACTGCACAGGAAGCCAGGCAGCCACAGCTGGGGCCTCCTCACCCCAGGTTACCCCTAGCCCAGAGCCCCGGGGTCTAGGACCTAACGACCCCTTACTGTGCTGCAGAAGGCCAGTGGGCACCCAAGGGGTGGTTCTGAGTCACTCCTGCCTCTAGCGGGTGGGAACTCCCACTGCCCGGGGGGCTTCTGGGCTCCGCTGTGTGTGTTGGAGAGAGCCTGGCATTGGGAGTCAGTCCCAGGAGGGTTTGGAGAGCAGGGCTCTGCCTGGCCATGGCTGACCCCGGCCCAGGCCCTGCCACAGCGGGAGGGGCAGCCCTCACTGTCACGGGGGGAGGGGTGCCCCCAAATCCTCAGCGTGAGACGCGCTCTGCAGGCACTATGACAGAAGGTAGGATGGTCTTCCCTGAATTCATGGGGTTTGGGGCAGGAGTCAGTTAGGGACCCACTTCCTGTCCTCACCCCAGGAGCCGCGGGGCTGGCAGGGGCACAGCTTCAGACACCAGCTCCCAGAACTTGGAAAGTCGGTCTGGTTGAGGTCAGAGGCGCCGATGCGAGGTCGCGCTCCTGTCTTGGTCACACTCTTGGGTATTTTCTTCCTGCTGCACGCCGTGTCCCCACGTGGGGCCGCCTCCCTCGAGATCTGCTGCCATAGGATGCTTTGGTTTCTGTTTCCAGAGAGCTTCATTGAGCTTTAATGGACATCACTAAACTTCACATGCTTCGTGTTTTGACATACGCGTACGCAGCTGAAGCCATCACCAAGGTCAGGGTGATCAACACATGCACCACTCCAGAAGTTTCCCGTGGCCCCGCGCGACCCCACCTCCTGCCGGCCACCATCGCTCAGCGGGCTGCTACGGCAGAGTAGTTTGCTTTTTCTGGAATTTTACATAAATGGAATCACACTGTCTGCGCTCTTTTTTTTGGTTCCTTTCACTCAGCATAATTATTTCAAGATTTGCATGTGACGACCGTCCCCTTCCCCTTGTTTCTGACTGAGGGTCCGTTCCTCCCCCCGGGTTTCTGAGTGAGGGTCCCCTCTAGGATGAACCACTTACGTGGCTGTCCACTCACCTGCTGATGGGCGTCTGACTCTTAGCAGTGCTATGAATATTCACATTAAAGTCTTTGTGCAGACGTGTGTTGTTGTGCCTCTCGGAAAAACTGTTTTTGTGTCTCTTCTCAGAGAGGGAAAGGCCAGGTCGTGTGCTATTAATAGATAAATGTTCAAAGAAATTGCCACCCTGTCTTCCAGTGCCCCTGCTGAGTTCCTGCCTGCCTGTATGAGTTCCGGTTCCTCCACGCCCTCACCGCTGCTTGGTGAGGTTCATCTTGTTCATTCAAAACCTTCTGAGAGATGTGCAGAAGTGTCTCGTGGTTTTAACTTGCATTTCTCTTACGATCCATGATGCTGTGCTTGTTAGCCACCTGTGTGTCTTCTCTGTGAGCAGAACTAGAAAGCTGTGGGGTGCACACCAGGTTGGGGGGGTCTCCTTGTCTTATTCTCCCTCACTCTCCCTCCGCCGTTACCCCGTCGCTTGGCACCTACATCTTCGGTTGTATGACAAGTAGGCTCTGTGTCCCTGGAACCACACTGATAGCTCCAAAAAGGAAGTACATTTGAGGTCCCAGTGGATGGGCGGGGCCCTGGGGGTAAGTGGGCACGAGTTTCTGGGTGCCTTGAGAGCCCTGCTCCCCACTCCAGGGCTCCCCAAGTTCTGCAGCCCCTTGGTTGAGACAAGCCCTGACAGTGCTCCCTCTCAAGAAGCCGGCCCAGCTGAAGTGGCCTTGGGAGGGCGTGGCACTGTCTCATGCTGGGCCCAAGCTTTCTGCGGAACAGACCGAGTGCCAGCCCTGCCCACAGAGAGGCAGGCTGCTCCCGGGTAAGGCCTCCATGGGGCGGCTGGTGATGAGACCCCAGCCACAGATCCCCAGAAGCGGACTCAGGGGCACCCTTGACCCCAGCTTCTAAGGAGAACCAGGCAGCCCCCCTCTGGGTCAGGGCCGCCTGGGGAGCAGACCCCAGGGAGGCACTGGGGCCTGAAGTTCTGCCACCAGGAATTTGAAATAAAGTTGTTTCAACTCCTGACCAAGGACAGGAGTGTGCTGTGCCCCTCGCGAGGCCTGTAAGATCTAAAGGAAGGAAGGGCTTCAAAGGGCCAGGCGACGCAGCTCAGCAGAGCAGCCAGCTGATCCACTTTTCTTCTGGGTCCTTTCAGCTTCCAGTGACACAAGCCCCTTCTCCCCGTCAAGGCTGCCCTTTTTTAGGTCAAAAAACAAAAAGCGGCAGTTTGTATGGTCCAGCTGAATAGCTGAGGCTTAACCGCCAGCTAACGCGCAAGTGACTGAACAGTCAGGGGTGGGTCCTCAGATGCACGACTGGGCGCAGGGTGGCGCCGCGTCTGCTCGCTCTCTGGGGCTCCGCCTTTCCGCCCGGTGCGTCTCTGCTGTCTCTGTGCCTGCGCCTCTGTCTCTCCATCTGTCTCCCTCTCTTGGGCTCTCCTCTGTTGCTCTGCTGCCCCCCCCAGGTGCAGGTCTGTCTCTCCCACTGCTGATGACCCCCTCCCTGTTCAGACCACCCTTCCCAGGAGACCCGGCAGAACCCAGGCAGGATTCTGATGGGTCTGCTTTGGGTCACACGACCATCCCGACACCAGCCATGGTGGCCAGAAAATGGGAAGCTCTGATTGGCCAGGACTGGGTCATGTGGGTGTTCCCACTGCCAGAGACGGCTGTCCCCAACACTGACCATGTCCAGGACCTTGTGGGGAAGGCAGGGAAGTAAAGCTGCAGGGAGGGAGCTGGGGAGCCCCTGGGCGAACAGAGCTCGGGCGCCCATCTCCACCACCTGCAGCCTCTTCTTCGTCCTGGGGCCTCATCCCTATGTCAGCCCACCTTCCACCCCAGCCCGAGGCAGGGACCCGGGAGTTCCCTCCAGCCACTTCACAGGGGCCCAGATCCTGCCTCTCCACACTGGGGTCAGGCAGACTGACTTCCCAGGCACAGCTCCCGAGTCCCACCATTCAGGACCCTCACAGCTGTGGCTCCCCAGCCCCACTGAAGCCAAAAACGAAGCCTCTGTGCACCAGCGCTGATTCAGATCTTGGAGACAGAGTTTGGATGAAATAGAAAAGAATAAGTTTGTTGCGTTGCCAGGCGAAGAGGACAGAGTGGGCTTGTGCCTCAAAACTGTGTCTTCACCCTGGGGGATTCGGTGAGCCCTTAGCGGTGGCTCAGGGGTGCAGTTGCCAGTAAGGATCGGCGAGTGTTCAGGGCTTGCACTCGGTTACTCTGGCCTCAGGTGGTCTCTTGATAAACAGGTTTTTAAACTGCAACCTTCTCTGGAATGATAGCTCAGCTGGTAAAGAATCTGCCTGCAATGCAGGAGACCCTGGTTCGATTCCTGGGTCTCTGCTGGAGAAGGGATAGGCCACCCACTCCAGTGTTCTTGGGCTTCCCTGGTGGCTGAGCTGGTAAAGACTCCGCCTGCAATGTGGGAGACCTGGGTTCGATCCCCTGGAGAAGGGAAAGGATACCCACTGCAGTATTCCGGCCTGGAGACAGTCCATGGGGTCGCAGAGAGTCGGACACGACTGAGCGACCTTCACTTTCACTTGTGCTTCTCTGGAATGAAGGATGCTGACATCTCCCATTTGTCGGTGGTTTTAGTTCGGTTAATGTTAGTTGCTCAGTCGTGTCCGATTCTTTGTCACCCTATGGACTGTAGCCCACCAGGCTCCTCTGACCGTGGGATTCTCCAGGCAAGGACACTGGAGTGGGTTGCCATGCCCTCCTCCAGGGGATCTTCCCGACCCAGGGATCGCACCCAGGTCCCCTCCATGGCAGGCAGATTCCTTACCATCCGAGAGCCCTCACAGTATAGTTTTGTGTGTTTCCTGAGGAAGAACCAAGTCTACACTGTTGCTTATTGGCTGCTTCTCCGTCTCTGCATCCCCGTCCCTTCTCTGATTAGCAGCTGTTTGAACTTACCCATTGGAACTCTGGGAAGGTCACGAAGGTGAATGAAGCCTGTTTCCTACAAACATGAATCGGGGACCATGGAAAAGCTTCCATGCCCAGGAGCCCTAGAGTCCGGCTCGGTGTCACCACCACCTCGGACCCCGTGGTCACAGCTCCCCAGCCCCACTGCCTAGGACCCCCACAGCCATCCACCACGGAGGCTCAGCCTCTTAGCCCTGCACACCCTCCCTCAGCACCGAGGTCTGCTTGGAGGGCAGGGACCTCAGAGCTGGACTCACTTTCCCCTGGTGCCTTTGCCCTAGGGTGAGAGGAGGCAGTAGGGGCCCAGCCCGCCGTGCCCAAAGCTGAAGAAAGGGCAGACAGGGGGCGTAGAGCTTCCTCGGGGGGTGGGAGCCGTGGCTCGGCAGTGACTCTGTCACTCACCCCCCAGCTGCACTCTGAACTCACAGCCGGGCTTCCCAGGCATCTGGTAACTAGCTGGAGTGGGGGTACCAGGGCATGAGGCCCCAGGAAGGAAGGAAGGAAGAAAGGATGCTCTGCAGTGAGGCTGGTGCCAAAAACGAAAGCCTCAGAGGCCACGCCTTACAAACAAACCATGGTTGCCCTGCTTAACTGCCTCCCGACCAACGCTGCACACCCATGAACCACACCCAGACCGCTTCATTCTGCCGTTTATTCATTGCTTTCCCGAAAAGAACAAACCCCTCTCCTCCCGGAAGAAGTGGGCAGCCCGGCAGCAGTGTGCTGCCCACACAGGGGAGGAGGTGCTGGGAGGATCCATTCTCCAGCAGGAACAGGGGGCTGTCTTCCCCTGCAGGCTGGCTTTGGGGAAATTCAAGCCCTTTCCCTCCAGCCAGAGGTTCTACCCAGAATAAAGTGTTCCCCAGCTCCACGGAGCCCTGAGAATTTCAGCCGCCTCCAAGTGACCATTGGACTCTTCCCTGGGATCACTTTTATTGCTTTGTCTAGGGTGTGAAGCTGAGGAGCTGCCACAAGGACTTTTCAGAGGTCTGAGATGGGGAAAGGAACTTAGCTGTCAGTGTTTCTTTCACGGCACTGCCTTTTCCTGATATTGTTAAGCTCGTGGACAGGATGCATCTTCGTTGTTGTTTTCTTTGTTTTCTGTTGGGCCATGCCAGGTCTCAGGTGTGGCACGCGGGATCCTCGATCTTCCTGGCGGCAAGGCGGATCTTTAGTTGCGGCACGTGAGATGTAGTTCCCTGACCAGGGTCGAACCTGGGCCCCTAGCGTTGGGAGCACAGAGTCTTAGCTGCTGGACCACCAGGGGAGTCCCTGTGTGGAATGTTTCCAAAGAGAAAGTCAGGATCCATCCCGGGGCTAGAGACAGCTCCTCCCCTCGCGGGGTCCCCAGCTCCAGCCTGGTGACTGTCTCAGGCTAAGAGGTGGCAGCTGCCGTTGACCACTGTTGTTAGGCAGCCGCTCAGGCGAGTCCAGCTGTTTGTGACCCCATGGACTGCAGCACGCCAAGCTTCCCTGTCCTTCACCGGCTCTCAGAGTTTGTTCAAACTCATATCCATCGCATCAGTGATGCCATCCAACCATCTCATCCTCTGTCGTCCCCTTCTCCTCCTGCCTTCAATCTTTCCCAGCATCAGGGTCTTTTCCAATGAGTCAGTTCTTCACATCAGGTGGTCAAAGTATTGGAGCTTCAGCTTCAGCATCAGTCCTTCCAGTGAATATTCAGGGTTGATTTCCTTTAGGATGGACTGGTTGGATCTCCTTGCAATCCAAGGGACTCTCAAGAATCTTCCCCAACACCGCGGTTCAAAAGCATCAATCCTTGGGCACTCAGGCTTCTTTATGGTCCAGCTCTCACATCCGTACATGACTGCTGGAAGCAGATTTCCAGATTCTCCTGTTGGGAGCTCTCCTCTGACCCCTTAGGAGAAACCACCCCACCAGGATGGAGGTCGCACTCTGACCCCTTCCCCTGGCCTCCTGGCCCTCTGTGAATGCACCCCCAGCCTGCAGCTGACTGTGAACTAACTGCCTGAACATCTCCCTTCAAGGGTCATTACTCACTCTTCTGTGGCCTGTCTCCTCAGTGTGTTTTGGTCTGGATTAGGCACGTCCACTTTACGCTGCTTGAGTTAGAAGGCACACACCCGGCATGTGTAGCCTCCTGACCAGCCCTTCAGCCAGCACTGGGCTTCACACCTGTCTTAGCTCCAAGTGCTATGGTCAGACACCACGACTGAGGGGCTTAAACCACAGAAATCCACGTTCTCACAGTTTGCAGGCCGTAAGGGCCTCTCTCCTGGCCTTGCACATGGTTACGCTCTTCACCCGGCCATCTCTCTGTGTGCATCCTGGGATCTCTCAGAGTGCCCCACTTCCCCCATCTGGTAAGGACACCAGTCAGGTTGGATTAGGGCCCACCCAGCCAGCTCCACTGTTACCTCCTCAAAGGTTCAATTTCCAAATACAGTCACATTCTGAAGTACTGGGGGACAGGGGTGGTCAACACTTTAACACATGTATTTGGGGGGCACAGAATTCAGCCTATTGCAGCAGCCCAACAACAGATGCTCTGCAGACCACCGTTTCATCGGTCATGGCTGAGTGTGCCTGGAGTAAGTTGGAAGGGCAGCCCCCTTCCAGGGACCAGGGGGAGGGGTGCAGGGGGCTCTCTGGGATTCAGCAGCCTGTGCCCCAGTGAAGGGGACCCTGCATCCTGCGAACAGAGGAACCGATCAAGCCAGGCAGGCTGCTTTGATCGTGGTGGGCAGGTGTGTGGCCGAGCAGAGTCTTCCTTCTGTCCAGGTAACTAATGAGCCACTTCAAAAGCTTGAGGCTTTCCTGTTCATATCAATTATTCAGACTGATGCATCCAGAGGGCCCCAAACAGGAAACAGGGAGGAAGGAGATTGCTAAGTGGTTGTGATGGAGACTTAATGACTGACTTGTTAGTGGCCAGCGTCACACCGCACAGCATCTATGAGACACTGTCGCGGCAAGGTGCCCGCTCTCTGCCTACTGGTGGGGGAGGGGGCTGGGGAAGGCTCAGGTTCTCAGGAAGGCCAGTGAAAGTGTGAGTCACTCAGTCATGTCCCCGTGGACTTTGCGACCCCATGGACTGTAGCCCTCCAGACTCCTCTGCCCATGGGATTTTCCAGGCAAGAATGCTGGAATGGGTAGCCATTCTCTTCTCTAGGGGATCTTCCCGACCGAGGGATCGAACCTGGGTGCCCTGCACTGCAGACAAATTCTTTACTGTCTGAGCTACCAGGGAAGCCCAGTGAGACCAGTAACTTCTTCCGTTTTCAAGATCAGTTGTCAACCTGTATCTTCGTCACCAGTGACCGAGGACCCCAGAATGAGCCTGGGTGGATAGTCTCAGTGTTCATTCTGGCATTTGAACTGCGAGCACCACCTCACCCTGCAGGGAGCCTGGGGCAGGGGGCTGGTGAGGGTCTTCTCAGCCCGGGCTGGGGTCAGGAGGTGAACAGTCACACTGTGTGGGACGGATAGCAACATCACTTGTCCACTCCCCTGGGGGGTCAGCTGCTCACCACACAGTGAGAAGCGAGGTATTGTGGATTCAAGGCAGGGAAGTGTGGTTTTGCTGTGTACGAATAATGCCATGAAACAGATGATGGTGGAAGTTTCGGAAGGATGACAGGATTTCCCATGGCACTCCGCTTCTGCTTATGTCTGCAGTTTTCAAATAAAGAAACTTCGAAATTTTAAAAAGATGGTAGTAATGCCTACTGCTACGGCTATTTCTATTGTGGCCGTGATGGGAAAACAGAGGCTGGATGTACCCTTCCACAGGCAGCAACCAAAGCTCAGACAATACAGGAAACAACAGATTTAAGGTTCGGCGTCAGACAACAAATGACTGATCCCTGAAAGATGAGAAACAAGAGAGATGGTTACCAAACTCAGGTTTGGCTGCTCGTGGCTCAGTATCCCAATACTGAGAAGCAAGTGGTGAGTAGAAGGAAAGACAGCTTTTTTGAGGAAGTGGGCAGTCCTGGGGAGGAGGTGGACTCGTGTCCCAAAGACCAGCCTCCCCCTGCTGATCAGAGCTCTAAAGGGGAGTTTCTGGGGCGCACAGATGGGAGGAGGGGGCTATGTGCAGCATGTGTGGTCGTGTGTGGTCTGATCGGCGTCATCTTGGTTGTTTTAAGCACAGTTCGTCCTCAGTTCTAGGGTCAGTTTGCTCCCCTTTCCTTGAGGCTAGTTCTCGGACTTCTGGCAGCTTATGTTGTGACTACAGTCTGGTTGCCGTGTAGTTAACTTCTTCCACCCGCTGGGGGTTTCAGTATCTGCAAAACATCTCCAAGGACGTGGTTCAGAATATCGTCCGTAGCCCTTGGGGAAGAACTGAAGTTCCTGGACTTTGTTTGATGGCTAAACCTTTGCTGTTCTGGCTTCCTTTAACCTTTTATTTACCTGTATTCTGGCTGCCCTGGGCCTGTGTTGCCGCATGCAGGATGTGCCTAGTCGCAGCATACGGGCTTCTGTTTTGAGGCCTTAGGGCTTCTTGTTTCAGAGCACGGGCTCAAGAGCGTGTGGGCTCCGCCACGGCGTGCAGGCTTCTCTAGCTGTGGTGCGTGGGCTTAGCTGCCCTGACGCATGCGGGACCTTGGACCAGGGATCAAGCTTGTGCCTCCTGCTGCTGTTGGAGGGTCTCCTATGGAAGTGTGGGTCAGCAGTGGCTGACCACAGGGCCGGGGGCGCTGGCAGAAGCGGTTCTGAGAGATGCCCCTTGGCATGAGCCCTCCCGGAGGTTGCCTATTATTTTGTCTTGTTTGACTGCTTTCCTTTGTCTCTGCTTTTTTTTTTTTTTTTCATCTCTCGGATTAGATTTATCCTCTTTTTTTTTAAAGCTTTTTTCTTTTTCCATTATCTCTCCCTCTCTGATCCTCCAGCTCCACCTGTCCTGTGTTTTTTTTTTCCTTAATATTTATCTTTATTTATTTATTTGGCTATCCTAGGCCTTAGCTCTGGCATACGGGATCTTTAGTTACGGCGTATGGGATCTATGCCTGACCAGGGATCGAAGGCTGGCCCCCTGAATTATGAGGGTGGAGTCTTAGCCACTGGGCCACCAGGGAAGACCCACCTCTGGTTCGATTTCTTCTGTGGCTAAAGTTTTCCTGCAGGGGGAGGGCATGGAGGCAGGGCCAGTCTGCCCTGGGAAGACCCCACAGGGCCCTGTCCTGTTATGAGATGAGCCCTCTGACTGCCCGGCTTCCTCGGGGAGTGAGAACCCCAGCAGAGGCCGGAGGCGGACAAGTAGAAGAAACAGAGCTGAGAGCCGGGGGGACCATGGCAGGTGGTGCGGGCAGGATAGAATTCCAAAAGGGCCACCGTGGAGAGTTCAGCAGAGCTGTGATCAGCAGATGTGTGGGAGGAAACTGTGAGAAGCTGGAGAGAGTATCACCCGAAGGGTTAGAGAACCAGAATCTCGAGCTCTCTCAGGACGGGGTAAGGTGGGAAGTACCTCTTCCCGCCCAGCAGGCTGAATTCACGGAACATCGCAAAGAATCCTCAGAAGGGTCTCGCTTCCATACTGGAGAAGAATTAGCCTTGAATTAATCATAGCTCAGATCTCCCCCAGTCAGCCAGCCAGTTCAGTTGCTCAGTCGTGTCTGACTCTTTGCGACCCCATGGACTGCAGCACAATAGGCCTCCCTGTCCGTCACCAACTCCCGGAGTTTACTCAAACTCAATGTCCATCGAGTTAGTGATGCCATCCAACTATCTCATCCTCTGTCGTCCCCTTTTCCTCCTGCCTTCAATCTTTCCCAGCATCAGGGTCTTTTCCAATGAGTCAGTTCTTCGCATCAGTTGGCCAGAGTATTGAAGTTTCAGCATCAGTCCTTCCAATGAATATTCAGGACTGATTTCCTTGAAGATTCACTGGTTTGATCTCCTTGCAGTCCAAGGGACTTTCAAGAGTCTTCTCCAACACCACAGTTCAAAAGCATCAATTCTTTAGTGCTCAGCTTTCTTTATGGTCCAACTCTCACATCCATACATGACTACTGGAAAAACCATAGCTTTGACTAGATGGACCTTTGCTGGCAAAGTAAATGTCTCTGCTTTTTAATATGCTGTCTAGATTGGTCATAGCTTTTCTTCCCCCATCTCCTCCACCAGATCTTAAAACCAAAACCTGAAAGAATCAAACTCTTTCTGGGTTATTTAGCCACACCCAGAACAAAGCTCAGGAATGTCTGTAAGACTACAAAATATCCAGCACCCATAAAGTGAAATTTGCAGTGTCTGGCATCCATTTGGAAATTCCCAGACACGCAAAGGGTAGGAAAACACCACCAGTGGTGAGGGAAAAGTTCAGTTAGTCACAACTGACCAGGGATGGATGCAAATGTTAGAATGCACAGGCAAAGTTAATAAAGAATCATCGTAACTCTATTCCACATGCTGTAAACATTAACAGAAACGTGGACTCTTTTTGTAAGTCATTAAACTGTACACTTAAAAATGTGTAAAATGACAGATTGTATGTTCTGTGCATTTTACCACAAGTAAAAATTGTAAATTTAAAACTCAAGGCCTTCCATGGTGGCTCAGCTGGTAAAGAATCTGCCTGCAAGGTGGGAGATCTGGGTTCAGTCCCAAGGTTGGGAAGATCCCCTGGAGAAGGGAAAGGCTACCCACTCCAGTATTCTGGCCTGGAGAGCCCAGTATTCCATGGACTGTATAGTCCATGGGGTCTCAAAGGGACTTCTTTTTTTAAGTCATTGAACCGTACACTTAAAAATGTGTAAGATGACAGATTTTATGTTATGTGCATTTTACAAGTAAAATTGTTTTAAATGTAAAACTCAAACTTCTAGGGGTGAACAGCGGTCGGTATCTGAGATGAAAAATACACAGGGTGGGATTTGGGGCAGATCGGAGGCTGCAGAAGAAAAGAAGAGTGAGCTTGCAGAAGTAGGATTAGAAACGATTCAAAGGAAACACATAGAGAAAAAGAAGTGTCATTTAAAAAAAAAACAGAAACAGTTTCAGCGAGCTATAGAACAGCTGCAGACAGCCTGACACATACGCAGAGGGGATTGAGGTGAGGAGAGGAAGAAGAACAAAGAGAATATTTGAAGACATATTGATAGAAATTTGATGTTCCCAAATTCGAAGTGGTCTGTGAACTCCCAGAACCAAGAACCTCTATGACTCCCAAGCTCAAGACACATTGGGAAAAAAACATAAACCAAAGCATGTAGTTTTCAAATTGCTCAAAACCAAGGATAAAGATAAAAATCTTAAAAGCCACCAGAAAGGGGGGAAAGCTACATTACATGAAGGAATAAAGACATACATGGCAGCAGATACATCTTCAGGAACAAATCGAGTAAGAAGACAGTGGAGAGATGTCTTTGAAGCATTGAAAGGGAAGAAAAAATAGCTATTTCAAAAACAAGACTCCTTCAAAATAGAAAAGCTGCGATACTCCATCGCCAGCAGACCGCTCTATAAGAAATGTTAAAGGACGCTTTTCAGGTAAAAGGAGAATGACAGCAGATGGAAATACTCAGAGGCCCGAGAGGCGCCAGAAATGGTACCTGCATGAACATGCGGAGAGATTGTCTTATTATTCAGGGCTTCCCTGGTGGCTCAGACGGGAAAGAATCTGCCTGCAGTGCAGGAGACCCGGGTGCCATCCCTGGGTCAAGATGATCCCCTAGAGAAGTGAATGGCTACCCACTCCAGTATACTTGCCTGGAGAATTCCATGGACAGAGGAGTCTGGCAGGCTACAGTCCATGGGGTTGCAAAGAGTCAGGCACAACTGAGTAAACTTTATTATGTCAATCCCTTTGAAAGCCTTGGGTGTTAAACAGAAATGATAACCATGTACTTTTGAGTTACAACATGGAAAGGGTATGTGTATGCCGCCAATAGGCTACCAAAGAGGCTGGGAGGAGAGGAGCAAAGAGATTCTTGTCCTGTTTGTGAATTCAGAAAACATCACTTGATTATATGTGAAGGATATACACCATAAGCCCTAAGGCAACCGCTAAAATTGCCAAATCATAGCTCATGAGCTCACAGAAGATAGGAAATGGAATCATAAAAAAATTCTCAAGAGAAGGCAGAAAAAGAGGGAGGGGGCACACACCAGACAAATAAAAATAAATGGAAATAAGACAGAGCTCAACCTAGTCATGTCAACAACCCCATTAAATGTAAATGGTATAAATACCCCCAATTAAAAGGCAGAATCATCCAGTTGGATGAAACAGCAAGATGCTTGCCTCCAAGGCACACACTCAAATTATGAAGACGCAAATGTGTTCAAAGGAGGAGGATGGAAAGAATATACCATGTTAACAGTAATCAAAAGGAAAACAGGGTGGCTAGTCTAGGACCAAAGCAGATTTCAGAACAAAGGTTGCCAAGAGAGTTATAGAAGGTTATTTCGTAATGACAGAAAGATCAGTTCTGTAGAAGGATATAAGAACCTGAAGTACCTAACAAAGAGCTTCAAAATACAGGCAACAAAAACACAAGGAGCAATAGAAAAAACTCACAATTATAATCAGATTATTTCTGTACCCCTCTTTCAGTAACCAGTAGAACAAGTAGACAGAAAGTCAGTGGATAGAAAATTCGAACAACATCAATTAACGAACTTACCTGACATGTATAGACCTCTGGATGCTTTTCAAGTGCACCTGTAACGGTTATCAGATAAACCATATTCTGGTTCATAAACCAAGTGTCAATAAATGCAGAATTATTCAAGCCTTACAAATGTGCTCCCTAGCCACAAGGGAATCACATTAAGAATCAAGTAAGAGAAAGATGTCTATAAAATCCCTGAATACGTGGGAACTGAACTATATTGTTCTAAATAATGCATGGGTCAAAGTAGAAATCCAATGGGAAATTAGAAGGTGTTCGAGCTGAATGAAAATGGACACACAACACATCAGCACTTGTGGGACGCCACTAAGGCGGTTCTTCATGAGACATTTAGAGCAGAAAATACCTCTGTCAGAAAAGGACAAAGCCCTCAAATCAGTGACCTCAGCTTCTACTCTTAGAAGCTAGAAGAAAAAGCAAATTAAACCCAAGTAAGCAGAAGAAGATGGACGTGAGTCTGAGCAAAATCTGGGAGTTGGTGATGGATAGGGAGGCCTGGCGTGCTGCAATTCACGGGGTCGCAAAGAGTCAGACACGACTGAGCGACTGAACTGAACTGAACTGAAGCAGAAGAAAGGAAATAATGAAAATTACAGCAATCAATGAAATAGAAAATAGAAAGATGATAAGGAAAAAAAAAATGATGCAAAAGCTGGTTCTTTGAGGACATCAATAAAATTGATAAACCTCTAGCCAGACTAACCCAGAAAAGAAAGAAGGGGAAAAGGTACAGTCTACCAGCAGGAGAAATGAAAGCTGGGACACGACTTCAAGCTTCGTCAGAGACCAGACGTCCACATGCACGTGTGTGTCCACCTCCAAGCACTCTACTGTTCCAGCTTCCAAGTATCCGCCTTAGACCACCGTCTCGATTACCGCCTCTCCACAGTAGCTCTCCAAATCAGGTTTCTTTAGTTCTCCAGCTCTTCTTTTTCACAGGTGTCTTGGCTATCCTCGATACTTTGCATTTCTGTGTGAATTTAGCCATCAGATCATCATTTCCTGTAAAAAGCCTGCTGGGATTTTGACAGATCAAGCTGGGGAGCACTGACATGTGAAGACAATCTTGACGACACGGTTGTGGGAAATTACTCCTTGCAGTCAAGTCTGTCCCGCCTCTCTGCAGTGTGTTACAGTTTTCAGTGTGCAGGGGTGCACACAGGGGTGCACACCTCTGGCCAGATTTACCCTGAACCATTTCATAGTTTTTTGAAGATGTTGTAAAGGTAATTGTAAATTTCTGTCTTGATGGCTTGTTGCAGCTGACGTCCGAAATCCCAGAATTTCTCCAAAGGCTGCCATAGGTTCTGCCCATGAGGTGTTCAGCCCTGGGGGCTTCAGTGGGAGAGGTCTGAGGGAAGAAGAGAGAGGACCCTTCGGCGTCATGACTCTTTTTTTGTTATATTAGTGCATCCAACTGTCTACTGTTTCTCCAGGTGTCTACTCTTTGTCCTGTTGTTCACTGTTTGGGCAAGCATGGGGGTTGGCAGAGGTGCTTTCTCACTTTCTGGGGAGAGACCACCTGGGGCCCAGCGATGTGAGTGCCAGAGACAGGGGACCCAGGGCCCTTCCGTGGTGTCACCTCGTGCCGTAGCTCCACGTGGCATTCCTGTGCTTGAAAGACGAAGGACGATCGAGTTCCCGGTGGCATTTCGTCTCGATTGGTATTTAACATGTTTGCCAAGTCTGTCCATTTGAAGGGAGAGATGTTCAAACAATGGCCGTGACTCAGGCCCCGGCCCTGCACCCAAGTCTGCGGGCCTCCGTGTCTCCACTGGGGGCAGGGGGCGTGTGCTGAGCATTCCCCCCTCCGCCCATCCCGGGAGCACAGTCAGCCTGACACCAGCCTCTGTGCGGTCCAGGGTGGTGCTGTGCCCCTTGGAGTCGCCGGGCAGCTGTGCGGCCGCAGGAAGCCGCGGGCCCACCTGGGAACTTCCTTGGCATTAGTCGGAGCTTAATGCAGGGCGGGGGTCGTGCCTGCTCTGACCAGGGACAGATCGAGTGGGGCCTCCTGCTTGCCTGGGGGGCAGTGATGAGCGGGGTGCAGGGGGCCACGGCTGGCAGGACGAGGGCTCCTCTTCCACCCTGCCTGCAGCACCGCCGGCCCCCCACCCGCGTGCCCCCACCTGGCCTGTCCTTGGAGCTTGCCCACAGCCAGCGCCCCAGGGCCACCTCGGGCCTTGGAGCCAGGGTTGCTGACCCGATGCATCCCGGGCTCCATCACCCACTGCGCCTCCAGAACAGGCTTCCAGAAGCTTCTGCGTGGAAGCCCTGACTTGTCAGTACCCCCCGCTTCTGGGTGACCTGTGGAGATGTGAGGGTGGGCAGGCCTGGCGCTCACCGTATGATAGAAGCTTCGGTCGCTTTTCGTCTGTAACGCCTGAGCCTGGCACCTGTTGGCTGCTCTGTCCCCAGCTCTCGGACACTCCTGCCTGCAGGAGGCGCGTGGTAAGTGAGGGGTGGAGGAGGAAAGCTACCTGCCTGCTGTGTGGTGAGCAGTTGAAACACGGGAGCCGTTAGGACCGTATGAGTCACAGCCGTGGTGCCGGAACGTTTACAGTCATGGCTTCGTAAAAACACGGTGAGGATTACAGCAACTTTATCATAGTCGCCAGAACCCGGAAGTGAGCAGGACGTCCTTCAGTAAAACTGTGGTACACCCATTCAGTAGACCGTCATTTGGTGATAAAAAGAAATGAGCTGTCAAGCCACAAAAAGACATGGAGGAACCTTAAAAGCATCCGACTGAGGGAAAGATGCCAATTTGCAGAGGCTCCACGGTATGTAATCCCAGCTCTATGACATTCTGGAAAAGGCAAAACTCTGGAGACAGTCAGAGGATCAGGAGTTGGGGGAAAGGGGAGTGACTGTGCAGACCACAGAGAATTCCTGGGGCGTGGCCGCTGTCCTGTGGGGTGCTGGCACGGTGGGCACACGACAGTGTGCATTTGTCAAAACCTGCAGAACGCACAAGGGCTTCCCAGGCGGCGCTGGTGGGAGAGACCCTGCCTGCCAGTGCAGGAGATGCGGACACCAGAGCTCCATCCCTGGGTCAGGAAGAGCCCCTGGAGGAGGAAGTGACAGCCCACTGCAGTGTCCCTGCCTGGGAAATCCCGTGGGCAGAGGAGCCCAGCGGGCTGCAGTCCACGGGGCCGCAGAGCCGGACACGACTAAGTGCACACACGTGCGTGGAATGTGCAACAGCAAGAGGGGGCCTTCGTGTAAACTGAGCTCGTAGTCAGTGATAATGTGTCGCGGTCGGTTCCCGATTGTAGCGGTGTCACACGTCAAACCCGATAGCGAGGATGGGGGGACTGGGTTGGGGGACCCTGGGAGGGTCCGTGGGATCGCTCCCTCATATCTGCTCAATGTTCCACAGTATAAACTCTTAATGAACAGGAAACGCGATCACGCACACCCTCCCAAGCTCTCACTTGCAGCAGAGTGGGATTCTTAGGGAACCTGTCATCTGAACAGGACAGAGGAGAGAAGAAGCTCTGGAACCGTCAGCAGCGTTCCAGGGGGACGAGGACCAGACCGACAGTCCCCCTCGATCCCATCAGAGCTTAGGCCCCGGAAGGAAAGGGGGGCGTCTGGAAGTGGCTGGTGGGTCGGGTACGTGCATGTGATCGCTGGTCAGGGACTTCGGGCAGGTGCAGACCTGGCGTTTTCTTCTTTTCCTTTTTTTTTTCTTTTAAATATAAATTTATTTATTTTAATTGGAGGCTAATTAGTTTACAATATTGTATTGGTTTTGCCATACATCAACATGAATCCTCCTCAGGTATACACGTGCTCCCCATCCTGAACCCCCCTCCCACCTCCCTCCCCGTACCATCCCTCTGGGTCATTCCAGTGCACCAGCCCCAAGCATCCAGTATCATGCATCGAACCTGGACTGGCGATTCATTTCTTATATGATATTATACATGTTTCAGTGCCATTCTCCCAAATCATCCCACCCCACCCAGGAACCCAGGAGTCCCGGGCACATAAGCACAGGCGGCTTGCCTCCCAGACCGAGGTCATGGGGCTTCATCACCCCCATGGAGGGCTTCGTGCCCCCAGCAGTCCCCATTCCCTCAGTGGCCCCAGGTTGTTGCAGGTTCTCCTTCACACTTTTTTTTTTTTTTTTTTTTTCAAATTAACCTCCCTACCACACAGCGGCTTGCTGCCCTCTAGGCCTGCAGTCTCTTCCTCTGGGGCATGCAGCTGACACCACTGCCCAGGGGCACGTGTTCTGCCGTCGGGCTTGCCAGCGTGCCCGAGCTCTCGTCCTGTGGCTGGAGCTCCGGGTACAACCTCCAGACCCTCCATCCATCTGCCACATGGATGCAGACGGACCCCAAGCCCAGAAGCCCCCTGTGGAGAGCAGCAGCACCTGGGCCCTGAATCTCTCCTTGGAGACGAGCTGCCACCTCGAGACGAGAAATGACTTCCCATGGGACTGAGCTCCTACTCATCCGAGAGTGCTGGTGTGAGCAGCGGGTGTGAGCTAGTGCAGGGACAGCACACAGGTCCCCCAGGTGCAGTAGAGCCAAAAGGGACCTTCATGCCGTCCGGCTTACCCACGTGCTCCCCAGCGAGGGCACGTGTCTGGCCAAGGGTCACAGGTGTGCGTGTTAGTCGCTCAACAGTGTCCAACTCTTTGCGACCCTGAGGACTGAACCCTGCCAGGCTCCTCTGTGCGTGGTTAAAAGGGCAGGGTGCCCTGATTCACTGCCCTGAGCACCCATGTCATGCAGCCATGACCTCCAGCACCCCGGGGTCAGGAGAGGAGGTCGGGTGGGCCAGCAAGATGGAGAAAAAGAGCAGTTCTCCTCCTTCCCTGGCGGAAGTTCTCTCTCCTGTGCCGGGGACACGGGTTCAGGGCCTGGTCGGGGGCCTAAATCCCGCGCAGCGCTTACAGCACAGCCACAGAAGAACAAAGGCTTGTTGGGATTGTCACGGGCTGAACTGTCCCTGAATTCACATACCGAAGCCCCGACCCCTAGCACCTCAGATGTGACTGTCTTTAGAGATGGGCCTTTAAAGAGGTGATTAAGATAAAGTGAGGTCCCTCGGGTGGGTTCTAACCCCACAGGACTGGGGTCCTGATAAGAAGAGGAGGTCAGGACACACACACACACACACAGGGACGACCCTGTGAGGACACGGGGAGGAAACGGCCGTCCACACGCCGAGAACAGAAAAGAAGTTGCCCTGCCGACACCATGATCTCAGATTCCGTCCTTCAGGGCTGGGAGAAATTACATTCCTGTCGTGTGAGCCTCCCAGACTGTGAGGTATGCTCCAGCAGCTGGAGGCGACTCACACAGAGATGGCTGGAACGGAGTCCAGGCAGAGGTCAGCTGGACCCCAGAGCATCCTGTCCTAACCCCAGGGGCGATGGAGACAGCCCAGTCCACGGGGACCTGGCCGGCCTCTTGCTCGTCTTGCATTATGAGGGCGTCCGCTCTCAGGCCGCTCATCCAGCGGGAACCCCCTGAGACAGGCCCCGGGCTGCCCAGGGTGACTGGTGTTTGCCCGGAGGCAGCCGCCACCCTCCTGGGCCCAGGCGGGAAGTGACGAGTTGCCTTCCAGGAAGAGCGCCTGGAGACCAGGGCCTCCGAAGTGAGGCGTCCCATCTTCTCTGTGAGTCCATCGTTTGCTTTAGGGACTCATGTCTCAGTTGCTGCCTCTGAGTTGAAGCACTCGATAAATTCGTCACGATATGGGACACACAGGAGCTACGCTGAGCTGGAAGTCTCCCTGGCTGGGTGCTGGCGCCCAGCCTCCGCCCACGTTCCGTCCAGGAGGCGGTGCTCACGCGCTCAGCTGGGAGACCCACCCCTGGGTGGTTCCTGCCGTGGGCCCTGCAGCCCGAGGCGGCCTCTTGCCCTCGGCCCGGGCTGGGTGGTCCTGGTAGGTTTTCCTAAATCTCCTTCCTTCTGGGAAAAGCCAGCACAGACCCCCAGCTGAGGGGGCCGATGGGGGTGGGCACCAGCGGTGGGTGGGGCCGTGAGCTTCATCACAGCCCCCAGACAGGAAGAGGTCCCGCAGCCTTAGGGCCAGTGGGCTGGCCACCCCCAGGCAGGTGAGGAGAGGATGGACTGCATCCTTGGGCAATCGCTGCGTTTTCCATCACTGACTCCCTCCTCCATCCTTACCGCGGTCCTTCCGCTTCAGACAGAGAATATTTTCCACCACTGTAGCTGCGGGTCTGTGTCAGTTGGTGGGCGAAAGCTTCTCTTAGGAAGCAAAATGCAAGTCCTGGGTTTGGGTTCAGTCTTGGTCATCCCTGGACCCCCATGAGCCAGCGGGGCAGGAACTGGGCAATGTCGTTGGCGTGCATGGGTGCGTGCTCAGCCGCTTCAGTCATGTCCAACTCTTTTGCAGCCCTATGGAATGTAGCCCGCCAGGCTCCTCTGTCCACAGGATTCTCCAGGCAAGAATACTGCCCTGGGATGTCATGCCCTCCTCCAGGGGATCTTCCCAACCCAGGGATCGAACCCAGGTCTCCCACATAAAGAATCCGCAGGAGGATTCTTTACCGCTGAGCCACAGGGAAGCACAGTGTTGTTGGCACTGGTTCCAAATCAGGGACACATTTGGGGAGGGGCTCAGCAGGGACCTGGGAGTCCACGCCCTGCATCCTGTGAATGTCTCCATCGAGGAGGGGAGTCCTGATCACTAGTGATGATGGACAGTCCACTGTCTCCCCCGCCGAGGCTGTGTGCAGTTCCCTGAGCCTGTGTCCGGGGTCCCAGTGTTGTTCAGTCTCTCAGTCGTGTCCAACTCTCTGTGACCCTGTGGACTGCAGCACGCCAGGCTTCCCTGTCCTTCACCGTCTCCCGGAGTTCACTCAAACTCACGTCCATCGAGTGGGTGATGGCATCCAACCATCTCATCCTCTGTCGCCCCCTTCTCCTCCTGCCCTCAATCTTTCCCAGCATCATGGTCTTTTCCAATGCGTCGGCTCTTCACGTCAAGTGGCCAAAGTATTGGAGCCTCAGTTTCAGCATCAGTCCTTCCAGTGAATATTCAGGGTTGATTTGGGTTGATTGCCTTTAGGATTGACGGGTTTGATCTTCTTACTATCCAAGGGATTCTCAAGAGTCTTCTCCAGCACCACAGTTCAAAAGCATCAATTATCCAGCGCTCAGCCTTCTTTATGATCCAACTCTCACAACCATACGTGACTACTGGAGAAACCATAGCTTTAACTAGACAGACGTTTGTCAGCAATTAATGTCTTTGCTTTTTAATGTGCTGTCCAGGGGTCCCGGTAGGCAGATTCTAAGAATGTGATGTACAGGCACCATCAGGAGGGGGCAGGCTTTGCTGTCCTGCCAGATTCGGCCGAGAGGTGGCCTGGGGCTTCTGGGTCTTCGAAGCCTGTACCTGCCAGGGAGCCTGGATTTCAAAATGTCCTGAGAATAATGCAGAAAACGCAGCTCTGTGTCCTGACCCGTTCGTTTTGCTGTTAATGATGCATGGAAATGGGCTGCCTTCCAAAGGCGCGATTTTCTAGGGAATTCCTGGAAGGTCAGCCGTACGAGACTCCCCTCTGTTCCTCGTCAAGGAAGCAGCCCTGTGCAGAGGTTCTGCAGTCCGGGGGTCCCATGTCGGCTGCCCCACTTCCCCAAACAGTGACCCCGGGCAGAGTGTGTCCCAGCGAGGAGCCAGCCACCCTCCTCCCAGGGGATAGCAGCCATGGACTTGATTTGCAATGTCAACAAGGGTCATCCTTGTGGCCTGGTGTCCAGCAGCTCAACGGGGCGGGAGGGTTCCAGGTCCTGAGTAAATGGGGCATCTTTCTGGGCCATCAAGTCCTCATTTTCAGGAGCACACATGAAGCGGGGCTCACGGTGTGGGAGAACCCCCTGAACAAAGTAGAAACAGCAAGTGAGGGCTCACTTCCCTGGAGTCATCAGGGAGGGAGGATTTTCCTTCACCTTCTAGGGGCCCCGGCTGGCTCTGAACATTAAATTGACAATGATTAAGATAAGAAAAGCCTACAAATCGTAAGGAATCCTTACAAGGACGTGGGAGTCTTCCCGAGAGAATGAAGACCTGGAAAAGTGACCGGAGCAGGAAGGTTTTATTCCTTTTAGACAAGAAACGATGACTGTGGGAAGAACTGACAAGACGGGGACTTACTGGCCGTCCAGTGGCTAAGACTCCATGCTTCCAACACAGCGGGCGTGGATTGGATCTGTGGTTGGGGAACTCAGATCCCACATGCCAGTCGTGGCAAGAAAAAAAAAAAAAAAGGAATTGACAAGACCCAGGGTTTGGGGTAGGCCATGTTGAAAGAGTAACTGGGAGAGCAGAGTTTAGCAAGGTTTGTTTGTGCGGATTTCTCGGCCAGAGGCTCTGGGGGAGGGTCCTTCCTGCCTCTTCCGGTTTCTGGGCTTCAGTGTCCTTGGGCTGTGGCTGTATCACACCAGGCTCTGCCTCTGTGGTCACATGACCTTCTTCCCTGTGTAAGTGTCCAAGGTCCCCTCTTATAAGGACGCCAGTCACTGGATTAGGGCCCACCCCGGCACCCTCATCCCAGCCTGACTGCGTCTGCCAAGACTCTGTTTCCAGGGAAGCGCCTGTTCACACGGTTAGCGTGGGACACACCTCTTTCGAGGACACGCTTTTCACCCACAAGGACCCCTGACCCCAGAACCCAGGGCATGGCATCGCAGGCCTTTCCTGAAGGCCACGCCCGGGGCGCTGCAGGGACGCGGCCCACCTGGATGCCATGGAGCGCCCACCTGCCTGCTGCCCACAGGAGGAGAAAGCATAAGAAGACGGGGCTCCCGGAGCGTCTGCCCAGGGCTGTCCCTGCTGGTCGGAGGGGCTGACTCCCAGGGCCGGGCCTGAGTGGGCCGTAGCCCACTGCGTCCTGTGAGGCCAGCAGGCACGTCCAGTTCCAGGAGCGCCCCCTGGCCTGAGTCCATAACAAGCTTGTCTTCCCTCTCCCGCCGTGGAGTTCAGATGTGGGCTCCCAGGGGCCAGATGAAAGCTTTTAATGCTCCGTTTTCATTTTGATTGTCCGTCTAAACCATTAGGAGGGGACCTCCCTGGTGGTCCAGTGGCTGAGACTCTGCTCCCAATGCAGGGGGCCGGGGTTCAGTTTCTGATCAGGGAACTGGATCCCACATGCCGTAACCAAGAGGTCGCATCCGCAACTTAAGAGCCCACGTGCAGGAGCAGAGGTTGAAGCTCCCACCTGCCGCAGCTCAGACCGGGTGCAGCCAAATAAATAAATACTGAAAAAAAAAAAAAAAAAAAAGCGTTCAGAGGACAAAGCATCCCTCTAGCAGATCATTTGCACCAGGAAGACCCGAATAAGTGCTCTTTTTCAGGTCGGTTATTATGCCAGCTGGGATTTCCAGGACGTTTCTCTTTTCCGGGTGGGTCTGTTCCATCCTCAAGGCTGAGAGGTGGGAAAACTCAGGCGTGCCCCTCGGCCCGGACCCCAGTGGGATGGGGCAGGTACAGAACCAGCTGAGGCAGGATTTGCCCAGAAGGTTCCACAGCTGGAGGGACTTCGGGCTGGCAGGAGAGGTGCCTGCTCTGCACTCCACTGGGCAGCCCAGGAAGGGGGCACCAGCTGCAGAGGAGGACAGACCCCGGGCAGACCCCGCTTGGTCCAGCAAGGGGTCTGCACAGCCCCGCCCTGGGGAGGGCTTGGACAGGGTCCTGAGAACCCCAAACGTGGACTGATGGCGTGCCCAGAGGGGCCCGTCCTGAAGGAGAGACTGCAGAAGCGGGCAGAGTCTGGGCAGATGGCAGCTGTGGAGATGCGTGCTAAGTCGCTTCACTCATGTCCAACTCTTCGCGACTCTATGGGTTGCAGCCCGCCAGGCTCCTCTTTCCACGTGACCGTCCAGGCAGGAACAGTGGAATGGGTTGCCATGCCCTCCTCCAGGGGATCTTTCTGACCCAGGGATCAAACCTGTGTCTCCTGCTAAGGAGATGCCTCTGGGGGGCAGGGTGGGGGAGGCCACCCCAGAAGGCTTCAAGATGGGGGCTGGTCACCAGCTAGACCCTCCTCTGGCTAGGGGGAAGCTGGAGACTGGGGTCAGTCACCATCAGCCAGTGATTCAGTGTCACCCCTACATAATGAACCTTCAGAGAGCTGGGCTGGGGCAGGGCCCCAAGAGGGCGTGGAAGCTCACCCCCTGCCGTGCTTTGTCTTCCATCTGGCTGTTCCTGAGTCGTGTCCTTTATAATAAACAGGTAGTTTATTATAGTAAGTAAAGCACTTTCGTGGGTTCTATGAACCATTCTGGGCTTCCCTGGTGGCTCAGCAGTAAAGGATCCTCCTGCAATGCAGGAGACGTAGGAGACACAGGTTTAATCCCTGGGTCAGGAAGATCCCCTGGAGGAGGGCATGGCAACCCATTCCAGTGTTCCTGCCTGGACAGTCACGTGGAAAGAGGAGCCTGGCGGGGTGCAACCCATAGAGTCGCAAAGAGTCAGACATGAGTGAAGCGACTTAGCATGCATGCACGCCCATGAACCATTCTATCGAGTTCAGTTCAGTTCAGTTCAGTCCCTCAGTCGTGTCCAACTCTTTGCGACCCCATGAATCGCAGCACGCCAGGCCTCCCTGTCCATCACCAATTCCCATAGTTCACTCAGACTCACGTCCATCGAGTCGGTGATGCCATTCAGCCATCTCATCCTCTGTCGTCCCCTTCTCCTCCTGCCCCCAATCCCTCCCAGCATCAGAGTCTTTTCCAATGAGTCAACTCTTCTCATGAGGTGGCCAAAGTACTGGAGTTTCTCCCAACACCACAGTTCAAAAGCATCAATTCTTCGGTGCTCACCCTTCTTCACAGTCCAACTCTCACATCCATACATGACCACAGGAAAAACCATAGCCTTGACTAGACGGACCTTGTTGGCAAAGTAATGTCTCCACTTTTGAATATGCTATCTAGGTTGGACATAACTTTCCTTCCAAGGAGTAAGCGTCTTTTAATTTCATGGCTGCAGTCACCATCTGCAGTGATTTTGGAGCCCAGAAAAATAAAGTCTGACACTGTTTCCACTGTTTCCCCATCTATTTCCCACGAAGTGATGGGACCGGATGCCATGATCTTCGTTTTCTGAATGTTGAGCTTTAAGCCAACTTTTTCACTCTCCACTTTCACTTTCATCAAGAGGCTTTTTAGTTCCTCTTCACTTTCTGCCATAAGGGTGGTGTCATCTGCATATCTGAGGTTATTGATATTTCTCCTGGCAATCTCGATTCCAGCTTGTGTTTCTTCCAGTCCAGCATTTCTCATGATGTACTCTGTATATAAGTCAAATAAGCAGGGTGACAATATACAGCCTTGACGTACTCCTTTTCCTATTTGGAACCAGTCTGTTGTGCCATGTCCAGTTCTAACTGTTGCTTCCTGACCTGCATACAGGTTTCTCAAGAGGCAGGTCAGGTGGTCTGGTATTCCCATCTCTTTCAGAATTTTCCACAGTTTGTTGTGATCCACACAGTCAAAGGCTTTGGCATAGTCAATAAAGCAGAAATAGATGTTTTTCTGGAACTCTCTTGCTTTTTCCATGATCCAGAGGATGTTGGCAATTTGATCTCTGGTTCCTCTGCCTTTTCTAAAACCAGCTTGAACATCAGGAAGTTCACGGTTCACATATTGCTGAAGCCTGGCTTGGAGAATTTGGAGCATTACTTTACTAGCGTGTGAGATGAGTGCAATTGTGCAGTAATTTGAGCATTCTTTGGCATTGCCTTTCTTTGGGATTGGAATGAAAACTGACCTTTTCCAGTCCTGTGGCCACTGCTGAGTTTTCCAAATTTGCTGGCATATTGAGTGCAGCACCTTCACAGCATCATCTTTCGGGATTTGAAATAGCTCAACTGGAATTCCATCACCTCCACTAGCTTTGTTCGTAGTGATGCTTTCTAAGGCCCACTTGACTTCACATTCCAGGATGTCTGGCTCTAGGTCAGTGATCACACCATCGTGATTATCTGGGTTGTGAAGCTCTTTTTTGTACAGTTCTTCTGTGTGTTCTTGCCACCTCTTCTTAATATCTTCTGCTTCTGTTAGGTCCATACCACTTCTGTCCTTTATCGAGCTCATCTTTGCATGAAATGTTCCCTTGGTATCTCTAGTTTTCTTGAAGAGATCTCTATTCTTTCCCATTCTGTTGTTTTCCTCTATTTCTTTGCATTGATCGCTGAGGAAGGCTTTCTTATCTCTTCTTGGTATTCTTTGGAACTCTGCATTCAGATGCTTATATCTTTCCTTTTCTCCTTTGCTTTTCACTTTTTTTCTTCTCACAGCTATTTGTAAGGCCTCCCCAGACAGCCATTTCTGAACCAAATAAGGGGATCATGTGAACCTCCAGCTCCTAGCCAGCCAGTCCGAGGTGCAGTGTGTGTGGCCTGGATGGGCGATATCAGATTGGAGAGGGGCCATCTGTGGGACCCTGTGGGGTCTGCAGGGACTCAGGATTGAGTTCTAGTGGAAGCTGGTGTGCCAAAGTCGGAGAATTGTTGTTGGACTGTGGTGTTCTGAAAAAGCACCCAGGAACGACAGTAGCTGTTTCTTGAGCACCTGCCGCATGCAGGTTTCATGCATGATCCCTTCCTGTCTCCCCAGCAGGCTTGCAAGGTCGACACAGACACTCGGCCACACTCTGGTGGGGGTGGGGGTCCTGTGACTGGGAGGCTGGGACTCAGCTCTGCCACGGGCTGGGGGCAGAGGCGGCCCAGGAGGGCGGTGTGGGGCCCCGCAGTGGCCGAGGCCCCGGGCCAGCACAGGCTGCTGGTGAGCGGAGGAGTGAGTGGAGGCAGGGGACAGCCCTGAGCCCAGGAACGGGAGCTCAGTAAGGTGACCCACGTGGGGAGAAGGTGATCAACCTCACCAGGCCACTCTAGATGAGCCGAATTAGTGGCCCTGGACGGCCGCTCCATCCATGGGGGCGCGGCCACACTCCCTGACAGGCAGCGGAGCAGGTGGGCCAGGCCTGCGACGCTGACCGCCTCTGCCCAGTGGGCTGCCCATCTGGACCGCCTTTCCTCTGCATTGGAGAAGCGTCTCCAGCCCTTCCGCCTCCATCCTCCTGGGCCCACCCCTATCCCAGAAAAAGCCCAAGGCATCTCTGGACCTCGGGCCAGACAGTCGGTCCCAAGGCCTGTGGACTGCGCTTGAGCGCTTCCCTTGGTCTCCGAGGGCTCAGGAGGACGCGGCCCCGGCAAGGCTGTGGCAGGGGCGAGACAGCAGAGGTGACGGCCTGGCCCAGGGCTCCCCCTACCCACGCTTCCAGGGCTCCCTTCTGGACTCAGAGCTGGACAGTCTCAGGGCAGGCTGAGGTCTTGAAGGGAGAATAAAAAATAAACACTTGGTCCCTGTCCTCAGTTACTGGCTCAGGGCTCCTAAACTCCTGAAATGGAGGTCACTAGGGCAGGTGGTGCCCAGTCGTCCGGCGGGGAGGGGTGGCCCCACCTCATCCTGAGCCCATGGCTGGCCTGCTGGTCCAGGCCAGGCGGGAGGCCCCGGGGCCGCTGTCCACTGTGGACTCACGTGGGGAGGCCCCTCCTGCCCTTGCCCTGGGGGCCTCTTCCCGGCGGGCGCTCACTGCGTGCTCACATGGTGCTCTCTCCTAAGGGCGCTAACCCATCAGATCAGGGCTCCATCCACGTGACCTCCCGTGACCTCAGTCACCTCCCAAAGGCCTCGCCTCCAAACATCGTCCCCCTGGGGACGAGGGCTTCAACACGTGAACGTGGGGGACAGACACACTCAGTCTGTAACAAGGGGAAGCCACTTGCAGCTGGTGCCGGCCGGTCCCATGTTAGGGCTCCACCCCTGGGGCCTCGTTCTTTCCCCCACAGCTGCTCTGAGATGGGCACTGGGGTGGCCCCATTTTACAGATGAGGAAACTGAGGCACAGAACTATACCATGGTCCCAGGCCTCTCGGCCAGACAATGGAGAGTGTGGCCATGACCCAGCCTGTCACTGTCCACCTAAGGGCCCTCAGTGCCCCCCTTCCCCCATGGCCATGACCCAGCCCATCACCCTCAACCCCAGGCCCCCATTGCCCCCCACCCAGACATAGAGAGTATGGCCATGACCCAGCCCGTCACCCTCGACGCCCGGCTGAGAGGGGGCAGCCAGGGCGCATTTCCCACCCAGCCTGTTTCTGGCTTCTTCCAGGGAGGGGTCCTTGTCTGCTCACCACCTCCCATCAACTACAAATCGGGCCCCTGTTCCTTCTCACCTCCCTCTGAGCTGAGTCGAGAACTGCAGGTCCTCGTCTTCTGGCTTCTGCCTTCTCCCCTGCCCTGGGGGAGCTCGGCCAGTGCCCCCGCCAGGCTGCTCAAGGGCTCCGGATAGGGTCCTCCAGCCGCCCAGCGCTGGCTACCCACCCACCCACTCATCTGGTTCCAGTTATTACAAACATGATTGGTCAGTCGTCCTTGAGAAGACCCCTTCCAGCAGATCCTGCAGCAACAGTCAGCCCACGAGGCCCTGAGAAGCCCCCTAGGGACACCCCACTCCCTCTGCTCCTGGGGTCAGGGGTGGGGGTTCGCTGGCAGGCTCACTGGACGTGCCCACGGGTTCATGTGTCTGCTCTGAGCTCATCATACAGGACAGCTGGCGCAGGAAACGGTCTTCTGGGGGCGACTCCAAGGCGTTTGCTGGTCTTTCTGGGCCATTGTGGGGGGGCAGGGGGCAGCTGCTCGGGGAACTGCTGGCTGCACTGGAGGAGCGGGGAGGGTCGGGCACCCCGGCCTGGGCCCCCGGGGGGAGGACTGAGTGCAGCCCGCCTGAGCTTCCTGGGGCAGCCGTAACAAAGGGTCACCAACTGGGTGGCTTCAGACAGAAATGGTGGCTTTTCCCAGGTGGTCCCCGCGGCTGAGACTCGCTCTCCCAACGCAGGAGCCCCGGTTCCATCCCTGGTCAGGGAACCAGATCCCACATGCTTCAACCAAGACCCGGTGCAGAAAATACTAATATTAATAAGTTAATTAACTTACAGAAAAATTTCGTTTTGCCCCTGCTGACCCGGCAGTCTCTCCAGCTTAGTCCACAGCCGCCCTATGGGGCTGCTCCTCGGCTGACCCCCACACTTGCCCACTCAAGCCTGCCAGCCCACCCCCTCAGTGCAGAGGTGACCAGGTCAGAGGGTGTGCCGGGGAACCACCAGGCTGAGAACAGCCCACGTCAGTTCTCTTGCTGAAGCCGAGGACAGCTGGTCAGGGCAAGTGTTGTTGGTTCCTGCCCTTCGCCTTCAGCCGATGGAAACTTATTTTTTTTTTCATTATTGGCCATACGCTGTGGCATGTGGGACTTCAGTTCCCTGAACAGGGATCCAACCTGGGCCCCTGCTCTGGAAGGCAGTCTTAACCACGGGACTAGCAGGGAAGTCCCTGATGGAGATGTGGAGGCTTCAGTCAGGCTGGGTGGGAGGGACAGATGTTCTCAAATAAAGAGCCGGCCCTGGGGCCCTCCCTGGTGGTCTACTGGTTAAGACCTCATGCTCTCAATGCAGGGCCTGGGTTCAACCCCTGTTCAGGGAACTAGATCCCAAATGTCATAACTAAGACCCAGACAGCCAGATAAATAAACACTTAAAAAGAGCCAGCCCTGGCCTGAGAGCGCATCCACCGGCGAACGGGTAAACGAGATGTGGTCTGTTCATCAGTGGACCGGGATTCAGCCTTAGACGGAAGGGGTTCCGGCGCAGGCTGCAACAGAGATGAACCCTGAGAACACTGCTGAGTGAAAAAAGCCAGTCCCGAAAGGATGAATCCTGTACAGTTCCACTCACAGGAGGTCCCTGCTGTTGTTTAGTCACTAAAGCATGTCCGACTCTTTGCGACCCCATGGACTGCAGCACGCCAGGCTTCCCCTTCCATCATCAACTCCCGGAGCTTGCTCAAACTCACGTCCATTGAGTCGGTGATGCCATCCAGCCATCTGATCCTCCATCGTCCCCTTCTCCTGCCTTCAGTCTTTCCCAGCATCAGTCTTTTCTGATGAGTCGCTCTTCGCATCAGGTAGCCAAAGTATTGGAGCTTCAGCATCAGTCCCTCCAATGAATATTCAGGGTTGATTTCCATGAAACTCATAGAGACAGAAAGCAGGAGGGAGGGGAATGGGGGCTAGGGGAGGGGAGTTGTTTAACGGGCAGAGTCTCCCTTATGCCGGATGAACATTCGGGAGTTCTGTTTCACGTGAGTGTGAATATATACTTATCAGAACAGAGCTAAATATTTAAAAACTGCTCAAGTGGTCGATTTTAGGTTGTGTGTATTTTACCACAATTAAGACATGAAAGCCTGAGCTGTGGAGTGTTTCTAGAGGGGTGGATGGAACCATCTCAAGGTCTCCGCGGCATCGGCTGCTCTTCCCGTTTCTAATCACAGAGTGGTGGGTCCTCTCTGAGCCATGTGTCAGACTCTCCATGGAGCACCTCTCACACGTGATATCACGTGTGGGCACCCTGCAGCCCTGTAGAGGGTATTAGGGTCAGTGTCAACCTCCCCACCCCAGCTGCACAGAGAAGAGAGCCCGCGATCCTCGAGCAGCAGGGCTGGGAGCTGACCGGTTTCCCCCAGGCCCCCAGGGGCTGTCGGGTCTCCTTCTCACGGCCCATCCCCGGGACAAGAGTGGCCTGGCTTCCTGCTCTCACATCTGCCTCTTGCTTTTGAAATGCCACCCCGGGTCCCTCTTTCTGTCTCAGCTCAACACTGGCCAGGGTCAGGACCGTGGTCATCTTATGGGATAGGGTGGCGTGGCTTCCCCAAAGCCCTGTCCAGCTGCCCGCTGTCCTCGCCCCTTCCTGATCCAGCCCAAAGGCCCCACCAGTTGTCCACGAGAAGCCTGGGCAGGCTGCTCTGCTCTGCTGGGTGTCCTGGGCCCAGTCCCTTGGGGCAGACTGTGGCCACAGATCCCTTGACAACTCTGGTTGCAGCTGGGCCTCCCGGGGGAGACTGGGAGAGGCGGTCTGGGCCTGGTGGCTGTGTTCACAGGCAGGGCCACCAGGTCCCGAGGGACGGAGGTGTCTCTGGACCCCAGCCCAGCACAGGCCTCAGCCCAGCGGAGATCGGGGGACTCATTGATCCCCCCTCCCCCACCTCCGTTCGTCCCTGTCCTGCCCGTGGGCGGCTGGCCCCAGGACCAGATGGCTGAGCGAGCGCTGGGCTGTGGCGCCAATCCGAAGTGAGTCAGCACTTTGGCGATCGCTGAGTCCTTCACCTGCCCTCTGAGTTTGAAATCCACCGAGCAGGTAACTCACCTGAGAGTCACACCAGGACTCCTGGGCCCGGGGCTGGGATCCGGTGCACCCACCAGCCCCTCCCCGGTCCCTGCTGCCCGGTCCCTGCTCCCCAGGGAGCCCCAACCCCGAGCTGGCGGGGTCTCCGCGGACCGAGGCGGCCCAGCCACGCACCTGTCTCTCCGCTTCATTCGGCGTTCGTGTGTGTGAGCGCCTCGGGGTTGCCTCCGCAGACACCACAGCCAGGCCCTGCAAGCCACAGGCGTTTGTGCTGTCACAGTCCTGGAGCCCGGAAGTCCTAAATCAGGTTCACTGGGCTGAAATCCAGGTGTGGGCAGGGCTGGCGCCTTCCTGAGCTTGGGGAGGGGGTGGGGTGTCCTTCCTGCCTCTCCCAGCTTCTGGAGCTCCTGGTGTCCCTGGGCTCGGCGGCCACGTCCCTCCAGCCTCTGCCTCATCTTCCCGTGGCCCCCTCCCCTGCATCGTCCCCTCTTCTGTCTCTGAGTACATCCGTGATTAGATGTAGGGTCCACCGTAGTCAGTCAGTCAGTTCAGCGGCTCCATCATGTCCGACTCTTTGTGACCCCATGGACTGAAGCACACCAGGCTTCCCTGTCCTTCACCATCTCCTGGAGTTTTCTCAAACTCATGTCCATCAAGTCGGTGATGCCATTCAACCATCTCATCCTCTGTCGTCCCCTTCTCCTCCTGCCCTCAATCTTTCCCAGCATCAGAGTCTTTTCCAATGAGTCAATTCTTCGTATCAGGTGACCAAAGTATTAGAGGTTCAGTTTCAGCATCAATCCTTCCAATGAGTATTCAGGACTGACTTCCTTTAGGATGGATTGGTTGGATCTCCTTGCAGTCCAAGGGACTCTCAAGAGTCTTCTCCAACACCACAGCTCAAAAGCATCAATTCTTCGGTGCTCAGCTTTCTTTATAGTCCAACTCTTACATCCGTACATGGCTTCTGGAAAAACTATAACTTTGACTAGACGGACCTTTGTTAGCAAAGTAATGTCTTGCTTTTTAATATGCTGTCTAGGTTGGTCATAGATTTTCTTCCAAGGAGCAAGAGTCTTTTAATTTCATGGCTGCAGTCACCATCCGCAGTGATTTTGGAGCCCAAGAAAATAAAGTCTGTCTCTTTTTCCATCGTTTCCCCACTATTTGCCATGAAGTGATGGGACCGGATGCCATGATCTTAGTTTTCTGAACTAGATTTAGGGTCCACACTAGAGCCAGGGTCATCCCATCCTGAGGCTCTTTTTACAAATAAGGTCACATTCATAGGTTCCCCAGTTAGGGCACAGACCTGTCTTTAGGGGGACACCTGTCATCCTATGAGGTGTAAATTCCGGGTGTTGTTGGGGAGACCCCTGCAAGGGGCTTCCGAGGAGGGATGCTCAGGGGACATGGGGGCGGGGTGTGCTGGCTGCGGAGGCTAGAGAGTTCAGATTAGAAAGCAGTTCGGGAAACCTGTCGCCCTCCTTCCCAGCCTACCGTCACTGCATCAGTCCTAGCCTTGTTCATCTTCCTTGGGCCCCTCCTTATGTACTCTGCCACTGCCCCATCTGCCCTGGAAACCCTCCCCTTTTGCCTGCTACACACAGGACGAGGTCCCAGGCTCCTCATCCCCAGCCTCTGCAGGGCCTGGCTGCCCCGGCCCTACTCTTTCTGGCCTTGCTCGAGCTTCGCCTTCACTCTGGAGGCTGCCCCACTCTCCCCAGCAAGGCTCCGTCTGCAGTGCCCACTCTTCCCTGCCAGGCTGCCCCTCTGACCTTCCATGTCTTCATCGCCTTCCCCTGGCACTGGGTCACCTGGGCACACATCCCGTCTACACGCTTCCTGGACCAGGTTGCAAACAGGTCCCTCCCAGACACTCACTCAGCAAATGTGCCCACTAAGGCATGCCTCGCCCAGCCAAGCCGGCTGCATCCAGGGGTCAGCAGGGATGGGAATGAGTCTACGCGGGGCCATCACTTGGGTTTCCTGTTGGGGGAAGTGGGAAGGAGATGCAGACAGACTGGCCCAGCTTACACGTCGTGTCCCCACCTGTCCTGGAGGGTTGGGTGTCCTCTCCTGGCTGAGGAGGCAAAAGAGTCCAGCCTTCCTGAAGAGCTGGCCTAGGTCGGGATTCATCCTTCTGGCTCCTTATCAGGGCTGCAGGTATGACGTCACAGAGGTCAGAACCCAAGGGCATAAGGATGGGGAACCTCTGAGTTGGACAACACCTTACCAGGTTTCTCAGTGAGGGACTGGCTTCCACTTTAAAGATAACCACGTTAAACAGCACTTTTAAGACAAATAGAAAGTTATTTGATCTTTTAATCTGTAGTTCACTGTCAGTCGCTCAGCCGTGTCTGACTCTTTGCGACCCTGTGGACAGTAGCCTGCCAGGCTCCTCTGTCCGTGGGATTCTCCAGGCAAGAATACCGGAGTGGGTAGCCATTTTCTTCTCCAGGGGATCTTCCTGACCTAGGGATCAAACCCAGGCCTCCTGCATGGCAGGCAGATTCCTTACCATCTGAGCCACCAGGGAAGTCCAAAAAGCATGTGGAAAGTAGTAGTCACTCAGTCATGTCCAGTTCTTTGGGACCCCATGGAATGTATAGCCCCTCTGTCCATGGAATTCTCCAGGAAGAAACACTGGGATAGGAAGAAGGGAGTTCCAGGGGTTGAACTCAGGTCTCTTGCATCTCAGGCAAATTCTTTACCACCTGAGCTTACAAGCAGTAGTTCAACAGGTCAGGCATCCAGTAGCTTGAATTAGCATGGCCATCATCTCATTGTCACAGAATAGCTGCTGAAGGTCCAGCCTTAGCATCCACATTCCAGTCAAGAAGGCCAAAGGAAATGTCTGATTAGCACCTATCTTAGAGAAGCCAAACTTTCCTAGAAGTGCCAGCAGATTTGCATCTGCATCTCCTTGGCTAGAACTCTGCTGCACGTCCCCCAACAGTTTCAAGGAAGACCAGGAAATTATTCACTTTAGAATCTGGGGACATCGCTGCCCCAAACCACATCAGAATTACAGTGAGATGGAAGAACCTACCCATCGGCTGGGTGCTGGGCAGACCCGGAGCCAGACATTTCCAAACCCTGTCCCCTAGAACCCACTGCTTGGGAGCCCCTGAGGGAGGGAGAAGATGAGCAGACCACACCCCAGTCCCTTCCCCAGCTTCATCTAGGGGGCTCCTCCTTTATCTGGGGCACAGCCCAAAGCCCTGCCCTTGAAGGGGCTCAGGAAAGGCCATGTTCGTCTCCTTGTGGGAGAAGCAGCGTCTGCTTTGTCCTGCCCCGCCCTGCCCCCGTGGCTCCCTGGCCCAAGAAGTCAGAGCCAAATCCAGGGTGCCTGGCCCCCAAGCCACATGGAAGGCTCAAACTCCAAGTGCTCACCAGGGAACTGAGTTCGGGAGCAGGCCCTGGGCCGTGCAGCCTCGTGTCCGCCAGGCTCCCGTCACCAGGCTGGGGGCCAGCTGCTCTGCCCTTGCGCTCTCGGGAGGTGGCAGCTGGCCTCTCCTGGGGGCAGGGAGCGGGGAAGCGCTCAGCTGGCCTGGGTGGCAGCCCCCTGGGGACCGCACAGCAGCACGCCGCCTGCAGCCCCCAGCCTCCGAGGAGCGGCCTCCAGCCTGCAGAACCAACCCACACGCTGACGCAGCTCCGGATTTATTTTAGGCCTAGCCTCATGCTCAGCACAGTCCAACAGACTTGAACTTTAACAAAAAAAGAAGCATGACGGGCCCAGCCTCGCCCTGCATTTACAGCTGGCCCAGCCCCCCGGCTTCCGGCCACGTGGGGTCGGCTCAGCCCGAAGCCGGGCAGAGGTGGGGTGTGCAGGGGTCTCCTGGGCTGATGTCCTCCGGCAGCCGTGGGTGGCCTTCAGCCCTGGTGACTAGACCCATAGGTCTGATGGCCCAGACCCAGGGATGCTGGCTGGGTGTGTCCTCAGGGCCCCGGAGGGGAGCATGCATGTCTGCGGAGTCAGGCCCAGTGCCCCCTCGCTCACACAGCCTCACCCTGGTCCGCACTCCTTTCCTTGGGTCCGTGGCGAGTATCCGTGTCTTCCCCTGGCTCTCCAGGGCCCGAGGTCCCTGCCTGTTCTTCTCAGGCTGTCGAGCCCCCTGAGTGTTGGGCCGGGCTGCCCGCCTGGCTCTCCGTACAGGATTCGGGGAACTCTGGCACGCGTGCTGCGGCGATGGCCCAGGCTCCCACCAGTCGACCAGCCTCCTCAGTTGTCCGTTCACAGCATGTAACCCAGTGCTCGGCCTCACAGACATCAGCTGGTCCAGTGGATGGAGGGATGGGTGGATGGACAGACAGACAGACAGATAGGTCGATGGGAATTAGGGTGGGTGGACACATGGGAAGACAGAACGGGAGGACATACTGGGTGGATAATGCATAGGTGGACAGACGGACGGATGGAAGGATTGATGGATGGGTAACAGGAGGGAGGGAGTGTATTTGTAGGAACTGTATCGGACTGTGGGCTTCCCTGGTGGCTCAGCTGGTAAAGAATCCGCCTGGGATGCGGGACACCTGGGTTCCATCCCTGGGTTGGGAAGATCCCCTGGAGACGGGAATGGCTACCCACGCCAGTATTCTGGCCTGGAGAATCCCATGGACTGTATCATATTTATAGTCCATGGGGCCGCGCAGAGTCGGGCACGACTGAGCGACTCTCGCCTTGTCGGGGCTGTAGCATCACTCTCTCGCCTTCTGTCTGGTGGCCCTGGTCTTCCCTCCAGCGTCCGCCCTGCCGCATTCAGTGCTGGGGAGGGGTGGGGGGGTGAGGCATGGGAGGGCGTGGGTTCCGCCGGCCCCCCTGCTCAGGGCCCTGGAGTTGCCCCCCTGCAAGGCACCCACCCGGCTCCCTGACCTGTGCACAGGGGCCCAGCACCCCTCCCTGTAGGTGTGAACCTGGTGGTCTTGGCCCTGTGGGCTCCTGTATGTGAACAGAGACAGTGATGGGACCTGCCTTCCGGGTGCAGTGAGGATTTGGGGGCTCCTGCCCCCCAGCCTTCGGTACAGTGCCCGGCAAATGCTGGCCCTTCTTCCTTCTCCTCAAAGAGGCAGAGCAGGAGTCCAGGGAGGTGGCCTAGCCGCCCGGGGCTCCCGTGAGAGCCCATGGGGGTCCCTGCGGTGGAGCAGCCCTCACGCGGAACGAGCGCTGAAGCAGTGACACGCGCAGTACAGTGCAGACGAACCATGAAGACGTGATGCTGCTGAGAGAAGGCGCCCAGACCACCTTCTGTATGATTTCATGGGTGTGAGATGTTTCAGGATGAGCAAATCCATGGAGACAGGAAGCATATAAGGTAGTGATTGCCAGGGCTTCCCTCGTAGCTCAGTCAGTAAAGAATCCTCCTGCAGTGCGCGAAACCCAGGTTCCATCCCTGGGTCGGGAAGATCCCCTGGAGAAGGAAATGGCAACCCAGTCTAGTATTCTTGCCTGGAGAATCCCACGGATAGAGGGGCCTGGCAGGCTACAGTCCACATGGTCACAGAGAGTCAGACGAGACTGAGCGACTAAACCAACCCCCAGAGGCTGGGGGAGGGGAAGTGGGTCTGACAGCTCATGGCTGGGGGTTTACTCTGGGGGCAGTGAGAACGTTCTGGAAGCAGCCAGAGGGGTGGGAGCACGGCACTGTGGGTGAACTAAATGCCACTAATTACAAAGGGGGACTTTTACTTTATGTGAATTTCACCTCCGTTTTTTTGTAATTTTCTTACTTGTGGCTGCGCTGGGTCTCCGTTGCTCTGTGGGCTCTTCTCCGGTTGCGGGGAGCAGGGGTGTCCTTGGTCGCCACACACAGGCTTCCCTCGCGGCGGCGTCTCTTACTGTGGAGCACCGGCTCTAGGGTGCCAGGGCTCAGTAGTTGTGGGCACGGGCTGAGTGCTCCGAGGCATGTGGGGTCTTCCGGGATCAGGGATTGAACCCGTGTCCCCTGCACTGGCAGGCGGATCTTAACCACTGGACCACCAGGGAACTCCCTCAATTTTTCCTAAGGTCTGCATACTCAAAAAAATCAGGGGAACACGGAGGGGCCAGGTGGCCGTTGCAGAGAATCCCAGAGGTGGACGGGAGCGGGGGGCTGGACCCCCAGGGTCCCGGGCCTCACGTCAAGCCAACAGGAGGCTTGAGCAGCCCCACACATCTATTTCCTTGGTTCCCTTGGCTTCAGGGGAGACGTGAGCTACAGGGGACCAGGGTTCTTCCCTCAAGGTCTCTGCCAGGCAGCTCATCTGCAGGGTCTGCACTCCCGGCCACACTGAGCCACGAGCGGCCACCACCCCATCCCCGCCCCCGCGAGAGGCGTTTGGTGGCCCCACGGCTCAGCCCTGGCTTTGGTGGCAAGAGAGACAAACAGGTGGTAGGGGCTGTGATACGGGCCAGATACCACCCAATCTTGGGGCCAGGGACGCCCCCTCGTACCCCTGACGGAACCACCAGATCCAGGGGTGTTGAAAGCTCACTTTTTTTAAGCCCAAGAGTCACGTGCCGATTGCTCATGTCAACTGCAGTTTCTTCCTTTTTCTTTAGCGTCTCTTTCTCCGGTGAAAGGGCTTCGGCACAAAGAGTGTGTGCCCAGCACTGGGGTCCTCAGAGGGCCTGTCAGTGGGCTGGCTCTTTAACGAGGGGCCCGCCAGGGCAGACGATCTGGCCTGTGCTTACAGGGGCCTGGCATCTGTTCTGCTCTCTTCTGTGCTTCTCAGGGAAGCAGTTGGCCAAACGCTGTGTCGTTCTACAGGGGGCCGTGATGGCTCCAAGCACAGGTCAGCACGCAAAGCTGTGCCCAAGCCAGAGAATTCCCAGAGACCTTGTGAGGACGTGACTGAGCCGGGATCCTGGGGGCTAAACTGTGTCCTCCAGAAGGATGTGCAGTCCTGACCCCCCAGCCCCTCAGGCATGACTCTATTTGGAAAGAGGGTCTCTAAAGGCGTGATTATGCTGAAGCTGAAGCTCCAATCTTTTGGCCACCTGACGCAAAGACCTGACTCATTGGAAAAGACCCTGATGCTGGGAGAGATTGAAGGTGGGAGGAGAAGGGGACGACAGAGGATGAGATGGTTGGATGGCATCATTGACTTGATAGACATGAGTTTGAGCAAACATCGGAGATGGTGATGGACAGGGAGGCCTGGCGTGCTGCAGTCCATGGGGTCTCAGAGTCAGACACAACCGAGGGACTGAACAAGGGTGTTTCCACCACTTGGCTGTTGTGAAACGCTGCTTTGGACGAGGGTGTGCAGACGCATGTCGCAGCCGCTCTTCTCTGTCTTCGGGGGACAGACCCGGGTGGTAATCGCTGGGGCGTATGGTCATTCTGTGGCTCACGTTTTATTTATTTGGCCGCGCCGGGTCTTAATTGTGACATGCGGACTCAGTTACAGCGTGTGGGCCCTCGTTCCCTGACCAGGATCGAACCTGGGCCCCTGCACTGGGAGCAGAGTCCTGGTCACTGGACTGCCAGGGGAGTCCCGTACGTTTCACTTTTTTTTTTTTTAACATTTTGTATCTCTCTCTCTTTTTAAAAGATGTTTATTTATTGGCTGTGCTGGGTCTTGGTTGCTGTGTGCGGGCTCTCTGTAGTTGTGGTGTGTGGGCTTCTCACTGCACTGACTTCTCCTTTTGCAGCTCACGGGCTCCAGGGGAAACCAGGGCCACCAGGGAAGCCCCTGTGTTTCACTTTTGAAGGCACTTTCAAATAGCTTTCCACAGCAGCTGCCCTTTATCCACGCCCATCGAGTGCTCACTGTTTAGCGTGGGAGGTGGACTGTACGGGCTGAGAGATTGTTAGGCCGGGCCTGCCTCCCTCGTAGGGGGACTCTTCCCCTCTTCTTGGGTGGGATCCCGCTTTAGAATCTGAAGAGGACAGGGGGCCCTCACCCTTGGAAAATGCACACAGGCCCCCAGTGTTGTCCACGGCCTCAAAGCAGGTTGGAAAAGGCACCCTTTGGGGGAGGGGGGTCCCAGCAAGATGAGCTAGTGCAGGCTGGGTGGGGGCCCCACCCAGGGGGGACCCTCGTGCAGTGCGCAACCTTCGCGGTCGTCCGGGCCGCCCTGCCTGCCAACACCCAGAAGTGTGTTCACCCCCTTACGGACTGGAGATGTTCCCTAGAGCAGCACCCAGGTGGAAACGCGTGTTCAGCCAACGCCAACGCAGCCTCTCATCGCCAGGCAGGGCCTCCTTCCGCCCAAGTGCCGTGAGCTTCAGGGAGGAGGCTCAGGAGGGAAAGTGCTTGGAGCTCCATGCCAGCCTCTGCCCTGGCCACGCAAGCTCAGGACCCGAAGCAGGGCAGCCCGGCTTCCAGGGCTGCAAGACGGGGACGAGACACCCAGGTGGACAGCAGAGGCGAGAAGCCTCTCGGGTCGGCGTGGCGCCAGCCAGCCAGTGAGCAAGAGTGGGCGAGTTGCTTTCAGCCCCGTGTGACGTGTGACGTGCAGGCGGGGCTCCCCGGGGCCCCGCCTCTGCCGGGATCTCACCCGGTCACACCACCCAGGTATCCAGGCCCCGGCAGGGGGGACCAGCATGAAGCACAGTGTCCACCACCCCTCGGGTGGGACCTCAGCCTAACACTCATGCCCGCAGCTGTGCTCCATCCAGCGGGACCCTGGCCTGCCCGGGTCCCCACCCTCCCACCGAGTCAGGGGAAGAGTGTCCATTCATGGAAATCAGCCACGGGTCACCCCATTGCCCGCCCTGGCCCAGGCTCGGGGGGCACTTGTGTGCATTTCCTTGGTCCTCTGGGACCCTGTGAAGTCACCCACGGCCCATTTTAGAGATGACACCATGCCTCAAAGGGCAGCTCCCAGGGACCAGTGGAGGGGCACGGAGCCGGGACCTGGTTCCCGGACCTCAGATCATGCCTTTCCCTTTAAAAATAAACACCTATATGTATATATATATATGGGGTTTTTTTTCTAATTTTATTTTATTTTTAAACTTTACATAATTGTATTAGTTTTGCCAAATATCAAAATGAATCCGCCACAGGTATACATGTGTTCCCCATCCTGAACCCTCCTCCCTCCTCCCTCCCCATACCATCCCTCTGGGCCGTCCCAGTGCACCAGCCCAAGCATCCAGCATCGTGCACGAACCTGGACTGGCAACTCGTTTCCTACATGATATTTTACATGTTTAATTGCCATTCTCCCAAATCTTCCCATCCTCTCCCTCTCCCACAGAGTCCATAAGACTGTTCTATACATCAGTGTCTCTTTTGCTGTCTCGTACACCAGGTTATTGTTACCATCTTTCTAAATTCCATATATATGCGTTAGTATACTGTATTTATGTTTTTCCTTCTGGCTTACTTCACTCTGTATAATAGGCTCCAGTTTCATCCACCTCATTAGAACTGATTCAAATGTATTCTTTTTAATGGCTGAGTAATACTCCACTGTGTATATGTACCACAGCTTTCTTATCCATTCATCTGCTGATGAACATCTAGGTTGCTTCCATGTCCTGGCTATTATAAACAGTGCTGCGATGAACATTGGGGTACACGTGTCTCTTTCCCTTCTGGTTTCCTCAGTGTGTATGCCCAGCAGTGGGATTGCTGTTTGTTTTTTTTTAACTGTGGCAAATACACGTAACGTGAAACTTAACGTCTTCATCACTTTTAAGTGCCTGGTTGAGTGGCCTTAGGTGCAGTCATTCGCACGGTTGTGCACCTATCACCCCGTCCATCCTCCGCAACGCTCCATCTCCGAAGACTGAAGCCCCGCCCCCAGTAGACGCTGGCCTCCCGCTCCTCAGCCCCGCCCCTGCCGCTGCATCCCGCGCCCCCCCACTGAAGCCCCGCCCCCACTAGACGCTGGCCTCCCCCCTCCTCAGCCCCGCCCCTGCCCCCTGCCCCCCGCCCCCCGCCCCCCGCCCGGTGAATGTCCATCCTTCTGTGAGCAGGTCACCCAGTGGCTGTCTTCTGGCGCCTGGCTTCTTTCCACGAGCATAAGGTCCTTGAGGTTCGTCCACGTTGCAGCAGGTGTCAGAGTTTCCTCCTTTTAGGGCTGAGTGACATTCCCTTGTATGGAGGGACCACCCTTTCTCCCTTCATCCATCCATGGACACTTGGGCATTTTACATGATTTAGCTGTTGGGAGTCACGACGCCACGAACGTTGGCACACGGGTGTCTGTTCAAGTCCCTGCTCTGGGGCACATGCCCAGAAGAGGGGTTCCTGGGCTGTACGGATATTCTGTGCGTTTTGGAGCAAGCTCCGTCCTGGTCTCCACTACCGGATCCTGCGTCCCCACCAAGCTCCTTCCTTTCGGCATGCAGTCCGGCCGTGTTCCATGGGCGTTTACCTGAGACCAGGCGATGGCTGAGACAGAGGCGGAAGGACAGGTGTGCTGGGTCCTCAACGTGTCTCTCTAGCCGCGAACCTGGAAATGCGTGCGTGAACTTAACCCGCTCTGGTTACGCCGGGAGGTTGCAGTGACAGAGCCTGGGTCTCCAGTGTGTCCCTGAGGTTCCATCCGGGAGTCCGGTGCCCTCGTGCGCCTGGCCCGGCCCTGGGGACAGCGTGGTGCAGCCACCACCCCGTGAGCCAGCAGAGGAGTGGCCGCTGGCCCAGGAGCTGGCTCGGCAGAACGGGTGGGCCTGGCCCAGCCCGCTGGCTCGCCGGGTGCCTCCAGATTCCCTCTTCAGGGACCTCTTGTCTGAGTCACAGGCGGCGGGGCTGCAGGAGGCCATGAGGCTGGCACAGAGGCCCCTGCTATGATCAGTGCCCCCAGAGGGGCTCCACCAGCAGCGCCCCTTCTTTCAAGCCCAAGTCAACCGTAATTACGCGTGTCGGTGCTGTGGGCGACGTGCCTGGAGGGCCTTTTGTAGCAACTGCCCTTCTGCGTTAAGGGCAAAATGATTCTTTTAAACACAACACATAAGTCAGCCACGTTAGGATTCCCCAGCCTGAGTCAGGCCCACCTGAGCCCACACCCTCCCCTGGGCCCTCAGGGGTGTTCCAGGCCGGGGAGGGGGAGGGGCTCTCCCCCAGAGGAGCGGGCCTGGGTCAGCCCCTGCCCGTCCCCAGTGGCTGCTGGGGCGGTCACCAGAGTCTCGATTGGGCACTCTTTGGGAAGCTTAAGGCGAGGGGTCCTGGGAGGGTGGGGGAGCCCAGATGGAGGAGGGGCCAGAGCAGCGTCCCTCCCCTGGGGCAGCTGAGGCCCTGGGGCATCTGGCCTGCAGCCGAGGAGACCAGGCTGTTGGCACATCAAGGGGGCGGGGCGGGGGGGCGAGCAGGACTGCAGGGAGGGGCACACGGGGAAGGTGCCCCTGGAGAGACAGAAGGGGGCCGGGGCAAGGAGGTGGGACACACAGGGTAAGATGGCTCAGGCCCCCACTGAGGTTGTTCTGGAAGTGGAGGTTACCTCCTGCTTGACAGGAGGGGAGGGACCCAGCCCCGCCCTCTCCCCACCCCCACCCTGTGAGGGGAGGTCCTCAAATTCAGGAGCCCAGGTGGCTCCCCGCCCCTGGGGTATCAACCTGTCTTTGTCCCATGAGGAAACAGAGATTCCTCCTCCTTGCGCCCCGGGCCAGCACACACCAACCCCCCCCCAACCCCACCGAGGGCACAGATGCCTGTTCCCTAACCCCCTGGAGTCAGACAGGGACGGGGACCCTTCAGCCCAAGAGCCGGAGCTCGGGAGTCAAGGGGAGACGCCCTTCAGCCAGCTGTCCTCAGGCCGCGGAGACAGGTGGGGGCTCCATCCGAAGGGACAAAAGCAGAGCCTTCTGTCCTTCCCGGGGGCCCCGTGTGCCTTCACCGTCACCCCCAACCACTTCATTTCTCCCAAGGCCGCTTTCTCTCGCTGCTGTCGCAGTGTGACCGATGCTCTGGACAGGAAGTGGGGAAACAGGGAGAAACGGCCTCCTCCCAGCCCGCCCTGAGCTGCTGACCTGGGCTGGGTGCTGCCCTGGCCTCGGGCCAGGCCGCCGCCTTTGGCGTTAGCCCGTCTGCTCTGTTTGGGGCTGGTTCAGGACGAACCATGGAGTCCAATGGAAGTGGTCCCTCCCCCCGACCACGTGAGTCTCGGCAAGCAGCAGCACCACTGGGGCCTCAGGCCCTTGAGGCCCACGAGCCAACAGGTGTTTCTCAAAAGAAATCACATGCAGGGTGGGGCATCAGGCAGCTCCAGGGTCCCCAAGCTCTGTGCCCGCCAGACACTCCTCAGAGCATCCCCTTTGCGTGGACACTCAGTGTCACTGGGCCCTGAATGGTGGCCAAGTGGCCTGCCTGCAGCCTGGGACCTGCTGCGGACCATCCACGCTCTCACCCTGGGCCCCACTCAGCCACAGCCTCACAGAGGGCTTTGTAGGCGGGTGGGGAACATGTGCGCCAACGTGGCACGTGCTGCCTCCAGACTCCAAAAGGGCTGCCAGGCCTCCTGCATGTGCGTGCGCATTCACTTCAGCCCATGCAGCGGAGTCCTACCGCCTACCCGACCACAGAGCCTCCAGGGCATCTCAGAGCACTTTTATAGGGTTCACCTCCCCACTTGCATTTGCGGATAAGGCATTGGAAGTGCCTGCTGCTTCCAGCTTATTAGACACACTCCCCATGATGTCATCCACACAGGACCAGAGAGGCGCTGCATGGAGAGCTGGGCTGGTCAGCTCTCTGTGCCCGTGGTGGGCAGAGTCAGACCCGGCGTGGCCCTGAGGCCAGGCCGTGCGGGGGGCGAGGCTGGGGCTGCTGGCCTACTGCCCACGGGGCTCAGTGGTATAACCGCGCAGGTCCTCAGCGCAGGGACACCCCACTGGTGCCCACTCAGTGTGCTCTCAATTGAGGACCTGGAGTCGTCCTTCACCTGCTGGTGTGCAGGCCCCACCCCCTGCTGCACAGGGAGCTGTGAGGCCAAGCGGGGGACACTCCCTCCATGGGCGCACACAACCGCACGCCAGCACGAGTGGACACGGACACACGTCCGCGGCCCCACCACACGCCTCAATGCTCAGCCAGGGTGGGGAGGAAGCCACCGGCTCTAAGCCGGTGCTGGACGCTGGGCCCTCGGGCTCAGCAGGACAAGGAAGCCGCCTGCTCCCAGTCCACGGTCTCGCCTGCAGCATCTTTACAGGGGGTGGGGACAGGACTGCAGGGCTGGAGCAGACCCCCAGCAGAAGTCGCTGGACCATGGCAACCCCGGCTGCTGAGAGGGGCCCTGGGGGGCCAGGGCACCCTCTCGTCTCCCAGAGTGGTCCCAGGAGGGAATCCCAGGAGGGGTAATGCAGAGTCACCCTGGACAAGGGACGCTGCCTCTCTCCCTCCTGTCTCCTGGGCCGACCATGGTACAGCTGAGGGAATAGACGCGCTCCCCAAGGCCAGGGGGAGCTTAGGGCATCCTTGAAGGAGCACAGTGGGAGTCTGGCCAGGCTGCGTCTGAGCCCAAGCGAGGCCCTGCCTGGAGCTGGGGGCGGGGCCCGGGTCTAGAGGGATCACCTCCTCATCAGGAGGGGACAAGACTGGGGTTTGATTAAACTGTGGTTGGAGACCAGTGAGGACATGGTCACGCCCCAACTCCTGCATGGGCTCGCACCCGCCACCAAGACCCGCAGGACGTGGCCTGCAGCGTCTCCCGAGGGGCGGGCAGCAGCCCCACTCAGTCGGGGGATCTGCCCGCCGGCGCCTTCTGAGTCGTGTCCCACGTGCGTCTTGGCCACAGCAGGGCTTTCGGGGACCTGACTGGTGAGGCCCAGCGGAGAGCCGCATCTGCGCTGCCTTCTCCCGGGGCGGGGGTCAGCAGGCAGCATAAACGCTGAGGCTGCGGGGGCGAAAAGCCCGCAGCAGCGTGGTTTGGGAGCCTGGGGGCACGGGGACTCAGAGACCCAGAGTGCAGCATCCTGGGCCGCGGCTGGAGAGCACACTGAGACAGACATGCCCCTCAGGGCCCTGCAGGCCGAGGCCCAGCAGCACCTGGGTCCCCTGGAGACGGGGGCGGGGGGACCCAGGGTCCAGCCAGATGGAGGAACCAGCGAGGACCACGGGGGCCGTCAGGGAGCCAAGCATCGCTGCACACAGCCTGGCACCCCTGGTCCTTGCCGGTTCCTGCATCTGGCTGGACCCTGGGTGCCCCCTACCCCGCCTCAGGGGACCTGGGTGCTGCACACGGCCCGGCAATGCCTCTGGGGGCGTCTGGTCATGTGCAGGAGAGAGCGCAAGAGACGGGTGACCAGAAGGCGGGGAGTGGACACACAGGTGTATACGCACATGTACACACGTGTGCACACACGCTCTCATACACACGCATGTGGGGACGCACGTAGATAGGCTCACACAGGTGTGTGCTTTTTCTTTTTAACAGAAGGACAGTCCTCACACGCAAGTGTTGTGGGTTTTTTTTTTTTTTTTTGCGTGTGCTGGTTAAAAAAGAAAAGAACCACATTTATTTTACAGGGTACTATTCTCTTAAAGTATTGTACAAGAATGTTTTTTAATTTAACGTTTCCTCGGGGTAGAGCACAGGAAGAGAAAAGACTTTTCTGAGGTCAAATTGCTGTAGATTTGATTATGAAATTGGGTGAATACTTCACAATTAAGTCGACATTTTGAAAACCAAAGTAATATAAATGAACATAACCACAAATGAGACTAATGGCATTAACGGGGAAATTATTTCAAGTATCAGTTTGTATGCCACTGCACAATGGAAAGAAATCTCACTTTTTTCAGTAACTTTATTGTTAGTAACGATACTGATGATGTTCCCCTGAAACTGTCTAATGATAGAGATGATGGGCGATAGATAAATGCCAGGTGGCTAGACGGATGGACAGATGGATGGATGGATAGACAAAGGGATGGATGGACAGACAGGTACATAGAAAAGAGGGCAAGAAAATAAGTCATTTCTTTGTTGTTGTTCAGTCGCTAAGTTGTGTCCGACTCTCTGTGACCCCATGGACTGCAGCACGCCAGGCTTCCCTGCCCTTCACGATCTCCCGGAGCTTGCTCAAACTCATGTCCGTCGAGTTGTGATGCCATCCAACCATCTCATCATCTGTCGTCCCCTTCTCCCACCCTCAATCTTTCCCAGCATCAGGGTCTTTTCCAATGAGTCAGTTCTTCGCATCAGATGGCCAAAGTATTGGAGCTTCAGTCATTAAGAACCCAGATTTTTTTAGCAAAGATAAAGAGATACAAACATAAAATCAAAGAAGGAAAATCCCGCTACACTAAAGCTCAGCTGAAATGATCTATAATCTCACACAGAGCCTTGAACGCATGTCTCATCAGCAAGTAGGGGCAGTGCTGACGATGTTTAGGGTCACACGGATCCGGCGCAGGGGTGACCTAGATGCTCCTCCCGAGCTCAGGCGGGACAGAGGCGCCTGAGAGGAGAGAAGCCCAGAGCTTCCTGCGGGGCCAGAAAGGCGGGGATGTGGGAAACCAGAGGCCTCGGGGATACACAGCTCCCGATGGCCCGAGCGGGGGCGATCTGAGCACTACAGGGTCTTGATGATGGAAGTAAACACCCGAGGACTACCTAAGCAGAAGCGACAAGTTCCCGGCAGAAGCGTCCCTCAAGTGTGTGTGGACGGTCTGGCCCTCAAAGAGCCAGGGCTTCAGGGCCCACCCTTTGGGGGTGGCTGTGCCCAGTGACCTCCTTCCAAAGAGGGCAGTGTGCACTGAAGAGAGGACAGCCTGGCGATCTCCCCTCGTCCAGGTGCGCAGGGCAGCGGTGCCCGCAGCAGGCAGGTACCCTGGGGGGTGGAGGAGGGGCACTTCCTCCCCAGACCCGCCGCCCTCCTCGCTGGGGAGAAACCCCACAAACTCCTGGCGGCTACTCAAAACCGTCCAGCTCAGCAAAAGCAAGGCAGGTCTGAGCTGTCACAGCCCAGATCAGATCAGATTAGTCGCACAGTCGTGTCTGACTCTTTGCGACCCCATGAATCGCAGCACGCCAGGCCTCCCTGTCCATCACCAACTCCCGGAGTTCACTCAGACTCACGTCCATCGAGTCAGTGATGCCATCCAGCCATCTCATCCTCTGTCATCCCCTTCTCCTCCTGCCGCCAATCCCTCCCAGCATCAGGGTCTTTTCCAATGAGTCAACTCTTCGCATGAGGTGGCCAAAGTACTGGAGTTTCAGCTTCAGCATCATTCCCTCCAAAGAAATCCCAGGGCTGATCTCCTTCAGAATGGACTGGTTGGATCTCCTTGCAGTCCAAGGGACTCTCAAGAGTCTTCTCCAACACCACAGTTCAAAAGCATCAATTCTTCGGCGCTCAGCCTTCTTCACAGTCCAACTCTCACATCCATACATGACCACAGGAAAAACCATAGCCTTGACTAGACGGACCTTTGTTGGCAAAGTAATGTCTCTGCTTTTGAATATGCTATCTAGGTCGGTCATAACTTTCCTTCCAAGGAGTAAGCGTCTTTTAATTTTATGGCTGCAGTCACCATCTGTAGTGATTTTGGAGCCCAGAAAAATAAAGCCTGACACTGTTTCCACTGTTTCCCCATCTATTTCCCATGAAGTGGTGGGACTGGATGCCATGATCTTCGTCACAGCCCAGAGGAGCCTAAACGCCCCGTGTTGCCCTGAGTGGGACCCTGGAGCAGGAAAGGGACCCTGGGTAACAATTAAGGAAATCTGAATTAAATGTGGGCTTTAATAAGTAACAGTGTATCTGTATTGGTCAACTGATTGTGACAAAAGTACCATCTTTATGTAACATGTTTGTAACAGGGGACATGGGGTCGGGGTGAGGGATTCCCTGCTGTATGATCACAATTTTTCTCTAAGTCTAAAACCATTATAAAATCAAAAGTGTGTTTAAACACAAAACATAGTAATTGCAACGGATTCAGATGTATTAAATAGGGTTTTTTTAAACATCCCTGAATTCATCATGACACTTTTAAAGAATGGGTTGCTTTCTTTTTAAATTTCGACTGGAGTATTGTTGGTCTGCAGTGCTGTGTTAGTTTCAGGGGTTCAGTTATGCAGACACATGCATCCGTTCTTCTTTAGTCTCTTTTCCCATGTTGATTGTCACCAAATAGTGAGGAGAGTTCTCGGTGCTAGACCGTAGGTCCTTGTTGGATATCTGTCTTACGTATAGTAGTGTGTGTGTGCGTGCGTGTGTGTGTGTGTGTTTATCGCAAGCTTCTGCTTACCCCCCAGCCCCACGTTCCCCTTTGGTAACCGTGAGTTTGCTTTCGACGTCTGTGTGTCTGCTTCTGTTTTTGTAGATGGTAAGTTCGTTTGTTCCATTTTTTAATTAGATCGCACGTGTGAGTACTCTCACTGGTGTAGGTCTCTGTCTGACCTACATACTTCACCGAGTGTGACAGTCTCTAGGTCCATCCGTGTGGTTGCAGATGGCATTATTTCGTTCTTTTATGGCTGAACAATAGTCCGTTGTGTATATGTGCCACATCTTCTTTACCCATCCCTCTGTCAGAGGACACGCAGGCTGCTTCCATGTCCTGGCTACTGTGAATGCTGCAGTGAGCACGGGGTGAATGTGTCTCTTTGGATTATGGTTTTCTCCAGGTACATCCCCTGGAGCGAGACTGCAGGACCACGTGACCATTTTTAGTTTTTTAAGGACTCTTCATCCTGTTCTCCACAGAGGGTGTACCAGTTTACATTCGAGAATGGGTCACTTGAAGGAGCACGTTCATTACTCTGGAAACTGGCAAATAGAAAGGAAGAATGAGGCATGCATCTTGCCCTTCTTAAAGAAACTGCCCCTCGGGGCAGTCAAACAGTTGAGAAGGGGAAGTTTCTCTTTACAGATTATTCCAAATGATAAATGGAGAAGGAACACCCTAAGTAGAATATCAGCATTTTACAGCCCCCGGGCAGTAAATGATCCAGGCAGTGACCGTCGGCGGCTGCTAGAAATGTTACTGATCAACTAACAGGGCGGGGATCAGGCTGACCGTGCGCAAACCCATCCATAAGCTTTAACATCCCAGAAAGCCTCGAGCCGACACTCGGGGGGCTCCGATGGGGGCACACAGCCCCACGTGTGACGTCCGCCTGACACAAAGCAGGCCTGAAGCGGGTCCCAGCCTCCAGCCCGCAAAGCACAGGCAAACAGAAGACAGAGGCACACAGTCAACAAAACCAAGAGGGGTGACGGCTCCCTTGCTTCAGCAAACGGACCGGGAGGGAATAAAAGAGGAACCGGGGAGGCTGCAGAGTGAAAAAGACTTCGCAGTCACGCCACCCAACGCAGTGTCTGGCTCCTGGTCCCGGTGAAGCGGCTGTCGTCTTGGGGACACTTGCGAGACAGCTGGGAAGCCCTCTAGCCCTGATGGGATACTTCCTGACCCATGGGATGAGGGCTACCTTTTAGCTGCGATAGTAGTATTGTGGCTGTGCTTTTAGTGCGAGACTGTCTTTTCACACAGAGCTGCCCGGACTGCTCTCAGGCAGGGTGAGAGGAAGCTGGGGCTTGCGCCAGGAGGACCCGTGAGGGTTGGGGGGCAGCTTGGAGGTGCTGGAACCGCCCACCTGATGATGCTGCCACTGGCTGATGAGGCCTTGGTGATACGGAAGAACAGTCTCTCTGCTCTTGGTCACTCATAGGACAACATTCCATAATAGAAAATGTAGAACTGAGCTTCCTTTTAATTAATAGGCTGTTTCTCTGAGCAATTAAAAAAAAATTATTGGAGTATAGTTGATTTACAATGTTGTATTAGTTCCAGATGTACAGCCAAATGAGTCAGTCACACATACACATGTATCCACGCTTTCTAAGATTCTTTTCCTGCATAGGCTATTACGGAGTATTGAGTAGAGTTCCCTGTGCTGTACAGCAGGTCCTTATTAGTGATCTATCAAACACATGGGCTTCCCTGGTGGCTCAGATAGTAAAGAATCCACCTGCAATGCGGGAGACCTGGGTTCGATCCACGGGGTGGGAAGATCCCCTGGAGGAGGGCATGGCAACCCACTCCAGTGTAGTAGTGGGCACTTGTCAATCACATCTGCCAATGTACCCGTCCCCGCTTCACCCTCTGGCAGGCATGTTTGTTTTCTCATCTGTGACTCTACTTTTATTTTAAGCAGGTTTTGAGTTTATAGGGAGAAACAGAGCCAAAAGTGCAGAGTTCCCTCATCCCCTCTCACTCCTCCTTACCTACCCATTTCTGTTTTTACCATCTTGCTCCAACGTGGTACAGTTTGTTACAGTTGATGAACCAACACTGATACAATATTGACACATTATTATTAACTGAAGTTTACATTAGGGTTCCCTCTTCCCCCTCTCCCTCTCTGGACTTGGACAGATGCCACCATTGCAGTCCTGCACAGAGTAACTGTGTCATGGCTCTAAAACTCCCCTGCGCTCCACCTGTTTATCCCTCCCTCCTCCCGAGCACTGGCAACCCCTGATCTTTTTGTGGTCTTCATAGTTTTGCTGTTTCCAGCATGTGATGTAGTTGGCATCATACAGCATGTAGCCTTTACAGACTGGCTTCCTTCACTTAGCGTGTGCACTGAAGGTTCCTCCGGGTCTCTCGGGGCTTGAGAGCCCGTTTCTTTTCATCGCTGTGAAACAGTCCATTGTCGGGAGGTAGCAGTTTATTTATCCGCTCACCTACTGAAAGCCTTCTTGGTGGTGTGTAAGTTTTGGCGTCTGTGAATAAAGCTGCTGTGAATGTCCACGTCTAGGGTCTTGTGTGGGCAGGAATTTCAGCTTATTTGGGTGAATGGTCACCAAGGAGCCTGACTGCTGGGTCAGACGGTAATGGTATGTTTGGTCTTCTAAATCACCACCAGACTGTCTACCAAATGGCTGTGCCTTTTAGCACTTACCCCAGCAAGGAGAGTTCCTGTTGCTTCACATCCTTGACAGTGTTTGGTGGTGTGAGTGTCTTGGACTTTGGCCATTCAAGTAGGTGTATACTGGTATCTCATGGTTGTTTCCATTTGCATTTCCCTAATGACATATGACTGGAGAAGGAAATGGCAGCCCACTCCAGTGTTCTTGCCTGGAGAATCCCATGGGCTGAGGAGCCTGGCGGGCTGCAGTCCATGGGGTTGCAAGGAGTCGGACACGACTGAGCGACTAGGCAGTGACATATGATATTGATCACCTGTGTATCTTCTTTGGGGAGATGTCCGGATATTTTGCTTGGTTTTTATTTGGGTCCTTTAAGAGTTCTCTGTGCATTTTGGACGCCGGTCCTTTATCTGACGTGTGTTCTGGAAACATTTCCTCCCCGTTTGTGGTTGCCTTCTCCTTCTCTTCACAGTGTATTCTGCGGTTTTCCATTTTAATGAGGTCTTGTTCATCAATTCTTCCTTTCATGGAGAGTGCTTTTGGTGTCTTATCTAAGAAGTCATTGCTAAGTTCAGGGTCACCTAGATTTTCTTTTACATTATTTTCCAGAAGTTTTATAATTTTTGTGTTTTACATTGAGGTCTGTGACACATTTGAGGTTAATTTTTGTGAAAGGTGTAAGGTGAGGTCTGTGTCTAGATTTTTTTTTTCTTCTTTTTTTGCATGTGGGTATCCCATTGTTCCAGCACCATTGTTGAAAAGATGACCTTTTGTCCGCTGAATTGCCTTCGTGCCTTTGTCAAAGATCAGTTACTGTGTTTGTGTGGGTCTACTTCTGGGCTCGCTGTTCTACTCCGTGGATCTGTTTGTTCTTTGACCAATACGTGATTGGTAAAGTTTTATAGTAAGACTTGAAGTCAGACAATGTCAGGCGCCTGACTTTGTGTTTCTTCAGTGCTGCAGTGGCTATTTTGGGTCTTTTGCCTTTCCATGTAAAGTTAGAATCAGTTTGTCAGTATTCACAGAGTAACTGGCCAGGATAGAAGTCAGGCCTTTGGCGGGGGCGGGGGGACCGGGGGTGTTCCCTTAAATATGCGCTTCCTGTCAGGGTCCACTACACACTGGTGAAGTGTGAGAGGCAATTAATACGAAAGACAAAGCCCAAAACAAATATACTGTGAAGGGAAGAGAAAGAGGAAACAGATCATGCAGGGAGAGTCAGATCATGAAAAGACATTATTAATATGATCAGTGAGATAAAAGATATTGCGTCTTTTAAGAACAAAATGCTCTTTTATAAAGTAACAGAGAACAAAAGAGCTCTTGAAATTAAAAAATATTATAGCAGATATGAACATTTTGATAGATTGAAAAATAAATTGAAAAAGAGTCTTCCAGAAAGAGAAAGATGTGGAAAGTTGGAAAGATAATTTAGAAAGTCCAGCGTGTGCTAAATAAAGGTACCTCAAAGAGAAAATGAAAGAAATGTTCGGGAAATAATGGAAGGAACCGTTCTAGAATGGAGGGGTGCAAGTTCTTGATGGAAAGGGATTCGTGAGTACCCAGTACGAGCGATGAACACACCAGGGCACATCAGCAAAGTCCGGAAAACCTGGGCCAAGAAAATACCTCCCAAGGTCCTCTATCTGGGCGGGGAGGGGGCAGTCTTCTTAAATGTTTTTGTCTGTTTCATCAATTTGAGAAAAGGGTATTAAAGTTTCCTACTGTGTTTGAAGAGCTGCCTGTTCTTCAGTTCTGTCAAATCGGGCTTCATTGTACTGAGGCTCCGTGACTAGGTGCGTACACGCTTATGCCTGTTACGTCTTCCGTGTGAATGACCTCTTGTATCATTATGAACTATCCCTCTTTATTTCTGGAAATGCTTTTTTCCTTAAGTCTGTTTTTGTCCCAGCTTTGTTGATCTATAAATTACGTACCATAAAATTTCAGCCTCTTGAGTTACACAGCCCAGTGGATTCTAGCATATTCAGAGTTGCGCAGCCATCACTGCCAGCCTAATTTGGGAAGCTGTGTCACTCCAGAGAGGGCTCTCTTGCCCACCGAGGGGCTCATTCCTCCAGCCCGTTGGGCTGCTGTGAATAATGCTGTTATGAACTTTTGTGTACAGGAACTTGTGTGATTGTGTTTTCAGTCCTCTTGGGCATATACAAGGCCTGGAGTTTCTGGATCGTATCGTAAGCTCTATGTTTAACTTTGAGGAATTGCCAAAACACTTTTCAAAGTGGATGAAGTCTACTTTGTGAGATAGTAACATAGCCACTCCATCTATGGGAATTTTTTCCCATTTATTTCCTTTCAATCTGTGTTGAGTGCGCCGACAGCATATTTGGGCCCTTCTTTTCCATGGTGTGTGTGTGTTTTTAAACAATGCCTGCTTTTTACCTGGAGTCTCACCGCATTGACTTCTGATGCCGTTCAGCTTGCCTTGTGCTGCTCTTCAGCTCTCCTCTTTTCTCCCTTTTCCGCTTTATTTTGGATTTTGGATTATTTGACTACTTTTAAAACTCGTTTTTATCTGCTTTTAGCTGTGTCTCTTTCCATTCTCTTCAGTGGTGCTTCCAGGACTGCAGTGTACATCCTTAACTTCTTCCACCCGCTCAGAATTCATAGTGCACACTTCACATAAAGCATAAAACTTGACAACCGTATAGATGTGTCTGCCTCAGCCCTGCTGCAACTGTCCCACGGACAGTTACCCACATTAGAAGCCCTAGACACCAGTATCATTTCCGCCTAAAACAGTCGTATCTGTTTAATAAGGATAAAATAATCTTTCTATTTTGCCCAGGTGTGTATCATTTCTGATATCTTCACGCCTTCTAAAGATTCATTGTCATTTTCCTCCAGCTTAGAGAACTTCCTTTAGCTTTGTTTGTAGTGCAAGCCTGCTGGCAGCAACTTCTCCGGCAATAACTCATCATTTATTTACAAAGGTCTTTATTTTGCCCCCATTCTTTGTATTTTCAAGTGGTTACAGAATTCCAGGTTGACAGTTACTTTTTTACAGGTTTAAAACATTGTTCCAGGCTCTTCTTGTCTCTGTAGTTTCTGATGTGAGGTCCACACAGTTCCTGTGTAAGTAACATGTCCTCCTCTGCCCGCGTTAATAAGATTTCGTGTTACCTTTGGCTTTCAGCGAATTGACTGTAACGTGCCCAGGCCTGACTTTTCTTTATATTTATCATTTTTGGGAATCACTGGGCTTCTTGAATCTGTACATTAATGTCCTTCACCCAGTCGGGGAACTTTTCAGCCATCGTTTTTTCTTTCTCCCTTTTCTAGGACTCTTGACTTTCTCCCCTTCTGGGCCTCTAATTCTCATCATCTTAGACCTTCTGATGTTGTCCCACGAGTGCTTAACACTGTGTTCACTTTTGAAAACCTCCTCTTTCTTCATATTGGATAAGTTCTATTTCCGTATTGAGGTTCACTCTTTTCTCTGTCATATCCATTCTGCTGTTAAGCCCATCCAGTGTGTCTTTGCAGATTCCGTGGTGGCCCAGACGATAAAGACACCTGGGGTGTCTGTTGCATCTGCGAAGACGCACCACGCTGGTGAGCCTGTGGCTCCACCGCACTGATCGCATTTAAGGAATCCACAGCAGGCCGAGAAGTAGAGCAAAACAGGGCCAGGCAGTCGCAGGGGACGCGGGGTGTTGGGTGCTTCTTATTCCTCAATCACCTGGGCAATACTCAGAGTGGTCACAGGCTTCACCCTCCATGCCCAGCGCTCACACCAGGAGTTGTGGGGGAGGGGATAGCAGGGGACAGAGCCCATCTGGGCGGCATGTTGGTGCCGGGGGCGTGAGGGAGGGGCCCGGGCTGGAGCCGTGGAGCCCTGGTGATCAGGGGAGGTAGCTCAGGGGCAGCTCGGCCCCCTGCTCTGAGACAGGCCCGCCTTCCTCTCGGTGGTGGGCTCTGAAGAGGTGGAGGGTGGTGGGCTCGGGAGAGGTGGAGGGTGGTGGGCTCGGGAGAGGTGGAGGGTGGTGGGCTCGGGAGAGGTGGAGGGTCGTGGGCTCAGGAGAGGTGGAGGGCAGTGGGCACAGGGGCCTGCAGCCCGGCTGAGCCCTGGGAGGTGCCCAGTGCCGGGGGCTCAGGCCCCACCGGCCCACAGGACATCGCCGGGGTCCTGTGTGCCTTCGTGCCGCGAGCACCATCCCAGTAGGGACGGATGGGGGTCAGAGGGCACGAACAGGCTGTGACCGGCACCAAGAGCTCCCGGCCGAGGGGCTCTGATGGACGGCGTGTCAGCCAAGATGATCCTGGTGACCCTAGGGTCAGGGTCCCGGGAGCGGTTGTCCCTCCAAGTAACAGAGTGACGCATCGGCCTTAGCACCTCCCCAGCCAAGCTTTCCGTCTTTTCTGGCCTCTGGACCAGAGAGGAGGAAGGAAGGAGTGCCCGGAGGGAACGGGGGTGTCTGGGCGAGGGACAAGGCAGCCGAGTGTCGCGTTCCCTCCTAACCATGCCATGGAAGGCCCACCGGGCAGGGAGCCTGTGCTGGGCTTCGGTGTGAAGCTGGTGGCCCAGAAGCTGCTCCTGGGGCTGCCCCGGGGGACGTCTCTGAGGCTCATGCCGCCCAGGAGGTAGTCCTGTCCCCCGGCAGCTGCGGGAACGTTCACTCCCAGGAAGCAGCCCTGGCCGGCCCCCGGGCCTCAGCCTCCCGGTTTCCCTGAGGACCACCCTCGCTCCCACGGGGCCCGCCCGCCTGTGACCCCTCCACTGGGCTCACCGCCCGCCTCCTCTCCCCGCAGGTGAACAACGAGAACGTCGTCAAGGTTGGCCACCGGCAGGTCGTGACCATGATCCGCCAGGGAGGGAACCACCTGGTCCTCAAGGTGGTCACGGTGACCAGGAGTCTGGACCCGGATGACACCGCCCGGAAGAAAGGTGCCCGCCCCCGCCCCACCCCCAGCCTGCCCGAGGGACGCAGCGAGCAGGGCGGGGGCCTGTCTCCCTGCGTCCTGGGCTCAGGCACCTGCAGAGCGCCCCATCGCTCGCCCTCCGCAGGGCTCCCAGTACCCCACTGAGAGCAGGAAACAAGTCGAAAAGGGCGCTTAGGAGGTAAGGGCCCCCCCCCCGGCCTCAGGCCCGGCTGTGCTCAGCAGACAGACGGGGGCCTGGGGCTCCCGCTCCAAACACTTGCATCGGCCACTGCAGCAGCTCACGGCCTGGGCCCGGGGAAGGCAGAGGTCCAAGAGCCTCCCCAAGAGTGGTCACAGCTGGGGGACACGGGGCCTGAGTGAGGCCTTCAGAGGGCAGCCAGGAGCAGGCCAGATGCACCCCCTTAGGAGGCTGGAGGCGCGTGTGAGAACTTCCAGCACTTCCTGTGACCACCGCCAGCTCCCCGCCCCGGGGCAAGGCCCATCTGAGCCATCCCAGCAGGTCAGGGCCCTCCTGACCCTTCTGGAAGGACGAGCGAGGGCGGCATCCCGGGGCCAGGCTCTCAACTCCGTCTCTCCCGCCCGCCCCCTCCCAGCTCCTCCGCCTCCAAAGCGAGCTCCGACCACGGCCCTCACCCTGCGCTCCAAGTCCATGACCTCGGAGCTGGAGGAGCTCGGTAAGTGCCGGCTCCCGCCCACCCGGCCCCGCGCCCAGTGTGCCCGCAGACTGGCCTCGCAGAGCCCCAGCCTGTGCATGGTACCCCCGCTTGCCCGCTCGCCCCTCTCCCGGCCCCAGCGACCGGGAGGGCGTCAGGAAGCCTCCCTGAGTGTGGTCTCCTGCACTGGCCCCCTGCGTCCCTCCTGGGCTCAGGGGAGCTTCGCCACTGGGCCTCCTCTCTCTTGTTTCGTCTAACATTGTTTTGTTTTGAATTTTTGGGCCTCTCACTAGTGGATAAAGGTAAGCAGAGCCCTGCGGTCTAGGGTGCCCGCGAGATCTTTCCTCTCGCGCGTGGCCCCGGGGGCGGGTACAGACAGCAGTGGGCTGGTGGGCTGCAGGCCAGGGCACCGGGCTTGCTGGGGCCTTCTCTAGAGGACCAGAAGGGACAGAGGGCTGTGTCCGCTGGGCCCCAGGTCATGGCCTGGGGAGGGCGCGCAGAGCCATGTGGGCCCCTGGCCTAGCTGCATGGCTTATAACGAGGGTGGCACCCAGTGCTGGCGAGCTGCCATCCTGGAGGGTCAGGGACCCCCCCGGGTCAGGGACCACGGCTCAGGGACATGTCCCCGAGAAGGCTGCTTTGACCACGCAGGAGCGGCCAGGGGCTGAAGGCTCTCTTGGCTGAGAGGGCTTGGCGGACAGGGAAGAAGGGTAGCATCTGTGACTTGGCACAGGGCAGCTTCCAGGAGCACAAAACCAGCCTTGATGCAGAGCCCGCCCCCGCAGGCCCAGCCGGTCAAGGGGGCGAGGTCTGAGCACCCTCGCTGGTCTGGGACTCTCCAGGGGCTCTGACCGGGCCCAGCCTTAAGGGGGAGACCCTTGGACCCTTCCGTCCAGAAGAAGGACACAATGGCCTCTCCCCATCTGCGGCTCCTCTGTCATGGTCTCCCAGGGCCTGGGCCAGCCCTCGTGAGCGCCCCTTGCCCATCACCGCATCCTGGGGCTAGACCTGCAGCTGGGTCAACAGCCTAGGTCTTCTAGAAACCGGCAGCCCTGCCGTGGGGCCTCCCAGCCCCACCAGAGCCCCCTCCCGCTGGCTCCTTCTGGACCACACCTTGTCTGTCCAAACAAGACTCTCCAGAAACTACCCCCTGCACCCCAGGCCTGGCCCAGCCCCCGAGAGGGACAGCAGTGTGACTGTCCACGTGAGCGTCCCTAAACCCGGTGGCGTTTGCCACGAGGGCTCCCCCAGGACGACCCACAGGCAGATCACCTCTCGAGGGGGCTCCAGCTGCGTCAGCCCAGGGCTGAGGGTCCTTCCTGAGAGCTGTCGGTGTGTGACGCCCACTGCGGCGGGGGCAGGAGCTGTGAGAGGGGACCCCCTTGTCCTCCGCAGACAGGGCAGGCCCCCAGGTCCCAGGAGAGTGGACCACGCCCCCTCACCCGCCTGCATCTGCCTCGGACCACGGGCCCCCGTGGTGGAGTGGGCGGTCATCAGGCCTTCAGCGAGGGAGCCCGACCTGGGCCCCGGGAGTCGCTGCCCCGACCCCTGCCGCCCTGGGACTCACACTTGCCCTTTCTGTTTGCAAGCCTCCGTCCGGAAGAAGAAGGGTAAGGGGCGAGCCCCCACCACCCCGTGGCCCTCACTCGATGTCCAGAGTGTGTCGTGACCCGTACTGTCTCCTCCCTGCTCGGGGTCCTCCAGGGGGAGGCCCAGCCCAGGACGCGTCCCGTCTCGTGTGGCGTCTGCCCCGCCTCTCCCCGTCTGTGCTCGCCCAGCGTGTCTGCGTCTCCCCGAGTCATGTCCACGTCATCGACGTGTCCCCCGTCGTCCAGTGGGGCCTGCCTGGGTCGGGGCTGGGAGGCCTTCCTGCGGGCTGGTGGTTCGGGTGCAGGCTAGCAGGGCCCCTGGCAAGCGAATCACTGACTGCCCTTTGCCATGGGCAGAGACCGCTGCCCCTTAACGTCCAGGAAGCCCACTCTCCACGGGCAGGAAGGCTGCCCTGAACTGGAGGGGAGGGGCACTGCCAGGCCACACGCTCCCTGCCCCCGGCTGGCGGTGGCGCAGAGGACCCAGCCTCCGCTCTGTGAGCAGCCCCTCCCGCCCCCAGCAGCCAGGCCCCCACGGACATGCCCCTCGCCAGCAGTGCCCACGGGCGGGGTGTTTCTCGCCTGGTCGCTGGAGAGTTACCAGTGCAGAGAAAGGAGGGGACCCTCTCGCAGGCCCGGGCTCTGCCACTAAGGCACGACGCAGAACGCAAACCGCCGGGATGGCGGGGGTCGGGGGGTGGTCCTTGGAGTCCGGAGGGACCGCATCTGGGGTCTCGGGTCCGGGAGCACCAGAACGCACCTCTCTTACCCACAGTCTCCCGAGGCAGGCTGACCCCGACAGCCTCTCTTTGCAGCGGTCCTGGGCCTCCACCCCACCAACCCCCCACTCAGAGATTCCCAGTGGGCTTTCCAGGCTCGATCACCCTCTTGACACTGGGGCGGATGCCTGGGGCACAGAAGGTTACCCTCTGAACCCGCTTCGGTCCAAGGCCAAGGCCAGCTGGCATGAACCGCTGTTTCTGCCCACTGTGCCTTCCAGAAGAGGCCCTGCTCGTGGGCCGCAGGAACCCCATGGCCGTCATCGGGCTGGTGGAGAGGGCTGCCGCCAGGAGGAGCAGCTCAGACTCGGGCTGGCCCAGCGTCGGGGGCACGTGCGGCCTGGCCCTGCCCAGCCCAGGGCCCCCAGTGGCCCCCGGACTGCGGCAAGAGGACAAGTACGGAGGTGCGGCCGCCTGGGCCGGAGCGGAGTCACACAGGACAGGCAGGGCTCCTGGAGGGGAGCGGAGTCACACAGGACAGGCAGGGCTCCTGGGGGGCCCACCTCCCTTTGCACAGCGGAGAGTTGAAAGTGAATCTGAGTTTGAGCTTAGATGCCACACTTAGTCCCCGAGGAATCTCCCGAGGACCTGCTCCATTCCCAGAGGTTGTCCGCGTGGCCGCTGGCGGGGAGCCAGGGCCACCGCGAGGGCCACACTGGGCTGGGGCGGCTCCGAGCAGAAGCCGGGCCAGAGGGGAGGGACCAGCTTCACCGCTGCTCTGGACCTGCGGGGGCCAGGGCACCCCGCCCCGCCCCGCCCCTGGCACTCCCGCACGGCCTCCCCTGGGAAGATTAGAGACGGGCAGCTGGCCGACAGCTGCCGCTTCCCCGGGAGTGGCTGGTCTGTGCCATCTGGTGCCATCAGCGCTTAGCTTCCTTAGGAACCATGTCATGGAGGAGACCCTACGGGTGCCCTCTCACCTGAGACACCCCAGGGGGCCGGCAGGACCCCCTGTTCAAGGTCACCAGGACGGACAGGCTTCCTGGATGTCCCCGAGATTAGGACGCATTTTGTGAAGCGACCGCCCGAATCGCCGTAGGATCTGAGAGTCCGAATCTTAGCCATGCCAGGCGTTGCCAGAGCAGTGGGGGTCGCTCTCCTGATGGTTCTGAGGAGCGGGGCTGCTGGATCTAGCCCAGAACATGGCCCCGGACAGATGGGGCTCCAGGGACATGGGGTGGTCTGCAGTGGGTGGGCGCCCCATTTCCCCCGGGGGGGGAGACTGGGCCACCGGTGCCTGGTGTCAGCCTGGCGTCGGCTTCCTCTCCTTGCCCCAACTTGGGGGGTGTCATTCCACTCCTTGATTCCATGCCTCCCTCCTGCAGACCACGCCAGTGACGTCTGCTGAACGACCTGGGGCTTCCCCACCAGGGGAGCTCGGGCACGCGGGCGACTCAGCCTGTGCTTGGGGCAGTGCTCGTGCCTGGGGGCTCCGGGGTCAGGCAGGAGCACCCCACTCATGCTCTGGTCCCCAAGAGAGACGGGGCTGCCTGCGGCCTGCCCCCCAATGCTTGACATCCACCCCCCGACCCAGGAAGTGTGCAGCCTGTGGACGGTGGGCACCATGCCATATGTTTGCTTAGAAAATGAAAATACAGGGTCACTTCCGGGGTGTTTGCATCAGCTCATTCCTAGATTGTTTCTGAAGACTTGACAGTTTAGCCTCGTTGGCAGGGTGGCCTCTGGCCTCGGAGTGCTTCACTGTAAGGCCGCAGGGCTGGACTCACTAATCTCAGCACCGACAGAGACCCAATCCCAGGCTTGTGTAAGTGAAGCAGAATAATCCCGTGAGCCTAGAAGCAGGAACAAATACCCAGTCTCGCAGCGTTCCTGAAAAGCCTTCGTGTGCCAGTGAAGAAGCCCTGCACCACGGGGCTGTGCAGGCTTGAGACGAGCCCCCGAGGGGCCCACGCCCCGGGGCACGTGGCCCAGGGCTGCCCTCTGCATCTGAATTGAAGAAACCACGCTAACCCACCCTCACTGAGAAACAGAATAACAGCCCCCAACACAACCCCCGCAGAACAAGATGCTCTCGTGTATCCCGGCTCCAAAGAATGCGTAAGGGACATGGAGACCAGAGGGCAAAGGTTTACACAAAGGCCGGGATTGTCCACTTCAGGGTCACCGTGGCTCCAGGGACACACCTCCAAATACACCCCCAAACCACCCATTCGGATGCAGTGTGGTGAGCACAATGCTGACTTCTCGATCGGCCTGATGAGGCAGCCCCATCCAACGGCAAGCCTGGATTTCCTCCCTCGGCAGGGCTTGGCGAGCTCCCCCCCGGTCCTGGAGTTCTAGCAGCGCGAAAGGCGTCCGCTCCTCGGTTATTCAGTCTGCAGGACGGGGACAGTCCCCCTACAACCGGGTTCTTGTTAAGATGAGAAACGGCATGAAGGCGCCCCAAAGTCCCAGCAGGGTCGCCTTTGCCTCCCCTGCACACACCCACCGTTGAGGGCTTTTGGCAGTGCCTGCCATGCCTGGGACCCCAAGACCACAGTGTCTGCCAGCTCGGTCCAGGCCTGTGAGGATCCTGGCTCATGGTCCAGCCTGCTCAGTGGGGTGGACCAGCCCTGTGAGCTGGGCAAACCCCAGACGTGGACTTGTGGGGTCCCGCTAGGGACAGGAGGTCTCAAAGACCCAGCTGTGTAACTGTCTATGTCAGGAACTCCGTCCTGCTCTGGAGCCCCTCACTGGGCCCCCACGGGAGGCCCTGCAGGCTGCAGCCACTCGGCCTTGCCCTAACGGGGGCATCCCCTCACCCGGGGGAAGGGCAGCATGCCTGAGCTGCATGGGCTGAAGCTGAGGCTGGGCCCAAGAAGATGGCCAGACCCGTGGATGGACGTTCCTGTGCAGGAGCCAGCCCTGGCCCCCGCCATCCCTGGAGAAAGAGCCACACCCCAGCAGAAACAAGGCCGGCAGCCAGTGAGGGGCCTGGATTCCGGGGACGGGCCGGGGGGACCTGCGGTCATCACAGACCTGTCAAGGGGGCCACCCGAGGACCCCGCGTCCCACAGCTGGAGGGGCAGGAGGTGGGGGAGCCCAGCACAGCAACAGTGAGAGCCCCACCCGGAGAGAACCCCGGCCCAGGCCCGAGGGCACCAGCTTCACGGAGGAGGCGCACTGCTGGGACGGGGGTGGGCGCAGGGCCTCGCGAGGCAAGAGGGTTCCTGGCCCCGGGAACATGGCAGGCAAGAGCACAGTGACCGTGGCTGCGGGGTCCCCACCGGACACAGGTGCTTCCGACCGACTCCCAAAGGGCGGACACTTACTGTGTCCCACACAGCCACGGGGGAAAGGCTGGAAGAGCTGTGGGTCCCAGGGCAAGGAGGATTGCTGGGGGATCCCCCCCATGCTGCCGCCGCCTGAACCCCTCTGCCTTTCCAGGCCAGGTGCGCTGGCACTGTGGGACCCTGGCCCTGGTCCAGGACGTGGTCCCGAGAAGCCAGCATCCTGCCTGTTGGTGGTGGGCTGGCCCCCTCGGGCCCCTCTTGTTGGGGGTCTGGGGGAACTTTTCCAGGGGCCGAGCTCCTCCTGGATGGCCCCTGCTAAAGGCAGCTGCTGCAGCAGCTTAAACCGAGCACCAGGGTGCCAGTCCTGTGACTCAACGCTGCCCTCGCAGCTTGGGGTCTGCCAAGACCCCAGAAGCCTGGGCCTTTCTGACGGCACGAGTTTTGTGGGGCATCACAGGACCCCAGAAGGGGCTGGGGTTCAGCTCGTAAAAGACCTCAGGCCATGGACAGAACGCTCTGGGACTGCAAGGAGAGTGCAGTGCTTCACGGGGTCCCACCAGGCCCTCCTCACACTGGCTTCCCGCTCCCCAGGGGCACCTCCCGTCTCAGCAAACCAGGGTCCCCTTCCAGACACTGATGCCTGAGTGCAGTTGCCGGGTGCCCCCCCCCAAAAAAAACAAACATTTAAATTTACATTTTCAAATAATTTCTTAAGCTGTAAGCATCACTAATAACTGATCCTCAACTTGCTTATTCACAAGCCACTGAGAAGGTCCACCTTCTGGGGGGAAGGGGACCCCACACACACAGCAAAGCCTAGACTTCCACTGGCTTCTGAGTTGGGGGGCTGCCTCTGCTCCCGAGCCCCACCCCTACCTACACCCACACTGCCCAGTCGCCTCCATCCTTGGGTGCTGGGTCCTGAGACCCTAGCAACTGCATTTCCAGAGGAGCCACAGGTCTGAGCTCTTAGAAAGAAATCCCCAACGCTGACTGAGCTCCCACCTCCCGGAATGAGCAGCGCTAGTGTGAGCAAAGCAAGACCCTCGAGCCCCAGGGCCTTGAGGGCTGTGTTGCGGCTGGGAGGGTCTCCTCTCCCTCCTGTCCACATGCGGGGCGGGCGGCCGGGTCCTGTCCGTGTCCATGCTTGTGGCTGAGGCACGCGTGCTCCATACCACTTGCACGAAAAAAGCTTTCTTCAAACGCAAAAGGCACGTGGGCACTTTGCTAACAGCCCCCTGCCCCATTGTGTTTTGGGGCCTCAGTCACTGACGCCCATCCTGACGGTCCTGTTTCCGTTGCAGATAAACCCGAGGAGATCATCCCAGCCTCCAAGCCATCCCGGGCTGCCGAGAGCGTGGCGCTGGAGTCCAGGGTGGCCACCATCAGGCAGCGGCCCACCAGCCGGTGCTTCCCCTCCGTCGCGGACATGAACGTGAGTGGCCGGGCCGGGGAGGGGCTGCGGGTGGGTGTGGGTGGACCGCGAGGTGCCGGATCACCCTCCCTGGCCTCCACACCCGGAGCCCTGATCTGAGCGCACCAGGCGGGCACCCCAGTCCAGGGGAGACCGGCAGCAGAGGACTGACCACTCACCGTGGACCCGCTCCCTTGGCACTGAGGGTCTTCCCACAGGACACCTGGAGCAAAGCAAGCCTCCAGGTGGAAGAAGCCCAGCCCACCCTCGTGGCAAGCTGAGTCCTAGCACACACCGGGGATCCTGCGTCTCCGAGGTCTCAGGCCCCCGTGAGTCCCAGGGGCCACGTCCTGCCTGGGAAGTGGCAGAGACCACTGGCCGCCAGCCGAGCCCAGCAGGCTGCTTCTCTCAGGTCCCAGACATGGCTCTCTGCACCCCCAGCTTCGAGCCTGTGGCCAGAGCTCAGCGCTGTCCGTGACACTGAAGTATTTTCTCTGACTCCGCTTCAGACTGACTCACTCTGTTTAATCTTGCCTTTTCTTAATAATGGCGAACCGGCACACTCAGATGGCAAAGAATCTGCCTGCAATGCCAGAGACCTGTGTTCGATCTCTGGGTTGGGAAAATTCCCTGGAGGAGGGCATGGCAACCCACTCCAGTATTCTTGCCTGGAGAATCCCATGGACAGAGGAGCCTGGCGGGCTACAGTCCATGGGGTCGCAGACAGTCGGACACGGCTGAGCGACGGACACGTGCGCTTTCTGTCACCTTTCTCAATGACACCGTGAGTGTCGTTAATTTGGTGTGCTGGTTTCCTGTAATACACATTAACGGTAACAGGATGTTCATGCTGCCCCCCGACCTCAGGCCCTCTGGGAGCGACTACCCTTCGTGGTAGCCCCACACCCACCCTGTCCCAGAGACTCCAAGCCCAGCACGAGCAAGAGAGCAGGACCGGCCGGGCGGAGCCCAGAGCCCGGTGAGGCGGGGTCTCAGAGGAGCAGACCCCTTAGAGCTCGCGCCCAGGTGTCCTTGGGGCTCTAATCCATCTGTGCCCTGAGTCGCCCTCCAATGCCTCCGGGTGGGGCCGGCCAGCAACCTCGGCTTTGCAATCCAGAAGCGGCAGGCGGGGTGGGGGCCGGCCAGGGGATCTGCTCCCGGTGCAAAGGAGGGGCGTGCCAGGCTCCTCCCAGGCCAGGGGAGAAGGGCAGGGCCTCCACGGGTCCCACACGCTCGCTCGCTCCGCACCGCACTCCGGGGGTCCCCCACCGCGGCCACTGCCGTCTGCTGCCCTCGGAGGCGGACGTGGCCAGGGTCCAGTGCCCAGCGCCGGATGCTGTTTCCTCCAGGACATGCGTCCTGGCCCTTCTCTTGCAGAGAGATGTCAGGCAGACCTTGGCTCCACCGAGCAGGGGCCACCAGGGTTTTGAGGGCAAGGAGGGCCCCCTTCTGGGTCCTGGATGCTCAGGTGCTCCCAGGACAGCTGGGGGAAGCCAGGTGGCAGGGCTCCAAGGCCAGGGCACAGTGGGGGCTGGTCCGCTATGTCTCACTCGGCTCTCCGGTTTGCAGTCCGTGTACGAACGCCAGGGCATTGCCGTGATGACGCCCACTGTCCCCGGGAGCCCAAAGGGCCCGTTCCTGGGCCTCCCTCGAGGTACGATGCGAAGGCAGAAGTCAATAGGTAAGCAGCGTGGCCGCACCCACAGAGGTGGCCCTGGGCCCTCGGCGGGGCCCCTCGGTGACCCCACGCCTGCCCACTGGAGGGCAGGCCCCCAGTCTCACCCCGGGGAGCCCCTGACCCTGTGAAACTTCCCTGCCCTCTGGAGTCCAAATCCAAGATGACCTCCGACCTCACAAGCCAAGTATCCGTGATGATAGCAGCAGGGGGAGGGTCCACAGTCCAGACGGGGTGTGGCGGTGGGCAGGCGAGGTTCTGGGATCCCCTCACCCCTGCCCTGCGTGGTGAGTGACCGGCAGGGTGGGCCCATACCTCCTCAAATGGCCACGGCCGCGTTCTGGGGTGCGTTCAGTGGACACACTGCTTGGGGTGGCCGGGCCGGTGTCTCGCTCCGTGGGGGGACGGTACTGTGGGGGGAGGGCACTGATGCCATCTTGTTGACGTCACTTGCTTCCTACCGACTCGGTTCCGAGCGAGGTCAACTCGACCCCCTGAGCCCAGCCCTGCCTCTGCCACGTGAATGCCAGAGGCCCTCCGGCCACCTGCAGACACTGGGCGTGTCCAGCACGGGGCCGCGGCCAGCGGCGCTGTGGCTAGTTCGAGAGGGGCCGTGGCAGGCAGGACCTGAGTGATGAGGGACGGCGGAGGTGGCGTCTGCGGGTCCTCAAAGCCCCCGCCCCGAGGAGCTCGGGGCCCCGCAGGGCGGCGCGCACGCCACCTCCTGCCCCAGCTCTCGAACTGGTCAATAACAATCGATTTCCTCCTGTCAGACAGCAGAATCTTTCTATCAGGTGAGTGGACCTGACAGTTCGGAGTCTGTAATGTGAATGTAATGGTTCCCTCCATAAGGCGTATTCGTAAATCACTCCTTGGAGGCACACGGGGCCACGGGCCGTGTCCCTGCCTGCTGGGATGCCCTCCCAAGAGCCGTGTGAGATTTGGAATACCCTTATCGGGCAGAAGTTTCCTTTGGGATACGCTACTGGAGTCTGCCCCGGGAGCTTCTTTGATTGAAGTTCTCCATTCCGTTACCGCTTTGAAAACCCTGCATGGCCCCCCATCGTGATCCGCGTACCTGTCTCTCCGCGTCTGCCTCCCGCTTCCCAGGTCCAGAGTGCGTCCTGGTGATGTTTTTTATAATTTGAACTCTCAGAAAGAACCTGGAAGCCCACCTAAAGGGCACCCCGGAGCTCTGGGCCCCAACACGGCCGTCTCCCCCGCGGGTCCCCAGGACCCTCTCACCCAGCCCCACAGGCTTCATTCGGCCCAGCCGTGAGTGGGGACCTCATGACGGACCCCCAGTTGTGCAGTCGGACCGTGATGAGTGGGGACCGTGGTGAACCGCCAGGTCTATCAGCCCAGCCCAGAGGGTCTCAGGACCCAGAGGAGCTGTGTTCGCTCGGATACTACTCCTGGGGTCCTGGTTAGAAGGTCAGGGCTGACCAGCCATCCTACTTGGGGCCCAGGAACTCCAGGACCCTTGGGGGGCCCAGATAAGTCAGGCAACAAAATGCGCCGCTGTCAAGCGGACGAGGCCGCCCTGGGGACCGAGGCCCCTTCCGCCTCCCTCAGCCGGTGTAGCAGCTGGTGTGCCCTTTCCTCTCGCTTCCAGTGGGCAGCTTCACAGCCTCAGTCCCAGACCCCAGAACGCCTCCCTGGGCACCCTGGCCAGGTCTGAAGGAATAGAAGCCCCCTGATCCCAGCTGCCCCATCCCCCCCCCACCCACACACACACACGCACACACATACATGCAGTCCCAAGGAGTGGGACACCCTCACCGCCCTGGGTCACACCGCTGCCCTGGGGAACTTGGAGGGTCGTGCCCGGGGGGCAGGCAGCCCCCATGCCCACATCCTCGTCCCCCAGGTCCGTGGACAGGAAGGCTGGGGCGTTCCTCCTGGCCTCCAGCCGCTTCTCCCAAGTTGCGGACAGCCCCGGGGAGACAGACAGGACAGCCCGCAGACAGGACTCAGCAGCACGCACTCTGGGCCTCCCGGTCCCTGTCCTGTGTCTGGCTCGGAATGGGCCACATAACCTCTTGACATTGTGGCTTGTGTGCTGTGTTCCGTGAACAAGTGTGCATCGTGATTCCTCGTGAGTTTGGAGGAGACTTAGCGTGTCACACCACCCTCAGAGCATCTCGGGGCTGTCTGTCCTCACCGTGATGTGAATTTAAACCTGTCTTCTGCTTGTAGGGATAACGGAGGAGGAGCGGCAGTTTCTGGCCCCGCCAATGCTCAAGTTCACCAGAAGCCTGTCCATGCCGGACACCTCCGAGGACATCCCGCCCCCGCCGCAGTCAGTGCCCCCGTCTCCACCGCCACCCTCCCCCACCGCCTATAACTGCCCCAAGTCTCCAACTCCACGAGTCTACGGGACAATCAAGCCCGCGTTCAACCAGAACCCCGCCACCAAGGTGTCCCCGGCCGCTCGCTCCGACACGGTGGCCACCATCGTGCGGGAGAAGGGGCTCTACCACAGGCGGGAGGTTGACCGCTACTCCCTGGACTCCGAGGACCTCTACAGTCGCGGCACCGGCCCCCAGGCCAACTTCCGCGGCAAGAGGGGCCAGATGCCCGAAAACCCGTACTCCGAGGTGGGGAAGATCGCCAGCAAGGCCGTGTACGTGCCAGCCAAGCCCGCCCGGCGGAAGGGCATGCTGGTGAAACAGTCCAACGTGGAGGACAGCCCCGAGAAGACGTGCTCCATCCCCATCCCCACCATCATCGTCAAGGAGCCCTCCACCAGCAGCAGCGGCAAGAGCAGCCAGGGCAGCAGTGTGGAGACCGACCCACAGGCCTCGGAGCAGCCTGGCCAGCTGCGGCCGGACGACAGCCTGACCGTCAGCAGCCCCTTCGCCGCCGCCATCGCCGGGGCTGTCCGCGACCGCGAGAAGCGGCTGGAGGCCCGGAGGAACTCCCCAGCCTTCCTGTCCACGGACCTGGGGGACGAGGACGTGGGCCTCGGGCCGCCCGCCCCCCGGGCGCGCCCCTCCAAGTTCCCCGAGGAGGGTGGCTTTGGCGAGGAGGACGGCGCGGAGCCTCTGTCGTCACCGGCGCCCCAGGAGCCTGAGAACCACTTTGTGGGTGCGGGCGAGGCCGGAGCTCAGGGTGAGGCTGGCAGGCTGCCAAACGCCCCGGGCCAAGCCAAGGTGCCGGAGGGCAGCCCCGCGGCGACCCCCCGGAGCATCAACATCGCCAGCCCCGAGAACTACGTGCACCCGCTCACGGGGCGGCTGCTGGACCCCAGCTCGCCGCTGGCCCTGGCGCTGTCAGCAAGGGACCGGGCCCTGAAGGAGTCCCAGCAGGGCCCCAAAGGGGAGGCCCCCAAGGCCGACCTCAACAAGCCCCTCTACATCGACACCAAAATGCGGCCCAGCGGGGAAGCGGGCTTCCCTCCGGTCGGCAGGCAGAGCGGGCGGGGGCCCCTGCGGAGGCAGGAGACGGAGAACAAGTACGAGACGGACCCGGGCAAGGAGCGCAGGGACGACAAGAAGGGCGTGCTCGTCAGCATCGTAGACGCCTCCCAGCAGAAGTCCGCCGGGCTGCTGATGGTCCACACGGTGGACGCGGCCAGGCCGGAGGACTTCCTGCAGGAAGAGGACGAGAAAGCCGACCCGGAAACGCAGCCAGACCATCTGCCATCCGAGGCGCCCGAAGGCGCCCCCGAAACCGAAGGTGCTTTCCCGACCCCTGCAGGCCCCGAGCCCACGGCCGCCGCCGCCACCGCGCCCGGCAGGACCATCGTGGCGGCGGGCTCCGTGGAGGAGGCGGTGATCCTGCCGTTCCGCATCCCTCCCCCGCCTCTGGCATCCGTGGACCTGGACGAGGATTTTATTTTCACAGAGCCATTGCCTCCTCCCCTGGAATTTGCCAATAGTTTTGATATCCCCGATGACCGGGTTGCTTCTGTCCCCGCTCTCTCAGACCTGGTCAAGCAGAAAAAAAACGACACCTCCCAGTCCCCTTCCTTGAACTCCAGCCAGCCAACCAACTCCGCAGACAGTAAGAAGCCGGCTGGTCTCTCAAACTGTCTGCCCGCCTCATTCCTGCCGCCCCCCGAAAGCTTTGACGCCGTCACGGACTCCGGGATCGAGGAGGTGGACAGCCGGGGCAGCAGCGACCACCACCTCGAGACGACCAGCACCATCTCCACGGTGTCCAGCATCTCCACCCTGTCCTCCGAGGGCGGGGAGAACGCGGACACCTGCACAGTCTATGCAGACGGGCAAGCCTTCATGGTTGACAAACCCCCAGTACCTCCCAAGCCAAAAATGAAGCCCATAATCCACAAAGGCAACACCCTCTACCACGATGCGCTGCTGGAGGAGGACGTGGACAGCTTCGTGGTCCCCCCGCCTGCACCTCCGCCGCCGCCTGGCGGGGCCCAGCCCGGCCCCACGAAGGTCATCCAGCCAAGGACCTCCAGGCTGTGGGGGGACGTCTCCGAGGTCAAAAGCCCGATTCTCTCAGGCCCAAAGGCGAACGTGATTAGTGAGTTAAACTCAATCCTGCAGCAAATGAACCGAGAGAAATCTGCAAAACCGGGGGAAGGACTGGACCCAACGCCAGGAACCAAGCCCGCCGGCCTCGCCCCCAGGTAAGTGCCCTCAACGGGCATTTCTCGTCCAGCGCTGACCAGGAAGTGCCCCGGGGAACAGCAGCACTCCCGAAGCAGACGCCAGGAGGGCGCGCCCGGAGCCGGCCACGTCGGCCTCCTTTCTCCCGGCCTGGACTCGGTGCCGCGGCCCCCCTACACAGAGACAGGCCATGAGACCCGGCCACACAAGCCGTCCCCGCCGTGGCTTCCAAGGAGGAGCCCTGCTCTCTCCTCCCACGTCCTCCAGATCTGCCAGAACCCCGAAGGGCCATTCTGGAACCCCCCCAGGAGGTTTCAGGGGAGGGGGTGTGCCATCCAGGGGGCATGTGGGCAGCCGGTGGGCAGCGTGCGATCGAGGGTGTGTCAGGGGCTCTGCTCCCCTCCCTCGTGGTCTGAGGCTGGGGAGGGGCTGGTTCTGGACCTGGTGCCCCGAGTGAAGACCCCAGAGCCCACCGGAGCAGGGCACGCGTCATGGCAGAGGAGCATGCAGTCGTGCCCACGTGGGCGCCCACAGTGTCTGGCAGAGCGTGAGGTCCTGCCTCCTTGGAACGGGGGACCCACACAGGGAGCTGGTCCCAGACCCAAGCCCCGGGGCTCTGCCAGGCCCCAACTCGAGCCCGCGCCTCCCGCCCTCATTGTCTGTGCTCTGTGGCCCTCGCCCAAAACACACCACTTCCCGGGTCCCCCAGGCGGCGTTCTCCTATCCTCCGGCTGGTCTTTACTCCCGCGTTTCACTGTTGCAACTGACAAGGTCACTCTTCACACGCCTGCTGGGCAAGGCGTTTGACTCGAACACCCAGGTCCATCTATCAGCAATCCTGCAGGAGGCTGGGGTCCCCAGAGCCGTGACTTTGCAGCTCTCTTTCGACGTGGGTCCAGCAGGTCACACGGCTGGTCCTCAGAGTGCTGACAAGCCAGCATCCACAGAGAGACACACGCCAACCAGCACTGTTTTCAGGGGCCTCATTGTTAACTGGCATTCAGAGTCCTTACAGGGTCCCCACTTCTGGGAGACACGTGGACACACACACGTCTTGAGAGGCACACACTTGAGTCTTACACACTTGAGAAGCACCAGGAAATGTCGTGGAACAGCGCTGGTCTTTAGCTGCTAGGTTACGTGAAAATACAACAATCAAGATGCTTTCTCTCTTTCACCTTTGACAAAAGCCTTGGATGTGGGTGAATAATGTTTCTAACAGCTGCTGGGGAGCAGGTGGCAGTGACACTCATTTCTTGGAAGGGACGATGGAGACACCGGGAGACGGGCAGCCTGTCCACGGGCACAGGCAGCGGCAGGCAGAGCCGGGCCAGGCCGAGGGCTTCTGACCGGCGCTTCCGTCGCAGTGACGTCCGCGGTACGGAAGACGTAGAAGGCGTCTTCTCTGGGCAGTGTGGGAGGCGGCGTGCTCTGCAGGACACTGCCCCCGGAGGCCGGGGCCTCTCTCAGTGGCATCCAGACTGTTGGCCTCCCCCGCCCCTCTCCTGGCTGGGTGAGCTGCTCGGGGTTCATGGCAGAGGGGTCTCAGCGGCAGGCATCCCTTGGGCTTGCCTGGGTGGGAGGGGACTCAAAGCAGAGGTCTGCTGGTAGAGTCCTGACGGACTTGAAGGGTTCAGGCCCTGCCTGTGATCGACCCCACGGTCTTTTCTATTATTTATAACCTGGTGCCCACACGGCACAAGCGGTCACTGACATCTACGCACTCCCAGATGCAGGACCCTGGGCAGCACGGGCCCAGAGGCGGGGCCTGAATACCTTCCCCGGGGTGCAGACAGGAGAACCGGGGTCAGAGGGCGGAGCCCTTGGCCTTGAGCCCTCAGCTGGAAGGCACAGTAGCAGACCTTCAGCCTGGGGAGCTGCCTCAGGGTTCCACTTCTCCGCTCTCCTGGGTGGATCAGCCTAGAAGGAGGGTCACCCAGCTTAACACCCGCAGGGCCGAGCTCACCAGGGAGGGGCTCTTCTGAGGCCTCCGGAGCCCCTTGAGTCCAGTTGATGCCCGGAGGTCTTCCGTGCATATCTGATGACTGAGAACCTGCAGGGCGGTCCCCAGGCGTCTCCACATGCTGCCCCCCGCTCCCAGGGCAGTGGCCTCTTCCTCCCTGCTCACTGCTCACTGAGTGGGACCAAGAAACTGAGAGGCCTGGGCTTCAGCCAGCCAGGCACCAAAGCCCAGGACCTTCCCAGCCAGGGTGCATCTGCCTGGATGTCTCATCCCTACTTAAAGTGCATCTAACAGTTAAGAGCTGTGCACGGCCCTGGGCAAAATAAGGCACCAAATTAGATGAAGGGAATTCCCAGTGAGGGAAAAGAAATGAGCTTGCTAGGGAAAACTGAAAACCCGCCACGCTCTTTCAAAGGATGGATGAACAGGTGCACGCGCATTTCCATGGAAACGGTCTGACCACCCCAGAGCTACCCCACGAGCGCCGGTCCCCTGCGAGGGTGGAGACCAGGGGCGGACTTGCCTTGCTTTGGCCCGTGGTTCCTCCTCCACTCCGCGGTGCTGCAGCCCAGGTCCAGGTCGGGGAGAAGATGCTGAGCACCCAGGCCCTTGCTCACTGGGGTTCAAGACGAACCTGAGCCCTGAGTGAGTCTCTGCAGCTGTGACGAGTCCCCAGAAATCAGGGACGATGTGGGTTCTGCCACCGTCTGGACTGCAGGCGCGCGGGCAGGACGACGACGAGGACGGGCCCGCCACCCTTACCTCCCGCGCAGCCGCAGCTTCTCCCCAGGCCTCATCCGGAAGCACCCCCTCACCCTGGAGGGAGGCAGACGGGGCTCCCCTGGCCACCCGGGCTGAGTTCCCCAGGAAGGATCTCGTCTTTGGACACAGCGTCCACCAAGATCGAAGCAGAGCTCTGCTCAAGCCAGTGCCACCTCTGGGGGAGTCGGCCACCCTCCGGCTCAGTGCCAGCCCACACCCGGGGGACGACCCAGGGCGCCCAGAGAGGCGCCGACACCCCAAGGACAACCTCCCCACCCCAGCGGCCCGTTCTCAGAGCCCTTTGGTATTCCAGACCCACGGGCGCACGCCCCTCACTTCAGGGCGCAGGATGAGTTCCTCCAAGTCACAGAGCTGAGAAGCCAGAGGGACACTCACCTTTGGCCCCGGAGCCACAGCCCATCCCCGTGACCTCCTGAGGGGCTCTCTGCAGGTCCATAGTCAAGGCGCCCTGGGCCCTCGGGAGCTGATCACCCCGTGTGCCAAGCACCATGCCAGGCCCCAGAATTCCTCGCTGAACAAGGAGACATCCGAAGTCTCTGCCACTTTGAAGAGCTATATTCTCAAGGGGGAGCGGATATGAAATAACAAGACAAACCCAAAGCGCACGGCACCAAATACAAAGGGATGAAGATGTCCTAACGGGTCATGACCACGGGCAGGGTGGAGGTGACCCTCCTCAAGGAAGTGGCATTTGAACCACCTGAGATACAGCCGGGCAAAAACCCGGGAGCAGAGCATCCAGGCGCTGGGACCAGCGAGCACGAAGCTGGGGGGCCGGAAGGCGTCCTCCACCCGGAAGAAACCGGCCAGCGGAGAGGGAGGGGCTGCGTGGAGGATCTCCGAGCATCTCGCGTGCCAAGGGGAAGGGCTGTGTCTGAATGGCGGCAGCCCTCGAGGACTTGAACAAAGGCTTGGCACAACCTGCCTTTTTGTCTCGTGAAGCTGACCCAGCAGCTGTTTGGTCGGTGGGTCACAGTGACGCAGGGAAACCCGGGAGCAGATCCACGTGCAGTCCCTCTGAAGACCCCAGGCAGATGGGAGTCTGACACATGCACTTTGACCTTAAACAGAGGGGCTTGAGCCAGGAGACCAGCATTGTTTTAAAGCAAGACAGCTCTGCTTTGTCTGCACTCCCACAGGAGCGGAAGGTCAGTGTGGGTTTGGCTTTCGTTCTCTGGCGTTTGGGAGGAGGACCAGAGCCGTGAGTGGATGCTTGCAGGGGACCCCACTGGCTTCCATCCAGGAGCCCCTCTGGACCCCCTCACTCTTCTGGGTCCTCCGGAAGAGCCTGGGACAGGCCTTCACCTCCCGCAGGCACCGATGGAGCTCCAGGCCCCCCAAGGGAGGGGGGGTTCAGGCTGCCTGTTGGGGCAGCACTGCCCAGTTCCCAGGGGTGCCCGCCCTGAGCACCCACACCCACTGCCTGGCCCGGCCGGCGCCTCCGGCTCCTCACTGGGCTCTCGGTAGTATCATCCTGAGAGCCTCTTGGTTTCAAAATAAATCAATTTGGGTTGTTAAAAAATTATCTCTGCCCAGCTGGTCCCAGAGCACAGACTTCGGAACCGACTCGATAATGGAAGCCGCTTAATGGCACTTTCATCACCTTGGTGCCGTCACGGAGGTTTTATCATTTCACAGCAGCAATTGAAATGTTAAGGGAGTGTCAGTGACTGAAGCTGTGGGTAATTAGGTGAACGCGAGCCGCCGCGTCTCCTTGCACACGGCACGCAGAGAGGCTCTTCTGGTCTGGCTGCAGCATCTTATCCTTCAAGTGCCATCCGCAATCCAGCCTGGATGCCAGGACTCCTCAGCCAACGTGTGTCGGGGGTTGGCCACTGCCCCCTGAAGACCGGGCCCCTTCTCGACCTGCACAGGTGTGTCGGAGGGGCCGCTGAACTCAAGGCAGCCTCGCGGCCCCCACGTCCGGCTCCGTCTGCCGGCCTGGCCAAGTCGCGTGACTCCCTGACCTGGGCCGCCAGCTGCCCACATCCATGCCCCACCCCAGTTCACTCCTCAGTTTTCAGGAGGACCCCCACGCGGGCCAGGCCCAGGACGCAGACCTGCCAGGGCCCTCGTGGCCACCTTCCCGATCTTTTTAGCACCCAACCTTTAGAAATGTTAATAAAGACAGAACTTAGACCAGTTTGGAAATAAGCGCCGTTTACACGCACGACAGGGATTCATCCGACAAGCTCAAGGGGACGCACACAGGACGCAGGGGTCTGGCGGGGCATGCTGGGGGGAGGCTGTGCGGAGAGGGCTCAGGACTCCGAGGCCGCCTCGCTGGGCAGCCTCTGGCCCACAGCCAGCCACTGTCCAGGGGCCGGACCGCATCTGTAAACACGATGGAAAGGCCCCTGAGCACTGGCTTCCCCTTCCCCAGCCAACCTGTGCTGACTGATGAAATAACAGCACGTCTCCGAGCGTGTCATTAACTCCTGATTTCTGTTTTAATTCTCATGTTTCCATATGGATTGGACTGAAGAGGCAGGATAGAGAGTAATAATCCAAGAGAGGGCGTGTGTGCGCGAGCGTGTGTGTCTCTGTTTCTAAATCGGGGCAACAGATTCTTGTGTGTTCCACCCGGGAACCCAGTGGTTGCTTAGCAACGAAACGGTCTCCGCAAGCAGGAGATCCAGTGAATAATACCCGTCTGATTAACTGAGAGTAAATCAAGCCACTGAGGAGGAGGGCAGGATGGACCAGCCCCGGGCAACCTGCATGCAGCACCGCGAACGCTCTGGTTCCTCTTTTCCGTAGCGACGCCCCACAGGGCCGTGGGCAGGCCGCAAGCACAGAGCCGAGTCTGACGCCCCCTTTATTAGCGGCCAGCCTCTCAACCCTCAGTGCGGACTTGACACAAAGCACGGCCTCCCTGAACAGGCGTGCGGATCGCTGCCTCCCAGGCTGCGGAAGACAGGGGGCAGCCGGGAGCCCGGGTCTGGGTACCAGCAGGGAGCCAGCTCCCGGGCCCACACGGGGAGGCTGACATCCCCCTCTCAGCACCCTCCTGGTCTCACAGGGCAGATGTGTGAGCTTCCCCCGCTGAACACGCAGAGTCAGGCCCCTCTGACGTTGTCCTCCAGGCAGCTGCACACTGCCCGCCCCGCTCTGCGGCCAGAGAGGGCCTAGTGTCCGGGCCTTCGCTTTCATCTCATCCATCGAAAGAAGCTGCTTTTTTTTTTTAATTGTCATTAATTTTGCAGTGTTGTCTCAACCCATTCCCTCTTGTCGTTTCCATCTGCTCCCGTGACGGGTGGTAACAGAAGAGGGTCGTGCTGAACAGACGTAAGTGCCGCGTGCAGAGCCCCCTTCTCTCTGGCGTGCTGTGCTGTCCCCTGCTCTCACTGCCCAGCCGTGGGTCTGCTTCTGACGACGCGCGCGACTGCCTGCAGAGCCCTCTTTCTAAAGAGCATCCCAGCTACCTGGGAGTGGCTGGGGTGTTCCCCAAGGGAGGGTGGTGCTAATGCCCACCCTCTGGCTCAGAGAGACCCACGGGTAAATGCAGCCTGGGTCTAACGAGCTGCTCTCACCAGGGGATTCACGTGCCTCCTGGAGAAGGCAGTGGCAACCCACTCCAGTGTTCTTGCCTGGAGAATCCCAGGGACGGGGGAGCCTGGTGGGCTGCCGTCTGTGGGGTCGCACAGAGTCGGACACGACTGAAGTGACTTAGCAGCAGCAGCAGCACTTTACAAAGCCAGCGAGCAAGGCCACCTCCGGGCAGGACAGCCCCGGCAGGTGGGCCCAGGCAGGGCCGCAGGCGCAGGAGGCAGCGTGCTCCTGTGAGATGCTCACCCACTGCACAGAAGGCCCTCTGTCCCCGGAAGGTCCCTCTGGGTGGAGCTGCTCCACCCCTGCTCGGATGTCCCTCCAGCTGCCTGGCTGCCATGTCAGTGGTTCCAGTGAGCTTCCCCCAGCAGAGGGGAGACAGGCCCCCTCAGTGGGGACTGCAGTGCATCTTCCGGTCCAACCCAGGCCCCAGAATCTGCAGGTTTCTTAAATCCTTGCCGTGTGCACAGCACACCTCTCCCCATGACTGCGGTCCGGGGGCGGGGGGCCGGGGGGGTCTCCCGCTCCCTGCCTGTGACACCCTGGACCAGCAGGGCTCCCATTTTTTCATTCTGAGTGGCAGGGGCGTCATCCTTAGAGGCCTCCTGGGGCCACCCTGCCCTGCTGGCACCCAGGACACCAGTGCAGCCGGTAACCGAGGCCCTTGGAGGCTCTTGGCAGGGTCTCCTGTGTGCAGCATCCAGCCCCGCAGCCCCTGGCCCTCCAGGGAACCGCACGTGAAGGCCTGGGGGCGGATGGGCGTCCCGGCTGCAGGCGTCGCCTGGGCCACGGAAATGCTTCTCCCCAGGACAGGGTCAAGGCCCGAGTCCGGCACAGGCCCCGCCTTCAGGCCACGTGCAGGTTCCACGCTTGACGCAGCACCCAGTGGGGAAGGGCCAGGAGGCTGAGAGGCACCCTGTGACCCACTGGCCGCCTCACTCACACACACACACACCCCCACATGCAGGGCAGAGAGAACAGCCAGCCACACAGCGACAAAACAGGGCACAGCCAGACGGCCCCGACCCCGACCCTTTCATCGGACAGGGCAGCGCCCACAACCGCCCCGGGGAGCTGTGGCGGGTCCCACTGTGCAGCGGCCGGCCTGCTAGGCGCCCTTCCCTGCCCTTGTCCCGTGAAGCCAGAAAGCCTTAGGGCTGACAGGCGATGAGGAAAGGTCTCCTAATGGGTGCCGCACCTTCCTGCTGAAATGGAGGCAAAAGACGCCACTCCTCAGGCGGCATGGTGACGTAGCGGGACTGGCTTCTGGCCACCCCCGCCCCTCTGTGCCCACCCGCCCCTGGCCTGGCAAGGCGTCCGCTCTCTGCCGGCACGCTGGCCCTCAGACGCCCTGCTGTGGTTTAGGTGTCTCCGTCTCTCTCCCCAGAGACCAGGTCCTCGTCTGCTTTGTGGTCAGACTTGTAACGGTTTTCTCTGTTGCTGCCGTTTCAGAGGCCCCGAGGTCATAAGCACCGTCTCAGGTACACGGAGCACGACAGTCACCTTCACCGTCCGCCCTGGGACCTCCCAGCCCATCACCCTGCAGAGCCGGCCCCCGGACTACGAGAGCAGGAACTCAGGACCCAGACGCGCCCCCAGCCCTGTGGTCTCACCAACAGAGCTTAACAAAGAGGTCCTGCCCGCCCCCCTGCCTGCCGCCACTGCGGCCCCCTCACCCACCCTCTCGGATGTCTTCAGCCTTCCGAGCCAGCCCCCGCCCGGGGACCTGTTTGGCTTGAACCCAGTGGGACGCAGCAGGTCGCCGTCCCCCTCCATCCTGCAACAGCCAATCTCCAATAAGCCTTTTACAACTAAGCCTGTCCACCTGTGGACTAAACCCGACGTGGCAGACTGGCTGGAAAGTCTAAACCTGGGTGAACATAAAGAGGCCTTCATGGACAATGAGATCGACGGCAGCCACCTCCCAAACCTCCAGAAAGAAGACCTCATAGATCTGGGCGTGACTCGAGTCGGGCACAGAATGAACATAGAAAGGGCTCTCAAACAGCTGCTGGACAGATAAGGGTGGCTGCTCCTCGCCGCCACAGACTCCTTGTTATAAATAGAGATGGGCTTGCACGGAGATGATTGGATGGTGAGCGCCAACCCCGCTCTGCGGGCTGGTCTCCTGGGGACCCAGAGAAGCGTGTGTGTCCGTGGCGTGGCTGAGCCGAAGGCCCCGGCTCTCTGTGTGGGCTCCTTTGGGCTGTTTCTGTCAAAGAAGGGACCGGGGAGGGGTCCTTCCAAGGTGGAGAGGGACGCGTGCGCAGCCTGCCTCCTGCGTGCCGGCGACCTCGCCGCGCCTGGCCCGCGCGGGCGCCATGCTCCAGCAGGCGGGCGCCCCCGCACTCTAGACACATACCTCCCGCGGCCTCCCTGCGCGCCCGGCAGCCCCGGCCTGGCGCCAGGGCCCTCCTCCATCTGCGGCCTCTCGAGGGCACGCGGTGCTCACGCGCTCCTTTTCTTTCCTGGACGTGGCTCCCAGCGAGATGCCCACAGACGTGCATACCCGGTGCCCTTTCTGGAAGGTGGAGAAGCGTCTCCCCTTTTCTGAGGATCCTTTCCCGCCCCTCTGATGTGCACGCGTGCTTCTCTGGCCTGTTGAGGCTCTTGGCAGTGATGGGTTGTTCTGAATGGGATCGTGCCCAGCTTTGCTTAGCTTTCCTTCTTTCTGCAAGTCTATTAGCATAATTCCAAAGTGGCCAAACAGATGTCACGTGGAGTTAGTCGAAGCACAAAGTCACGATTCCAGGGCGGAGGGAGGCCCGGCTGCCCGCGTGCGGCTCCAGGGCCAGTGTGTCCCTGGGTGGAAGCAGCTGTCAGCCAGGAGCGGCTGTCCAGGAGCGTGGGAAGGGGCTTCTCTGCCTTTCAGCATTCTTTAAATTGAAAGGTGTGTTGAATTCTGCAGACCTCGGAGCAGGTGAGCATCCACTCTGACACGCAGGACGACACAAGGTCCGTGGTGCGCATGGCTGCTGCGGGATGCTGGGGGGTGGGGGGTGGGCCCGGCCCCTCCCAGCTCTGAGCCCCACCGAGGGCAAGCATCACTGCTGAGACAGCCCTTTCGTCCTCTGAGGCCAGGGAAGACGGTACTGAGGGGCCTTCCCCCTTTTCCTCTGAGTGTCCAGGAATCCCACCAGCTTGTCTTAATAGTACAACAGGTTTTCAGAAAACCCAGTGGGCGTGGCACACAGACAGGACCCAGGGCGAGGGTGCAGAGAGATGAAGGAAGGGCCAAGCAGGGAGGGCTCGTGGGCGGCAGTCTGGGCGTGGGCAAGGCTCTCCTGGGCCTTGCACCCTCCATTCCCCCAGAGCCCCCTTCCTTGCGACAGTACCTCTGATTTCCACGGGAGGTCGCAAGCGGCACCCAAGTCACAGAACACCCAGTCAGGAGTCAGCACGTCCTCCCACATATGGAAGAATGTCAAGTTTTTGGCTTTTATTATGATTTCAGAACTAGCCTAGCCCATCTCTAATTATAAAAACATAATTTTTTTTTCCTTTTTTTCTTTATGCTCACAATCAAGTGTCTGATTAGGTCTGGAACAGCTCTAGAATGAACACGTAAAATTTAGCAATTTAAAATCTTTCTTTACTGCAAGTTTAAATAGTTGTACAGATAGTTTATAAGCACAATATTTTAAGGGAAAAAAAGTGGCTGGTCTACTAGGCAGCCTTTGTGCCACTTCAGTGCTAGAAAGTTAAAGAAAAACAAACTTTTGTGATTTAATACTACTATTTCTGTGGAATAATTATAAAAGTACGACCTTTTTAAATCAACCTTATTGGATGCATCGGAACCAGCAGAGCTGTGCTATATTTTCTATCTTTGCTAGAACTTCAACGTCGAAGGACAATTATTTCTTCAAAAGTGGTTGTAATTCATGATGCAGCAGTTTTCTGCAAAAACACACACAGTCACCACACAGAGTTTTTCCAGCCCCATGTCCCTGAATTGGAAATTGAGTTTGGGGCCTTCTGTTCCAAAACCTGTTGCAGGTCAATCTTGGTATTTGAATGAAGTCAATTTAATATTAAGGTGTTTTACTTCCATGTACTTTCGATTTTTCCATCATGAGATGAATATAATCCCAGAGAAGTTTCAAGCCAAGATACTACGGGTGGCCTGCTAAGGCTGCTGACAGTTCGGAAAGCATAAGATGGTGACTTGGCCCTTATCTGTCTTCCCTCTGGTGATGTTGCGAAACCCAGTAAGCACAGCGCCCCACCACGGCTCGTTTCTCCTTTGCCGGTCTCACCTCTCTGCTCAGTGCCAGGCAACACGCTAGACAGGATGAGAGTGAAAGGAGCCTCGGGCAGATGGTACCCAACGGCAGCGTGGGGCGTTGGGGTTGGCTGGACGTGGGCAGCCAGGAGGTGAGGCTCGGCTGCTACTCCCTTAGAGAGACTTCCGAGTCACATGCAACTGACCAGAAGCAAGCAAAGCTGACCGCGTTGGTGGTTCACACTCTCACTATAGAGAAGTAACAGGACCCATCAGAACCTGCACTGATCAACAAAACACTTGCCAAGATGAATCGGTCTCTAGCTCTCTCCACCGGATTTGCTACAGAAAGCAATAGTTCCTCATTTGACCCACCGCCCACTGTTCTCCCCCTTGAAACACGTCAGGACCAGGCCCTACCCCACGCCCCTCTTCAACGGTGAAACAGATGTTAAACTGCTCATATAAAGATTATGTTAATACTTATTCCAGGTTTTAAAAAGATCCACTTTTGTTATATACTGTAATTTAAATAAATTGCATTTACATGCCTAGTTTCTGTAATATTGTGTATACAAAACCAAAATTGCTCAAGATGTAAATTATGTATACCTGCCAAGATACCTTCTCCAGGGTGTCTGCACATTTTAAGTTAATCCATAATATAAAAATGACTCAACGTGACTGTTGATTTGCTGAACTTTACATATCACAAAGTGAATCATTTGTGATACTTTAGTTAATAAAATGGTGATTTTTTTCGAGTTATTTAACAAGCAAGCATTACCCAGGGTGATCGGGCAATGACTGTGTGGACCACAAATACTGGTTTTTCCCATTAACAAAATTTTCGTTTTTTTAGAAACTAGTATGTTTCACACTATAGTTTGTGTAACATGTGTTCGCATTATCTATGTTTCTGTTACTTTTGTGCTTTTATTCTTTTTAGACCTTATTAAAAACATAAAAACAAGCTCCTGTAATTTGCACTTTCTCCCAATTCTTAACATCTCTTGTATGGCAACCAAAATTACTGTAAAAAGAAAAAATAAATATACTATTGCACTAAGGTTGTGGTTCTGATTGCAAACAGTGAGACCTTCCTGAATTAAAAAGTTGCCAAGCTTACAATCCAGCCACTTGACCTCTATGAAACTGACCAGATAATATCTGCCCAAAGAGTGAAAATCCTTTCAGTGAGCTCCTCTGCCTTGGTTCCATCTCCTGCAAGTTTTCTCACTGTACAGGTGGAAACGAGCATTATTTTAGAACCACGAGAGCAGCACCACGGACGTCTGTGAACACTGCTGTGAGGGAGCCGAGGCCCGGCTCTCCTGTCTGAGATGGATGCAGAAGGGCGTGGCGGGAGAGCCAGGTGCAGACCTTGCTCCTCAGAGCAGAGGATCGCGCACACCCACAGCTGGCTGTCTCCTTGCTGCCGGGCACGCAGGCTGGGCAGCCTCTCTGGCTGACGCAGAGCCAACCAGATTTTTATGAACAAGTGTGCACTAAGGCTTGGGGCAAGAGAACGTGTCTTCCGTCAGAGAACTGAGCCAAGAAGACATGGGCTATTCCTTCCACTGTAGGGAAGCATATTTTAAATATTGAACCTCTTCTTAGGTCTCATCAGTGAAAACTCACGGTCTTTAGTTCTGGAGCAGTTTCTTCTGCTCTGGCACATTCTCCCCTTGAACAGCAGCCACCATTTCTATGTCAATGCCAAATTCTCAGCCTCGGTGAATCTTCTGTAGTTTACGCTCCCCGAGGTCCACCTGCTACACCATCCAGTGGTTCCTCTCAGATCTTCACCGCCCCCCAGCCCCACTGTCCAATGGCTTCTTCCAGATAAATGTATCCGTCTGTCTTGTTAAGGAAAAAATAGATACTGGAAGACTTTTTCCGTTTATTTGTACTTTACCTGAGGCATTTTAATAACCAGTAAACTGGGACGTCTTGTGTATTTGTAGCGATCCGTGTACACACGCAACAAGGCTTCAGTCCCACGGCCGCCACGTGCCCAGGCAGCCGCGTGCAGATGGGCCTGCCCCGGCTTTGTGGGCAGATGGGCGATTCCAGACCGGCTTCTCAGACTTCAGCGGATCCGATCACTTGTTTTTAACCCACGCTGTACCAGTGCTTTTGTTTCTTTCCTGTTCCTGTAACATGTTTCTGCAGTTCAGTCTTTACCGCATTATGTTTAAAATTACAACAATCATTGTCCATTGCTTCTCTGGAACTCTTTGTTTATAGAAATTCTGAAATTTTACTATGAGCCTTCAAATAAATACAGAAACAAAAAAGAGGAAAAAAAGTAAAGTGTGTGCCTTGGGTGTTTTGAACCTGATCTGCATAAAACCACATTGTATTCAAATGCTGTATATTTAATGAGAGGGTAAATACACCTTCAATGTATTAATGTAGCTGATAAAATAGTTCTAGTGCCTTGGTTTCTGAACTGAGAAGCCCCTATCAATGCACAAAGAAAAGCGAAAAAACGACTCAAGAAATGAAATGTTGAGAAGACCTGGACATGACTCTAGAGCCTTTCTCATCGTAAGACTGTGGAATATACACAGTCATTTAAGTTAAAAATAAACAGAAAATTGAAATAAGACTGTGTTATCAATTAATTTTCCATTAAAAGTGCTCTCTGCTATACTATTTTCAGTATTTTCATTTAGTTAAAAATACAAAAACATGGTTGAGAATTTGCAAGGAAAAGAAAACGACATCTGTGAGACCTATTTCCCCATGTTGTGTCGCCCCCCAGTGGTCCTTGTTGGTAATGCTTATCCAGTCAGCAGCACCTCCATCATCTCCACATTTTGTTAAAAATAAAAATGCTTGTTTTTAATGACTGAAGCCACTCATCACAGAACTTTTTGTAAGTTCTGTAAGAACACAGAATTTTTTGTAAGCTACAGGCATGGCAACCAACACACAGTCTGTTTTTTTAAAACTGTGAGAAGTCATCAGACTATTCTCAAGGCCATGGTCTCCACTTCCTCAGTTAAAATGTTAAGCTCCCCCGCACAGCCTCAGTCATCTTGGAAGATGGGTCTGAGGTGTACAAAGCGTGTCAGGAACCACCGCCCCGCCTGGAACTAGATTAATCCCAGCATGAGTGGAAGTCCGCAGGGCGCTTCCACCAGGTCAGAGCAGCAGCAGCCTCATCTTCAGGGACCCTCGGCAAGCCGGCCAGACCCTCCCAGAGGCAAGGCAGATGCCGCGTGCTAGGTCCACAGCACGTCTCTGGGTTCTTCTGCCCCGTGTCTGGGCTTTTTCACCTGATAAGATCATCAGCGGTGCTATTACCAGGCCAAGGCCCACCAGATATGCAGATTTTTCATCTCAATCCACAGATGTAGCCCACATCTGAGACTCTGAAGGGGGTGGTCGGGGATGGCGGCCAGGTTTCTTAGGCGGCGATACTGCACACACCACTGTGGCCTCTGCTGGAGGTGTTCTTGGACTCCTGCACAAAGAGGGGGCGAGCCAGTGACCACGGCCGCTAGGCAGGGCAGGCAGGCAGGCCCTATGTGAGATGGAGCCCTGGAAACGGCCAGGTCTGCAAGACAGAGCAGGGACATCTGACCACTCACCTGTACCTGGCAGTTTGCAACCTGTCCCGATGCCCCGACACCTCAAGTCCTCCTGCCACCACCCACTCAGAGTCTTCCGTGCCAAGGGGCTTAAACAGAATTCAGTGTGTTCTTCAAACCCCACAACTCAAGAGAGCAGGAGGGGAACACGGTCCTGGAAACAAAGCACAAGGCAGAAATCAGTGATCTCCAGGCACGATCCTGAGAGGGAGTGTAGCGCAGCCACCTGGAAACTACCGTCACTCTCTCTGTGCCAGGGACCACTCAGAGCACTGCACGCACCGAGTGTCTCACAGCACTGAGATGGGAACAAACAGCCCCATTCCACAGATGAGGAGACTAAGTCTCATCAAGGTCCACAGTGAGCACAGGAGGTGCGCTAGAGCTTCCTCAGCCAAGGCCAGCTGTAGGAAAGAACCCAAGGAGCACTGCTGGTGCCAGGAGCCACCCCTGACGACAAGGACACATCACTCTGCTCCCCTCCAAATGCCTCTGTGAAGGGCCAGCGGCTCAGGAGGCTCGGCGAAGTGGGGGCTCCTCCCAGCTGAATCGCTTGGGGTCATGAAAAAGGGACATTTAACTCAAAGGGAATCTGGCTCCCTCATTCCCTCGGCTAGAATCAGGGAAGCCTGGACCTCAGGATCCCAGGTTTTCACAGACATGATATTCGTAAAATGACCCCTGGCTTAGAGATGGGTAACACCTGGCTTAATTTCCACCAGAATCGCACAAGATGAGTATTGCAAAGCTGGTTATCTCCTTTACCCAGCTGGAGACGGAAGCTCAGAGAAATCAGAGGCCATGTCCAGTGGAGTCCAGCAGCTGGAGACTGAGTCCTACCCAGGAAGCGACCCGGCCATCCTCCCGTGAAACTCTCCTGCCCCTGGCCTGAGCTACCACAGCTCTTCCCAGTGTGCTCTTCTGCGGCCCCTGTCAGTCCACGCCACCTTCTGCAGCTTGCAACTGCAGGTTCCTGGCTGACCAGCATCTGACCCCCACGACAGAGTGTCTTCCACCCTCTGCAGCCCCCTTCTGCAGTGAGAACTGGGGCAGTCCCTCCCTCCCCCTCACAACCTCCTCAGTGGCAGAGAAGAAAGCCAGCTGAACGAAAGATGAGATAAGGAGTCAAGAAGCCACACAATGAGTTTGAAAAGGAGTCAAACAGGCCCCACCACTTTGAAGCTTCACAGAAACCAAAGGCAGGGAGCAGCAGCTGCCTCCCCGCGGCCTTGGCGCCTGCCATCTGGGCAAGCTAAAAATAAAGGCTCCATTTTCCAACAAGAGTTTATAAATGTGACTACAAAGGCCCTGATAAAGACATCAAGGCCTTGGGAAAACTGCAGGGCCTGAAACCTTTAGCACCCCACCAGTACACCAGGAAAGCCCAGCTCTCCCTCTCCCAACAGGCGCCTGTGACCGGCTTTTTCCGGCAGCAACCAGGAGAATGGAGCGTAGAGAGCATGGCTCTTCATGGTGGGAGAAAGGGAGGCCTTAAGACAGGATCTAGCACAGAGCGCGGGCCCCGGTGTACTCACGGAGGCCACACAGAAACGGCCACACCAATCCCAGCTCTGCCTACAGTGGCCGAGTGACTGGACCCCGCATCTCTCCCCGTGGTCCCTTCCTGCTCACCTTGCTCCCCACCACACTCCCACCTTAGGGCTTCCTCCGTACCTGCTGAACCTGGAAGGTGTTCTTCCCCTATCTTTGCACGGCATGGACCACCTGGTTGAGAGTAGAAGCACCCTGATCACACGGTCACCCCTCCCCGTCTTCTTTGGTAACACTTCAGACCGCCTCAGATGGGCTTATTAAGGGACTTGACGATCTGCAGCCCCTTCCACGAGGAAGACACGAGCTTTGCCTATCTCAAGCTGTTGCCCGGGCAAAGGCAGTGTCTACAGAGACAGCCCCTCCTTCTTCTTGGGCCTCAGGGCCCACCGCAGAGGCAGCCAGCCACCCTGCACGCCAGAGAAGCTGCCGTCTGGTCCTCAGTTCAGTTCACTTGCTCAGTCGTGTCCAACTCTTTGCGACCCCTCAGGTACCTGGCAACGACGGAGACCTCCCCCTGAGCCTCTAGGGACTCCTCCTGAGCCCCGCCTCCCCAACCCACGCCCGTCTTCTGGTCCCCTGATCTGGAAAAGTCCTTGGAAGGTTCCCCTAGGCCCATCCACCTATCTGCGCCTCTTGGCATAACCGCCTGCGGCCCTGCCACCTCCAGGAAACCAGGCACCTCCTCCGTCCAGAGCTTCGCACCTGTCAGGTCCTGCCCCAGGCAGAAACGAGAGCCAGCCCCAGGGGCAGGCGGCGGGTGGCACCAGTGAGGAGAGAGACACTTCCCGAATCCCCTCACCAGCGGCCAAGCAGGCCGCCCTGGGCACACACCGGGCTCTGTCGCCTCCTGGCCTCGCCCTCCCCCGCCTCGGGCTCGCCACCACAGGCAGCTGGAAAGCGCCAGCACCACGGGCCCGCTCCGGGTGACCGCAGGCACGGCGAATCTCCCGGCACCGGGCGCTCGGAGGACTTCCCTCAGTTCCCAGCTTCCGGAAGAAGGCGCCCGTCCTGCCGTCTGCTTGCAGAGAGGCGGACCACGGAGGCGGCGGCGGGTGGCGAGGCCTGCGCCCTCCCTGTGCGCCCCCAGGCAGCCCCGGGAGCTGCTGCCCGCCTCTGTGTGGGAAAGGGCAAGAAAGCGCGGCGCAGAGGGTCCACGGGAGCCAGGCCGGGCTTCGAGGGACCTCGCACGCCATCCTGGCAGCGGCCCGCACCCCTGCCGCCTGAGGCTTGGCCGGCGTCGGAGCTGCCTCCAGCTGGGGACGCCTGTGCCCACGGTCCTGGGCCTCAGCGCAGCCAGCTGAACTGTAGCCCGGACCCACAGCACCACCTCACTGTCCGGCTCTCCGGCGGCGAGCTGAAACCCGGGCAACGCGCAGAGGACGCTGGGCCCTCGGGCCACGTGCACCACGTGCACCACAGGAACCAATCACTACAGGCAAAGGGGCCGCGGGGCACGTGGCCCACTTGGACCAATCAAGATGGGTTAAAAAACCGCGGGGACACGTGCCCTGCTTGGACCAATCAACGTTGGCAAAGCGACAGCTGGTCACATGCCCATAGGGACCAATCATGATTGGCAAAGAAGCACGGCTTCACGTATAGCCCAACCGAAGCAGGCAGGGCAATTTCTGACCAATCCGGAGGCAAGGAGGCGGGCTGTGGGCGAGGCAGCCCCGCCCACGAGGACCCTGACTCCGGAAGTTGTAGACATGACGGCTGCTGCGGGGCCTCGGAGCCGGCCCTGGAGGAAACAAGGAGAGCGGCTACAGAAACGCAGAGCTCACCCTGTCTGCCTTTCCTCAGAGAGGCCCATGTCCGCCCTGACATGTCCCCGCACCTACTCTGAGCTGCCGGGCCGGGGAGGCAGCTTTGTTGTGAAGCCCAGGCACCCGTGGGACTCCGCTGCTTTTCCATCGGGAGCCCGCCACTGAGGGTCATTGTCTTAATAGACTTGCTGTTTGGAGTTTCAGGACTTCACCACCACAGTGCGTGCATGCGGAAAAAGAATTACCGGAGTCTGCCACCATACCTTCCTTATCTAGGCGATTACTGCCTTCTCTTTTTATTGCCACACTGCGAAGCCTGTGGGATGACAGCTCCCTGACCAGGGATGGAACCCGGGCCACGGCAGCAGCAGCCCAGAATCCTAACCACTAGGGCACCAGGGGACTCCCTTACCTTCTTTCTGATCACGAGGAGACGCGCTCGCCCTGTACCGCTTCCCTTTACCGCAAGCCTTTCTCACAGGGTTGCAGTGTCACAGCTCTTAGTCATGATGGTGGTGCAGTATCCTTCCTGAAGAATAAACTTACCCCCAACCCTCCAGCTTTGCAGCAAGGTACCATGTGGCTGCGTGGCCCTGAGTGCATGGCCCACTCTCCCAGGGGGCGCTGCGATGCCTCTGAGGACAGCCCATCTGGCCATGCCTAATGCCCAGAAGGAGGGGCACCCCCATCCTGAGTCGAGGGACTGGTGGTTTTGTCCTGGGCGCCCGCCCCCCGCCCCCAACCATGTTCACTGTCCAGGATGGGACCTCCTCATCTGAGAACCAGCTGCCCTATTCCCCCCTGCACCAATCACTAGTCACTGAACAAAGCAACCTCTGGGCTTCTCAGTGTTTCCATCTGAAATATGGGCTGACAATCCCTGCAGCCCAAGGAACTCTGGGGGCAGATGAGGTCCTGCATTGCAACCCCATGGACTGCCTACCACGTTTCTCCATTCATGGGATTTTCCAGGCAAGAGTACCAGAATGAGTTGCCATTTCCTTCTCCAGGGGATCTTCCTGACCCAGGGATCAAACCCAGATCTCCTGCATTGCAGGCAGACGCTTTACCTCTGAGCCACCAACACAAAGAATGTATTTAAACAAACACAGGCTGAATTATCTTTTTAATCAGGAAGTTAAAATACATGTGGTACAAAACCCAAAAAGGGTAGGGGAAGGACAGAGAAGAACGAATTGAGAAATAGCATTGACATATATACTGTCGTGTGTAAAATGCGATAGCTGGGCAAAGCTGCTATATAACACAGGGAGTGCAGTCTGGCACTCTGTGATGACATAGAGGGATGGGATGGGAGTGGGGAGAGAGGCTTAAGAGGGAAACGGTACATATACATGTATGACTGATTCATATTGCTGTGCAGCAGAAACCAACGCAACATCATAAAGCAATTATCCTCTAATTAAAAAACAACAACAAAAACTCAAGAAGAATCATGGAAAAGCATGTCTCCCTGCTCCCCTGGGGTCCCCAGATCCTGGCCCCCACTCTGAAGCCCATTAAGGATTCCCTGGGATTCATTCCTGGCCTGGTGCATACATCCGCAAGCATATGCATATGAATCATTTTAAAAACACGAATATAGCTCACGCTACACACTGCTAGGTAACAGTCTTGCTCTTTTTAAAATTATTATGAAATGTATCAGGCACGGCAAAAGGATGGGGGAGAAAGAGCACCAGAGTTGCCACCCAAATGAAGACACCAAACACTACAGGCATCTCCAAGCCCCCTGGACACCCTCCTCCTGAGGCCACTTCTTTCCTCCCACCCAGAGGTAACCACTACCCTCAAACTTGGTCTGCATCATCTCTATGCATGTTTTTATGTTGACTGCTTGTGTGTGTGTCCATAAACAACATGTAGTGTCATTGCACATGTTGAAGCCTATGTAAACGGTCCCTAATTCAGGCACGATGAACCTGCCGCCTCACACAGGAACGGTGCCCAGCACTCACTCGCCCCCACCTCCGTGTCCGCCACCACTGTCACCCACAGTATGCCGACTCCTGGTCTTCGTGAACTCTGCGGCTGGCTTATTTTTCTCACTATGATTCTTGAGATCCATCAGAGACAACGGGTGTATCGCTAAATCATGCATGTTCAGAGACGAATATTATTTCATTGTATGAATATATAAAAAATGTGCCCATGCATTTGTTGATCCATCTTTAGAGTATTTCCCTTTTATTTTTGGGCTATAAAAACAGTGCTTTCAACATTATGCTCAATGAGAGAAGCCAGTTGTAAATCACCACATGTTTTATGGTTCCATTTACATAAAATGTCCAGAACAGGCAGATCCATGGAGACAGAAAGCAGATTAAGGGCTGCCCAGGAATCAGGGGGAGGAATGGGGCATGACTGATAATGGTATGGGGTTTCTTTGGGAATGATGAACATGTTCTAGAATTATACAGTGGTGATATTCCCATAACTCTGTAAATACACTAAAATCTATAGAATTGTATACTTTTAAGTAGGTGAATTATATAGTAGGCGAATTATAGCTCAATAAATCAATTTTTTAAGGGGAAAAATGCTTCTCTAAATGTAATGTGGGAATCCCAGAGTTGACCTAGGAACAGAAAAGGATGTTTATGGGAGAATTTATGAAATCCAAATAAATCTGTCATTTAGGTAATAGCATGGCAGGAATGCAAATTTCCCAGCTTTAATAAGTGGACCATGGCTAAATAAGAAGTTAATTTTAGGGGCACTTGGTAGACAGTACACAGGAATTCTCCATTTGGATTTACAACCTTTCTGCAAGTCTAAAATGATTTGAAAATTTTAAATTTATTTTAAAAATGTAAAAGGCAGTGCCGCTGGAAACAGCCACGTGCATCTATGCGCACGTGTCCCAGGGAGCGCTCCCCAAGGGCGTGGCTCCCCCGCCCCAGCCTCCACAGAACCACGCTGCCCATCAGCTGCTGTCGGCTCCCCTAAACGATGTTCCACGCCACGTCTGACGGCCACTGTGCAGGGAACGTCGACTCCTTAACGCGCGTGTGTAAGCACACCCACGTTAAATCCACAGAAAGAGAACTGTGGAGCTCACAAGCATCTTATACCTTCTGATTAATAGTTGAAGGGCCCAAACCCCGGGCCCTCCTGGATGGCATCAGGGCACATCCGACAGCCCAGCAGCAGGCTCCATGAGGGAGGCCAGGCCCCCTCTTTGGTGGATTCAAAAGAGAAATTCAAACATAAGTAACACACACGCCTTGTAAGTTAATGCCAAAATTTAAAGAAAGCTGCAGTAAACACTGATTATCTTGGAGGAGGATGAATTAGAAGTTTGGGATTAACAGATCAGATCAGATCAGATCAGTCGCTCAGTCGTGTCTGACTCTTTGCGACCCCATGAATCACAGCACGCCAGGCCTCCCTGTCTATCACCAACTCCCGGAGTTCACTAAGACTCATGTCCATTGAGTCAGTGATGCCATCCAGCCATCTCATCCTCTGTCGTCCCCTTCTCCTCCTACCCATCCTCTGTCGTCCCCTTCTCCTCCTACCCCCAATCCCTCCCAGCATCAGAGTCCTTTCCAATGAGTCAACTCTTCACATGAGGTGGCCAAAGTACTGGAGTTTCAGCTTTAGCATCATTCCTTCCAAAGAAATCCCAGGGCTGATCTCCTTCAGAATGGACTGGTTGGATCTCCTTGCAGTCCAAGGGACTCTCAAGAGTCTTCTCCAACACCACAGTTCAAAAGCATCAATTCTTCGGCGCTCAGCCTTCTTCACAGTCCAACTCTCACATCTATACATGATCACAGGAAAAACCATAGCCTTGACTAGATGGACTTTTGTTGACAAAGTAATGTCTCTGCTTTTGAATATGCTATCTAGGTTGGTCATAACTTTGTTTCCAAGGAGTAAGCATCTTTTAATTTCATGGCTGCAGTCACCATCTGCAGTGATTTTGGAGCCCAGAAAAATAAAGTCTGACACTGTTTCCACTGTTTCCCCATCTATTTCCCACGAAGTGATGGGACCGGATGCCATGATCTTCGTTTTCTGAATGTTGAGCTTTAAGCCAACTTTTTCACTCTCCTCTTTCACTTTCATCAAGAGGCTTTTTAGTTCCTCTTCACTTTCTGCCATAAGGGTGGTGTCATCTGCATATCTGAGGTTACTGATATTTCTCCTGGCAATCTTGATTCCAGCTTGTGTTTCTTCCAGTCCAGCGTTTCTCATGATGTACTCTGCATGTAAGTTAAATAAGCAGGGTGACAATATACAGCCTTGACATACTCCTGTTCCTATTTGGAACCAGTCTGTTGTTCCATGTCCAGTTCTAACTGTTGCTTCCTGACCTTCATACAAATTTCTCAAGAGGCAGGTCAGGTGGTCTGGTATTCCCATCTCTTGCAGAATTTTCCACAGTTTGTTGTGATCCACACAGTCAAAGGCTTTGGCATAGTCAATAAAGCAGAAATAGATGTTTTTCTGGAACTCTCTTGCTTTTTCCATGATCCAGCGGATGTTGGCAATTTGATCTCTGGTTCCTCTGCCTTTTCTAAAACCAGCTTGAACATCAGGAAGTTCACGGTTCACATATTGCTGAAGCCTGGCTTGGAGAATTTGGAGCATTACTTTACTAGCATGTGAGATGAGTGCAGTTGTGCGGTAGTTTGAGCATTCTTTGGCATTGCCTTTCTTTGGGATTGGAATGAACACTGACCTTTTCCAGTCCTGTGGCCACTGCTGAGTCTTCCAAATTTGCTGGCATATTGAGTGTAGCACTTTCATAGCATCATCTTTCAGGATTTGGAATAGCTCAACTGGAATTCCATCACCTCCACATATACACACTACTATATATATAAAATAGCCAGGCAACAAGAACCAACTGTATGGGAACTGTATTCAATATCTTGTAATAACTTACAATAGAAAAGAATCTAAGAAAGAATACATATTTATGTATATATTTAATATACATGTATATATAGATATAGGTATATTTATGTATATATTTAATATGTATATATATAAATATGTGTACATATTATACCTGTGTATATACAACATATATGTACATTATATATATATGTATATGCATGTTATACGTGCATATATAACACATGTATATAACATATATATTGTATGTATACATATAACATATGTATATATAATATAGGGGCTTCCCAGGTGATGCTAGTGGTAAAGAATCTGCCTGCCAGTGCAGGAAATATAAGAGAAGTGGGTTCGATCCCTGGGTCAGGAAGATCCCCTGGAGGAGGGAATGGCAACCCACTCCAGTATTTTTGCCTGGAGAATCCTATGGACAGAGGAGCCTGGTAGGCTACAGTCCTTGGGGTTGCAAAGAGTCAGACATGGCTGAAGTGACTTAGCACTCATATATAGTGTATGTGTGTATTATACATATATATGTGTGTATATATATAACTAATTCACTTTGCTGTATACCTGAAACGCACACAACATTGTGAATCAACCATGGTTCAATACAAGTTTTAAAATACCTCAAACTGTTTCCCAAGGGCAGGAATGGAGGCAGGTCCGCTGCATGGGTCTGGCTCAGGCTCTCAGTCTAGGTGTTGGCCAGGATTGGCTGTGGATGGAGACTTTGTTTCCAAGGCGACACACTCACACACTGGGAGGCCTCAGTTCCTTGCCCCCTTGACCCTCCAAAGCGCTCTTTGGGGAGCTGGGTTCTCTCAAATGATCCAGGACAGCAAGGCAGAAACTGCAGCGTCTCTTGGGTTCTCTGTCTGGAAGTGACACTCTGCCGTTTTCACAGTGTCTATCGTTATGCAGGTCGGCCCGATCCTGTGTGGGAGGGGGCTGCACAGGGTGTGGTACTAGGACACAAGGACCGCCGGAAGCCATCTGAGGCTGGCTCTACAAACATCACTGCACAGTCCAGGGATGAAGGCAGGACTCGAGAAAATATTCCAGCCAATAATATTATAAAGGAGCAGGGTAAAGGGATGTAAGAGGCAACAGGAGGCATTAACATCCTCAATTTAGAAAAAGCACATACCGGGTGAACACAGAAGATGTGGTTCACACACACAACGGACTACTACTCAGCCGTAAAAAGCGAAAGGGAGCCGTTTGCGGCAACATGGACGCGAGCAGAGTATCATACAAAGCGCAGTAAGTCAAAAAGAGCAAAACCAAATACCATATGATATTACTTTTATGTAGACTCTAAAATATAACACAAGCGAACCTACCCACGAAACAGAAATAGAGTCATGGACATAGGGAACAGGCTGGTACCACGGGCGAGGGGAGTGGGGAAGGATGGAGGGGGGGCTGGGAGTTAACAGATGTAAGCTACTACACAGAGAATGAACAAACAACAAGCTTCTACTTGTACAGCACAGGGAAGTATACTCAATATCCTGTCATACGCCAAACGGAAAAGCATTTTAAAAGAACGCGTACGGACGTATAGCTGAATCACTTTGCTGTGGAGCAGAAATTAACACAACGCTGCAAATCAAGTATAACTCAATATATATAAATAAATAAACAGCATCTACAAACACCACACTTACTGGAGGAAGACGGAATGATCTCCTCCTAAGACTGGGAAGAAGAATATACATTCTCAACACAGTGTCAGAAATCCTAGCCAGCACAATAAGGCAAGAAAAGAAACCAAGAGGCATACAGACTGGGAAGGAGAAATAAAACTGTCCCACTTCTCAGATGATACAATGATCCACGTAGAAGACCCCAAGGAATCTACCAAAAAATATTTCTAGAATGTATACAAAACTCAGCAAGGTTGTAGGATACAAAATAATCCTACATAAATCAAACTGTACTTCTATAGACTAGCAGGGAATATACACAATGAAATTAAAAATACAGTGCCATTTATAGTTGTTAAAAAATAAGACACCTTAATGAAACACACACAAGAATTGTATGTGGAAACAAAATGCTGATGAAATAAGTAAAAGAATATCTAAATAAAAGGAAAGAAATACTGCTTCTTCTAATAGAAGGCTCTTTACAGTGAAGATGTCAACTCTCCTTCAATTGATAGATAAATGTAACACATTTCCAATCAAAAGTCCCAGCAAGATTTTTTGTAGCTACAAACAAGATTATTCTAAAATGTGTATGGGAAACAAAGGAATTATAACAGCTAAAACAATTTTGATTAAAAAAGAAGAAAAAAGGGAGAGAAATCGGTCTACCCTATGTCAAGACTCACTACACGGCCCCAGTAATAGAGACTGTGGGGCACTGTTGAGAAGACAGGTAAACAGATCACGGGACAGTGGAGAAGCCCCACATTCTCACCAGAGGGAAGGAAAATTTTTTAGAAATACAAATAATACTGTATTTTGTTTTCTGTAATTTAAATATAAGGGCATCTTTTTTCTTGAGCATACACATGGAAAAAGGTAACCGCAAAATACAAAGGGTTAAATCCCCCAAATTGAGTTTTATTTAAGATTCGTCTGTAAGGACTTTGGTGCTGAGAGGTTAAGTATCATGTGATGTCCGGTGTCTGAAGGATCCTCCCAGAAAACACGAAGCCCGTCTGGATCTGGCCCTGCCTGTGTCTCCACCCTCCCCGTCCACAATGCTGCACAAACGCCTGAGGCTCAGCAGTACTGACGCGCTGTTCACTCAGTGTCTGCCCCGCTGGTCCTTCTGCTCAGAACACCCTGCATCTCTTAAGATGCTGCCCAAGCCCAACCTCATCCCAGAATCCTTCCCTGAGCCCATCGCTCGCTGTCCTCTGGATGCCCCGGGCTCCTATGCCTTTCACGTGGCATCACGATTGTCTATCCCTGTATCTATCCGCAAGCTTCAGGACTGAGACGTACTCTGTCCTTTAAAAAAAAACCATTCACCATTTTAGCATACGATTCAACCAGCACCTCCATCCACCGTCAGCATCTTCGTCACCCCTACAGGAACCCGGTGCCCAGGAGCAGTCCCTCCCTGCTTGCCCTCGTGCTCCAGCCTCTGGCAACCACTAATCTTTCTATGTGGAGATTTACTGCGGCTGCTTCTTTTATCTCTACATTACCAATTCTTGTGAAAAAGGAAAGAATATACAGTCAGCCCTCTCTATTACTGGGTTCCGAATTCTCAGATTCAACCAACCACTGATTGAAAATATTTGTGGGGAAAAAAGTCTGGAAAGTTCCAAAAAGCAAAGCTTAAGTTTTCCATGCACCTAGCAATGATCTACATACCATTTACATCACATTAGGTATCGTATGTAATGTAGACGGGACTTAAAGTATATGGGAGAATGTGCATAGGTTATACACAAATACAACATTTAACATAAGCCACTGGAACATCCACAGATTCTGGTGTCTGCAGAGGTCCTGGAATCAACCCACTGGAAAACCACGGGACCCCCGTAGTAGAGAATCACCACTGCTCAGAGGGAGACCAAGCAGTGCTGCGTTATGACGCCAGCTAGTGGCCAGTGTTAGAACTGTCTTGCTTAACCTCCTTCCTTTCTGTATTCTATCCCCGCCACCTAGGATCCTGTCCAAACTTGCCCTTTCCACCTCCTTTCTTCCATCATTGACCTCCTTTAGGCAAAATCTCCACTGAATATCAAACAACCTCCCCCCTACCCCCCGCACGGATCATCCTACCCTTTCCTTGCGGCAAGGTCTGCTCAAGGTCCCAGGCCTTACTCAGGTCCTCCGTTCCAGCCGCACACTCGCTGGACCCAAGCCCTCATCCCCTGCTCCACGTGCCTAACAACCCCCTAGGCTCTGGGTCCAGGTGCTGACAAACCGATGACCTCGTGGTCATCAGGATGTCAGGACGGCCACATTCTGTTTCTGCTTCCTCTTCTGTTTCATCTTCCCAACCCACAAATGTTCCTTACCTTCTCACAAGCTTCACGCGCCACTGAAAAGACACTTGTTAAAATTAAACGCTGTTCATGTTTTATGGCAAGAGGGTTTTCATAATGTCTAGTCCCAAATATTTCCAGAATTAACAGTCCCTGTTTGAATTTCCCCATGAGCTTCTAAAGAATCATGTGTGTGTAATATTTATTTATTTGGCTGTGCTGGGTCTTAGTTACGGCATATGGCATCTAGTTCCCTGACCAGGGATGGAACCTGGACCCCCCTGCATTGGAGCACGGGGTCAACCCCTGGACCACCAAGGGAGTCCCTCACTTGTGTGTTTAAAAAGGAAGCAAACGAAGAAGGCGAGGAGGAAAGAGAGAAGGGGGCCGGGCCATCCACTGGAAGGAAAATTAAATGTAAGCAACCACCTCATGCGAAGAGTTGGCTCATTGGAAAAGACTCTGATGCTGGGAGGGATTGGGGGCAAGAGGAGAAGGGGACAAGGGAGGATGAGATGGCTGGATGGCATCACCAACTCGATGGACATGATTTTGAGTGAACTCTGGGAGTTGGTGATGGACAGGGAGGCCTGGCGTGCTGCGATTAATGGGGTCGCAAAGAGTCGGACACCGACTGAGTGACTGAACTGAACTGAACAACAAAAATATGTTTTCACTTGTTAGATTGTTAGAGATTTAAAACTTTTACAATATGCATATTTGGCAAAAAGACGAACACCCACTCCTGTGTAAGTTCCGACTCTACTGCAACCCCATGGACTGTAGCCCACCAAGCACCTCTGTCCATGGGATTTCCCAGGCAAGAATACTGGATTGGGTTGCCATTCCCCTCTCCAGGAGATCTTCCCCACCCAGGGACAGAACCCGTGTCTCCTGCATTGGTAGGTGGGTTCTTCACCACTGAGCCACTAGGGAAGCCCCCTGTGTAAGCTAGGTCAAACCTATTTGGAGGGAAATTTCATACTCGACTCAGTCAATCAATTGGGAATTGTGTTTGCAGTTACAACAGGTACTGGGGAAAACAAAAAAACATGAGCTGTGAGATGAGTTTGACTCAGGTTCTTACTGAACCACAGTCTGGAGACAACCTCCTAGACAGCTCTGAGGAATTGCTCCAAGGGGCAGGAGAAGCAACCAGTGTGTTTACGGATGACTAGAAAATACACGCAGCCAAGTTACAGCTTAGTAAAAGCGCACTGCTGGGAATCCCCTAGGGCTCCAGAGGTTCGAGCCCAATGCTTTCACTGCCAGGGACGCACGTTTGATCCCTGCTCCAGGAACTAAGATCCCTCAGGCCACAGGGCAAGGCCAAACGTATTTTTTAAATAAAAAAAGTCCCTGTTGGCCATGACAACAGGTATCTCAGTTAATAATTTCAGCGTGTTTTTCTCCTACATATGGGAAGATGTAAGAATCTGGGTTCATTAAAACTTCTCTGAGGCATCTACCCACCCGAGGGGCCTGTTTTTCTAGAGTACAGAGAACTCTTGTTCCTTGTCCTCGATTTCCTCAGGTGCCCTGTCCATCAGCACCTGCGGGGACTAAAGACTTGGTCCTCGTAGGACAGGATGGTGGGCAACATTCTTTGCCTTAGTTTATTTCTCTCATTAAAAAAAGAAAAGCACTGAAGCAAGCAAGACTGGTGTGGCAGCTCCATTTTCTGCTCCGCCATGCTCCGAAAGTGCCTTCACAGTGCCTCACGGTCTACAACAGCGGGCAGAGCTCCTGCCACCACTCTCATAGCCCTAACTGCAGAAAGGAGAAACGGGAATGGGGACTGCCTGCGAATGGGCACAAGCTCAAGGCTTCGCCTCGAAGAATCACTGGCTGAGGGGCCACCTTTGACCTGAAGCCACTTCTCACGTTCACACCACAGCAGCCTGGCTCCCTCACTCAGTCACTACATCAGCTGCAGACCGCGGATCCAGCACCTTCCGGGAGCATGATACGGGCCTCATGGGGGAGGGGAGGGAAAATAAGAACCCTGCTCTTCAAAGACAGCTGGACTTCACCCCAGGCCCCCACCATGGACAGCAGGTTAGCTCCCTGTGGCTGCCATATGAATGACCTCAAGCTTCCTGGACCAGAACAGAAGTCTATGACCTTACGACTCTAGGTCAGGATCTGGGGGAGGTCTCAGAAGCTAAGATCAACTTGTAGGCGGGCCTCCTGCCCGCGGGAGGCTACAGGAGTGAACCTGTCCCTTTCTGCCTTTTCTGGTTTCTAAAGACTTCCCCATTCCTTGGCTCGTGGCCCCTGCCTCCACCTCCTAAGCCAGCACCGGCGGGTCGAGTCCTTTCCCACGTCATCACTCTGATTCTAAAGTCTGTTATCTGCCTTTTCCAATTTAAAGACCCCTGGGATTACCCGAGGCCCACTGGACAAGCCCCACCCAAGGCCAACCCATTAGAGACCTTACTTGCCCTTGGCTATGTAGGGTGACAGTCACAGGCTCCTGGGACTGGCAGATGGACATCGGCGGGAGGTCACCATCCTACACACCTGAGGGTTATCAGACCTGCAGAGATGCTCACACACAGCCCACCCCGGAGGGGGGCTTCCCTGGTGGCTCAGACAGTAAAGAATCCGCCCGCAAGGCGGGAGACCTGGGTTCAATCCCTGGGTTGGGAAGATCCCCTGGAGGAGGGCCCATGAGACAGTGTTTCTGTTTGTAACGGGAGGTTTAATTAAAGAGAAAATACTGACGTTAAATTCTGAGACAGTGTGTGTCAGCTGGAAATCTCTACAGCTCATGAACAGCAACTGAGTTCTCCTGGATGACTGGTTTTTTTCTTCAGAAATTTAACAAACTTATTTGGCTGCGCCAGTTCTTAGCTGTAGCACATGGATCCGTGTTGCCGCACGCAGGGTCTCAAGTTGCGGGATCCTCCATCTTTGTTGGTCGAGGCAGGCAGGATCATTTTTAGTTTCAGCACTGGGGGGGCGGGTGGTCCTAGATTCCTGACCAGGGATTGAACGCGGGCCCCTAAACTGGGAGCCTGGAGTCTTAGGCACTGGAGCACCAGAGAAGTCCCCTGGATAGTTCTACATGTAACTGAATGAGCAGTATCACAGCCGATAGTGGGGAGGAAAGCAAGCTTCCTGCCCAACCTACTCCCACCGGCTATTTGCCTATTTCCCCTTCCACTGTCATGTCCACAGTCGTAGACACAGAGTTTGTCTTCCCAGGGGAGAACAGACAGGTCAGAAAAATATCCAAAGGGGTGATGGAAAAAAAAAAAAAATAGGCTTTAAAACACGCGTCTGAGACGTTAAGATCAGGGCATCCTAACATCTCAGGAAAAACCAACTCCTAAACTGAGCTGTCATGTCTCACCGCTAAGATGCCCACGGCTTCCCCGTCAGAGGACCCTTAAGGTGTATCCTGGCGCAACACTCCAAACTCCAGCCCCCGGACCCCCGGTCTGGGAGGCAAGAGGACAGCTTTTATTCCTGTTTTCTGTGGAAGAAACTGGTCAGCCAGGCAGTACACGGAACAGAACATGCACGTGGCATGTTGAGGCCGGACCAGCAGAATGAGCTGCAGCAGAATGAGCTGTCCTTCCTGGAGAGCCCCCACCTGCCCGCGGGCTCTGTGGTCAGCAGGCCACACAGACACAGCCAAGACACATCTGCTCCTGCTGACCCTCGCCTTCCTCACGGTCTGCCCACACCCCATCGTGGGGAGATCTCCCCGGCCCATTTCTCCAGGACCAGCGCCCCCTGCAAGCAGCTGTGGGCAGAGCAGCCCAACCTCCAGCACCGTGGCCTCCTGTCCGGACCCCACCCCGAGCCATGGGAGGAGGGCCGGGCTCGCCCAGACCGGGATCCTGTGCGCAGAGCCGGCCAGGAGGCAGCACCAGTGTCCAGAGAGCACTGGGGGGGCCTGGCGTCACCCTCAGGTTTGAAGGGGTCAATGAGCCGGCTCAGCAGAGCCAGAAGGTTCCATAGGCGGCCTGGCAGGAAGAAAATGAGCCCAGGTGACCCCGGCTTCCAGCCCCACCTCCAACGCCTGTGAACGCCCAGAGGACCCAGGTAAGCTCCTGCCAGATCCAGAGAGACAGGAACACGATGGCAGGCAGCCAGGGCCGACTCCTCAGTTCCTGAATTTTCAGAGAGCGCCACTCTAACCATGGACCAGCCCCGGCTGACTCAGCAGCTATCTTCCTCCATTTGTAGCTTGCAGACAAAAGGCAGTCCGCCAGGCAAGGGTCCTCGGAGGGGCTGGCTGCTCTGACACACAGCTCGCCCAAGAGGGCACATGGGCCCCGGGGGCAGGGGAGCTGACCTTCCATAGGCCTCGAGGTTTTCAGTGGCCACATGAGCTGCCCACAAGGGGAGACCTGCCTCCTGCCTTGGAAACTGGAGGGGCTGGGTGAGCACAGTGGGCCCCTGCCCCGTTGGGGACTCCAAATCAGAAACCGACAGGACCAGAAGCAGATCGGGGCAACCAGGATGTGTCGTCGGAACGTGTCCCGCGGCCACACCGCACTCTCCCCGACCCCGTCCTCCCGTGCCCCGCCTCCAGGCCCGCCCACCCTCCTTCCTGAAGGGGCCTTACTGCGCCCCAGGAAAACGATGCCTTTGGCTACCCTGCAACCACCACTTGACTCACTTTGAGAACTGTAATTCAGAAATGAGTTTTAAACATGGCATTTTCTATCTTGCATGGAATCCTTGTGCAAATAATTGACAATTAGAGAGTTAAAACATTTCAACTTCTAAAAAAAGTACCCTTTAAGAAGTGTGCCTCTTCAAAAGGGAACCTGGTTGCTCTGGAGCTGATAAACACCAGGCTTTATCCTGCTGGGAGCTGACAGCCAGGCCGACCCCCACCGGAGAATAAAGAGACCACATGTAGAGCGACTCGGCAGCAAGTGGGTCAAAAAAAGTTTATTTTGAATATTTAATTTAAAAAAACCATACCTATAAGGTGTGCTACAGAAACTTAGATACAAGGATTGCATATAAAACCCAACCTAACCGTGGTAAAGCAAATGCACTTCAGGAAAGAAAACGCATCCCTTGTGGTCACTGAGGTCCCAACACCCGAGCAGTTCCACAGGGTCACTCGGGAGGCTGCTGAGCAGGCCTCCCAGCCCCTCCCGGGGGACGGGCTCCCCACAGCAGCCCAGGAGAGCTCACGCTTGTTCGCTTCACATTCTCAGGCAAGTCGATCTGTTACATTTTGCTGTCGTTTAACACACTATTTTGGCAGAAAGAGTACTGCTCCCTTCATGGGAAGCGTTTCTGCGGTTCCCCGGGGGAAGGGACCTGCCTTCCCGCAACATCCAGGACAAGAGGAGAAAGGCGGGGCTTTGCGAAACCTAGCAACCACTGCAGGACTTCACAGCAGGAGCAGCGCCTCCACTCGACCAGAACGCTCCAGTGCTTTCTAGAGCTTTCCCGCAATGCTAACTTCCCATCAGGCCCTTCCCTCTTTCTCCAAACCCCCCAGGACCAGGCCCCCACCACAGGGGTGGTCCTGCCTCCCGACAGCGGGGCACGGACAACCCGCACTCGGGACTGAAGGTCACCCGAGTGGCTCCACGCCACAGTCGATTTGGCAAAAAAAGAAAATGCCTTAAATGCATAAAAACAATCAGCGGGTCCTCCAAGAAACATGATTACAATATATTAGCAAGTTCTGGGGCGTAAACATTTCCAAAAGCATCAGCAGAAGTATTAAATAGAAAAGCAGGAGTGCACACGCCCCTCCTCACCCTAAGAGGCGGCAGGCCTGGCGCGGCCGTGGCGGGGGCGAGGTGCCTACTGCCGCAGCTCCACGTAGTTGGCGGGGAAGAGCCCGTACCTCCCCTTGCACAGCCCGCGCCACCAGCCATCATCAATCATCTCGATGTTGGTGATGATGTCGTCGGGGTCAAAGGAGATCTCATCGTCGCCCGCTGCGGAGGAGGCCAGAGAGCAGTGGTCACCCTCGGTGTCTCTGGGTCAGCCAACCACCAGGAGGAAGACCCGCCAGCAGCCCCTCGAGCTGGCGGCCTCCCACGGAGGCTCTGCGGGGTGCAGGGTGCTGGGGTGGAGGATCACAGGGGTGGAGGGGTCCCGGTCTGCCCTGCTCAGTGAGGGCGGCTCTGCACGCACATGGCAGCTACAGAGACCCAACCGAGCCCTTCATACAAAGCCCTGAGCCAGGACTTCCCTGGTGGCACAGTGGGCAACAGTCTGTCTGCCAACGCGGGTTGGACACCTTATCCGGAAAATTTCACGTGCCATGGAACAACTAAACAACTAGGCCCCGACTACTGAAGCCCACAAGCTGCAGACTGAAGCCCGAGTGCCCTGGAGCCCTCTCTCTGCAACAAGAGAAGCCATGACAATGAAAAGCCCTCACATCAGAATGAAAAGTAGCTCCCGCTCCCCACAACTGGAGAAAGCCCACACAGCTAAAAGATTCAGCACACACAAAAAAAACCCTAACCCAGACCAGATGTAATGGGACTGAAGATCTGCAACTTTTCTATAACCTTGCAATTGTTTAAATATAAATTCTTCTTAAAAACTGTAAATAGTGTTCTGAGAGTCCTAACTCTTGAGAGAGGAGTTGCTGGAAGCCCCCAGTCCCATACCCCCCAGCCCTCCTTCTGGCCCGCCAGCGGTTTCTCACCAGCCTGGTAGTCATAGAGGGCGATGGCAGTGATTCCAAGGTCGTTTTCATATTCATCGTAGGTACCTTCCTCTAGAATAAACCAGGGCCGAGTCTGAGAGAGAACCAGAGCTCCATGCTCACTCCCAGCAGACAGCCCTTCCCAAGGTCCGGGAATCGCCAGTCAGGAGTCAGCGGCCCCAGGGCACCGAGAGCCGCCTGCCCCTCATACCAACAAGAGGAGACACCCCAAGGAGCGAACCCACAAAGGGATCATCTGGGTTGAGACTGGGGCAGTTGTCAGGGTATAATTTTTTAAATTTCAAATATTCAGCACTATTGTCAGGAAACGTCCGTGCCACGAACAAACGAACGGCGAGCGAGAGACAGCTGATCACCTGCCGTCGTGCTCGGGGAGGTGAGCGCTCTGCCCTGGGCAGGTTCTCGTGCTGATTCCCATGTCACTCCCTGAGGGGGAACGGGCCCAGACATACAGAAGGGAACCCCACGCTCATCCACCCACTCCACCTTCAGGGTGCCAGGGACCTCCATCTTGTGACCTCCGGACACCGGGGCTTCCCCTCGGGAAAGACGACAGCAGGAGCCCATCCTCCATGCCCACCACCTCAATGCCCCCCGCACGGGCAGGGGTCTCCCTGGAAGGCCCCAGGGCTGGGGCCACAGCTGAGGTGGGGCAGCTCAGCCCGCGGGAAAGGGGAGGTTTGCAGAGGAAAAGCAGCGGAGGGGGCGTGACGCAGGAGGCCCCATACCTGCTCGATAGTGGCCCGGCGCCTCTGTGCTTTCGTAGACGCCCTCCGAGACGTAGGCCTCCGGGTACTCCGTGGTCTCCACGCTGTAGCCCAGCTCAGGCTCTCTGCTGGGGCTCGGCTCAGCCCGGAACGGGGCCGCGTCCTGGCGAGTCAAGGGCAAGTTCCCGTGGCCCCACCTCCCAGAGGCACGCGGAAACCTGGCAGCCCCAGCCGACACGGGACAGACACGGGGGGGAGACGGGTCACCTGCATCCTGATGGGGCCCCTCCCCAGGATCCCCTCTCACCCCGACCCCGAGTCCCACCATCACTAAGGACCTGCCGGCCACAAGAGACGTGAGTTCCTGGGGCAGGTCTGGCCTGCTCCCCTTCGGGCCCAGACCACCATGGCACCCCAAACCCCCAGAGCCCCCAGCCCTATGAGGCTCTGACGACAGCTCCAGGGCGGCACCCCAGCCCTCCACCTGGAGCAGACGAGCCCGCGCATGGCAGGTACCATCCCCACCAACACTGTGGAGGTGAGGCATGGGAGTGACCACCAAGCCACGCACAAGAGCAAAGGGCGCTCTGCTGACAGCCCCAAGCCGACCACCAGCCCGGCCAGGGTGCGCCTGGGGCACCCTTACAGGTCAGAGCAGCAAGGTGCCCGCATGGAGCAGCTCTAGGAAGGGCCAGAAGTCAGGCCCCAGTCTTCCAGAGGGTGGCAAGGGTGTGGGCAGGCGGGCAGGACGGCTGCACCTTGGCCAGACACCGGAGCCCCTCGAGAGCTGAACAAAGCAGCGACAGGCTCCTGCTGGCAGTTCCCCCGGAGGCGGGGGGCACAGACCAGAGGGCAAGGAGCGGCTGCGCTGGGGGGCCACCCTGAGCAGGTCAGTGGTGCGGGGGCGGCCTCCCCCACCAGAGCCCCCTGCCCATCAGGTGGTTCAGGGAGGCTGGCCCGGCTGTGGGGCATGCGGGGGGGCTTACACAGGGCCCCTTTCCACGGCATCAGTTATAAAACCCCACCCGCAAGGCCAGCCCCGCCCACAGCTCTCCCAACCCCCGACCCCTCTGAGTCAAACTAGTGTGTGCTCCTGGGACTCAGCAAGGCACCCCGAGAGGCGACGTGAGGTGATGAGGAGACGGGGGGTGAATAGGACCCTGGGGCAGAGGGGACTCAAGCTCGGGGTGTGGGTGTGGACGGTGGGGGCCGAGCTGCTCTGGGAGGGGGCCACAGGGGCCTTTGGCGGCGGGATAGGGAGGTCGTTCTGTGACCAGGGATCAAAGGAGCAGGAACTAGGGACCGAGGACTCTGGAGAAAGGGCCAGGGAGAGGGGAGCTGAGGAGTGGTGGCAGAGAGAGGGAGGGAAAAGGCAGACTTATGGCTCCCGGTGTCAGGAGACGCCGCAGGGCGGGGGAAGGCAAGGGGTCGAACCCCGCACACAGGAGGCCTGCCCTCTGGGTCGCCGACAAGCGCGGGCAGAGACCCCGTCCACAGGGCGCTGGGCTGGGAAGGGTGTCTCCAGGAGTCAGAGTCACTGGCAAACCCAATGACAACACCAACCTCGTAGACGGGGCTCGATGGTGGCCTCTCCTGAGCCGGCTGGGGTGTGGGGGACGCGGGCGGCGTGGGCTTCTGGGCCCGGGCCTGCTCCTGAAACGCAGAGACACAGTCAGCTCGTTCTCAGGCTGCCGGAGGAAGAAGCAAAGCTGCTTTGAAGCTACGGTCGTCTGCGCTAGCAGGACGGTCACAAGTCCTCCAGGTGCTGGAAACCCCCGCGAGGAACACCCCCAGGTAGAGAGTGTCCTTGAAGGGCTGGAAACAGAGACATTCCTTCCCACGTTCCTTGCTCGCTCGCAAGACCTGGCTGTCAGGCATCCATGGCCCCTGCCCAGCAATGCATGTGGTCCGTGTCCTGCCTCTGGACTGCCACTCATGGCCCAGAGGGCTCTGGAGCGACGCTGTGCCGAGGGGGCTCACACAGGGGAGGCGGTGGGACAGGGCTGGATGCAGCGAGGGACGACACGGCAGCAGGGACAGCAAGAGACCCTCAAAAGCAAAATCGAGAGACGATCGCCACCACAAACCTCTCTTCTCAAGTCTTCCAACTCCTGCATCTTTCAGATCAGATTGCAGGGATTACACTCCCGAGTCATAAGAAGACAAAGGTGTTACATAAAAAGGAAACCAAACTACCAGGAAAAATGCCTCGGCGTGTGGGCCTACAACAAAAAAAAACTTACAAACGCCTAGCTAAAAACCTGAAGGAGAGAGAGCTTTAAAGTTCCTGGCAGTTAAGAAAGATACAAGGTAATTACGAGTGTGCAGTTATCTGACCTCATCACGTGTGACAAAGCATGTGTCAGGGCGTCTGGAATCCCCGCCCAGCGCTCCCTACCACTGCGCAGTGCCTGCCTCCGCCCCCACCCTCCCCCGATGGGGTCTTCAGAGCCCCAGCCGCCAACGTCTGCGGGGCTAAATAAAGCTTTACGATCTGTAAGGCACCACAGGCATTACTGCAGACTCTGCCCTTCCTCACCGCCGGGGAGAGGGCTTCCACACCCGCTTCCCGGGCGAGGGCATGGCCGTGGCTCCCTGAGCTGATCTGCCTCCAGCCGCCCGGCTAGGAGCTGACGGACTGGCGCAGAGCCACTGGACATCAGTCCACTCAGAAGGGTTTTAGGAGAAGGGCCACCCCGTCCCTCTCACCTCTCACAGCTCCCATCTCTACTTTCCCTCGTGGAAAAAGTCTACAAAGAATCACAGAGCAACCTGCAGAGCCGGGCTCCAGAAGGAACAGCAACAAGAGCCCACAGACTGCTCCTTCGCGGGGACTCCTCCTGTGTCCCCCAGCTTCCACCCAAGGAGGTGGCGGGCTCCCCAGGGGCATGGGTGGGGACAGAGTGCCAGGGAGACGTGTGGACGCGGGCTCAGCCGAGGGCGTACGTGCTGCCCGCCGCACAGGGCAGGACAGGCGGGCAGTCACCCTGGGCTGGGTCAGCAGGGCTGTCGGGCAGATCAGCTGTCTCATGTCTGGGGACAAGAACCTGGGCCGTCTGTGTGGCTGAAACCGTCAGTGCGAGAAGGCGCCGAGTCTACGATAACCCCACGGACTGGAGACGGGCGAGCAGGGCCCGCGGGCTCCCAGCCCCCGGCGCCGCCCGCACTCACGTCCAGCTGCCGCCGCGCCGCCTCCTGCTCCTGCCGCTCCTGGGCCATCCTCTGCGCCCGCTCCGCCTCGGCCTTCCGCCGGTCCTCCTGTTCTTTCTCCTTCGCCAGGTTTTCAAAGTTCGCTCTGATGTTACTTGTTTTGCTGTTCACTACAGAGGAAGGAGAGACTTACCCAGAGCACCACCGTTGCCCCCACACCGGGCTGGCCCGGGGGACCTTCCCCGGGACCCAGGCACCGACCGGCTGAGCAGGGACGCACCCCCTCGGCTGCCAGCCCAGCCTCCTCCAGGAACAAGCCTTCGCTACTGTGTCTGCCACACATGCAGCGGGAACGTGGGCACAGTGCCCTGTATCTGGAACATTCTCATGCTCCAAACATCACTACGTCCTTTACCACCAGACACGAGGAAGATATGCCCCTAGGGAGGCCTTCGATCGAACAGTCAGAAGCACTGACTCTGAGCTCCACCCCCATGATGTTTCCTGTGACGGAACAGGACGGCCGGGCACCCCTCCAGGACCCCGGCGGACGGGTGAGACACCTGCCCTGGGTGAGACGCAGGCTGACCTGACACTTCCTGGGACGTGGTTTTCCCTGAATTTTGATTACGATAGGTAATCACCTGCCGCGCCCCAAACCCACAGATGACCAGGTTCTCCGTCAACGCTCCACCGGCTCCTGTCAACCCTCCTCCCGCCCTCAGCACCACCCTGCAACACCGCTGCACAAAATTTCTCCTGGGAAAGCCCTCAGGGCTGCCAGGACTCACCTGCTTCAACAGGGACAGTCTTCTGGTAAGACGAGGACACCGCGGCAACGTCCTCAAAGGTGGAGGCATTCTGCCGAGACACAAGCAGGGGTCAGGAGGGCTCAGGTCCCCTCCCCTGCGGCCAGCAGAGCTGCTGAACCTGCACAGGTGCTAAGCTGGCCCCAGATCCTCCCAGGGAACCAGCCCAGGCCTACAGATCTCACCAGCCCACACACTAACGGAGACACAGAAAGTGTGCCAACTCACCCCGGCTGGTGACCCCAGAATCAGCGTCAGAGAAGAGACGCATGTGTGGGGGAGTCAGCAGGGCCAAGGGTTTAGAGCAGTGAAAACTGCAGAGTGTAGAGTGGCGAACACATGTTATCCACGCTCATCCAGACCCGCAGGACGCACAGCCCAGAGGTGAGCCCCAACGCCGCCCCCGGCCGTGGGCGACCTGAGACACAGGTTCAACACAGCTTCACGGCGAGGGGTGTGTGTTGGGGAGCACATGGGAAATCTCTGCACCTTCCTCTCGAATTCGAGAAAACTTCAAAACGGGCAGAAAAACTAACATCCCATCTTCACGACCATAAACCCAGCATATCTCCCTGAGCGCTCACCACCAAGGAGACCCAGTGTTTACAAGGGAGCCCAGAGGCCTCTGCTGTGTGGGGAGAGAACACGGCCTCCCCCCGCCCCCAGGATGGTCTCGGTGGCGCCCCCACCCTTGCCAAGCGCCCTCGCAGTCTCCTCTCCCACCGTCATCCCACAGACACGGCCTCTGCCCGCACACTCTGTAGGCCCCCACCCCACCAGCACTGCCTGCCCTGCCTGGCAGCCCGCCCAGGCTGTGTCACCAGCCCTGCCTGCCCTCCCAGTTCCCTAGCCCAGCAGAAGCCCTGACAACCACCTGTGAGGCTCTGCCCGCTCCGTTCCCCTTCACCCCTTACACCCAGGGGCGTCAGCACCCACCCCCAGCCCCGGCTAGAAGCACGTGGTCAGAGCACTGACGCCGCCTCCTATCTGGGGCCACGGCCTGGCAGGTTCCCCGAGACCCACTCTCCACCCTGCAGCCAGGGGGTTGCTGGCTCCATACCCCATCCGTGTCCCACACACTCGCAGTGCCCCGTCTCCAGGCCCTCAGCCCCCCAGCCTCAGTGAGCGCCAGCTCTGCTTCGTCAGGACACCGTCCGCGGCCAGAGCCCCGCGCCCGGGGCCACACACACTCAGGAGACGGGGCCCCAGGGGTCAGCCAGAAGCCTGGGGGAAGGGAACTCGGCGGGGACAGGCCCGCTCGTCCAGACTCCCACGGGCAGGGCAGCCGCAACCTCCGGCCACTGAGCCGACAGGTGCCGGGTGGGGGCGGCCCCGCACAGCTCACAGGTCCGCCCCTCCGATGCCCTGGAGTTTAGACTAGACCCCCAACCATCTGACGTGCTGAGGACTGGCTGACGGAGACCCTAGACGGGTCAGGAGGGCGCCCCTGGGAGAGCTGAAAGCGGAGCCTGTGGTCACGCTGGCTCTGGGTAGACTGCCACAAGCCCCTGCAGTGACAGAAACATGGTGGAGCAGCCTTCTCCAAGACGCAGCCACCACCAGGTGGCCAGAGTAACCAAGGAGCTCCGCTCCCAGCGCGGCTCAAGCTCAGCACTTTCAGCACCAACAGCCACCTGGCCATGGGCCCCAGGCCCCGCTCTACAACACGACAGGGACCATACCCACCCCACCGTGCAGCCTCGGAAGTCCAGGAGAGGACCCAGGGACACTGGAAGGGAAGCCCAGTGCTTGGGTCAGCTACCCCCACCGCCACGGGGATGACACACACCTGCCTGGGGAGCTTTTCAAAGATGTGCCAGGCATGCCCCCAGGGGCCAAAGACCACCACGGAACAGTGGCCGACCCCCAGCCCTCGGCAGGACACACCGAGCCAGGAGGAGGAGCACTCACCTTATCCATCCGGTCCTTCTGCACCCCGTACTTCCCGCCGAATCCTTTGGAGTAGTCTGCAACGTGACGACACGGCACTCAGCCCCGGGCTGAGGACCAGCGGCCACCGACAGCAGGTGCATGCAGACGCGGACACCCCGGAAAGCGCGCGCAGAGCAATGCAAGCAAGGACCCGGCACCCCGAGCCCTTGCCCGCGAGGCAAGTGCGCCTCCACCCGGGGTCCCGGCGGCAAGCAGGGGAGGGCAAGGAAGCGGTGGGCATGCTCCGCGTGCTCCCGGGGCAAGGGTGCGGGCGTGGGCGGCAGGCAGGGCGCACCTCCCAACAGCCTCCACCCAGCCTCGCCCGCTGCTGCCATCCTGCCCTACCCAGCTTTAAAGAGAGGCTCTGAGGTGCGGTTTCTCTTGTTCTTTTGAAAGAGAGGAAACTCCCATGGACGTCTATCAGCCCCACTTAGGCCACAGCCACACAGGCCCACGAGACGGTCACAGCACCGTGCAGCACCAACGCCACACACGGCCAAGGCCACGTCCGTGTGGTTTGCGGGGTCAGCCCCAGGGGATTCTCTGCCTCCCTCCCTGAACACGGGCTGAGGGCCTCTCAGGACACAACACCCGGCCAACTGCGTGTCCAGGCCCTGAGGGAACTGCGCTGAGCATAAGCACATCTTCATCTGGACTCCCAACACCACCCAGAACCTCTGTGATTCCAGCTTCTTGTGTGTGAGCACACACTCAGAATCCCCTGTGATTCCTGCTTCCTGTGTGTGAGCACACACTCAGAATCCCCTGTGATTCCTGCTTCCTGTGTGTGAGCACACACTCAGAACCCCTGTGATTCCTGCTTCCTGTGTGTGAGCACACACTCAGAACCCCCTGTGATTCCTGCTTCCTGTGTGTGAGCACACACCCAGACCCTCTGTGATTCCTGCTTCCTGTGTGCGAGCACACACCCAGACCCTCCTGTGATTCCAGCTTCCTGTGTGTGAGCACACACCCAGACCCTCTGTGATTCCTGCTTCCTGTGTGTGAGCACACACCCAGACCCTCCTGTGATTCCTGCTTCCTGTGGGTGAGCACACACTCAGAATCCCCTGTGATTCCTGCTTCCTGTGGGTGAGCACACACTCAGAATCCCCTGTGATTCCTGCTTCCTGTGGGTGAGCACACACTCAGAATCCCCTGTGATTCCTGCTTCCTGTGTGTGAGCACACACTCAGAATCCCCTGTGATTCCTGCTTCCTGTGTGTGAGCACACATTCAGAACCCCTGTGATTCCTGCTTCCTGTGTGTGAGCACACACTCAGAACCCCCTGTGATTCCTGCTTCCTGTGTGTGAGCACACACTCGGAACCCCCTGTGATTCCTGCTTCCTGTGTGTGAGCACACACTCAGAATCCCGTGATTCCTGCTTCCTGTGTGTGAGCACACACCCATAACCTCCTGTGATTCCTGCTTCCTGTGGGTGAGCACACACTCAGAACCCCCTGTGATTCCTGCTTCCTGTGTGTGAGCACACACTCAGAACTCCCTGTGATTCCGGCTTCCTGTACCTACTTTCTGCTTCGTTGTGAAGGAGTTAAATGCAGACAGGGTCATCGAAAAACAAAACTCTAAAGAACACCCCCAGAAGTAAGACCCCAAAACCAAGTGGACACGCCTGCCCTGTGCCCCTCTGGTCCAAGCCCAGTAATCACACTCAACTGAACACATTTCTCCCAGCCTCAGAGGCAGGAAGGTGGCTTATTCCAGTCACAGTACCCGTGTCAACAGCGAGAGCTGCCGGGGGAGGCCGAGGGAGGCCAGGCACCCGCTCCAGAGACCAGTCACCTGCAGTTCACACTCCCTTTTACCAAGCATACACCCCAGAGGTTACAGGTGAGAAGAAAGTGAGTGGGGAAGAGAGTGCGCAGGGGGTCCGCTCCGCAGAGCAGTGTGGGGAGAGCCCAGCCCTGCGGTGACAGCGGTGACCAGAGGCCGAGCCTGAGGTCTGCGCTAAGCGGGGGCGCGGGGGGGGAGGGTGGGGCTGGGAAGCAACTGTGCCTTGCTGGGACCCGTGCTTGGCCAGTTTCTCCTTGTAATCAAACCCCACAGCACAGGAGTCCTGCCTCTCGGACTGAACACCAAATCTGCCTCCGAAACCAGTCTTATAATCTGAAAATCCACAGGTGACCATGGAGAAAACAACCAAGAGAGGAAACAAGTTTGGTTAAAATCGTAGAAGGTTTGCAGGAATCAAACACATTGCTTCGAGAAAACGAGAGCCCTGTTGAGTGAGGGAGCCACAGAGCCAGCTCCTGGCATCACCGATGGTCACAAGGGCTCAAGAGGTTGAAGGACAAATGAAATCTGAACGGGTCAGCCACGGCCCGAAAGCAGGCTAGGACCTGTCTATGAGCTGGTTGGGAAGAGCCACTCCAGGCTCCGAGATTCATCCAAGGGTCCTGCCTGCACTGCAGACAAGAGCACGTATCTCGGCACACGTGAGAGATACGTCACACATGTGACCTGTCCCCAGCCCTGGGGCAGCCCCGCTCTGGACCCGCCGCCTGGGAGGGCGCGAGCCGGGCTCTGGCAGCCACTCTCCCGGGGGACACAGCCCGCCTCCTGGCTGGGAGCACAGAGCCACCCCTTCAGCCACCCGTGCGGGCAGAAGCAGCCCCTGGGAAACTGCGGCGGCAGCCGGGGCTCCAGGGCACCGAGGCCTCACTGCAACCCCCCAGGAGATCACTACAGGCGGAGGGGTCTTTTCAAAGCCGAGGGAGGCACAGGGACCCTCCCCGCCCCCCAGGGAAGACACGACACACTGCAACCCAAGTACCGCGAGGCCCAGCGCACAGAGCCTGTGAACAAAGCCGAGCTCCGGAAGGCCGTGGGGGACGCACCTTTCTGGGACTCGTGCAGCTGGGGCTTCTCCTGGTGGTCCCAGCCGAGGGCACACTTGTCCTGTCTGTCCGTCTGCACACCGAACTTCCCCCCGAAGCCTTTCACGTAGTCTGCAGACGACACAAAAGGCCACAATCGAGGATTAACAGGCAGCCTGCCTAACAGGAAGACAGCACGTTTTTCACAAAGTTAAACACACACAACTTGCTCAACCCGTGCTTGCTCCTGTGTGTGAGCTTGCTCCAGACCTTTGGGAAAACTTCCAGTGACCTTTGTTAAGAGGACCTCCCCATACCATGGCCAGAAAGCACCCCCAGGTACAATCTGGGTCTCCTGGATAAACAGAGATGGGACCCCAAAAGGAAGACCCAAGGCGTGCTGTTCAACCAGCACCGCGGAGCCCGCGGGGGCTCTTCTGCACACAGACGGGCGACTTGAGGGCCGTTACCAGCCACTCTGCTGAAGTGTCAGAGCTACAAGACGGCCGAGGGCTGGGTTTCTAAGTTAACAGCGCTGGTCTGTACGTGCTGTCTTCAAGTTCCATGTTTAACAGCGCATCTGCCCTCAGGCCTCCGGGTCGTGTTCTGGTTCTCTGCGCCTGTTCTGATGGTCACCCCGCACACTAACAGCTGCTGGCTGGGGAAGGAGCTAAGCTGAGGCCACCTTTCTGGGACTCGTGCTTCTCGGTTTTGCCTTGATACTCGAAGCCGACGGCGCTCTTATCCACCTTGTCCTTGTCGATGCCGTACTTGCCACCGAAACCTCTGGAGTAATCTGCAGACAAGAAAAAGCGCTGTCCACACACCAGCCGTGGGAACAGCAAGCACGCTGGGAACCTCAGCAGTCTGGAAGGAAGGACTGCTATCATTCCACTCAAAAAAACAAACCAAGGGGGCTTCCCTGGTGGCTCAGCGGTAAAGAATCCGCCTGCCATTGCGGGAGACATGGGTTCGATTCCAGGTCCGGGAAGATTTCACACTCTGCAGAGCAACTAAGCCTGGGCACCACGACTACCGAGGCTCTGTTCTCGAGTCCGGAGACCCCCAGCTACTGAGCCCACACGCCCGAGAGCCTGCGCTCTGCGACAAGAGAAGCCACGGCATGGAGAGGCCCATGCAATTGCAACTAGAGCAGCCCCCTGCTTGCCGCAACCAGAGAAAAGTCCTCGCAGCAACGAAGACCCAGTGCAGCCAAAAATAAATCAAATTAAACAACCACCACCACCAGGGGGGCCTCCCTGGGGGTCGAGGCTTGAGACTCCACGCTCCTAAAAGGCTTGAGACTCCACGCTCCTAAAAGGCTTGAGACTCCACGCTCCTAAAAGGCTTGAGACTCCACGCTCCTAAAAGGCTTGAGACTCCACGCTCCTAAAAGGCTTGAGACTCCACGCTCCTAAAAGGCTTGAGACTCCACGCTCCTAAAGCAGGCAGCCCAGATTCAATCCCTGGTCAGAGATCTGGACTCCAAAAGTTGCAATAAGGATCCTAAACACGGCAACTAAGATCCAGAGCAATCAAGTAAGTAAATAATTGAAAAAATAAAAAATCTTTAAGGCTTACTCTAAGATTGCAAATGTGGAAAACACTTAAAAGTATTATTTATATGCACAAAAGAACTGAAAAAAGTAGCACGTATAGTGAATGAATAACTATAGCATCTCTCCTTTAGTCCAAAAGACGGCATGAAGACCAAGTTGACGTGAAGCTTCTGAAATCAAGGATGAGCAACAGGAGCAAGCTTTTAGGTCACTCTAGGCAGGGACTTCCTTGGCAGTCCCGGCAAAACCAATGCAGGGGGCACGGGTTCAATCCCTGGTCTGGGAAGATCCCACCCACCGCAGGGCAGTTAAGCCCATGCGGCACGACTACCGAGCCTGCATGCTGCTCCGACTGAAGCCTGAGCGCCGAGAGCCCGCGCTCTGCAACAGAAGCCACCACGATGAGAAGCCTGTGAACCGCAACCAAGAACAGCCCCTGTTCACTGCAACTAGAGAAAGCCCGCGCACAGCAAGGAAAGGCAGCAAAAATTAAACAAACACTAAGTCACCCTGCTTCCTCAACTACAGCAGAGACGAGATGGGGCACCTCCAGAGACAGCACCAACATGGAGCACCTTCTAGGAACTCAAGTTCCACTCAAGGCTAAGTTACCATAAATACTAGACAGCTGTTTTACACACAGCAGGCTCTGTCACAGACCCATGAGCGGGGACTCAACCCCACCCAAGCAGGCCCAGAGCTGCCAAGGACTGCTGCGCTGCTCCAGGTGCTTCGGCCTCTGCTCCCCAGCTTCCTGGAGGCAGAGCTATTCTTCTGCAAGGGCATCTGGGGAGAGGGTCTGGCAGAACGAACAGGATCCAACAGCGGGTCCTAAGGAGCATGTGCACACAGGGCACAGGCGGACAGGTGTGCTCCCGGCATGGGGCGGGACAGCCCAGTGCCGGGGCAGGCGGGCCCTTGGGCAGAAGGGAAGCAACACCCCCAGTCCAGCAGCCCTTCCCTTGAGAGACGCCCAGTCATGGGTGCCGCCAGTGGCGGCTTTCATTTTTGATTCTTAAAATTCTGGAGATTTACAAAGCTATGCGAGCTCTCAGTTCCTATGTCACCAGTGATTCAAAAACTCGAACGCACAGGCCAAATAAAACACACCATGCAGAGCAGCAGCCAACCTCACCCTCTGCGGCAGGGTCAGGTCCATGTGTCCAACTCCACACACGCGCCTCAGTGGGCAGAGCACTGTAACTGACCTCCAACGGGGGCACCACGTGAAAGGAGGGTCAGGCCGGCCGCCAAGGACAGCCTGGCAGCATCCAGCGAATTTTAAGTCCAACATGCTTGACTCAGCGACTCCACCGCTAGAACTCATCTTTTAAATAACCACTCTTGTGCGTAAGACACAGGACAGGAATATCCACGGCAGTCAGTTCTTAACATCCAAACCTGGAAATGAGCTCAACTCCACCTTCCAGAGAGGAACAGTTCAGGAACTACACAGTGTCCATGCAGCGGAGGACTGAGCAGTCATCGAAACGACGACAAAGCCCCTACTCCAACCAGGTAAGAACAGGGATGTCCAAACCCTTCAAGCTAAAAGAGCTGTATAAATAAAACATCAAGCGGCTGGCATGGGGAGAGGGAGCTCCCTGGGCTCGTGTGAGTAAACGCACGAGCAAGGAGGGGCTGCAGGCGCCGACAGTCAGCGGGGTGCGCAGCGGCCCGCCCGCCCACCTCTCTGCGACCCGTGCTTCTCCGTCTCGCCCTGGTAGTCGAAGCCCACGGCGCTCTTGTCCACGCGGTCGGACTGCACGCCGTACTTGCCACCGAAACCACTCGAGTAGTCTGGGGAGACAGGGTGGCAGCAGGAAGAAGCGTGTCAGAGCAAAATGCCATTCCGGTTAAAAGCAGCAGGAGCAAAGCGTCGGCAGCAATGCACCAGGAGACAAGAGCACGTTCAAAGAGGCACGAGGAGCCACCCGCCGTCAGATGGGGCGCCGCGCGTCGTCTGGTGTCCCTGCAGTCTGGCCCCTTCCAACAGCTGGAGGGCAGAGGTGAGCCACGGGCACACTTTGGAAAGTAACCATTCAAATAAAGCTCAGCGTGTGAAGAAAGGGACATGGCCACGTGGGTCTTTCTAGAAAAGACTGGAGCCCACCAACACCCTGGGCTGGGTGGACCAGACGGACCCGCCCCTAGAGCGCTCCCAGGCCGGCTACCTCCCTGCAAGAGGCGTAAGCAAACAAGCTCCCAGGCCGGCTACCGCCCTGCAAGAGGCGTAAGCAAACAAGCTCACAAAAAACACCTCAAGTGCTTTGAGGAAGCGATGTGCTTTCATTTCAGAAAGGGCTGACAAGTGAGCACAAGCTCATGAAGACCAGCCAGCACCGTGTTCACAACAGCTCGCACACTGTGCAAACATCAGCACCGAAACAGCTCTGGTCACTATCCTAAGGGGAGAGTCTGCTTTGCCAACCAAGCAAACTGCCCAAGGCAACGCTGCTCAGAGGAGGGAGGCAATGAGGAGACACAAGACCCGGGTCCACTCGCTGCCTGACGGGGGCCCCGCCACACCACACCCCAGACGCCTGAGGGGAGGGCAGTGTCCCGACCCCTCCGGATGAGGCCACGAGGGACTCCTGCCTTCAAAAGCAGGGGGGCTTTCTGCATCTGTCCCACCTCACCTTTCTGTGAGGCGTGCTTCTCGGTCTTCCCCTGGTACTCGAAGCCCACGGCAGACTGCAGTTACAGAAAAAGAGGAGATGCAGATTTCAACGTTTGGATCCATGAACATGACATTTTAAAAAACACGAACCGTGTTATTGGTATTTTTTTATTTTTTTATCTCCTAAGGAATGATGCTAAAGCTGAAACTCCAGTACTTTGGCCACCTCATGCGAAGAGTTGACTCACTGGAAAAGACTCTGATGCTGGGAGGGATTGGGGGCAGGAGGAGAAGGGGATGACAGAGGATGAGATGGCTGGATGGCATCACTGACTCGATGGACGTGAGTCTGAATGAACTCCAGAAGTTGGTGATGGACAGCGAGGCCTGGCGCGCTGCAATTCATGGGGTTGCAAAGAATCGGACGTGACTGAGCGACTGAACTGAACTGCAGCTACTAATGCCCAAAGTACCAGTATTTTGAATTTGCACACCTTGAAACACTGAAGCCCAGGGGCCACCCCAGACAATCAGCGAGGCAGCTCTCAATGCTACGACATAAAATGAGGGGGCTGCCGGCCCTGAGCCAGGGCCTCGAACCAGAGGAACAGCATCAGACACTCAGCACAGCCCTGGAAGTGGGTGTGAGGGGGGCCCTCTGTCACTGTGACACAGGCAGGGACAGGGAGTCCCCACTGTCCCCTGGGACACATCGAAGGCCATCTCAGGGCCACTCGATGAGCAGGCACCAACATGGAGGTTTCTACAGCAACCAGGGGAAAACTCTCTCGCCTCTCAAACAGCCAATCATCTCAGAGCATCTGTGAAGGGGCGGGCGGGGCCTCAGGAGCCTGTGCTCGGGACCCCCACCTTGCACCCCCACAGTCCGAGGCACCTCTGCGCCACTCCGAGATGCCCAGAAGACACCCGGAGCGAGCTCAGTCTACAAGGTGGGGCCAGCTGCCCGCGCCGCCTCACTCACCTGGTCCACTCTGTCCACCTGGACGCCAAACTTGCCTCCAAAGCCCCGGACGGAGTCAACCTGCGAGCAGTGCTTAGAGAGCTTTGACTGATACTCGTGGCCGACAGCTGACTGGACAGGGGCACAAGTGAAGCGTTAGTCGCCCTCCAGCACTGCCCCACTGGACCCGCCCCCCGCCGGGGCAGCCTGCACTTCTGCTCGGTGTGGGCGACACGAACAAAACCACCCAACCTGGAAGCCGGCCGGGGGAGGTGACTCCAGGGGCATCGCCACGCCCTCAGTCAGGTGGTCCTGAACCCTCTGCACACCAGGCTCCCCAGAAGTCGCCCGAACCCCAGCCACAGGGGGCTTCCTGAGGTGCCTGGGCGTGCAGAACAGGAGGCCAGGCCCCAACCAGCACCACAGAGCCAGCAGCCTGCCAGCGACTCCTGAGACCGCTTCCAGAAGACTGCCGGCAGTGATCAGCCTCCTCAGGTGGGAGGAGGTCACTGTCAAAGCACGTGACCCAGGAATCAGGGCTCAAACCGGAACACAGAGGGCATGCTTCAGGCACACCGCACGGTCAGCGCCACTGCCTACCACACAGCCAGCCCGCCCAGGTGTGCGGTGGGGCCTGCCGCCGGCTCAGCACCCCCGGTCAGGGAAGCAGGTCTGGTGGCCTCTCAAGGCCACATGCTGACCGAGCAGTCCACCCCGAGCTTTCCGCTGTGTCAGCAAGCTGGAGCCTGCGGCCCACATCCACACCGAGGTTCTCTGTAAATAAAGCTTTCTGGAACATACCACATCTGTTCATTTACAGAAAATCTATGCCTAGCTTTGTGTCAAGACAATACAGCTAGTTCAGGAGCCGCCCGAGAGCCTGTGGTGGCCAAGCAACTAAAATATTTACACCCTGAAGTCTGAGCGGCCCCGGGCTGCTGAAGTCACCCAGGCCCGGCCCTCAGAGGAAGGTTCCAGGCGCCCTCGGCAGAATGGACAGGGGTCACGGACCTTTGTGGACACCGAGGACACAGGACAGGTGACCTACACGTGACCCAGAGCCAGGCGAGGCAGCAGCTCATCCAAGCCCAGCTCCTCCCCAGGGAGCCACGCCCACCTTGGCCCTCCTACAATCCATCGAGGGGCCTGCCAGCGTACTAACAACTCCTCTCCCGCTTGTTTATCTGGAACTTCAGTGGCAGGGTTCAGGGTCCAACCCCCACGGGGTCACAACCAGCGCTGGCAGCTAGCTCTGCAGGCAGCTTAGCACGCGCTCTTCCACAGCCAGGGAGCAAAGCAAGCTTTACTTTCCAGTCCGGAGCTGCTACTTTCTCTCCCTCCCAGCGGGATCCGATGCCCACAGCTAACAGCTGATCCAGAGCCCTGCAGCCTCAGAAAACCCGTGGCAGAGACCACCCACCTGCAGCTTCGGGGGTCTCACCCAGAAAACATCAACAAGGTAACAGGGAGGCAGCAGCATGCCCAAAGGATCCCCCAGCGTGCCTCTTCATCACTAAGAAGTCAGAACTGTTCCAAAAATACGGCCAGAGTGAAAGCTTAGCGATTCTCCCAACTTTCTCATCAAAACAGCTTTCTCCCCAGGTTGGCCTTGGTCTTACACTGACGAGACCCTATTTCTAATCAAACAGTCAGCACCAGGCAGAGCACTGTGAGAAGCAGGGCTAACACTCTGGTCGTGGGGGCGCCCCTCTCTCAAGCAGGTGCTGGCCCACGAGTGCGACCAGCCCTGTCATTCCGGGCTGAATCTGATCCAGGCACAAGGGGGACGGGGGGAATCACAGAGGGACCCGACCCAGCTGACACCTCAGCACAGCGGTAAGGCAGACACCTCGAGCTGCCCAACCTGGGAGACGGGCGCCCGCGTCACTGCACGCGCAGCACGCCTGCCCCAGTCTACTGTCCTCTCTGCAGGGCGGACTCGGCCCCCAGCTGATCCAGCAAAGGGTGCGGCTCTGTTCAACTTCAGTCCCACCTCCTCAGACCTGCCTGTCCTCTGCCTGGTGGGCCAGGGTCTTCTCTGAAGGTCACCAAGTGCGGAAGGACAGCAGTCAGATGGCTGCCTTTCTAGCCTCGACAGGAACCCAGGCGCTGAAACTCGGCTCTGGGCTGCAGATGGGAGCCACTAAGGCTGCAGCCCGAACCGCAGCTGACACCCAAGCGGCAATCCAGCCGCCTGTGGGCCTCCGTTCCGGTCAGAGCCGGCCTCTGGGAGGACCTTATCTCCAGCTCCAGGATTCCCAGCACACCACTCCCTCCCCAGCAACTCAGAAACTGAAGAGCTTCCAGAAACTGCAGCCCTTCTCAGCTAAGCTCAATTGAGAGAGGGTGACTTCTGGCAAATCTCATCCTCAACAAGTGGACTCCCAACTTTTCAATGGAGGGGGAGGGCTGAGTGACAACCCTGCTGACCCTGGTGAGGTCAAACACGCCAGGACCCTGACGCCACGTGGGCCGGCACTCACCTTGTCCATCCTGTCCTGCTCCACGCCAAACTTCCCTCCGTAGCCGTGCGAGGCTTTGGGTCCCGTTTCCAGCTCCTTCTCCTTGAGGGTCTGGTGTTCTTGAAACACATTCTCCCGCAGCTTGTGGATGCTTGGAAGGAAGAGATGGAAGACAAAAATCAGTCAGACAGACTGCCAAGACGTGCGTCTGGGCTTTCTGGGAGGACAGACAAGGACACCATCTCTGCAATCTGTGAGGTTTTGCTCCCCAGTGGCTCCCCAGCCCAGCCTCCCTTGTATTCACTTTACTGCACCTCCAGTTGCCCTCAACTTCAGCAGCTCTCAGAGTCAGATACAGGTTAATGGGGAAAAAAAAGCAAGTCTGAACACACCCAGTGAGTCATCTCCAAGTCCCTACAGAAGCTGGGCTACGATGTGGACGGCATTCCACCAAGTGGAGGACAGCTCCTCGGGTTCACCAGACACCTGACCCAGGACAGCCAGCTCCGTAAACGTCACCAGAGGCAAATGGGAGACAAAGCCCACAGGTGCACACCCGGACGACCCTAGGCCAGGAGCCCAGAGACGTGGAATATTCAGACGGCTTCTCGCTATGTGAAGCACCCCGGCTTTCCATTCAAAGGTGAAGTGAGAGGCTTTCAGAACTTAAAATGTAAAAGCCACTTTCACTTTAAGCGCTAGGAGCAGCAGGACAGATCACCAGATGCAGCCAGAACCAGGCAGGCCAGGCAGCTATCACCCAGGGCTGCCGAGGGCCACCCCACACCACAGCCACATCTCCACATCCGGACGGCAATCCCGGACGTGCGGCTTAGAACACCAACCAGGCCTGGCCACCTCCCAAGACCCTGACGAGCTGGGGAAGAAGACCAGCCCCCAAGCACCGTTGGAAGGACCTCAGGACACCGAAGCAGTCCTGCCTTGGGTGTTCTCTGAATTCTAACCCACCCACAGGCTGCCTGATCAGAGAGAGTTCTTTTCTTCTCCGATCTGCCCTCCCCAACGTGTTTTGAAACCACGGGGGACAGCAGGGCTAAGAGGCCTGGATGACAAAACCAGGTCAGCAGTCAGCCTGACCCCAGAGCAGGGAACCCGAGGCAGCTCCCAGCACCAGCTCCCCCGACCGGTCCCAGGCCCTTCTCCGAACAGCTGCGAGGCGGCGGGCTCAGTGAGTCAGGAGGGAGGAACACTTGTGTCTAAAATGCCCACACTGCAGACTTCACCCACTTTTCTGGATGAACGGCTGAACCCTTCTCAGCCCAGAGGAGCTTCATTTCACTGCAGAGATCCTAGAGCCTAGACCAGTGCTCTGTGAACGACCCAAGCGGTCACAACCAGGGGAAGGGAGCACACGTCCGCACTGAGGCCAGCGCAGCCGGAGAGAAAAGTCTGAGCACATTCTCAAAGGCCCTTTTAGCTACACCTCCCAACAAGCAAACAAGCTGCCCCGGAGGTGGCGAGTTAAGACTGGCCAAGTCAGGGACAATCCCTGCTTCTTGCAGTTCTCCTATCTCGACCTTCATGAGAACAAGAAGTTCAGGACTCAGCTCAGGGTATCCAACTGACAACAACAGAATAACACTGCAACAAAACAATACAAATTAAGGACGGGTGTTTCTGATCTAGTCTTCAAAGACAGCCCATGCTTTAGAAACCTCCCATCTGCAGAGAGAACAGCTTAGTTAACTATGTTCCTGGATGAAAACCACAAGCTTAAAAACCAGACTGGAGAATTAAAAGTAGAGGAGACACCGGCAGTGAGATTTTTAAACCACTGAGCGCGTCTGTGCAGATGCACACACGCATACACGTCAGGCCTCGTCCTCACCTCCTGTGTGAACTACAAGGGACCAGACAAGGCAGAGGCAGGGCCCTCGCGCTCACCAGCAGGGAGCAGGCCCCCTTGCCCCTCACGGTTCAGAATGTCTCTGTCACACAAAGATCGAGAACGTCTCTTACTTGATGTGCTCCTGGTGCCCAGATCCTTGCACGGTTTTGGCTCCCCATCTCTGCTCTTTCTCACTTACGTCATTCTGAAAAGGAAAATAAAGAACGAGTACACCCCCACGCCCTGGACTGTGAAACAGCCCCCACCCCCCGCCAAACCAAAAACCTGGGAGGACCCACTTCAGGAGACGGGAGGGGCGGGCAGACTGGGGCTCCTACCACGAAATCGGGGTCGGTCTCCCAGTCGTCGGCTCCCCCGTCGTCCGGGGTGATGGACACGGTGTGGCCGGCCGAGGCTTTCCACATCTGGAAGGGCAGCGCTGAGGGTCACAGCCGCCGGCAGAGCCCTGCCCAGGGGCCCACAGACGCTCTGCCCGGGACCCCACAGGGAGGGCGGGGAGCTACGTGCTCAAGAGGGCCACTCGTGGGACTTCCCTGGGGGTCCAGCAGCTAAGACTCCCAGCTCCCCATGCCAGGGGCCCAGGTTCAATCCCCGGTCAGGGAACTAGACTCCTGCAGGCCACGACCAAGACCTGGCGCAGCCGAATAGATTTTTCTTTTTTAAAAAAAAGGTCACTCATGATCCCCGTGCCTGAGTGACACCGGAAGGATCAAAAGAAACCTAACACGGGAGCTCTAGCACTGAAGCCAAAGGGCAGAAGCACGGGAGAGATATTCCAGGCTTCAACTCAAGGGAGGAAACTGGGAGATAAACAACGCCACGTGTGCTGCTTCACTCAGCGGGACCCCCCGCCCCCAGCCAAGCCTCCTGGCGGCAGTGCTGTCCCACCGGGAACGCACTACCGCCAACTGTAAAGTCTGCTCCGTTGCATCACGGTTTTATTTCAAAGCATCCATTTTGACTCAAAAATAATTACTGGAAACCTAACAATGATTTTCTTAACTTAGACTCTGACAAGTCAAGCAATCAGCCAAGGGCTGCTTTGCCATCTGCTTGGGGAGACGCAGGGCACACAGAATGCCAACTTCTGTGTCGGGCAGCCCTGAGGCAGGCCGCCCTGCCTCCTCAGCAGGCCCTGAAACTCTAACTTATCAGCTCGGAGAAAAATGACCCAGCCTCACAGCCGAGCCACACTGCTCTCTCCATAACTACAAAGGCAAAATCTAGCCTTTCAGGAGTTCAAAAGAAAGCAATGAGAAAAATGGTTTTGTTTTCCCCAGAAGTCCCCATAAAACTGCTCCCAGGCCAGAAGCAACTGAAGGCTTGTTTTCACGCAACCAGAAGCCCACACCCTGGTGTCTGAGCTGAGGACACTGCCCATCTCCCATGGTGGGGCCACACTCCCTGTGCTCTGTGTGGACCCAGACAGAACAAGAGCCTTTCACAGACCTGAGAACCCCCCAGGCGGGTCCACCTGCACCCCCGGCTCTGCGAGGTCACAAGTCCAAGGTGGTGGCAGGGGGGATCAAGGGGCACAGCTCTCAGATTCCCAGACTGGAGTGCTGCCACGTCACCTGGGCAGGGAACCATGAGCCACCAGGTGGGCAGGACCAACACAGTCCCCTGGACACTGTCCCACCGGGACCCTTGCTCCCCTCTAATTAGGTGAAGCAAGGCAGGGAGCGCCCTGACGCAAACTGCTTTGAACACAGTCTCCGAGAGCCGACAGGCCAGGCTCAGCTGCAGCGGGAACAACCAGCGTGCCCATTCACAGATGGAGACACAGCTGCCTGAAAGTCAAACGCTCTGCCAGAAGCCTCTGCCTCCCCGAGTCAAGACTGCCCGTGGCACCACGCTGGCCTGAGAAGGGGCTGCCCACCCGCAGGACTCCAGTTGCCTATGGTCTCCTCAGCCAGTGAGGGGACGGCCAGTCATGCAGAAGGACGGGGTCTCCAACGAGACTCACTCCCCACCCAAGGCCAAGGTGAAAGCCACATCCTGGCCTGTGGCTTCTCCACGCTGGCGGCGCAGAAGTCACAGGGCCCACTCTCCACCCGTCTGGAAGCCAGCCTCACTTGTGGGCAGGTGACCACTGGCCGGCTCGCACCAGCATCATGGCTATGGGTTCCCCAACCCCATGGAAGAGGAAGAAGGGGCCAGGGGGCTGCCAGGGGTCCTCCACTCCAGGGTCGTGTGGAATCCCCTCCGCTTTCTAGACCACAGGCAACACCAAAATTGACTTTATTTTTCAAATAAGAAAATTTCCTCCCAGAAAATTATCGTCCCTATCTCTGCAAACCTAGGGAGAGAACACCCCTCGCTTTCCTTGTCAAAGGGGTTTCCCTGACTGCCCAGTGGAGCACATGAGCATGCTCATGGTGCACAAACCTTTCTTCTCCACGTGCAGATGCGAGACGCTCACAAAACTCTGCTGAAAACGCAGTAATCCAACGAGGAATTCCCAGGCATTGGGGAGAGCTTCTGTCTGTAAAAAGATTAAGAGTAAAAAGAAGGATATGTGCTGACAGGCACCCTGGGCGAATCTTTGTGTGCTGAGATCCTTTTAGAATAGCTCTGAAATCCTCCCCAACACAACAAGGTTTTATAAAGAAATGTGAAAAGAGGGTGGGAAGATTTCCATTTCCCTAACCAAAGAGTTCAACTGACTTTCAGCCACAGTGAGAAACTACAGAAAATAAAAAAGTTCTGAACTATTTACCACTGTATGAAATTTCTTCTTAATGCAGACAGAAATCATTGCCTCAATTGCTAGCGTACATTTTGTGTGCTAAAATCCTGAGAGCTTTCCATTTCTGGTTCATCCTAATTCTGCAATAAAATTCCATTACTCTGGGTATGTATATGTGTATGTGTGTGAGTGTCCCCGGTAGCTCTGACGGTAAAGAAGCTGCCTGCAATGCGGGAGACCTAGGTTCGAGCCCTGGATGGGGAAGATTCCCCAGAAAAAGGAATGGCAACCCACTCCAATATTCTTGCAGACAGAATTCCTGGACAGATTAGCCTCGCGGGCTACAGTCCACGGGGTCACAGAGTCAGATGTGACTGAGTGACTAGCACTCTCACACTTTCACATATATACGTACACATGAGAAGCACTCCCCATGGGATGGTGACATGGCGGGGCTAGAACTCTGAGCAGTGACAGCTATCAGAACGTGAAGAATGTTGACTCGGGGAGCAAAGGAGAAGCAAGCTGCGTCTCTAACGAACGGGCAGGGTTACTTCATAAGACCAAGACTCCAATTCTGCAACCCACCAGCTCAGCAGCTCTTCCCTCAGACCACAGGACAGCCCTGACTAGACATGGCATTGCTAGACACCACAGATGACTAGAATCCCCTTCTTCCCAGAACAGACCAGTCACAGGCACACACTGTCTGTGCTGACATGTGGCCTGGCACGCATTAGCAACCAGACAGAAGATGCTCTGCTGGCCTTCCTCAATTCTGCCTTTAGAAATCCTAAATTGTGTAGGTTGCTTAGTACATTCTAGGTACCGCAGTTATCATCCAACATCTATGAAAACCTTCCCAAGGGCAGGCTAAAATCTATAATAATCTATTCCCTCTCAATATTTTTAATTAAAAAAAAAATCATGAAAACAACTCTTTGAAAAACTTAAGTCCTTTTTTTTTTGATCCAAAGATAATGCCTCTGGACCCTACCTACCTCATACCACACACAATAATTAACTGGGGGAAAAAATGGATCAAAAAACCTAAGTGTCTGAACTAAAACTATTGAATTCTTAGGAAAAAAACAAGCACAAATTCTCATCACCTCGAATTTGACAACAGACTTTGGATGTGACACAAAAGCACAAGGGAAAACAGAAAAAAGTAAATCGGGACAAAAATTTTACACTTTTTGCTTCAAAAGACACCTATCAAAGTGAACACAATTTACAGAATGAGAGACACTGTTTTCAAATCACCTATCCAGAATACATAAAGAACTCTTACAAGTCAACAATAAACAGGACAATTAACCACATTTTTAAATGGTGAAAGGATCTGAACAGACATTTCTCCAAAGACATACAAATGGATGATATGCTTGTGAAAAGACAGTATCACTAACCATCAAGGGAATGCGTATCAAAGCCGACCTGAGATACCATTCCACACATTCTAAGGTGGCCACCAAAAAACAAACAAGTTTGTGGAGGGTGTGCAGAAATCACAAGGCTCTTATGCTGCTGGCGGAAACGTAAGATGAAAGAATCCGGCAGTTCTTCAAAAGGTTAAACACAGAGGTGCCATATATCCCAGCAACTCCACTCCTAGGTATACAGAAAACTTGTTCACAGAGCATCACTCCTAACAGCCCAAAGTGAAAATAACCCAATATCCTTGTGATACAACGATAGGCACGCGGCAGATGGTCTATCCACTCAATGGAATGTTACTAATGTCTGACGATAGAAGGAGTGAAGTACTGACACCCCCTACAACATAAACGACTCTGAAAAATCTTACACTAAGTGAAAGAAGCGGGACACAGAAGACCATATATTATACAGGCCCATTTCTAGGAGTGGCCAGATCTGCTAAGTCTACAGAGAGAAAAAGGGGACTAGCAGCTGCCTAGTGCTGGGGGTGAGGGAAGCCGATAAGGTTTCTCTGAGGAGATGAAACCACGCTGAGTTAGCCATCTATTCACCCACCCTCTCCAGTGTAGCAGAGAAAACAGGTCTCACAAGGCCCACTCTCCACACCACCATTACTCAGAGGACTCCCCTCTCCCCTGCCTCCTGCACAGTGAAGACAAGATGCCTGATGGACAAGGGCCCAGGACTGGCGCACTGCAACACAGGGCAGACCCCTGGGCTCCCAACTGTCTCTCTCAACCGTGCGCTTACCCAGCCCCTGCTGCACTGTGCTGACCGAAGATCTGAGTCACCACTGACTCCCAAGTTAAGTTTTTTACAGAAGTGTCTCTCAAAATGCTTCAAATAAAAGGTCCTGGGGACACACTGCCAGTTACTGAGGGGGATGTGGAGCAGAGCATACAGGACAACCCCGCACACCCCTCCTCGCTCCTCTTTCGGTCTGGGAACACTTTCCACCCGAGAGGCGCGGGCCAGCCTCTGGCACCAGCGCGGTGACTCACCCGCCGTCAGGCCCTGCCCAGCGCCGGCCAGAGGGGCGGCGGGGCAATCACGCGGTCGGCCCCAGCGGGTTAAGCCCCCATGGAGCTCCGGGGGCCAGGTCACCGCGGAGCCCAGCGGGGCGCTCGCCCGGGACGCCTCAGAGCTCCGTCCAGCGGGAAGTGGGTTCCGCACCCCCGCTCCCCCGGGCCCGACGCGGCCAGATTCCACGGGAAGGAAGCCCTGTCCCCTTCGCCCCAGACCCTCTGCAGGAGCACCCAGCTTGCACGAGAGTGACTCCCTTCCAGGTGACTTCCAGCTCGCACCCAGAGGAGGGGCTGTTCCCAATCCAGAGCCGCTCAACTCTGCTGCCGCGCCGGTCGCTGCATTTCCACTGACCTGATTGCAACATCTCCCCGTAGGTGTGGGCCGGGGAGCTGGGAGCGAGCGGCCCGCCCTGCCCTTGGGAGACCCCGGCCCCTCCCCCTCGGCCCTCCGCCCCGTGAACTCCCGAGTCCGGGACCCCCGCTACCGGTAGGGCTCCTCTCCGTCCCTAGACCCTTTCGGCTCTCCGCCCCGTCCCCCTAACCCTCCAGGTCCTGGACCCCCTCCCCGGCGGTCCCCGCTCTTCCCAGGACCCTCTGGGCCCTTGTCCCCCTTCCCTTAAACACTCGGGGCCCGGCCTCTCCCCTCCCCGGCCCCCTGCCCCTTCCTCCCGACCCCCAGGTCCTGCACCCCTCCTGTAGGGCCCCTCTCCTATCCTACACACCCCCCTCAACCTTCTGGCCCCTTCTTCCCAGAAGCCCGGAGATCCTCCCCTGAGGCCCTGGACTCTCCTCCCAAGCCCCCGCAGGACCGCGTGCCCTGACCCCTCAGGCCCTGACCCCTTCCCCTTCCCCCAGCCCGCCCCTCTTTCTCCGACCTCATCCCCCTCCCCAGGACTTCCCTCAGGCCCGGCCCCTTCCCCTCAGCCCCCGGCCCCTTCCCCTCAGCCCCCGGCCCCTTCCCTCAGCCCCTGGCCCGCCCATCCCCTTCTCTGACCTCGGCCCCCAGCCCGGGGAAGCCTCGCCCGCGCTCCCCCCGCGCGCGAAACCGCGAGCGGAAATGCGGCGAGACCGCCGCGGCCGCCGCTTCCTTCCCGTTTCGGGACGTGGCTGCGCCTGGGGACCTCAGCTGGGGAACCGGCCCGCTCCCCCGCCCGGCGAAGGCCGAGCTCGCTCACCGCCGCCTGGGGTCGGTCCGGTCCGGCTCGGCACTGCCCAGCCTCCGCCGCGCCCGCAGCTCCCAGGCGCCCCGCTCCACTTCCGGTTCCGCGGACGGGGGCGGGGCCGCATCCGGGTCCCGGAGGCTCCGCCCCCGCCGGCACGCCCCGCCCCGCCGGGTCCGCGGATCCTGCGGCCTCCCTTGTCCACGTGGCGCCGGCAGTGCCCACCGCTGGCGCAGGCTCGAGCTCCGCCCGGTGCCCGCCTGCGGAGCCTGCCTAAAAGTGAGATGACGCTTAAGGGTAAATTTACGGAGCGCCCACTGTGGGAGGGCCAGATTGTGCTCACATGCACAGTCCTAGGTGGTCGTACTGGATTCATAGCACCGCCCGAGGTGACAAAGGGAAAACGAGCGGAAAAGGGGACAGTGCCAGGTACTTTGAGCACTGAGGACGCAGGAGGTAACTGTGACGGCCAGTCACCTGGGAGGAACAGGTGACTGTTCCTCCGTCCATCCATTACCCATCCGTATATCATCCGTCCATCTTCTCCTTCCATTTTCCGCCAATCATCCATCCACCCACCCGTCAATCTCTTCGTCCAGAGAAAGCCAGATATGTATCAGGAGTAGAGGTCAGCAGAATAAACGTGGACTTTGCCCTTAGAGACCTTTCAACCTAGAAGAGGAGTCAGACATTAATCAAATACATATATACTAAGGAAATAAGACAGATGCTCTAGAAAATATCAAGGTTAGATTGGAGAGAAGGTAGGATCCCAACTCCTTCAGCAGATCAGAGGCTTCTTCCAGCGATTAACATTGGAGCTGATATATGAAAGCCAAATAGAAGTAAACAAGGAAAGGAAGAATTTTCCAGGCAAGAAAAGAGTCTGTGCAAAGGCCCCGAGGCAAGAAAAGAATGAGGTCCTCTGTGCTCTGGGAAAAACTTGGAGCAGACCTTCAGATCATTAGATGTTTTCAGGAGAAGACTTTCTGAACCTAATTTCTTGCGTCTTTTCATACCCAGAAAAGCACTAATTTTATTAACAGGCACATCTGTTCCTTGTGACTAGCAAGTCCTCTGCCAAAGTGTGTATTTGACTTCACATACCCACCCTTTACTTAAAATGGTATATATACTGACTTCCCTCCCCGCTTTGGAGCAGTTCCTCAGAGATACTTACAAGTCTGTCTCCTGGGCTGTAGTACTCACTTTGCCCCAAACTCACAACTCGCCCAATTTTTTTCAGTCATCATCACCAAGGAGTTAGTTTGATGCCTGACCGCACACAGCGTTCACTGTCATAATGTTGGAAGTGAAAACACTTGCGTTTTGTCTGTCTGGCCTCAATGCTTCAGATGCATACCCCACTCTTTCCTGCCTCTGTGCCTTGCTGGAATCCCTCCCTCTTCCCCAATGGCCTTCCTGCCTTTTTATGTCTTTACCTTGCTTACTCCTCAACCTCCAGCTCAAAAGCCATCTCTCCAGCATCTCTTCTTGGAGCTCACCTTGACATGTCATGGGCATCTCAAAAGAACCAAGTTCACAGCCATATTCTCACTCTCCCACTGCAGTCTTGGTGCGTTTTCCCCCCGACCCTCCAACCCTCACCACCATACCTCCCACCATCCCAGCCCTCTAGGGTAGCACAGAGCACCGAGCTGAGCTCCATGTGTTAGACAGCAGCTGCCCATTAGCTCTCTAAGAGAAAAAAAAAAAAAAAAAATCCATACTTTAGAATGGGAAAAAGGAATGATTAGATATTCTTTTAAGAGAACACTGAAGGCTCTGATAATCATGATTCTTTGGGATGTGTGCCTTTAAAATAAAAAAAAATTTGCCTAGCTTATTCCACTGATCTATAGAGGCAGAAGTTAACCTGTAGAAAACAGACAGCAGTGCAAATAATTCTTGTCCGTAGAAAGGCCAATTAGCTGTGTCCAGTAAAATACAACAGACATTGGCCTATGGATAGACCGTTTTTTGCAAATTCATTTCAGCGTTCCCTTCACTTCTCCTTTGAACAAGTTGTAACATCTTAGTGCTTCATTTATTATTAAGTGAAATAAAATCTTTGATATGCATTCATTTTATATGTGTAGAAAATCATGATTTTATCTTTCAAAACATTATCCTTTCACCTCTGACATCGACTTTGCCACCCCATACCCCCTATCCATCCTCAAACCTGACAATTTAACTTTATAAATGCATCTTGTGTCTATTCACCTCTCTCCATCTAACTTGCCACCACCCGTTTGCCTGAATTGTCCATCCTCGGCTCCTACCTGGCCCTCTTTCCATTCATTCTCAACTCAGCAGCCCGAGGGATTTCATTACAATACAAACTCTATGATTTCTCCCCCCTGTTTAATCTCGTCCAAGGACTTCCCACTTATTTTAATTTTTTTTAATATTTACTTATTTGGCTGCGCTGGGTCTTACTTGCTGCATGTAGGATCGTTGATATTCATTGCAGTATGCAGAATCTTTTTTTTTTTTTTTGGCATGCGGAATCTAGTTCCCTGACCAGGGATCAAACTCAGGCCCCCTGCATTGGGAGTGCAGAGTCTTAGCCAGTGGACCACCGAGGAAGTCCCCCCATTCTTTGAGAAAAAAGACCAAGGTCCTTGCGGTGCCCTCCCACTGTCTACATGACCTGGCTCCATCTCACCCACTGCCCCCCTCTGTCACCACACTCCTGCTGCACTGAACCTCCTTCAGTTCCTCCATGGAGTGAGGAACAAAGTGTCTTTTGTTATATGAATGAGGTTACTTTGGAAAGCACCTAAGGATGGGCTGGTTGCCAGGACAGCCTTCTATGTGATTAGAGAACTGGAAATTCAGTCCCAACCTTGAGCCCTGGGGAGGGAAAAAGAAAAGGACTGTGGGTGGAATTCATCACCAATGGCCAATGGGTTCATCAGTCATGGGTGTGTGATGAGCCCTCCATGAAGACCCCCAAGGACAGATTCTGGGAACTTCTGGTTTGGTGAACACATGCAGATTTGGGGACAGCGGTGCTCAGACAGCATGGGAGCTCTGAAACCCCTCCTCACAACTTGCCCTGTGCCTCTCTTCCATCTGGCAGATCCTGAGTTTATAACCTTTTAAAATCAACCTGTGATCTAGTAGGTAACATGTTTCCCCGAGTTCTCTGAGCTGTCTGGCAAATTCACCAACCCTAAGGAGGTTATTAGAACTGGACATGGAACAACTGACTGGTTCAAAATTGGGAAAGGAGTATGACAAAGCTGTACGTAGTCACCCTGCTTATTTAACTTCTATGCAGAGTACCTCATGCGAAATGCTGGGCTAAATGAATCACAAGCTGGAATCAAGATTGCAGGGAGAAATATCAACAACCTCAGAAATGTAGATGATACCACTCTAATGGCAGAAAGCAAAGAAGAACTAAAGAGCCTCTTGATGAGAGTGGATGAGGAAAGTGAAAAAGCTGACTTAAAACTCAAAATCCAAAAAGCTATGATCCAAAAAAAAAAAAAGCTAAGATCCCATCACTTCATGGCAAATAGAAGAGGAAAAAGTGGAAACACTGGCAGATTTCCATGGGCTCCAAAATAACTGCAGACAGTGACTACAGCCATGAAATTAAAAGACAATTGTTCCTTAGAAGGAAAGCTGTGACAAACCTAGACAGCGTATTAAAAAGCAGATACATCACTTTGCTGAAAAGGTCCATCTAGTCAAAGCTATAGTTTTTCTAGTAGTTAGGTACAGATTTGAGAATTTGACCATAAAAATGACTGAGCACTGAAGAACTGATGCTTTTGAATTGTGGTGCTGGAGAAGACTCTTGAGAGTCCTTTAAACTGCAAGGAGATCAAACCAATCAATGCTAAAGGAAATCAACCCTGAATATACATTGAAAGGACTGTTGCTGAAGCTGATGCTCCAATACTTTGGCCACCTGATGCGAAGACCTGACTCATTGGAAAAAACCCTGACGCTGGGAAAGACTGAAGGCAGGAAGAGAAGGGGATGACAGATGGCGAGATTGTTGGGTGGCATCATGAACTCAATGGACATGAGTTTGAGGAAATTCCAGGTGTTGGTGAAGGACAGGGAAGCCTGGCGTGCTGCAGTCCACGGGGTCACAAAGAGTCAGATACAACTGAGCGACTAAACAACAGTCAAGTTGAAGATGCAGTGCTCTTCCCCAAACAGGGATCAGGTTCCCCAAACAGGGATCAGATTCCCCAAACAGGGATCAGGTTCCCCAAACAGGGATCAGATTCCCCAAACAGGGATCAGATTCCCCAAACAGGGATCAGATTCCCCAAACAGGGATCAGATTCATGACCCCAGCAGTGGACCTGTGTAGTCTTAACCACTGGACCGCCAGGGAAGTCCCCTTGTATGGAGTCTAAATACAGCATTAAGGATCCAGCCCTCGCGGTGCCTTGCTACTGCTGGTCTTGGAACCTTGGAACCCGAGACAACGTTGTTGTGAAGAAGTCCAATATAGCCTTCTGGAGTGAAAGAGATGCCACAGGATGAGAATCCAGGCCTCCCAGCCAAAAGCAGTGCCCGCTCTCAGGTCCTTGACTGAGGCTGTCTTGGACCTTCCAGCCCCAGAAGAGCTGTCAGGTGACTGCCATCACATGAGTGGTTCCAGGGAAGATGGGCAGGAGAACCACCCAGATTGCCAGTCCCCCAAATCAAGAGAAACAAGAGATCACTTTTTTTATTGCTCTTTTGGGGTGGATTTTTACAAAGCAACAGATATGATAGCAGATGGTGATCTTTTAGGGAATTGTGAAATCAATTTTCTGGGGGAGGAAAACAGCATAAAAATGTATATAAGACGGCAAAATAGAAAATATGAGTTCATTTGATACATACTAGTTCCAATTATCTATTGCTGTGTAATAAGGCATTCCAAAAGTTCATAGTGGAAAACAACCACCATTTTATGCTGAAACTTTACGGTTTGGGAATTTGGAAAGGGCAGGGGAGACTTGTGGCTCAGTGGTAAAGAATCTGCCTGCCAATGCAGGAGATGCAAGACAGGCAGGTTCGATCCCTGGGTCAGGAAGATCTCCTGGAGGAGGTCATGGCATCCTACTCCAGGATTCTTGCCTGGGGAATCCCATGGACAGAGGAGCCTGGCGGGCTCCAGTCCATGGGGTCGCAAAGAGTCGGACATGACTGAGTGACTGAGCGCACACAGCAGCAACAGGGGATGGCTCTTGACCCACTGAAGCCTCAGCTGGGACAGTTGGCTGTCGCTGGACGAACTGACTGGGGCCGCGTGTCAGAGGCCTTGGCTCTGACTGCTGGGTGAGCCCCTCATTTCTTCTCCCCGTCATGTCTTCAGGAACAGGAATGTCCAGCTTGGCTTCTTTGCTCCCAATAGGCTGGCAGGAGCTTCCGGGACTCTCACTCTCCACTGCGCTCCATGCGGCTAGCTGGGGCTTCCTTACATCCCAGCAGTCCTGGGTAGTTGCACTTCTTACTTCGTGGCTGGTTTCTGCAAGGCTTCTGCTGACCTTGACCCAGAGGTCCGTGAACATCCCACCTGCTACGTTGTTTTGGTCAACCAGGCTTAAGGGGTCGGGGGTGGACGAAGGATTAAGACTCCACCTTTCCATGAGAGGAGGTAGAATCTGCAGCCTAGCTGGCCTTCTGTCACACACTGTGTTTCTTTCCTTTATTTGTTTATTTTTTTAATTAATTTATTTTTTTTTGGCCAAGCCCCAAGATGAACCAAAGAATTGTTGCTTTCAAATTGCGGTGCTAGAGAACTCTTGGGAGACCCTTGGACTGCAAGGAGAGCAAACCAGTCAACCCAAAAGGAAATCAACCCTGAATATTCACTGGCATGCTGCAGTCCATGGGGTCACAAAGAGTCGGACACGACTGAGCAGCTGAACTGATTCATCGAAAGGACTGAGGTTGAAGCTGAAGCTCCAATACATTGGCCACCTGATGCAAAGAACCGACTCACTGGAAAAGACCCTGTTGCTGGGAAAGATTGATGGCCAAAGGAGAAGGGAGTGGCAGAGAATGAGATGGTTGGATAGCATGACTCAGTGGAAATGAATTGGAGCAAACTCCAGGAGATAGTGAAGGACAGAGGAGCCTGGCACACTGCAATCCATGGGGTCACAAAGAGTCAGATACGACTTCGCCACTGAGCAACAGATAAGACATGTGGGGTCTTAGTTCCCCGACCAAGGATAGAACCTGTGTCCCCTGTGTTGGAAGCATGGACTCTTGAACACTGGACCATCAGGGAAGTCCCACATACTAAGATGACTCATTGTTTGTAAGACACGACCTGACTTCACGGGTAAAAAATGTGAAATAAACGGTCCCAGTAGGACTGATGAAATGTGTGTGTGCATGCTGAGCTGTGGTATAAAATGTTTTCCACTGTGGGTTGCAGATAAACGTTTAAAACTGGGCTAAATTACACTCTAAAGTGAGGGCCAAAAGCAATTTCCAGACATCTAGTCCAGACTGAGACGGTTCATCACCCGGAGAGCGTCCCAAAAATTTAAAATTCTTGCTATTATAAAACATTTCACACAAATGCAAAAAATGGAGTAATGTAATGAACCCTCATGAATCCATCACCCATCTTTAACAATCATCCACCCACACAGTCAGTTTTGTTTGATCCGTATCCTGACCTAACCCTGCCTCAGGATTATTTTAAAGCAAACGTCAGGCACTGTATTGTTTCATCTGTAAATACCTCGGCATACAGTCCTCAGTTCAGTTCAGTTCAGTCGCTCAGTCGTGTCCGACTCTTTGCGACCCCATGAATCGCAGCACGCCAGGCCTCCCTGCCCATCACCAACTCCCAGAGGTCACTCAGACTCACATCCATCGAGTCAGTGATGCCATCCACCCATCTCATCCTCTGTTGTCCCCTTCTCCTCCTGCTCCCAACCCCTCCCAGTCTTACTACACGCCTTTGTTTTGTTGTAATCACGGTAATCCACTTGACTTGGCAATAAATAAAGTTTACAGCCTTATTCATGGAAACAGTGAACATGGATTTGATCAACAACTTTGACTTAACTGTGTTGGTAGGTTGGGGGGTGGGCATAGGTTGGGGGGTGGGCATAGGAATGCTGCAGTTTCCTTCTACCATAAACAGATGGCAATAGGCAAAGTTTAAATTGGTATAGGGACTTCACTAGGAGTCCGGTGGGTAAGTCTCCACGATTCTAATGCAGGAGCCCTGGTTAGGGAACTGGGTCCCACATGCTGTAATTAAGACCTGGCGCAGTCAAATAAATAATGAGACAAATAAAACTTTAAAAGTAATTTTGCTTATTTTGGCTATGCTAGGTCTTTGTTTCTGCTCATAGGCTTCTCTAGTTGCAGAGCACAGGTTTCTTGTTGCACTGGCTTCCCCTGGTGCGAAGCATAGGCTTTAGGGAGCACGGGCTTCAGTAGTTTCGGCACATGAGCTCAGTAGTCGCGACTCCCAGCCTCTCGAGCTCGGGCTCAACAGTTGCAGCTCATGGGCTTAGCTGTCTGTCGGCATGTGGGATCTCCCTGGGCCAGGGATTGAACCCGTGTCCCCTGCATTGGCAGGCAGATTCTCACCCACTGGACCACCGGGGCAGCCCCAAATATTTTTTGAAAAATAAAAAAGGAAAATTGTGAATTTGAAAATTGTGAATCAAGAGGCTACGTTAATGGAGAAGGAAATGGCAACCCACTCCAGTATTCTTGCCTGGAAAAGTCCATGGACAGAGGAGCCTGGCTGGCTGCAGTCCATGGGGTTACATGACTGAGATGTGTGCATTAGGGTGGAGGGTTATGGGTTGGTAGCAATAAACTGGTAGAACTAAAAAAAAAAAAAAAGAGGCTACGTTAAGCACAAATTATTTAGGGGTAAGGAAGCAAGCAGAGGAAAAAGTTAACCCAGTTGTACACGGACCAGAGAAGCAGAAGTAAGAGAGTGGGGTCATTGGTGTTTTACTTTAAGTGACGTACATGCTCTTACTTTGATTAAATAAAACATTAACAAGAAGATAAGGTGTTGGAGAATTGAAGACTAAGATCTCTTAGGCCCTGCTGCTAAGTCGCTTCAGTCGTGTCCGACTCTGTGCGACCGCATAGATGGCAGCCCATCAGGCTCCCCCTGTCCCTGGGATTCTCCAGGCAAGAACACTGGAGTGGGTTGCCATTTCCTTCTCCAGTGCATGAAAGTGAAAAGTGAAAGTGAAGTCGCTCAGTCGGGTCCAACTCTTCTTGACCCCATGGACTGTAGCCCACCAGGCTCCTCTGTCCATGGGATTCTCCAGGCAAGAGTAGGTTGTATAATACTATAATTCCTCAGTTACACTGTTTTCATTTTAAAATAACATTTTATTTCATTAAAAAAACTTTTGTCTGTGCCACACTTTGTGGAAATCATTTTATTCTATTTTGTATCTGCTTTGTTTTGTAACGTTTTTGGCTGCACCACACAGGCGGTGCAACTTTAGCTCCCGGACCAGCGGGTTGAACCCCAGCTTCAGAAGTGAAAGCACAAGAGTCTGAATCCCTGGACCACCAGGGGAGTCCCCAAATCACTCCATCAAAGGGCAGATCACCACCCCCTCACCGTCTCCCTTTGCAGCTTGCGTTGCTCTGCACACTCAAGCTGAAAGATTAGCTCTCCTACCAGTCAAACCTGTCGGCATGCAAAGAGTCAGTTTCTTTATTTAGAGTATTTTCCGGGTTCTTCCTGGCTGGTCTCCGCCACACCCATCACGTCGTCGAGTCCCAGCCCAGCCCAAGCTCTCACAGCGCCCTTCACGGGATGAGTCCCTGGGAGGGGCCAGTCCTACCCATCCCAGGATCTCTAGGGCAGGGTCCCCTCCAGAATTTCACATGGTCGTGACCCCACAAAGACACTTCGAGGTGCAAATCTCTGGAACCTGTGGATGTGCATTAATTTGGATAAGTGGTCTTTGTAGACGGAATGAAGAGAAGGCTCTTGAAAAGAGATGGTCTGGGATTACCCGGGTGGGCCAATGACAAGTCTTCTTATAAGAGACAGAAGATAAGACATGCGGGGGAGAGGCCACGTGAAGACAGATCAGAGGAGAGGAAACGCTGGAAGAAGAGAGAACAGACTCTCCCCTCAAACCTCCGCCAGGACCGGGCCCTGCTTCCTTCCCACTGTGTGTGCACTGCATATCAGGCTGCACACAGTGCTGGCCTGGACCACAGGTCTTGAAAAGGTGCCCCGCCGAGGCCAGGACACGAAACAGCAAAGTCACCGGCTACTCATTCTCACCAAGGGATGAAGCCAAGGACGCGTAAGAGACAAAAGGGTTTGAGACATTCAGAAATGTACTGAAGGGCGCGTGGGTGGCTAGACAGTAGCTGTGGACCCCCGCCTACCTGCCTGCCAAGACTACAGGGAAGGCGGACCCTTCTTGCTACCCTGAAAACCCATCGTGGGGGAAGTGAGGACTTAGTTAGCAAAAGGCAAAGATCAAAAACCAAAACCACAGTGACCTCAAATATGGGCTTCCCTGGTGGCTCAGCGGTAAAGAATCTGCCTGCCAACGCATGAGAATCAAGTTCCATCCCCGTGTCAGGAAGGTTCACTGGAGAAGGAAATGGCAACCCACTCCAGTATTCTTGTCTGGAGAAGGACAGGGGAGCCTGGCAGGCTACAGTCCATGGGGTCGCAAAGAGTCAGACACAACTTAGCAACTAAAGAAACAACAGACCTCAAAAATGCATGATGTGAAATTTAGAGAAACTTACAGGCAGCACTTATGAGGATACAGTAGCCTAACGGTTTTCAATGGTAGGAAGTTTTTTAACGGGACTGCACCTGGACCGCAGTGTGAGTCCCCTCCCATCTCCGTGGTGGGGCAGTCCTGGGCGATGAGTGGAGCAGACCTAAGATACGAGGCTAACGAGCGTTCTTAGAAATGCAAATCTGCAGTCACATCTCCTTATTGCTTTCTTTCAGAATTGCTCAACTGACATATTTTTAAGGCATAAGTGGAATCAGTGAATCGAGTTGTAATAAAACACCTACAGCTCATGAATCATGGATGAGTGTTTCCAGAAGCTTTCAGATACGCGAGGCCTTCTTGGCTTTGGTCAGGCAAAAAGGGAAATGTAAGATGAGAAGGACACTCCACGGTCTTAAATTTCACACTTGTTAACCCTGCATGAAATTTAAATTCTCTAAATTCTTAAAGAGATGGGAATACCAGACCATCTTACCTGCCTCCTGAGAAACTTCTTATATGTGGGTCAAGAAGCAACAGTTAGAACCGGACATGGAAAAACAGACTGGTTCAAATTGGGAGAGGAGTGCGATAGGTTGTATATTGTCACCCTGCTTGTTTAACTTATATGCAGAGTACATCATGCGAAATGCTAGGCTGGATGAAGCTCAAGCTGGAATCAAGATTGCCGGGAGAAATATCAATAACCTCAGATACGCAGATGACACCATCCTTATGGCAAAAAGCGAAGAGGAAGAGCCTCTTGATGAAGGTGAAAGAGGAGAGTGGAAAATCTGGCTTTAAACTCAACATTCAAAAAACTTAAGATCATGGCATCTGGTCCCATCACTTCATGGCAAATAGATGAGGAAACCATGCAAACAGTGACAGACTTTATTTTCCTGGGCTCCAAAATCACTGCAGATGGTGACTGCAGCAATGAAATTAAAAGATGCTTGCTCCTTGGAAGAAAAATTATGACAATCATAGACAGCATATTAAAAAGCAGAGACATCACTTTGCTGACAAAGGTCCGTCTAGTCAAAGCTATGGTTTTTCCAGTGGTCACGTACGGATGTGAGAGCTGGACCACGACAAAGGCTGAGCGCTCAAGAACTGATGCTTTCGAACTGTGGTGTGGAGAAGACTCTTGAGAGTCCCTTGAACTGCAAGGAGAGCAAACCAGTCAATCCTGAAGGAGATCAACCCTGAATATTCATTGGAAGGACTGATGCTGAAGCTGAAGCTCCAATACTTTGGCCACCTGATAAGACCTGACTCATTGGAAAAGACCCTGATGCTGGGCAAGACTGAGGGCAGGTGGAAAAGGGGGCAACAGGATGAGATGGTTCTATGGCGCCACTGATTCAAAGGACATGAGTCTGAGCACACTCCAGGAGATAGTGAAGGGCAGGAAAGCCTGGAATGCCGCAGTCCATGGGGTGGCAGAGTTGGACACGACTGAGCGACGGAACCGAAATGTGTGTGTGCGCTAACTTGCTTCAATCGTGTCGGACTCTGCGACCCGGGACTGTAGCCCACTAGATCCTCTGTCCATGGGATTCTCCAGGCAAGAATACTGGAGTGGGTTGCCATGCCCTCCCCCAGGGCGTCTTCTCGACCCAAGGATCGAACCCATGGGTCTCGTTATCTCCTGCATGGGCAGGCAGGATCTTTACCTCTAGCACCACCTGGAAAGCCCCTGTGAACCCTGAGAACTAGGAAATGCAGAAAATAAGGGCTGCTCCTAAATTAAACTGGAAGATCAGCAAGCACAGCTTGTAAAGAGGGAAACACACGGATGACCGACAACAGGGCCGACAGAAACAAGCAGGGATGCATTCATCCGCGTAAAGCACCTGTGCCATTCGGAAGGGGAGCCCGTCAGCCCTTGGAGGGACGGTTAGAACCAGAATGAAAACCGAGACAGTGGTCAGCAGTGCCCACGAACATGGCCCGAGTTGGGTGGTGTCACTCACTGGGCTTCCTGCGTCCTCAGAGCTGCTGGCAGTAACCTTCCTGAGTGCTGAGGCCGGGCAACGTCCCAGGTGAGCCAAGGCATCACTGCTCTCCTCCCAGTGCTGCTGCGGGGCCCTCTGTGGGCAGCCACCCTCATCCCCTGCCCTGCCTCCCGCTGGGGCCCGGCTGTCCCCCTGGGATCCTTTCAGCCCTTGAGCTTCGGTGTTCCCAGCCCTCTGCCACGTCGGACTGGGACACAACTCAGGACTTGGCTTGAGGTATCAAGGAGACTGTGAATCTGGAAGGACACAGCGCTGGGGCCCTCGAGTGACCACGTGTGAAGAGCAGGAGAGCAAAGCCCCCATGGGGAGGAAGCAGAGCAGGGAACATGCCTATGCCCACCACTGCCTCTGGCACAGGTGCCTCTCCTTGGCCTGAAACAGACCCCAACTGCTGCTGCTCGGCAGGTGATTCCTAAAAATGCATCTCCTCCAAGAACTATTGTTCCTGCTGCTCTGGGGCTGCGTGAGTGCACTCAGGAGCGTCAGACAATTGGGGCTGCCACAGCTCGTGCTGCGTCGGGGGGCCTGATGCTGGGGAGGGCCTGATGCTGGGGGGAGGGCCTAACGCAGGGGGAGGGCCTGACGCCGGGGGGAGGGCCTGATGCTGGGGGGAGTGTCTGATGCTGGGAGGAGGGTCTGATGCTGGGAGGAGGGTCTGATGCAGGGGGGGATCTGATGCTGGGGGAGGGTCTGATGCCAGGGGTGGGGGGGGGAGTGTCTGATGCTGGGGGTAGGGTCTGATGCTGGGGGGGTCTGATGCCAGCGGGAGGGTCTGATACTGGGGGAGGGCCTGATGCTGGGGGGAAGATCTGATGATGGTGGGAGATTATAATCTCTATGAGAAATCTTTTTTTCATACTTTCCTGACCACCTTGCTATGTTCTTTTTAACTGAAGGATAATTGCTTTACAATATTGGTTTGATTTCTGCCATACATCGACATAAATTAGCCATAGGTGTACATGTGTGCCCTCCCTCTTGAATCTCCCTCCCACCTCCCCTTGCTACATTCTTGTTTCTATGGATATACGAATAATAAAACTGCTGACTAACATAAAAAGCTCCCACACACAAGCGTGCACACGGCGCTCCCTAGTGCATCACTCGGCCACCCCACCCTGGGACCCACGCTGAGCCTTCACACCTGCACTCTGTCCCCACCCTCAGCCCACTGCCCACGCCTCAGCAGCAGAGGGGCCCTGTCCCTGCAGATGCTGAAGTGATGGAGCCTCTTGTCTCCGGAGCCAGGGGTATCAACACCCGGTCGGTCGTCCTCTGGGGACACCCATGCTTCCATCTTCTGGCCTTTCCATTCTCTCCATCCATTTCTCTTAACAGAATGCCCGTGTGATGACACGGGCTCCCATTACCAGCTCTGGTCTGTTCTCAGTGAGAATACAGCTTACCCTCAGCACTCCTGATTGGCAGTGGGAAATTTTGCTTCAGTACTTTATTGAAAGAAAGCAATAAATAATACTGTGATAAAAATAGTTCAAAAGTAGACTGTACATACTTTGTTACATATTCAGGAAGTTCACAAAAGATTAATAGAAAAACAGAACAGTAACAACGAATTATACAAGTGATTAAAGGCGGACCCACATGGAAAGAGACCTGCCGTCTCTCTACCGAGATCTCAGCTGCACAATAAGTAACGCACCATGATCTGAACGCCTCTCTTGCTGGCTTTTTTAATGTGCCGCTGAAAAAGTAAAAGTTACATTTGCTACTTATACAATCCAAAATGGCTATGTCATCAAAATCTAAAAATGTACGCCTAGGTCCATTCTTTAAACATGTTTACAAACAGATGTAAAAAGATGATTTACATAAAAATAAGGCCTTTGTCAGAGCTGCACCACGCTGTCTGTCGGGGGTGTGGCGCCCTCCTGTCCAGCACACCAGGTCTGCAGTGGGTGCAGGGCATCACGATTGGTCCTTGAAGAGTAGGCGCCCTTGACCCTGCCTCCCAGGAGGAGGGCAGGGAGGGCGGGCACAGCGGGCTGTGCGTGCCCAGGCCCCCCACCCCCACCCCCGCCAGTCTCTTTTCCCCAGCTCGTGGCTTCTGCCAGTCACCGGAGAGGAGGGATCCGGGTCCACGGAGACTGGGTTACCCAAGAGGTTTTCACAGTCCTCTTCTAGTCATCCTTTCAGCCCAAATTTGATTAGAAGCTCACATTTAACACCCAGTACTTTAAAATCTCTTCACGCTGCAGAGAAAAAGCATTTCTTGCTAGAAAAAGTACAGTTTAGGTCAGTCGTTAAAATACAACAACAATTGGTTGAAATTAAGTTCGCTCATTTCAGAGTGATTGTTGGAGAGCTTGGTTACATTCTGGAAGGATAATGCACACCGTGTCATGATTTTACAATCGCAGTAAAAACCCTTCTCTCATGGTTTATCATTTAAAAATTAAACAAGAATAATTACAATAAATGCATCATTTACAAAAGCCCTATATTTGTTCATAGGATTTATACATACAAGCATTACAGTACATTCATTTGAAAGACTAAAATCAGGTATCAGGACATGAATTGATCTGAAAGGATATTTATAGCCTGGATATACAAGAAAAAGTAAGTAACTATATAAATGAAGTCATAAGTTTACATAAATATAAGAAACATTAAATTCTAAAATATTTTCTCTATGGTATTCATGAATTTTTTCACTAATTAAAAACTCTGTAATAAAATATCTTCGGGTCCATATAACAAGTATGAACAGAGTAAAGATTGCATCGAGTTCAAATGTTGTCTCTGTCGAGTCCTGGACGCTGCGTGATCACCTGTAGAAGTAGTGCGGGAACACTGGAAATGAACACACAGACGAGTCAGGCCTGGGACGGCAGCGGGTGCCAGAGCCCCTGCCCCTCCAGGCCCCCCACCCCATTCTGGAAACAGACACAAGGACGAGTCAGGCCTGGGCAGCCGGTGCCTGAGCCCCGACCCCCACCCCATTCTGGGCTTCAGTGGCTTGAGAACTCAGAGAAACATGGAGGACCAAGCAGATCAGGAGAGAACTCTGTGGCGGCCTTTATTCTGACATATAGCTAAAAGCTGCTGCTAAAAAAAACTAAACCCCAATTGAGCTTTCTAGCTGAGACGTGAACAGGATGCACACAGCCTCCTGCCCTCAGAGCGGCTTAAGCAGGGCTGGGCCCCCGGGTCAGACCCACCAGAGGACCACCCAGAGCAGCACCTGCAAGGGAGGTGGCCCCTCAGCAGCGGCCGAGCCCCAGATGCTGGTGCCCTTCCGTGTGAAACGCTGGCCTGCGGAGGGAGAGGCCAGGGCAGGGCAGCCTCGTGAACCCTGAGGCTCTGGGTTCCCTCCGAGAGCCTGCACGCGAGGCGCGGCCGGCAGCACTGCCACCGTGGGAGCCTCGGCCGTGCTCTGACCACTGTGGTGGTAGCCAGGCACCACGGTCAGATTCTCTGCCGCTGAGGGCTCTCCCGGCCCGACCTCTGGAGACCCGCAGACCCTCCACTGCCAGGGCGAGGCCTCTGCGCCCCCGCGGGCCAGGCCGCCCTGTACTCACCCCGAAGCTCAGCAGGAGTAAGTCCTGACTGTGGCGGAATCCAGCCTCTGCGTTCCCGCCACGCTGCCTGGTCCCACGAGCACGGGAGGAAGCGTGCAAACACAGCGTGCGGTTAGTTGTGGAACGTCACATGGGGCACGAGGACACACACACTCATACCCGCAGCAGCGCCCACTCCTACTGAGGGTCTGGGGACACTCCTAGAGGGTGGATGAGCCGGGGAGAGCGAGCCTGGAGCCCCGCGCTCTGCTGTCCTGGGGGCTGGGCTGCTCTCCCCAGGAGGCGTCAGGGAGGGCGGAGGACGGGGCTGATCTAAGAAAGTGGAAACAGTCTCAGCCGCCCTTGGAAATGGCACCACTGACGCTGGGTCAGCCCCAAGCCCTGCTCCAAGGTGAATAAGAAATCGCCATAACCCCCTAGCAGAAACCCGCTGCTCCCAATTCAGCGTCTTCCCCTGGGCCCGGCAGGAGCACACCTGACGAGCCTCCGGCCCGGGCTCCAGAGAGGGCTGAAGACTGGGGGCTGCTGATGGAGCAGCTCACCGGTCTGAACCCTTCTGAGTCTAAGAGCCCCAGAGACCTGCTGCCCTGCAAAAGCCAGGGAAAGCAGCCAGTCACACAGTTTACGCCCTGCCTGTCTCACGAGGTTTGTAAAAGGTCACCTCCCATATATTACATCCCAACAACCCTTTCTAGGATCGTTTTTATCTAAACTCTAACGTCAACGTCACTATGTCCATCTGACAGGGAGATGCTAGATTTATAATGAGAACGGAAAATAAAAAAGCAAGCCCTTAAGACTCTTCAATCGACTGAAAGCTACGCTACAGTTAAGATTTGTAAAAAGGACCTGCATGCTCCTTGGAAGAAAAACGCTGTTTAGAAAAGGAGAGAGTCACTGGGTCTCCCCCACCCCTGGTTAAGCCTATTACTGAGTTCTGGCGAAGAGACGATGCAGCTTCCCTGTAAGCCCGTTCACCCAAAGTGTCCAGCACAGCAAAGGCTTTACCTAAATGTACTTTGTTCTACAGGAGCAAGTGAGAGCAAGGCTTATAAATTTACTCACGGGAAGGGCTACTAACAGGAAAAAACGGCACCATAGGGACCCTCCAGGCCCGCTCCCACCGGGTGAGCGCACACTCCCTCTAGGAACCCAGTGTGGCCCGCACGGCCAGTGGGGAGAAGGAGCCACTGAGCCGCCCCTGTCACAGATGGGATGCTGGGGGTGTGCACGGGCACCTCCTGAGCCGCACAGCCTGACCCCAGCCCAGGCTGTCTGGCCGTCTATCTGGCCATCAAGTGGGGACACAGCGGCCCTGAGCACCCGGCCTGAACTAGCGGCGTTCTCCAGCCTCAGAGGGAAAACCAGAGCCGGGTGTGAAAGCACAACGGCAAGGTGGTGTATTCACGGCCCAGCTGAACTCAGGGGAGGACCTCTGTGGGCCTCACCTCCCTCCTCCGCCCCATCGACCGACAGTGTGCAAGGGACCGACGACGGTGGGGACGGGGGGAGGGCGGGAGGGCGGCCGCCGCCGTCACTTAGGAGGGACCCGGCCATCTGCCCGGCGTGGACAGGTGCTGAGGGCTGACTGGTGTGGCCTGAGAGCGACCCCACTGTTTCATGGAGGAGCTCTTGAGCGCTGTCGGCCACACGCGCATCTCTACAAGCGTGGGTGTCAATCTCACGCTCTGAGAACACACACGAGTCTCAGTTTTATTAGTTGGAAGAATATGCTAATATTCAACCAGACAAGAACTTGGGGGAAAAATACTGCACGACTGTTAAACGTTTATAAACAGATGTTAGGATTCACTGGCGAACACGGACCCTCGGGCATGCACTGAAGAGCCCCGTAACCTGGGCAGGAGGCCCTTCCAGCTCGTCCGGGTTCTGGCCTGGGCCGCGCCCGCCGCCCCACCGGCCACCTACCGTCCGGCTGCACCTTCCTTGGCTGCACGGAGGGCGAGGACAGAGAGGACGGGACCCGGAAGTTCGCAGGCAGCGTCTCCGCGGACCCGGCAGCTAAGCCACGGACATCCTTTGGCCTGAATTTTTTCCTCCAAGAAGGTGCTCTCCTAAAGCTTTTATCATCATCCTGGGAAATTACAGGGCCAAAAACAAGACAGATTTTAAAACAAAGGACAAAACCAAAAAGCTACCAGCCCTTTAAAATGGCTGAGTTTACTACTGCACTTCTGTCCACTTGTATCTGACCCTGTTTGTGATGACCGTGTGTGACCGATTTGCCCAAAATGGGAACAGCAGAGCGTGGTACAGGGTGGGGCAACACGCGTGCCAGGACCCTGAATGGACCGCCCTGGCCGCCCGGGTGGACGTTCCTCCTGACAGTTAGCAGGTTTCGCTTCTCATCTTGGAGTGATCGCCTCTTGCTATATAATACAACACGCTGTCATTCGCTATGGAAACAGCTTCAAGCTGTAACCAGTTCTGTCTCACACTGGGACAGAACCAACGGATGCTTCTTCAGGTGTCTGATTCTCCTTGTCAAACTCAAGTCCCCTTAAGGCCCAATGAAGAGAACTATAGTGTGGGGGTTCTGCGTAAGGGGAAATTAATGTTTTGTGTGTTTCCAATACACTTAATGAAACAGACCCCTAGCACACAGGCCCTGGAATAGGTAAGGCCATCCAGTTGCTCCCCAAAACACAACTCACAGACACCATTCCTAAGTGAAAACCAATGTTTTAATATAAAAAATATTTTTGAGGGGTACTAAAACTTAAATAGCAAAAAAAAAAAAAACCAACCCCAAAATAAAAACTAACCCACCCTCCACTGAAGACACGAGTTTTCTAATGACTTGTTAATAAATTTTTAAGAGCAAAGCTTAACTTGTAAAGTTAATTTATCTCCACATTTAGAAGAGATACCGTGACTACATGCCCCATACAAGTATAATAAAATAATTTACCTTAAGGCAACCTGAAAAACCATTAAGCTGAAAACTTACTTCATCGAACCTTCTGTCGGTTCCCATGACCAAGAGGTTGTTAAACTCTCTTTCCAAGACAGCACGAGCCTGAAATTAAAGAAACAGCACCCTAAAACTTTCTACAATCTCGTTTGAATATCAGCACATCACAATTGTTTTTTAAACCAAGACTTAAAGAAAAAAATTCAACTGTGATATTGTTTGAAGTCGGGGGTTTAACGTGGTGTCTGTGGAGGGGGTGTTGAGAAGAGGGAGCCGTGGGCTCTTGGGAATTACACACCAAGTGTGCCCTGCAGGCTGGTGCTGGTGGAGAGATCACGGCACTGACACAAGACACACAGCTTTCTGGAGAAGAACAAAAAAGTCCCCTCATTCTCAAATGAGCCCAGGAGTCAAAAAGAACCACACAGGGCAATTACCCCCAGAAGGAAAATGAATAAAACCTTCATCTGGCACACAGAGGACATCTCTTTCCACGTAAGAACTGAGTACATGTCACTCTTAGGCACACCGCCTTGAATCAAAGTTCCCCTTATTTTATGAAAGACTCTCGTGCTTCCAAGAGAATGGCAAGTGGACAGGCACGAACACGGAGGCACGGAGCATCTCTGACTGTGGACTATCCCGAGAGGGACCTGGTGAGGAACAAGGGCACCAGCTGTCTGAGGGGTCAGGTTTGGTCTCCGTTCGGGGACCCAGCTGTGCATCTGCATCGGGAGATGGCCCGCTCGCTGGGCCCGAGCCCGGCTGGTCGCACCTGTGTGTTCTGCGTGGGGATCTGTAACAAGAGGGCCAGCGCGTTGAAGTCAAACGTCTCGTCCAAGGCCAGCAGCGCGCCGTGCACGCCGCTCTCGACGAGGTTGTTCGCGTATTCTTTGAGGCCAATGGAGAGGATCCAGCGGATCACTCGGTCGTTGCTCCAAACCAGCACGTCTGCAGGGAACGACAGATTGGAAAGGAGCCTCAGAAAGCTGTGCTCCCCTCACGCAGCTGCAACGAAGGAGTCCTACGTGCTGACCCTCAGCTCCCGACAAAAGCCAGGACCTCCCAGGGGCCGGGGCACACGGCTCAGCGGACAGCCAACCTGCTGTGCTCGGACAAGGGTGTCCCAGCCCCTCTCCATCCTGGTGGAGACTGTCCTGCTAGAGCTCATCCCTCAGGCGAGTCCGAGAGAGAGGAGGCGACTGCGTGCATTTCCAGGGGACAGAGGCAGAGGCTCCAGGGCTCGGAAAGGAGAGGACACACACGAGCGCGTGTGCACCGGGCACGGACACGCTTCACACACAGACTTGAGTCTTGGCTTCTTTTCTTTCTTTCATTTTTGAGTGTTTGTTGATGTACTTTTTTCCCGTCACAAAAAGGACGCAGTACCATATCTGGATACCTTGCTCAATTCACCATAAACCTCTCATTTATAATCTTGAAGCCTTTTTTTTTTAAGTCATTTTTGTTGTCTCATTTTAAAGAGAGAGAAACGTAAAGACATTGTCCAGCACATTAGAGGGATTTGTGTGTGGGGGGAAGACCTTAGTTAAGTCAAGTAATAAGTTACAAAATTTACTCTCAGTACAGTGCTGAAAATAGCCGCTCTGTACAAATATACCCAGCTGATCACCAGTGACTTTCAAAGACAGCGCAGCCTGTGTCAAGTGTAAAAAGGTTTAAAATGGATTCAGAAAACAAACGAGACAGATGCACAGCTCTCAGTTCCAATGCCCTTGTCTGGGTAAAGGGACAGATACTATAAATGTTGGCTTCTGGTTTTCTCGTGATTCAAACGAACTCAGTCCTAGCTAGACAATCCTCCATAGGGGCCATCTCTTCAAACATATTTTTATCTTTACTTTCCTTCTTAGTAAAAACTGGAGATGAAAACAGGGTTATAGTAAGGATTAAATGAAGGAACCTATGAAGGTACCCGACCGTTCAGTTAAGTCTTGTCACTGTTAGTGATCTGTAATCACTGATCTTGTTATCAGTGATCTATTTTCTGAACATTCTGGGAGGTCTTATACTGAGCTTGACGGCTGATATCCTTTCTGAAAATTCACTTTATGTGTTTGGGCTGTGATGGGCCTTTGGTGCTGCGTGCGGACCTTCTCCAGTTACCACGGGCAGGCGTTGCAGAGCTGTGCTTTCTCCTGTTGTGGAGCCCAGCCTCCCAGGCCAGGGACTGAACTCTGTCCCCTGCATCAGCAGGCAGAGGATTCTAACCCACTGGACCACCAGGGGAGTCCTACAGCTAACACCTCATTTAAAATCGCTCCATTGTCCTCAGGCTCTTAGAGGCAACCCCCAGGGCAACCCTGCAGCCCAAGGCCCCTCCCTCCAGTAACTGAAACGCCTCCCTCCCCAGCTGAGAAGCTCCCATCCAGCTTCAAGGCCACTCCCTCCAGCCTGGGCACAGAACCACACTGCCTCAAGTGCTTTGACAAGAAGCCAGAGCAGTGTTCTTCACACTTAAAGGCGTGCACAGCAGGTCTTGCTCTTCTCGGCTCTGGAGTTACCTGCAGCGTGCAGCAGCATTTGCGAGTAGAACAGGGCACATGGCACAGCAACAGGGAAATCTCTGGAGCTGTGGGGAGATGCTCTCACCTCGAGACACACAACCTGCAGACCGATGTGAGCCCAAGGACAGAGCACAAGTTCTCTGGCCACAGAGGACGATCTCAAACACACTCCCTTCCATCCCCCACTCCTTCGTAATGATGCGAGGTGTGTTTCCTCCACGGAAAGCCATTTCCTGAATTTTTCTTTCAAATAGGAAATCACTGAGGCTGCTTATACACTGGGAAGCAAGAAACAGGACTGTACTAGCCTTTCAGTTCATTCTGGCTCTCTTCTCTTTTTCTTTCCAGTTCTTTTCGGTCATAATTCAACCTTCGCAGGCACATAATTCCACACTGGAAACTGTTTCTGTTTCCAAGAGAAAAAGAAAAAATTTAGACCCGGTCACAGGCAAACGTCTCTCAGCCAACTAGTAAGAACGACTTGCCGTGCCTGACCTGTGAAAACTATCAACCATTTTCAGTTGCCCGCGAAGGTCTTTCTTGGTCAAGTGATCCAGCATCCTCGCGTCCACAAGGCACTCCATGAAGTAGCTGCGGTACTGCGGGAGCCCCAGGCTGGGCAGCCACTCGTTGCCGATCCACTCGTGGTTCATGTCCCCGTACGCGAGCGTCTGCTTTCAATAATTAAGGGCGGTCAATTCAGGGGGAAAAAACCCCATGGAAGCAGTCACAAGGGCCATTTAAATCATCTTTAAAATGGATTTTTAACCAATTACATATTCTCAAAGGCTAAGCTAAAGACAACATTATTGCTCATAACTTTAAAATAATTTGACCTTTTATTTGCTACCTTTTAAATTTGCTGGCAAAACTCTATACAAAGAAATTATACCATTAAGTCTATGATTCATCTGTGTTAATAAATACCAAACCATGGTAAAACTGTAACTGACTACACATTAATTTTCTGAAATAGCTTTTATATATAATAATAATATACCAACAAAGAATAGCCACGACTCATGAACAAGTTTGAAGGACCAACCTAACTCTACTCACTAAAAGTTATTTCTGGCTGGCTTTAATTTTATTTTCAACATTTTGTTTTCTAAATTTCTTTAGCAAAACATCTGCTAATTTCAAAGTCAGTTAAGTGAATTAAAAAACAGGTTTTAAAAAAGAGATAAGGAAAACAATAACTAAATGGACTGAAAGAAGAAATAGACAAACCCACAGCTACAGCCAGGGACCTCAATCTTCCTCTGAATCACTCAGTAACCGATGGAACCAGTAAGCCAAAACAGACAATCAACCAAGGTCAGGAAGGATACAGAAGCCTTTAAACAATTCTCCAGGCAAGAATACTGGAGTGGGTTGCCATGTCCTTCTCCAGGGGATCTTCCCGACCCAGGGATCAAACCCAGGTCTCCGGCATTGCCATCCAAGCCACCAGGGAAGCCCTCTTAAACAGCACTGTCAGCCAACCTGACCTAACTGACATTTTATAGAACTCTCCCTCCAACAGCAGCACGATAATGTTCTTTTCAAGGGGATATGGAACTCTCTTCAAAAGACAGACAAATCTCAGCATAGTTAAAGTGACTAAAATCATACAAAGTATGTTTTCTGATCTCAACAGAATTAAATTAGAAACTAAAAAACCCCTGATATCCTGGAATCTCCCAAACATCAGGAAATTAGCATATTTCTAAATAATTCATGTGTCAAAGAAGAAACTGCAAGTGAAATGGGAAATATTTTGAAGTGAATAAAAGTGAATATACAATATACTAAAAAGCTACAGGACATAGCTAAATCAGTACCTGGAGGGAAAACTGATAATATTAAATACACAAATGAAGAGAGATTGTGAGTCAATAACCTAAGACTCTATCTTAAAATACCTATTAAAAAAAAAACAAAAAAAAACAAATGAAATCCAAAGCAAGCAGAAAGAAGAAAATGAAAGAGCAAAAATCAATGAAACAGAAACTAGAGAAACAAAGTGAAACAAAAAAACCTAAAATCAGGTTCTTCATAAATATCAATAAAATTGACTAAGCAGAGTGACCAAGAAAAAAACAGAAGACGGAAACCACCAATACGAAGGATGAGAGAGGGGCGTCGGCACAGCTCCTACGCACTGACAGCACCGGGGAGCAGCCTCAGGCAGCTCAGATGAAACAGCCTACTTTCTCGAAAGACACAACCTGTGAAAGCCACCCAGGGAGAAACAGATGACCTGAATCTATTACAACTCGACTTTGTCGTTAGAAATCGCATCTATCCGCACGTACAAAATCTCCACCCTAAGTGGCTTTACTCGTGAATCCTAACAAGTGTTTATGAAGAAAATGCTAGTTATACACTAACTATTCCAAAATAGTGAAGGGAAAAACACCTAATGCCTTCTGAGGCCAGAATTCTCTTGATACCCAAAACCAGACACACACATTACAAGAATATCAATGTCCCTCACAGACACAGATGCACAATTCCTTAATGGCACGTGAGGAAACCAGTAATCAATTAAAAATACAAGGTATCATGACAAGCAGGGTTTATTCCATGAAAAAGCAACACAACTGTATTTGCTGATGACCCAATGATTAACATGGAAAATGAATTGACAAAACAGTTACAAGCATGAGAGTGAGTTCAGCAAAGTTGCAGGATTCGAGATCAACATATAAAACTTCACTGTATTTCTAAATACTAGAAATAAACCGGAAATTGAAATTTTGAAGACTACCCTTTATTATTATGTTGTCAAAACCAATGAACTCTTCAGGGGTAGATCTAATGGAATACGTGCAAGATCTGCACCGTGAGAATAAACACGTGACATGCACACACACCAAAGAAGGCACTTGTCCTTCAGTCCAAGAAGACTAAGGCATGTTTGAGGAATTCTGGACATTATGGAATCCTTGGAAATAATACCTCCTGACTACCACCATGTTCTGACTCAAAAATATGGCCTCTAATGTACTATTTACACCAACAAAGCTAGAAGGAATAACTCAAACTCCAACAAGAACACTCAAGTTCTAATAGGGAAAAAAAACTTTCTAATAGAAAATAAATTTCTATAAATAATGAGTGGAAATAAAACACGAAACATTTTTAGACATCATCACAATATCATGTGCTTTCACTCTTTCAATTACAGCTCTCATAAGCCTGACATTTATAGCATGAATATCTGGTATTATTTTCCTACTTGCTGTTTATGTATTTTTAAATAGAAAATGCAAAGACATTTCTAAGTAGAGAATTCCATGGAAGCAGAAGCTCCTTGTTTTTGTTCACTCATTATATATTCTATTCACACCTTAGTGGTCAATAACATAAGTTCTGGGAGGGTCAGGCTCAGTCCCAGGGAGACCCACATCTCCTGGGCTGTCATCCCAGCCTGGGGAAAAAAAGCACACAGCAGGGCTCTCCAATGATCAGAGAACATTTGGGGCAGAAGAGACTCTGCAGGGCCTATTTCTCCATCACTGAAATGGTCACAAACACAAATCAGCTTCCTGAACTCTGAGCAAGGTGAGAGTGGTGATGGCATGGATCCTGTTCAATCGGGCACCACCCATGGGTAGCACAGCCCTGTGCAGACGCCTGGGAGACGTCTTCTGCCCGAGAGCCCGAGGCCGCCTCAAACCTCCCCTCGGCTCCGGAGCAGGCCCCTGTGTGCCAGCACGGGGGCGACGCATGCTGCACCCTCTGCCCGTGACGAGCTCACAGAATGCAGTCCTTGCTTATGCTGAAGACCAAAACTTCCCAATCCTGGCGTCGCTGGCATGGCTCATCCTTGTTTGTATTTCCATTGCAAAAAGCAAACACTCAGCTTAATTTGTATGTCTGTTTAACTCCCACGATGCAGGCAAAGTTCTGCCCCTTAGTGTAAAATATACTGATATTTAAGTAATTGTGAAATGCGCTCTTTTAAATTCACTGATGGTCATTACTGACTGGGTTAAATAATTAATGAGGATATTTATCTGGAGCAGTGGCACAGAATACCTAAGTCAAGGAGTGGGGGGGTTCACAGAATCACATTATATCTACTTCCCTCTTCTGTTAAAAGTGATATAATTGACTTTACTTCAGAAGCCCAAATAGAAGGAAATGGGTGTTTCAACTGTCAACGGGTAGTCAGGAAAACTGATTCAGAATTCCTCCGCTTTTTTGGCTACACAGGTGCCTTTCAGGGCCCATACACAGCATACTCCCGCCCACACTGCAGACTTTGCTCGTCACGTGTCACCGAACAAAGTCGGCGGGATCACGCGTAGGAGAATCCCTGTTTTTAATCAAACTGTCTCAAAGCAAGGTGGCAAAACAGTTGTGACCAAGTTTTTGTTTTTGAGTTCAACCGGGGACCTAAAAATTCAACATGTGCGTTAGGCAGGAGTGGGCTCAATTTCTGAGAATTCCATCAGCAGGAAGGACTCTGGAACACACGGGATCAGGACAGTGCACGGTGAACACCAACAGAGGCAGAGTCCCTACGGCAACTCTCGTGTCGGAAATGGATTAAAAGACCATTTTCTCATCAACTGATCTCGTAACTAACCCGACCCAACTGGGGACTGAAATACATCACCCGAGTAGCGGCCGAAGCCGTGAGGCTTTGCAGGAAAGAACATGTGTCAAACAAAGTGATTTATGTCCACGAGATTAACCACCAGAAATGTTCAAAATTGTCCATGAGACGTACTCTTTAATCCTGTGCTTTGCTTTGGCTAATGCTTTCAAACCATTAACAGTATTCTGACTAAATCAAGATGTTGAAAACGTCAAGAAAGTAAATTACAAATTCTCATCCTCCAACTCTTTTTGTTGCTGTATATATAGTGAAGAATACATTACAGAAAGTCTCCAACCTGAGCCCAGCTTCCCTCCTCATCCTCCTGATGTTACGTGGTTAGGGATGCAAAAGAACAGAACCGTTAGTACTGGTGAGCGGGGGACATGAGCACGTTCTCTCTGCAGGGGAGGGCGAGGGTCACAGAGGCAGAGCAGCAGGCAGGAGTCATGCAAAGGCCACACCCAACGTCTCATGCAAAGAGCAGCACCCCTCCCCAACACCCCCCACCCCACGCCAAGCACACCCACAAAAGAGAACACTAGGCCCCAGGGCTCAACCGCGGTCTCCCGGAAAGGAGACAGGCATCGGGTCTATTCTACAGGGGGCAAGTCTACCAACTTAAAGTTCCTGAAACAAACACGACGTAAGACAGAGTACGGATCGTTCATACGTTTAACTGATGCCTAAGAGAGACACTCATCCAGAACAACTGAACGTGAAATGACTTTTCTGTTTTCCACAAAAGGGCCGAGAACGGCGCCACCCTGACGCGGGCCCGCGCGGGGAGGGAGACGAGCGCGGGGCCGGGACTGACCGTGTGTGGCGTGGCCGTGAGCGTCTCCATCTCCTCGTGCGTTAGCCAGACATTTCCTGTGGTCTAGGGGGGCCCGTGGCCAGCCACATCCAGGCAACGGCAGCAGTAACAGGGAGGAGAGGTGGCAGACCCGTGAGCTGGGGCGGAGGCGCGGGCGGGACAGAGGCCGGCCCCCCACCACCCGCGTCGGCCCCCAGAGAACACACCGGGCCCGGCGCCTGGAAGGACCCCCAACACTGTGCCCCAGCCATACGGAGAGGGGCCCCAGCACTCTGCCTGCGTGCTGACCGCCTGAGCCAGGCGGGACTGCGGGAGAGTGGAGTACGCTGTGCCCGTCTGAGCAGCGAGGGATTCTCAAGGAGCTACTCATGCAACGTGTTTAAAAGGGCCTCACCCAGACAAGGCTCAGTGGCCAGCTTTGGGTTCTGGGGGGATGACCCTGAGCAGGCACCTGCCAGGGACTGGATCTTTCTGTGTCAGAAGCAGCTGCGGGGGCCCCAGTGATGGCACCCCATGGCATCACCGGCCGAGACAGCCGAGCCCCTGGGTGGGCTCCTGGGGGGCTGCTGTATCCCGTCCCACAGGGGTCAGGCTCCTCATGGTGAGGGCACCACCCGTTAAACTCAACTCCTAAGAAGTTCCCTTTACTGAGATACTTTATAGAACCTCCGGGGAACCCTCAGGGCCTTCCTTTCTAAAAAGGTGGCTCTGGTGAACCCTCTGGGGCACGCAGAGCAGAGCAGATACGCTGAGCACGTGTGCATCTGTGCGGGGTGGGCTCACCACCATCACGCTCACACTCAGAAATAAGGAAGACAGACGGACGAGAGAGCCTTCATGATTTTCATGGAAAATAACCGTGAGCCTGAGTCAGGTTCCACCTGCTCCTCAGGGTAGGCACATCTGGGAGGCCGCATCTCCTCGCCAGGGCTCCTCTGCAGGGTGGACACGCCGAGCGTGGGGACTGAGCTGTGTCCTGAGTCTGCACTCGAGAAATGAGGAGCTGGCTGGCCCTGATCTCCTGGCAACAATCCACATTTCCACCGGATTCGTTTTAAGTTTTCCAACCAGGAGGACCGTCTTACAGGACTTTCAAGGTTTTCCCACGTAGAGGAAACGTGCATCAGCACGATGCGACTTGGTGTGAACCGGAAGATCTATGGACTCTTAAAACCCTGAAAGCCCAGGGTCTGCAGCTCCCGGATGGACAGGCTGGACAAGTCAGATGAGGGGAAACAAGGCAGCCTGTGGGCTCAGCTCTTCTCTTTCACCTTCTTGACGTTTATATTTACTTTTTTAAAAATACATTTGCAAAACCTTCCTTTTTTACAATTTTCACATTTTCAAAAATTCCCCTTTTTATGTTTTCAAAAACTCCAATTTCTCTATTACAAAGCCACTGCAGCCCAGCTGTTACAAAAACAGTCCATCTGAAGCATTCAATAATCCATCTTTTAACAACAGGACTGCCGCAAATGAAAAGCCGTCATGGTTTTGAACGCTAGAATGTTACGCTGGAGCAGGGACGTCTGCAGAGAGAGCCCGGAAGTGCGCGGGAGGGAGGAGGGGCGTACCGTTCTGGACGTGGGCGGGGCGGAGGGGCTGGTCAGCGACATGATCTCCTGGATCGCCAGCCGCAGCTTCAGGCGGTGCAGCGGGTTGCTGATGCCGATCTCCCGCTGGATCTCCGTGTCCGACAGGGCGGACATGATGGCGCCGCTCTTCACGTTGGCTCGGCAAGCAGCCACGTACCAGGCCGGCATCCCGACCCAGAGCTGGGGGCAGGGGACACGGGGCGGGAGGTTATGTGTGGCTGCGGAGAAAGGGACGGACATGCGCGGCCCAGGACGGGGTGCAGGCAGGGGCTGGGGACACGGGGCAGGAGGTGATGTGTGGCTGCGGAGAAAGGGAGGGACATGCGCGGCCCAGGACGGGGTGTGGGCGGGGGCAGGGGGCGCTCACACACCTCCAGCCAGACCACAACAGTGGGCCCATCCCACTGTGCGAAAGGCAAGCCTTGTCTCCGGGCTTCCTCGAGCAACTCGTGCCTGCAAGGAAGGAGACATTCAAAATTCAAGAATCACCGTTACACACGGATATAAAACAAGTTAGCCTAAGTATTAATTCTCTTTATACACTTTTCAAAAGTGAAATAGTACGTATTTCATCACGTTCCTTTAATCTTCTAAACTTAATGGCAGTTTGGACATATTGCGAAGGACAGCTGAGTCATCAGATGCTGAAGGAGTCCCCGCAATTCCCCACAGAACCACCTCCTTCCAGGATGAAAGGGTTATTGCCAAGCTGAAAGAAGTCAGGAGTCTGCACGACTAAGGCAGGGCAGTCAAGGAGAAACACATCCACTATTCCCTCTCTCAACAGTAAGGGCGGATATGCAGAAGAGGCAACCACACCGCGGTCTGAGCAGAGGAGCCTGTTTCTGAGAGAGCTTCAGGGACACACAGCATTTCCAAGAGACACACAAAGAGCAACGCAGACTTTCAGCACAGGGCACTCTAACACAGCAAGCGAGGAAGGGGCTGGACGGGGGGCACTCTAACACAGCAAGTGAGGAAGGAGCTGGATGGGGGCACTCTAACACAGCAAGCGAGGAAGGGCTGGATGGGGGGCACTCTAACACAGCAAGCGAGGAAGGGCTGGACGGGGGGCACTCTAACACAGCAAGCGAGGAAGGGCTGGACGGGGGCACTCTAACACAGCAAGCGAGGAAGGGGCTGGACAGGGGCACTCTAACACAGCAAGTGAGGAAGGGCTGGACGGGGGGCACTCTAACACAGCAAGTGAGGAAGGGGCTGGACGGGGGGCACTCTAACACAGCAAGTGAGGAAGGGGCTGGATGGGGGCACTCTAACACAGCAAGTGAGGAAGGGCTGGATGGGGGCACTCTAACACAGCAAGTGAGGAAGGGCTGGATGGGGGGCACTCTAACACAGCAAGCGAGGAAGGGGCTGGATGGGGGGCACTCTAACACAGCAAGTGAGGAAGGGGCTGGATGGGGGGCACTCTAACACAGCAAGTGAGGAAGGGGCTGGACGGGGACACTCTAACACAGCAAGCGAGGAAGGGGCTGGACGGGGGCACTCTAACACAGCAAGCAGGGGAGGGGCTGGACAGGGGGCTGTTTCTATCCTACACTGCTGTTCAGCTAATTAGCTATGTGCTAAATTAAGCACTGGTTATTCTTTTTTGGCTATGCTTGGCTTGTGGGATCCTAGTTCTCCAACCAGGGATCAAACCCCAGGCCCCCTGCAAGGGGAAGTGCAGAGTCCTAGCTACTGGACTGCTAGGGAATCCCCTAAAGATACACAGTGGCTTTTCAATATACTCAAGTAACATCAGACTTAAGACTATGGTGTTGCTAGGAGTCGGACACAACTGAGCAACTTCACTTTCACTTTTCACTTTCATGCATTGGAGAAGGAAATGGCAACCCACTCCAGTGTTCTTGCCTGGAGAATCCCAGGGATGGGGGAGCCTGGTGGGCTGCCGTCTCCGGGGTCACACAGTTGGACACGACTGAAGCGACCTAGCAGCAGCAGCATGAAATCTACGTATGGTTAAAGCTTGAAATGTTTCACATAAAATTTCAAGTAACTGTTCCTTTAAGTCAACTTTAGGTTTCCTAGAATACTAAATATTGTACTTTCTAGGAATAATTATACCAGAAAACACAAACATGTATCTTAATAGCTCAAAAAGTGAAAGTGAAAGTGAATTCACTCAGTCGTGTCCAACTTTTTGGGACGCCATGGACTGTAGCCTAGCAGGCTCCTCCGTCCATGGAATTTTCCAGGCAAGAGTACTGGAGTGGGTTACCATTTCCTTCTCCAGGGGCTCTTCCCAACCCAGGGATCAAACCCAGGTTTCCTGCACTGCAGGCAGACACTTTACCATCTGAGCTACCAGGGAAGCCCCTTAATAGCTCGAGGAGAGTTTTTGAAAAAGGCAAACTTTTAAATTCCCGTATCTCAGGGGAACGAGGCATGTACCACATGCCAGGAGTTCGCGTCCCAACCACAATCACCATCCAGAAACAAACGGAAGACTCGCCTGGCGTCTGCTGGGGTTTATTTCCTTCCTCGGCTATAAGATAGTGCATCACTCTGCTGCCACTGGCTCACTCTCAGCTGAAACCTTGCTTTACAGAGACGGCTTGAGAGACGAGCCTGGGGGGCTGCCTGCTCTGCAGAACGCTGAGACGACCCTGCTCGGGCTGCACGGTGGGGCTGGAGCTGGGATCTCCTCTGCCTCCTCGAGGATCAAATTCAGGGCCCCAAGTGCAACTCATGAAAACACCGGCCCTAGCAGTAAACTGACATGGCTGCGTCCCTGCCTTGAAGTCGAAGGAGAGAGACATTCAGAAACACGGGGAACTCTACGGGGAACAGACGTGCCCGAGACAAAGCCATGCCGCAGGGAAAGCCACGCCATGTGCGGACGACAACGGGCACTTTAAAGCAGGACATGAGCACCACGGCCAACCTGTCTTTCCTAACAAGATGGCCATCTGAGCTCCTGCTCATCCAACGCTACACGTGTGGCACCACCTGGACAACAGGTGTGGCCTTGTTTCCTGAGCCTGACCGTCCGCCCAGCCCAGAGCCTCTTCCAAGGGATCGCTGGGCTCCCCTTGGCCAACACCGCTCCGGGCCCCACTCCTGCAGCGCTGTGCAGCTCAGAGCCTGGAGCTGGGGCGAGCCCCACGGGGAGGCTTCGGGACACACACAGCTCAGCAGACCTGCTGACTCGGCTTCCCCGCGAGCTGGCGCACGACAGCGTCCACCGGGGGAAAAGGAAAGACAGCATTCAGAGCAGGAGGTACGTGATGCCTGGGGGAGTCCCTGCACGCCCAGGATGCTGCGGTGACCCGCAGGGTCGTGGGCGGTGCCGGCAGCCGTGGCCTCCACTCCTCAGAGCATGTCCAGTGCCTGCTGCGCCTGCCATGCTCTCTCTGGGAGTTTCCACAGAACGTGAAAATGTGAGATTCACCAACCCTCAAAAACCCTCTGCAAGTGGATGCAATATTGGCTGCGTAAATTCAGCAATTAAAAGAATACCTTTGAGACAAACTGGGGCTTAATAGAAAGAAAATAGTTTTGAAAAACAAACTGATTCTCACATCTATAATGCTATAAATGTTAAACTATATTCAAATGATGTTTTTTCTGGAAAACTGAAATATTTTTTCACATTTATAAATATGGCATTTTCCCTGAAGTCAGTGTTGTCTCTGGTTGACTGACAGAACTGAGATTACCCACTGTGGCCAGAAAAGTCTTTGTACTTTGAACTGTTCTCTGTGAAGCCACCAGAACATCCTAGAACATCCATGCCACACGTGGCAACAGAGCAAAGGAGAACCCGCTTGCGCGTACGCGCACACGCACACACTTAGATGTTCACTGTGACACCCAGCTCCAGGGAAACCTGCCTACCAGGCAACACACACACGCACACACACACACACTCCTACCCCACACGTAACTGAGTCACGTGCTGGGGAAAACAACCCAACAGACCTTTCTGCTCATACTCTCGAGGGCTCAAGCATACCTCCTGAGAACGACAAGCTAAGCGCGTGAAACAGTGACACGTTCTGGCCAACTGACGTGACACTGGCTCACACGTGAAATACGAATGTTGGGGAGCAGCGGGGTGGGAGGACCAGAGGGCCGCAAACTCAGTGTCCCTGTGATAGTTAAATATGAGGATGTGAAATAAAACACATCAGCAAATTCCAGAGGACAAATTTTCGTCACGCGGTCCCAGGAGGCAAAAAGCCTAGTCTGCATTTTAAGTTTCAAAAAACCAAGTGGTAATGACTCCGAGTTATCCTAAAACACTGACCCCAAGTTATTCTAAAACATCTTTATGCAGTTCAAACACAGCAACATTCATGTCAGATTTTGCTGTTAAGTGGCTTCCTCAAATTTCCACTTACAGGAACCAAAGACTGAGTATCCCTTCCTACTGTCGTGAGCAACCACAGAGACACTTCACTCGGAACTTCACCAACGTTATTTCAGGCAAGGAAACTGGGGTTTCTGAGAAGAGAGCTAAAATGAGGCACATTTCACAAAAGAAAACGAGCAGGCAACTCCAGGGCTGGCAGCAAACGGGCTCTGGAGGAGGGCCCCGTGGGCTCCGGGCCGGCCCAGGTCCAGGCCAGCGCTGGTTCTCGAGGTGCCCGATGGCAGCCAGACGGCCGTCCCCGCTGTCAGCCTGACCACAGAGCCCACGCGGCGTCCCCGTCTCGAGGCCCAGGACTCCCACCTTACCATCACCTCCCGACGCACAGGCTCACTGTCACCCGAGGCTACAAGGCGCTCAGGCCTCTCGCTCACCTGTCAGCTCACTGGGACAGGCTCAGTCGCCTCCTGATCTCTGGTCAGGGAGGTGTCACTCAACACACAACCTGTGCTGCCCGGAGCACGGTCTGCACCCAGAGACACGAGCTCACACCACACCCCTGCCCGACGCGGGGGCACCGCCACGCCCGGCTCCTCTGCAGGAAGCTTTGCCCTGCTACTGCCTCCTTCAGAACCGTGACAGCTCAGAATCAAAACTCAGTACGACTACAAAACAGTCCATTTAAGATAAAAATACAGAACCTATCAGAGGGGAGAAAAAAGGGCAACACAGTGACTTCCTGTCGGCCTGCTGGCGTGAGGCGCCAACCTGAGAGCTGGCGACGAGTCCCCGCCGGGCCACCCTCGCCCCCAGCCACGGGCACCCCTGAGAGCTGCTGACGAGTCCCCGCCGGGCCGCCCTTGCCCACAGCCACAGGCTCCCCTGAGAGCTGGCGATGAGTCCCTGCCGGGCCGCCCTCGCCCACAGCCACGGGCTCCCGAGAGCTGCAGACGAGTCCCCGCCGGGCCGCCCTCGCCCACAGCCACAGGCTCCCCTGAGAGCTGGCGACGAGTCCCTGCCGGGCCGCCCTTGCCCCCAGCCATGGGCTCCCGAGAGCTGGCGACAAGTCCCCGCCGGGCCACCCTCACTCCCAGCCATGGGCACCCATACACCAGGGGCTGGCACTGTTTGAGGCGCCTCGTCACCTCTACGCAGGTGACCTGCACAGCAGATGCTCGTAAAAGCCCTTGAGGGACGCACCAGGATGACTCCCACCTCACAGACGGGAACACTGAGGCGCAAGGAAGCTGAGCTCCCCACGCCCCAGAGCTCACTTGTGAGGAGCCAGGATTCAGGCGTAACCCCCAAACCATCCCCGTCAGACAACCTCCCGAAGCCTGCGTGCGAGTCCTTCCCGAATCCCAGATGCTCTAAGTCCTCTGGAAAGTGCAGTTTCAGGAAGGCTTTGGGTTCAGCGTTCAGAAGGTAATACACATCCAGAGCAGGATGCCACATTCATCAGTAAACAGTTCAACATGAGGAACAACCGAAAACTGCTCAGTGAGGTCGGCGAGAAACAAAAAGCTTACTTTTTCTGAAGTTTCCGATTTTTTTCAGCTTGTCCTCCCAATTTGCTGAGTCCGAGGGCATCCTGAGATGAGTTTTCTGTCTCCGAAATACCAGCTACAAAGAAGCAGAGTGGTCGAGACGTTAAGAGGAAGTCAGCGTGGCCAAGGCAGGTGTTTCTGTGACCAGCTGCAGGAGAGCGAAGAGAGCTGGAGGCCGACTTTCTGACTGGATGACACCACAGGGGAAAAGAGCCCAGGGCGGCAGGCTCCGCTGCCCGGGAGACCCTGAATGATGCGGGGTGGACGGACCCACTATGAAGACAGGGGCCTCCTCCGCTCCTGCTCCCAGGAGGATGCCCAGCGTGCGTGACAGGAGCCTCGTGGGGGCGGGGCGGGGCCTCGCGGAAGGGACACGCTGCAGCCCTCCCCTCCACAGTGAAGCACCCACCGGGCCCCAACGCCTCCTTGCCGGGGTGTCCGGGCCGGCCCTTCTCCTTCTTGCCAAACAAGCGGCCGATGGAGGACTTGATGCCCTTCTTCTTCGGGGCTTTGTGCAGCGAGTCCTGGCTGCTGTTGCTGCTGCTCGGGTTGCTCACGGGGCCGTCCTGAGAGCCCGTTGAGCTTCGGGGAGAGAGAACACCCGTTAAGCAGCGCCCTTGTGCACACACACACACGCCTCCACACGAGCTACTGATGGAACCGGCCTCCCAGCCACACCCACGCCGCAACCTCGCACAGACAGTGGAGTCTGCTTCACCAACCACACTCCCCACGAGCAACGCAGGCTCCCGGACATAGACAATCGCCCTGGGAAGCTGAGACTCCCTGACTCGAGCTCTCCCCCAAGGAGGCCTCGACTCGAGACCAGCTGGGGCAGAGGGCGCCCCGACCCTCCCTCAGGGTCACCGCTCGGTGGGTGACAAGGCTCCTGGAGAAGGCAAGCGACCCCTGCCTTCCACAGGGCGACCGGGAGCTCGGCAGGCGGCGGTCTGAATGTGGACAGTGACAGTCACAGGGGTGACAGGCTCCTGAGAGGAGACCCTTGAGGGAAAGGGAGGGACCTCAAGAGCACATCCAAGAGGCACGGAGCCGTCACCGCCAGAACGCGCCCCGGGCTGGGCAGACCTCTGGCAAGAGCAGGAAGAAAGCTCCCCCAGCAGTCAATCCGTAGAGACGGAGGTTTTCTAACATCACTGAGGCCACTGAGCTCCTCCCCCCGGCACCTGAAGCTCACTACAAACAGGCGCTGAGCCCCGTGGGACGCCTTTAAACCGCCCTTCCGGGACTCGCGGGACGCGTACTTGCGGGCGTCCCTGATGTCCTCGTGGCTGGCTGCGTGCAGCGGCCCCGGGTGCAGCCGGTCCAGCCGAAGGGAGCGCGGCGAGGCGGGGGGTGAGGTTTCACATTTGATGGTGGTCTTGTCATCTCGTACCTCTTCCCGGGAAGCTGGCAGCTGAGGGAGGTAAGCGTAAAACGGGTAACAATGGGCTGTGTTGAAAAAGGCGATCACACAGGCTTTAACATTATAACCAGAAACGTTTTTGAAAACCTATTAGATGTGCTTTCTGCCAAGTACAAAAAAAAAGCCTTGTTCTAGCTTAATACCATCTTAAAGGACTGTGTTGGTCAAGCCAAGTGGGGCCGTGGGGCAGCGGGAGCCCCCAACTGAGTGCAGAGACCGCGGATGGGAGCCTCCCTGGAATCCAGCGAGCGGACAGCCCCGCTGGGCAGGACAGCAGAGCCACACCGGCACCATGAGCCCTGCATGGCATGAACTGCCCTGATGAAGAGGACGGTGCTCATCAGCAGATGCAGCTCAGAAAGACCACTGGCAAGAGGAAGATACCTCTCAACAAAGCCACCCAGACCTTTCTGTACCACCCCCCCCAAGATCATCCTGAGTGATGCGCAGGTTAACACAGCCCATGACGACGAGTGAAACACAGAAAAGGTGCCTAACCGCTCCATGCGAACACCATGTGCCTGGCTTGTATTTCTCGGTAACATACAGACTGGGGGCTGCCCACTGAAGGGCTTACACGCAGTTCGAGTGTAATTCGCTCACTGTGGTTTACATAAAGCGCCCCTGCTGCTGCTGCTAAGTCACTTCAGTCGTGTCTGACTCTGTGTGACCCCACAGACGGCAGCCCACCAGGCTCCCCCGTCCCTGGGATTCTCCAGGCAAGAACACTGGAGTGGGTTGCCATTTCCTTCTCCAAGGCATGAAAGTGAAAAGGGAAAGTGAAGTCGCTCAGTCGTGTCCGACTCTTAGCAACCCCATGGACTGCAGCCAACCAGGCTCCTCCGACCATAGGATTTTCCCGGCAAAAGTACTGGAGTGGGGTGCCATTGCCTTCTCCGAAAGCACCCCTAGGTCTAATTAAGAGACGATCTTGTATCAACCTAGAGGGGTGGGATGGGGAGGGAGATGGGGATACATGTGTGCCTTACGGCTGATTCACGTTGAGGTTTGACAGAAAAGAACGAAATGCTGTAAAGCAATTATCCTTCAATTAAAAAATCAACTAATTAAAAAAAAATGCTCTCTCCTCGACTCCCAGCTTCTCCGCTGGTCCTGGGTGTGGGGACAGGAAAGACGGTGGGGGCAACAGTGTGGGGAACAGATGAAGCCCTCAGGGTCCAGGCAGGTCTCACTGATACACGTGGGTGTGTGACTAAGCCAGGGGAGGTTTGAGGGAACAGGCATGGCAAGCGTTTTCATACACAACGAGTGCGCTGTTTTAACCAACTAACCTGTGCCTTTTTTAGTGGGTTCTGTAAAGAACACTGATCCCGTGCAGCCCCACAGGAGCTTGGTGACAACACAGTGACTTAGTGCAAAATCCTGCCGAACTCATTTAACAGCAGCTGGATGAACTGGGCACCCTCCCCTGAGCTCCAACAACAACCCTAAGACAACAGAAGGCTACAAAGGCTAGAAATTATCCACGTGGAACTGAACAGGGATCAATCTCAGATTCAAGTTAAAATAAGCATTTATAAAACCTAGAAAACCAGAGAGAACAGAGCAGGGAAGTGACACGCCTGGGCTGACTGTGGACTCGATGGAGACAGACATCTGCCTCAGAGTTGGGGCCCGCGGCCAGCGCTTTCCCCGGCCTCCTCCCGAGGAAGGCCTCTGGGTCCGCAGCCTTGCCGCCCTCCCCCAGGATGGGAGCCACCCCACTGGTGCCCACGTGGCCAGGATGGGCAGTGCCGTGTCCTCACTGAACAGGAGAGCAAAGCAGGCTACAGAGCGGGCGAGCGGCACACCCAGGTCACCAACCCCGGGGGGACGGCGCTGCTCTGCTGTGCCCAGCAGAAGGGCTCCCGGGCACTGAGCTGCCTCAACTGGAGCGTGGCCACCCCAGTCCTGCGGGAAGGCCCAGGAGTGCTCGGTCAGCGGGCTGGGAGCGGGAGAGGGACAGGAAGGCCAGCCCTCGGGGCAGTGTACTTCAACAACGGGGCTCATCCAAGTGACCCGAGGGGAGAGGCCCTGAGCTCCCCCGAGGCTCCCTCCATCAGGGATGCCGTGATGGAGAAAGGAGCCTCGGGAGGAGAGCGAGTGGGCGGCACCATGGTTCAGGGTCCAGGCTCTGATCAGACCAGTTCGCACTGAGTTGCTGGGTGTGTGAGCCTGGGCAGGGTGCCCGGCCTCTCTGCCTCAGTGCCCATGGCTGCTGAATGGGGACAGCAGCAGCCTGGACCTCGCCTGGTGTCTGCGGGATTAGATGACAGACAGGGAGAGCAATGGACACGGGGCCTGGTGCAGAGTCTCCTGCACACTGCTACCCACCGTCATTGAACTGGCTTCCCCCAAATCTAACATCTATGGCTCTGATTCAGTCATTTCTTTTAAAAAACACTGAGCGGAAATGCCACGGTGGTCCAAAGGTTAGGACCTGGCACGTTCACTGCTGGGACGCTGGTCTGATCCCTGGTTGGGGAACTAAGATCTCATAAGCTGTGCAGCATGGCCAGAAAAAATAAGTAAAGAACATTTTAAATATAATAAATAATACTATGTCTATTATAAACAAGCATGAGATGATCAGAAGGCAAACAAGTGGGAGAGAGGCAAACTGTTACAACTGTCCCAGCGAATGACCTATTTCCAACAGAACCATCAGCACATTTTCAGTGGTGGGTGTTTCATCACCACCATTAAAACGTCAATTATTCACCAGGACATAACCACACGGTGTTCATGCACATTAAGCGATAAGGACTCTTTAATGCTTCACAGGGAAACTAAAGCCAAATTACTAAATTAGTTTACCTTTCGACGATGCTTCCTTAAATCACTAGGCTGACAGATGCATGCAAAGAAATGAAGAGAAACCAGATTTACTGTGACTTTGAAGCTAAAAATTCAAGAATCAGTATAGGCAAATACAGTAAAGCAAAAATGCCGGCAAACATGTAACGAGGTGAAGAGTTAGAGAGCGCGTGACTGGAAACAGAACATTTTTTTTGACCACAGAAGTTAAATAATCTATTCAAGATTTACTAGAGAAACACTATAAATTATTTCTCAGGAAGATACAATTCTATTACAACATCATGATTTATTAAAGCACAGCATTCTATTACAACATCATGATTTATTAAAGCACAGCATTCTGTACCACAAAAGGCCTTAACAGTTGTCTATTCTCAGCCAAACTTCTCTATAAGTTAGTTTTTAATAAAAAACATGTTATACTTTAAATTAGTAATTTAACTGATAAGGAGGAAGTTACCATAATACCTATTTTAACACTGAACAAATCTAACCACCTATTGAACATTAACGTAAAATCCTGACATAGAATTTGATTTAAAACTTCTCAAAATAAATTTATTAAAGCAGATTCCCTGGGAAAATATGTAAGAATGAAAGCTAGCATAAGCAGGTGCAGGCTCCACGTTTCGTGAACCATAGAAGGTGCTTTGTAAGAGTCTAGTAGAGACGTTAACCGTGCAAAAGCTGATGAGGTTTACAGGCTTAAATACAAACACAACACTGAAAGGCCGCTGTGGCAGGAGTCCATTACTGCTACACTTGGAGGGCCACCTCCTTATGCGAGCAGTCTCATGCATGAATTCCACGTTACGTAGTGCACGACGCATCTACACTATGCTGTAACTGTACAGTGATACGCTGGTTCAAACTTCTTGCTATGGGTGAAGAACACTGTTTAGTGAGACATGAAGACAGAGCAGAAACCCCACTGAGGGGACACACGCTGTGGACCACAGCACTGCCGTGACCAGAGCAAGCGGGGGGACGGGAGGGAGATGGACGGGTAACTACAGACTCGGGGGCGGGGGGCGGGAGGCTGGGGTCTGGACTGACGATGACTCAACAGACAACGGGATGAGACAGGAAATCAACACCGATGATGAAAGCAGACACACGGTCAGAGAACTCCAACAGCAAGGAAAGCATACACAGAACTATTCTTTTACAAACACTCGGACAGAAATCAAGCATGGAACCACAGTGAAATCGTCAAAGAATTGTAAATACCAACTAACTAGCCAATGATGCAAATCATAAAAACAGTGTCAAAAGACCACAAGATGGACTAGTTGCCACTTCACGTGCTGCTAAAATTAAATTAAATTAAAAGGATTCACAGTTAACGTAATTATACGCTGGCTAACAATGCGGCTAACATGAGATGGGTGGTAACAGAGAAAAGTGATAACTACAGGTGCAGTTACAAAGCAGAGTGCTGTACACATGATTCACGGGGTAAACAGCAACGCACTCGGAAAACCTCAGCTAAACACGAAGAAAGCCGCAACAGAGCCGCACACTCTGTCACCAAAAGCCCGAGGGCGTCATCCTGTTTTTAGACTCGGGAAAGTGAGGCAGCTCGACGTCTTCCCTGGGGCCCTGGGGCACCCGGCTTTTAACCTGGTTTCACAGGCAGAGCTGGCCTGAGCGCACGGCCAGGTCCATCAGCAGGCAGGCCGGTGCAGATTCTCGGTTTTGTTCCCACCGCAGGCCCTGCACCCTGCAGCCAGGCATCCCCAGTGGAAAACGTGCTGCACGGCTTTCCCACGCCATGAGAGCTGCCTATGGTTACTTTCACGAAGCTGTCTGCTCCCTGAGAACAGAAACTTCCCTGCAGCTGCTGTGCCCAGCACAGGCCAGGCCCAACCTTACAGAGGCAGGCTCTGGCTGATGACGTGCTAAGCCAGTGGTCCAAATACCAAGACTAATTTGTCGCTGTGCAATTACGGAATGATTAAAGACTAGCCAGTTTTAAAAATCTTAGACCTCTGAGCGTAGCAAAAATGTACCTGATTTTCTTCTGGGTAAAAAGAGAAAAAACAAAAAACAAACAAAGAAAGGAAAACCAGGCTGCTGGGGGAGGGACGTGGCAGGGAGGAGGCAGACACGTACCAGAGTCATGATGCCCAGCCGGTCTACTTCCCTCGCCGGACTGTGTGGCATCCTTCGGGGCGTGGAGCGCCCGCTGCTGGGCGGGGAGGAGCCAGCCAGCGAGGAGGCGGGATACGGGGGAATGGAGCTCATTGATCTAAAACGACCAAGGTTGTCTAAGCTCCCGCTGCCCACCCTGCTCTCGATCTCCTCCGCCCGCTGCTCCGTGTTCTCCTTTTCCTCTTGGATCAACCTAAAATAGAACAAAACCCGTCACCTGCCTTTGTCAGCAGAGGAACGTATCTGGACAACAAATTTGGGGCTTGCATACTGTCACGATTAGCAAATTCCAGAAAGTTGCTCAATTAAGATCTCAGCAAAAAGGTTCAACCTTGCCTCTTTTGAATATTGTCTAACTTAGAATAGCTTATCACTGAGCCTTACAAAGGGGCCCCTGTTCATTCACGTTTGATTTTCCTTCTTTACTCTAACATTCTGACAGGGCCTGGGTGGCGACTCTCTCCCTGTGAGGAGATACCTGAAGTTGACAACCTTTACCTTCCCTGATCTCAGGGCAGAGATGCATGTCGGCACCTCAAGTTTTTTCCACTGGGAATCAGGAACTCTGATAATCAAAACAGCAATTCACGAACAAGCTGGAGTTCCTAAACACAAGTCTCCAGACCAGATGAAGGGCTGAGTTGATCTCTTTTTTTAAAGTTGTATTTGGACAAACGCATCACTTGACTGAGTTCTCTGGATTCACGTCAATTGTGCTGCATTAACCTACGATTCACGGTTTCTGCTCTTCTCCCCTAATGTGTTGTGGATGATTTTATACAGCAGTTTAAATACTTGATTATGCAAATAAAATGATTTTCATATTAAAATACAAGGTTCTTACAGGTTGTAACCTCTCCAGTTTCATTTCTACTTATACATCCTGAAAGTTTTTCACTGTTGATAATAAGTTGATGGACAGAATTTACCACTTACATCAAATCAACTTGTTGCATAAGGGAAAATCACTTTCACCTGACAATATGCTGTAAAAATATTAATACATAACCGTTCCATATTTCCTGTGGGGACGGGGAAGACATCTCTCTGAGTCCGTCTGTGCTCCAGCGCGGCCCACGAGCAGTCCATCCACGGCGTCAGAAGCGCAGGTGGCACCACCTGCATCTGCTGGTTGGCCACTCATCCCCTGCCCTTCCCCCGTGCCCCCTGCACTCGGCCGACAGGATCGGGCATCTCGGCCTGGGCTGGCATGACAAGCACCATCTGAGCAGCAGCTCTGCCAGGTCCCGCGCAGGCTCACCGGCCTGCGGCCACTCTGAACACACACTGGGGACGGGGGCACGGCTGTGTGGCACCGGGTAGGCCTCAGGGCCCCCAGCCACCCGGCTGCACCCAGACCCGAGGCCCCCTTCTCACCACGAGGCAGGCCTTTGGAGTCTACCCTGTTTTGTAAATTGTTATAACTGCCAAGATGGCGTCTAAAGAAAACACCTTAAATACACTGATGAGAAAAACTCAAGCACATGTCCGTGGACCACTGTCCTACAACGAGCCAGTTTTCACACTGTGTTAACCTAGAAAGGAAGATGCAGATCCGAGTGGCAATCTGCCAACCCCCCAGACCCCAGCTTTCTGTTCCAGGTGGCTTTTCACCAGAACGTGGGGGGCACTGAGGGACGCAGGAGGGAGCATGGGCCGCAGGGGACATTGCCTCGGCACCTCGCCCACCTTGGGGCTCAGAGTGGGTGGAGGGGCACCCCACGACCCCCCACACAGAGTGCTGCCACCACACCATGAACAGAACACCCCGGCTGACCGAGCTCTATAATCAAGGGCAATCTCGGAACCGAAAACTCTTGAAGCAGACCTGAGGTCAGTTTTCTTCCTGTGGAACACTCAGACTTCTCTGAGGACAAGACAGGTCCTCAGAGGAGCCGAGTTTCGGGCACACCCACCGGATCTCTTTGTTGATGGCGTCCAGCTGCTCTTGAAGCATCATGGCCAGAGTCTGGGCATCAGCCTGCCCGCTGGGCGACAGCAGAGCGGCCGAGCTGAAGAGGGCGTCCCTGTCGCCCTCGCCGTCAGACACGTCCACGTCACTCTCGAACGCCTGGGCCACGTTGGCCAGCACGCTGGCCTGCTGCGCGCGCTCCCAGTCCTGCTCGTTCAGCGTCTGCACCTGTGCACGAGAGGACCACAGCTCGTCAGCGACGTTCAGGGCAGCTCACGGGAATCAGGGACGGAACCCAAGTTACATGGAAGCCCTGACTGTGGATAAGCAGGCCATGCTCATGAGACACTGCCATCTCTTAAGCGAGCAGTACTCAAGAAACGGGCAGGAGGAGAATCCAGTTCTTAGACGGCCTGGTGACATTCAGGTCTTAGTGTGGACGGGAGGCAATCCTATGAGGTTATTCACAAGGATGGGCTGATGGAGTCAGAGACAAAAACCGAAAATTAAAAAAATACATCCATCAGCCAGGCTGCAGGAAAGGAAGAAAAAGACATCCTTCAGCTCCGCAGCCGCCGACCACCTCGGCGGTCATCACTGGTGAGTGCAGTCCTCGCGGGTTCCCAGCCCTCTGTTTCCAGGCTGCTCTGAGCATGCACAGACAGGGGTGAGTGGGGGCTGCCGGGGGACAGGAGGGCCAGCCCCCGCGCTCTCCTCCAGGGGCGCAGGCACTTGGGCTGTCCTGGGGGACGGCCCCTCACACCGCAAGGCGGCTCTGTCATCAGGGACACACGGAGAGTGCCTGCTGGGCCCCGTGCCGCCTGCCCCCTCCCACAGCTCACACCCTTCTCTGCCTACAGGTTCACCCCCATCAGCCCGGGCAGCACGTCCTCTCCCTTCTCCTGCCTTAAAATCACACACGGGAACCAGCAGATTCCTCCTCCAGGGCTCCCTGCAGCGCCCACCGTGGGTCTCTGAGAGCTCCCCAGGAGCGGCCTCTACCGTCCCCCTCCCCGCCCAGTCTCTGCAAGCAGGCGGTGTGCCCACCCCACAGGGCACTCCCGGGGGCTCTGAGGACCCCACGTTAGCAAGCCTCCCCGCCACCTGCCCAGCACGTCTCTCCCTCGGGTCCAGGCCCCGCCCTCCCGGGGGCTCCTCCTGAGCCCCCTGCACCCTACTGAGCCTCGGGAAGTGGGGCGCCCCCGGCTCTACCCTTGCACCCCACCTCTCTCCACTGGAACCCGCCTGGTGACTTAATCGTGTTCATGCCTTTAAATGCCATCGGCATGCCCGCAACCCCAGTCCACCTTGCGTTGAGTGAGTCCTCTCCCGGATGCAGGCTGGAACACTCAGCTGCTGACCATCACGTCCCCTGGACAGGCCCGTCCACCTCCACAGGGCGGAGGCCCAGCTCTGAGCTCCTGCCCGGCAGCCCTCCTCACCGCAGGAAACAGGCTCCGGCCTTGAGCTGCTCAGGCCTGAGCCCGGGTCCTCCCTGACGCGGCCCGCTCTCTCCCTTGTCCCCACTGGTTGACTCGACCCTTTATCTGTCTCCGAGTGGCTACTTCTCTTCCTGCCTGTGTCTCTGGTTCAAGGTCACCCTCCTGGTGTCACCTCGCCGGCCACCCTGTTCACACACGATCATCCCCCCCACCTCGGACAACTCGGACACTCTGGTCTCCTTTCCCTGCTCATTACTGTCCTTCAGGCTGCGTGGGTTTAGAAAGGGGCCCACAAATTCTTCCATCCTCCTCCTTTCAAGAGGCAGAGGGCGCAACTCCTGCTCAGCCCGAGTGACACAGGACTTCGCACCTCACTCTCACGAACAGAAGTGAAGGTGTGCGGCCTCGAGACCGGGGTGTGAAAGGCCCTGGGCTACACCCCGCGCTCTCGCTCTCAGAGGGTGTTCCGAGGAAAGCCAGGCCTTGAATAGGTCCACACGGCAGGGACCCGGGCCAGTCCCCAGCAGCCAGGTGAGTCCGAAAGCCTGCCATCCAGCCCCGGGGGGCCTTCCCGTGTCAGCGCCCTCAGGAGGCCCTGAGTCAGGCCCGCCTGCGACAATGCACAGGCACTGGGGACTGTGAGCTGCTCCCTGTGCAGTCACTAAGCTCTGCAGTGATTCGTCACGTAGCAGTGGATGAAGAACGCACACGGATTTTAAGTCCCTGCGGGGGTCCTAGTTCCAACAATGTCTGGCCTAAACTAGCTGCCCACTGAATGTGGAAGCTCAGAACACAGAGACATGAAAAAACACACGCCATGAACAAGGCGAAAATACGAAGGTGCTCAAACCAGTCCACGCTGAAGGAGATCAGCCCTGGGATTTCTCTGGAGGGAACGATGCTGAAGCTGAAACTCCAGTACTTTGGCCACCTCATGTGAAGAGCTGACTCATTGGAAAAGACTCTGATGCTGGGAGGGATTGGGGGCAGGAGGAGAAGGGGACGACAGAGGATGAGATGGCTGGATGGCATCACCGACTCGATGGACGTGAGTCTGAGTGAACTCCGGGAGTTGGTGATGGACAGGGAGGCCTGGCGTGCTTCGATTCATGGGGTCGCAAAGAGTCGGACACGACTGAGCGACTGAACTGAACTGAAACTTCCAACAAGAATCTTCTCACTAAAACATGAGGCATGTGTGGATCCATTCACTCATAGGATGATTTCAAAACTGCTAATTAGTACTGTGCCGGGCCTCACAGGAAGCCACACGTTATCAATTGGTTCTTTAAAAAAAAAAAAAAAAGCCTTAAAAGTAAACTCTGAGTCAGAAAAACAAAAATGGGAAGACGTAAAGCAATCTATCAACACTTGGTTCCAAAACCACGTCAGGACCACAGTGTGAGGGGGCAGAGGCCTCACAAAGTGCCCACCAGGGACGGGCGGGGGGCGGGGGGCGGGGGGGTCCTCGCCTTGGACGGCTCGTCGCGCAGCGCTGCCAGCCGGCCTTTCTGGGGGCGCCGCAGGACCGCTGCGCCGCTGAAGGAGTCTGCTGGCCCGTCAGCCACAGGGAACCTGAAGTCCGGGACACTGCCCAGGTGTGGTCGGCTGGAACACACGGGAAAGAAGAATGATGTTAGGAGAAAAGAGAGCTCACTCTGTCAGTCAAGCCAGAGCCTGTCGATTTGGAAAATTAGCAATTTCACAGAAAAGGGGGCCCCGGGGCGGGCTCTGCCCTCCTGGCTCCAACAGCAGCAGCAGGCCGCCCGCTGCCCTGCGAATACTCAGGTCTCAGCGCCGCCAGCTGGGAAGCTCCCGTGGAGAAGGCAGTGCTAAGGCGAGGGTATGGCTGGCTGCCCAGCGTTCGGGGCCTCGGTCCCCCGTGGAGCCTGCCCTCAGGTCCTGGGGCGGGCCTGCACCTGCTCCGCTGGCTCCTGGGCACCCACACCACCTCCGACCCGTGCCTGCTCTGCCCTCCATCTCCCGCATGACGTCCACGGACCACAATCACCTGTCTCCCTGGAACACTGTCTGCACCGCTCTCAGCACTTCTCACAGCGCCTCAGACAGCCCATGGCACACAGCCCTCAGACCCACAGCTCGGAGCTGAGCTGCACAGGTGTTTCCCAGGAGACGCAAGTCTGGAATCTCCCCAAGCCACACCTGCTTCCCTCCCATCTCCCCTCCCTCCTAATGGACCCGCTCCTTTCTCTGCTCAACTCCTACCGCAGCACACTTGGGAAGCGGGTGGAAGCTACAGCACAGTCCTGCTTGGGACCGTGCACACTCGCGGGTCCTCTGAAGGCCACAAACGCCTCCGGGCTGGGTCACCCCCCCCCATCACCTCCCAGTCCCCTCGTGGAGTGCAGCCTCCATCGCTCTCCCCCTCCTCACCCGAGGCTCTTTCCTCCGGGAGAAGGTCTCAGAGACAAGGTGAGCAATTCCACTGGGAGGTCCTGCCAAATACACTGAGCCCGCCCTGCCCCCGAGCCAGGCTTCAGTCCCCACTACCCCGACCACCCCGCCCCCGCCCCCAAGCCAGCCTGCCCTGCCTGCAAGCCCGGCCCTGAGGCCCCACCTTTGCCACCGAGTCACTGACCCCTCAAGAGCTGCCTCCTGGAGACACCCCTCCCTCGCCCAGCCTCTGCAGGCCCCCATCTTCAGAGGACAGTGGCCCCTCCTGCCCCGCGCCTGCCTCCTCTTCTCGTCTCTCTCTCTCACTGACACGCAGGGGACTGGTGACCAGGCTTCTCCCTCTGAACTCCCAACCGCGCAGGCCTTCGGGTCCCAGCACCAGCGCCCTCCTCGTTACCCAAAGCCCCGAGAGCAGGAGGCCGTGTCCACCTCCTCTTCCTCCACTGTCCGCACAGTTCTCCTCACACTCGCCTCGTCCACCCCGGGAGCAGGGGGTTTCCCCCTGACAGCACCAGGCCCTCACCCTGGAGGAGCTCTGTGGGCAAGGCCGGCCATGTCCCCCATCCGTCCCGCAGGGCACGTGCTCCCCTTGAACTCCACCCGCCGTGCTTGCAGACACAGGGCCAGTTTCTGGCTCTGTCTTTGTTTGCAATGATATCCCTTTTCTCCAGAAGAAGGCTGGGCGGGGGCCCTGGACCGTTAGGATCCCCTAAGCACACAAATGCAGAAATACGCGTGTGGGCTCCAAACAGCCTCCTAAGTCAGGATTCAAACAGAAGTCAACTTCCTATAGATGAATGAATGTCACCAGTTAAGCACTTTAATAACCTTTGCTAAAATTTAACTCTCACTTGTGACCATTTTCCATGAAGAAGCCAAAGAAAAATCTAAATACTTAGTAAGAATTACTGCCCCTATAACAGGAGTAAGAAAAAATCAGGATGCTCAGTAATCTGCTCGTCTCATTCACAAGCCAGGTGATTCCTCCCACTGCGGCCAACAGCAAGTCACGTCTCAGTCTCCATTCACGTAAAAAAGACTACAGGTCACTAACCTGCGACTCTTCAGAAACATCAGTGCCACAGTCTGTCAGGCCCCTCAAATGAATACACCCAAACATCAACTGGTCGGTCCCCACTTCCAAACCTCTGCCTGTGGTTTTGAGTGTTGTCAATAGTGTGACCACCACTTTCCCTGGTACCAAGTTCAACCCTAAGGAACGATGCTTGTCTCTTCCCTCTCGCTGGCCACGAAGCTACAGGCTCCTTGAGGTGCGATCATGAGCAACACCCAGTCATACTGTCCACACGCCAGACGGGCCCTTGTCACGCTCGACAGCACTGAGGGGAGCTGCCCGGGGGAGCAGCCTACCCTTGGTGGAGGGGAGCCCCTCGCAGCCTCGTCTGGTCCAGTTCGGCTCTCAGGGTCTCCAGGTTTAGAATCAGCTGGTCCTACGAAACAGCAAATGACACAGCCTGCAGCGCTTGCTTTCCGGATGTAAAATGACTTGCACCAAAATGTGCAGAACAGGTTACGTGAGTAGGTATCAACTCCCAACATTCTAATTCTGAGAAAATGTTCCCTAAGAGTCCCATAGCAAGTATAAACTCTCAGAACAATGTTAAACCTCATAAACCATAATGAGGAGGAAGTTCCATCTCAGGTGTAGAAAAGCTTCTGGAGGAAACGTGGCAAGCCATCACCAGCAATGACGTCAGAGAGAAGCTGACTTGGGGCGGGGGTTGGGGGGGCAGGACTCACTCTGTTGCCCTCGCTCCTCTCATTGCTTTAAACCATCTCCACGGAGCTCACACTCACTCCCAGGCATTCCTCACACTCATTCCTCTGCACCCCACTTCACTTCCTCACTGGTAAAACAAGTCACATGGGTCAAGCTTGCGGGTCACTCAACTCAACCCGGCAGCTCTGTGCTGTAGGCCACGGCAGTCACGTGCCTCGTGCAGCCACGGAGTGCGAGACAGGCCGGTGCAAAGCTCGGTGTGGGAATCACACAGGAGATTTCAAGACCCACGGTGAAAAACAGAACATAAAGTAGCCCGTTCGATTTTAGGATATTTTAGACTGTGTACGTGGCTCGTATTATCTTTCTGACAGACAGTACTGTCCACGTGAAAGGCTCATGCTTTGTTCAGCTTTCGAGTGAACCCGGAAAGGACTATTCAGGATTCTGATCCACACAGGATGGCCACACACTCTAAATCCACCTATAATGCAAATACATTCAACGTTCAAAACCAGAAACGCTGTACACGATGCAGCAGTGGACGAGCCGTAAAGAAAATGTAACTCGACTTCCACTAAGCATCTGCAGTGGTCCAGATGAATTCCAGCTCAATTCGGCTCTTAACAAACTTCTGAACGATTCAGACATTCAAGTACCTTGTCGTTTTGCATTTCTTCTAATTGCTTTTTCACATTTTCAACTTCCCGAAGGAGAGAATTCTGAAAAAGATACAAGGAGTGCTTTAGTATCAATTCTTACAGATGCCGCGTGGACCGCGGGGCAGCTACACTTCTGTCTGAAAGCATAAAGCCCCTCGGGATGCGTGGTGGGCCTCACGCCCAGCGTGAAGTGCTAGCACAAGGCCAGATGACAACTTTTAACACTGACTTGTACACAGACAATCTTCTTCCCGGACTGATCTTCTAGATACAAGGAGGCCAGCTCCTTGGGGTAAGTGAAACTGCTTTAAACTTGCTTTCAGCTTTTGCAGTTCAGTGATCACTCAGGAAGTTGGTGCAGGTTTCACATGCAAACTTCAAACCCAAGACAAAACTATCCCCACCTCAGGGCCGGCCCACAGGTCAGGGTGAAGTGAGGGGCCTTCCCTGTGTGGACTCTAGTGAGGTGTGTGTGTCATCTTGGGTTTTGTGGGGGAAAACGTGCCGCAGAACTCGTAGTGACCACTGGTCTCTCTCAGACAAGCGTTGCCCAAGCGCTGACCTCAGGGAAGGTGCTGGGCCTTGTCTTTAGGGCACTGGTGCAGCTGGGACAGGTTTCCACCGAACCTGAACCAGAGTGTTGCCCACTGAGCTGCTCTGATGGAGGTTCTCAGACATTTCCCAAAGCAAATGAAAAGAGAGAAGGCTGGAGTTGGAATATGAGAATGCTTTCTTTTAGCTAATTCAATCTTTTCTATCACGTTATATAAAAGCTACTGAACTAAACTTATTGATGCGGCCGCGTCGGGCCTCGGCTGCATCACGCGGGGTTCCTTTGTTGTGCTCACCCTGCGACACGCGGGATCTTAGCTCCCCAAACAGGGATCGAACCTGCATCCCTGAGCTTGCAAGGCAGACTCTCAACCACCGGACCGCCAGGAAAGCCCCAGAAATAAACTTCTAAGAAAGAAACGAAGGGGTGAGGGTGGACCTGGGCACACGGCTATGTCTGTTCCTTTACACACTGCCTATGGATGCCATCACGCTTACTGAGTAGCGTGAAATAACTGCTACTCAATTATTCGTACCCAATAAAGACACTCACTGTGGGGCCCTCTATGGGAACAGCTTTCCAACTCCTGTCCTGGAGATTCCCCGCGGCTCCCCCCACAAACCAGGCCAGGCCGGGTCAGACGCCTCTTGGTAAAGCAGCTGCGGGGCCGGCTCACCTTATCCTCCAGAGCAGCCATTCTCTCCTTCAGATGGAGCTGAAGCCTCTCGTTTGACTCGGACAGAAGCTTATCCACGGTATCTGATAGGCGTTTATTGTGTTCTTCATTCATTTTTTCTCTCTGCCTTGCCTAAAACAGGAAAACAAAAACTCATCAACGTCAAGCACAAGCACGGTCATTATTGTAAAAGCACCGGGGAGCCGCGACGTGAGCGGCCTGCGCCCCGGTTCCCGAGGCGGTCCCCTGCCACGGCCACCTCTGGTGGGCTCGAGCATCACCAGAGCAGACAGGCAGGTGCAGAGGGAGGCAGGGACTTCACTGGTCAAAGGTCACTCCCAACGCTTGTTTGGCAGAGCACCTGGGGACCTTACTGTCACCAGCCATTACCTGTCGGAGGGGCTTGGGGAGCAAGCAGATTTACACTCAGAATCAAGCAGACTTTAAAGGGGATCAGCTTACACACATGTTGGTGGAGGAATTTCCCAATATGTAAACAGAAGCCTGAGTCTGGATTAAGGGGGTGAAATGAATTCAATTTATAAAGCAAAAGGTGAGAAAATTCATTTTGGAAAAAGGAGAGTGGAGATAGACTTTCACGTTTCTTTACTTCCGACATCACTTGACTTCTTTGTAATGACTGCTGTTGTTCAGTCGCTCAGTTGTGTCTCACTCTTCGTGACTCCATGGACTGCAGCATGCCAGGCTTCCCTGCCCTTCACTACTCCCCAGAGGTTGCTCAGACTCACATCCACTGAGTCGGTGATGCCATCCAACCGTCTCATCCTCTGTCGTACCTTCTCCTGCCCTCAATCTTTCCCAGCATCAGGGTCTTTTCCAGTGAGTCAGTTCTTCGCATCAGGTATTGGAAAAAATATTGGCCAAAGTATTGGAGCTTCAGCTTTAGCATCAGTCCTTCCAATGAATATTCAGGACTGATTTCCTTTAGGATTGATTGGTTTGATCTCCATGAAGTCCAGGGGACTCTCAAGAGTCTTCTCCGATACCGCAGTTCAAAAGCATCAATTCTTTGGCACTCAGCCTTCTTTATGGTCCAACTCTCACATCCACACATGACTACTGGAAAAACCATAGCTTTAACTAGGTGGACCTTTGACGGCAAAGTCATGTCTCTGCTTTTCAACACGCTGTCTAGGTTGGTCACAGCTTTTCTTCCAACGATAATTCATATTCAGTCCAGTTCAGTTGCTCAGTCTTGTCTGACTGTGTAACCCCATGCACTGCAGCATGCCAGGCTTCCCTGCCCATCACCAACCCCCAGAACTTGCTCAAATTCATGTCCATTGAGTTAGTGATGCCATCCCACCATCTCATCCTCTGTCATCCACTCTCTTCCTGCCTTCAATCTTTCCCAGCTATGATAATTCATATTAAAAAACTAGAAGTAATTACCTCAAGCAATTTTTAAATGTGAAAACAAAGTGGGCAAGTCTGTGTTTTATAAAATGAACATCAATTTCATGGTTTGAAAAAAAGCTGTTTTAGGACCTACTGTATAAAAAAAAAAAATGGAAAGAAGACAAAAGAATGATATGTTTGAGACTGGCCCTATGTTGGAAATGGCTGAAGCTAACTGATAGGTCACGGGTATTTATTATACTGCTCCTTCCACTTTTGGGCGTGTTTGAAGTTTTCCATCATAACAAATTAAAAAACATATTATTTTCTGTTAAAACAGAGCCTTCTCCAACAACACAATTCAAAAGCATCAGTTCTTCAGCATTCAGTCTTCTTTATGGTCCAATTCTCACATCCGTATATGACTACTGTAAAAAAAAGATAGCTTTGACTATATGGACCTTTGTCAGCAAAGTGATATTTCTACTTTTTAATATGCTGTCTAGGTTTGTTATAGCTTTCCAAGGAGCAAGCATTTTTTAATCTCATGGCTGCAGTCACTGTCTGCAGTGATTTTTGAGCCCAAGAAAATAAAACCTGTCACAGATTCCACATTAAGGCATCGGCATTCAAATACTTTTAAAGCAAAATAAAAGTTGACTTTGAATTGGCTTAGTCATAAAGAGCATCCCGATCTCAACAGCCTCGAGCAGCAGTTCTGAAAGTAAGGAAGAGCACCCCTGATCGGGAGACGTTGAGCTCTCTGCCGAGGCGGGGAGGGCACCTCACCGCGGGTCTCATGATGGGAGTCAGAACCACTGCCCCCTGGGAGCCCGCCTCTGAGGCTCTGCAGGCCAGGCCCAAGAACACAGGTGTGGTGGGGACAGCACCGACGCCTGAGGCTGGACCTGGGACGCCCTTCCATTTCCTGGATGGTCCATGTCACCGTGTGGCCAGCCCCTCCGGGAAACCTCTCTCAGGATCGGTGACGCGAGCCCCCATGGTCACCCTTCCCTGACGCGCCTTCTGTCGCAGCGCAGCTACAGTTCTCCTCCTGCCCAGGAGGAGCCTCCTCTGAGGCAAGCAGACTGCACACATGGGTGCCATGCCTGCAGCTTCATGGGCCCCGGACTGGCACCTCAGGTTTGTCTGAGGGGCACTCTAAAGGCCACCTGTACCCTGAGAAGCTCCCCCGACTGGCTTCTCAGAGCAACAAGCAGCCTCCTTGGATGTGGGGGTCCCCTGGCCCCTGCCCACCGCCTATGGGCGACCACCTCTGGCCCTGCTCCTGAGGAGGCGGGTGCCCGGGTCAGCAGATGGGGCCACACACGCACACACTCGAAAGCAGAGACGGGAGCGGCAGAGAAAGGTGGTGCCGGCCCAGACGCAGCCTCCCCGCCAGCACACGCACCCGCTGCAGCTCCTGGTTCTTCTCCTCCAGCTGGGCCTCCATCTGCCGCAGCCTCTCCTCGATGTTGCCGTGTCTCTCTTCCGCCTGTCGGCCAAGAACAGGGTCAGTCCCGCTCGCAGCGCCCCGTCCTGACGGCACGTGGGCTGTGACCACAGGGGCGGCAAGCGGGCCATGCTCTATGCGGACCACGGGCCCCGGGTTCGCGGGAGGCACGCCCGCACGCCTGCTCACGCTGCCTGTGTGGCTTTGCGTGTGACACGTGGGCGACGGAAGGACTACGTGTGGCGAGCCCCGAGCCAGCGTGGGCAGCAGGCAGCGGCAAGCGCGGGACGCGCGAGGCACACGTTCTACCTTCCTAAGCTGGGAGGTAAGTTCGAACAGTTTAGCCTCCTTAGTGGCAGAGCTTCCGGAAGACAAAAGGTCCGACTACAAGGCCGACCGGGGACGGACAGCAGAGATGCCGGGGGAAAGGAGAAACCAAGCCTTGAGAGGAAGATCACAGGCAGCAGGGCGCCCCCTGGCGGCTGTTAGTGACCCTGCTCTGGGAGGGTCTGCGAGCACCCGACACGCCGGCCGGCCGCCCGCGACCGGAGGGCCCCTCAGCCGCTCACTGAGCTCTGCGCAACGCTCCCAACAGCCGCGCCAGCACGGGCCCTGCCCGACTCTCCATGCCCAGCCAGTGCCCACCGGCAGCGCGGGGCAACACCTTTCCCGCCAGAAGAACAGGGTGGCTGGCTGGCTGGCAGTGGGGATGATGCCCCCCACAGTGCCACATCCCCGGGAGGCAGCCTCTCACCCGCAGGCTCCCGGGGACGGAGAGCTGGGAGTGGGGCCCCAAGACTTAAGAGAATGGGATTTTCCTGGGTCTGCGAAGAACTATCCTGCTAAGGTTTTGAGTTGCTGACTGACTGAACTCTGAGCAGCAGTGACTCGGAGCTGAAGCGTCCTGGAGACACACAGAACACGGGACAAAACGGAGGGAGATTAACGTAGGGATGACACAGAGGCAGGGACTGTCGGACACTCCGGGAGTGCTCCCATCTCAGAGGGGCAGCACGACCCCTGCGTCTGCGCTCCTGCCTGGACTGAGCAGCAGGGGCGCGGTGGCACAGCATGGGAACAGGCCCTCCCCGCGCCCACCCCCAACCCCGCAGACCCAGAGCAGCCCCTTGGAGAGCACGGCCACCTCTGCGCACACCCGGCCCCGCGGACCCAGAGCAGCACCTTGGAGAGCGCAGCCACCCTCTGCGCCAGCTCAGCCTCCACCTCGGGCAGCGTCTCCGCCCTCCGCAGCGTCTGCTGCAGCTTCTGCTCCGCCAGCTCCAGGCGCTCCTGCAACTGCCGGTTTTTATCCTCTGTCTACAAAGGGAGAGCAGAGTCGCTGAGACAAAACCCGAACGCACGTGTCTACTGGATTAGCTCTGCTTCGGCAGCTGTGTCACGGTAAATCTTCTCTCAGTGTTCCTGGGCTTAGTCTCATTGGGCAGAATACCTCCCGCCAGAGTATTTGCTTTTCCTAAACGTCCCCAAAAGAGTCTTTTTTTTAAAAAAAAAGTTCTTGTATATTAAAGATCAGTTTTCTATAGAAGCTTATTCATTCTTGTTGACAAGGGAAGAAGGGTTCAGTACTGACCCTTCTTAAAACGTCACCAGAATCATCATTTGAAGGGAACCCTACTGACCACAGATGGCCACGGGCATGTGAGCCAAAATACGGCTTTCATCTCCTCTGAAATACAGACCTGCTAAGAGTGTGCCTGGTGAAATGCCAGTCAACTGATACTTGTGAATGCATGATTATTCTTTTAAAAGATCTTATTAGTCTGAAAAACTTTCAACGTAGAAAATTTAGACAGATTCTTTTTTAAAAAAGAAAAAAAAATTAAATTATCTATAAGCTCAGGTTCCTGAGAGGTTAACATTTGTTTCTAAGCAGCTTTCTTATTTCTTCTGTGTGTGTTACTATTCTATGTACATACACAAACAATACGACATGCTTTAAAACTCTCAGAAAACAACAGCATATGGTATAGGGTATTTTCTGATCTGCCTTTTACAGCCATTACTTTGTATATCGTAATGCTCTTAATTAGCATTCCACATCATAAATTTCAATGGCTTTCTAGTATTTTATTTTTGTGTTGGGGCCAATGATACCCTTTGCAACACACCAGACCGACTCACTTTGCTTTGAAAGCCAGATTTGGTTCTCCTGGTTAAGTCCTGATTATCTGAGACCACACAGGAACAGGAGCAAGTAAGGCTCACCAAACCACAGGAGGTGCACACCCTAATCAGACCAGAGCTCTAACCCTGCCTTTTGTCACAGTGACCCCAGTTTCCAGCAGGCAGCCAGCTGCCGTGAAGTTCCCTGCCGCTCTCTGCTCTTTCAGTAAAAACACTAATAAGCCAACCAATTCACGTTCAAGTAAAACAAAAGAGTCAGGAGTGGAATTCCACAAAACGGTTAAACCAAGTCCCAAATAATTCAAACCTGTAAGTTGCAGTCACCCCCAATTTTTAAAAACTGTATTTCATTCCAGTACAGCTGATTTACCATGATGTACATCCACACTTTTCAACACAGTATTTTAGGGTCATAAGAACGTCACACTGGGACTTGATTCCCGACGTGGGAACCTCGTGAAAAGGTCTTTAGCTTCCTCGGTGATGCACCGCTACAGAAGTCAGACACAGTCAGTACCTGTCGATGCATAGAATCCTTATTTGCGATTTCATTTTCAAGTTTATCATTGAGGTCATGCACAGAGGTGGCTTCGCGCTGTGCAGCGAGGTAGCGTTTCTCAAGGGTAGTGATTCTCTCCTCCATGTCCTCCTTCTGGGCCATGGCCTACACCGGGCATTGCAGAGGAGAAAGGTAAGTCGTTATCACGGAACGCTCGGACACACTTAAGAGTAAAAAAGCTGGGCTAAATCCTAACTTTCAAATCAAACATAAAGTTAGTGTCCTCAAGACTAAAGTCCTAGACATGGCAGTTTTCCCTGATGTGAGCAAAAACGCGCCTACCTCAAAGGTCTCATCTGCCACGATTGCCACCCACCTGTCTTAACGTTCTGTCTGGCCACTCGGTTTACCAAGCTTCTTTTCTACATAATAAACCCAAACAGCAAACAAAAAGTATACTAAACTACCCTATTATTCCAAGAATTCCAGGAGGGAAGGTATCTGGCATGAAGTCAGGACCTCTGTCTGCTACACCATACAGGCAGCCTTGACCTAGAACAGGGAGGGACCTTCAACAGATCCAACGGGGAGCTCTGAGGCTCGTTTCCTCAGGTAAAAGTTGGAAAAATCTCATGCAATTTCCTCAGAATTAAAGTAAGAATATTAACGAGTGGAAAGAGAGGTCAGAGTGAAACACAACTGGAAGCAGCCTTCTCAAGCCTAACTCTTCTGAAGCGGAGTTACACCACGTGTATGAAGCGCTCAGACCAGGACCAGAACTTGCTGCTGGTGCGACTCCTGTCCGCCGCTCAAAACCCATTTCAGGTCCCTCCGTAGTTACTAAGTAACCAATGTTGGCAAAGTCTGAACATTAAAACTGAAAGGTCTTAAAAACACTTTTTCCAGAATTCTCTATGTATTAAACTCTGCCAGTGTGAATAGGTTATACAAACACGTGCACATATTCCTGTTTTGAGTTCTCACACAGCATCACTCACACCAAGCTACTAAACAAGTCCGCCTGCTGTACCACGTGTTGGAGGGGTCTCTCTGAGACCGTCTCACGGGGGAGGGAGGCAGGGTGGGCGCTATCTGTCTGTGTACAAAGGAGAGGCGAGGTGAGGCTCACAGCGGGAGGCCTGAGCCCCCAGCAGTCTTTTGTTTTCACAGTGACCACTAGGTAGCTTCTCATAACTCATGACACCCGCAGACATGACCTCCAGGAACATCATGATTCCACATGGTCACACAGCTCGGGCCTGAGGGTCTGAGGGTGGGGAGTAACACATACTCACTGCTGATAGCACGTGTAAAATCAGCCCTACTGTACAGCACAGGGAGCGCTACTCCGTGCTCTGTGGTGAAGCAAATGGGTAGGAAATCCAAAAAAGAGGAACACATGTGTGTGTGTGTGCATACACACACACACTGCTGATTCACTTTGCTGTACAGCAGAAACTGACACAGCAGTGTAAAGCAACTACATGCCAATAAATGAATGAATGGATGAATGAATTTTTAAAAAAGGAACACCTGGGCCCCTAGAACTGGTACAAGCGCGGAGTCCACAGCCCGGGTGCGGCACAGCGCCAAGGCCACCCTCATGTCGCTCCACCGCCAACGGACCAGGCCTCTTCTGCCCCAGAGCCCACGACGCAGAGGCAGGGAGGCATCCGGCCGCGGTCCCGCCGGTGCTCTGCTCTTGCTCACGCAGCCACCGCAAGGCTGAGATCACCGGGAGAACAAGGGACCCACATTCCACCGCAGGACAACAGACACGGCCGCCGTCACTCACTTCGCGGACGTCCCGCTGCAGTTTCGTGTTCACTTCCTCGGACTTGATGAGGTCCTTCCTGGCCGTGTCCAGGTCCTCCTCCAGCTCCGTCACGTGGGCAGAGAGGGCTGCCAGGCGCTCCTTCATCTGGCTCTGCTCCCGCGACTGCTTGTCGATGACTTCCTGGAGCTCCATCACCTTGGCCAGGTCTTCCTCGTGGCTCAGAGAGCCGTCGGAGGATCTCTAAGGGGGAAAGGAAGCCTTAGGCGGCCGTGTTTCGGGAGGGAGGAAACACAGCACTTCCAGGCAATCGGTGAGGTCAACACTGCCTTCTGCACTCTAGGAGCTCACACGACCCTCACGGCCGCTCAGACCTACATGGTGCATTGGTGAGAGGTCCCAACAGCCCCACACAGACTGGACGGTAAGACGAGAACCAGACAGAGCGTGAGACCGAGGACTTGCCTTTCCATTGGCGCTCGGCGCGCTTTCCTGCTCGTGATTTACATCAAGCACCCCGTCCGTTAGTACCTTTTTCTGGTTATTCTGCTCTTTAAGAATCATCAGCTGAAACCAAAAAATTGAAGGAGAGTAAAGAAATAAGTAAACACAGCAAAACTCTACTTGGAAAAACTCAAGTCTAAACTGAAAACACAACATAAAAAGAAAATATGTGGTGATGCTATCCATGCCAAATAGAGCCAGGTGATTAGAGTCAGAATTTGTCTTCTCCTGGACAAAGGGGTACTTAAGAGATCCTGCAGCTCTGAGCCACAGTCTAGTTTACCAGTGATTAAAATAACCCAGGTGGGCGGGTCCTCAGTCAGAAAGATAAATAACATGTGATGCCCACCACTACGGCCTTCATTCTTTCTTATAATGAAGGGATAAAAGTGACAAACCCTTAACTGAACTTACACGAAGACTGATGAGGCTCACCTCCTTGTGTGTGGCGCCCAGTTCTTCTTCTAACAAACTACACCTTTCGAGCGCTACTCGCAATCGCTCTCTCACCTGAAATGAAAGGGGCCGAGTCACTGAGTTGCTGTGTGTGTGCACGTCAGTGCACTTCTCACCGTACACTCACCCCGATACACGCTACTGCCACAGAGCACCTTTAACGTCTCTCATTGATCTTAACATCAAGAAAACCTGCTTGTTAACAGCTTTCAATTCTAAGTTTGAGAGAACAAAATGTTATCCTAAATTAATTTTATTACCCAGCTTTTAACTGCAAATTCATATGCAGAATATAATAAATCTTGAAATATTTATGCCAACTAATACTTTTTAACTGGGGGCTTCCCAGGTGGCTCAGTGGTAAAGAATCCGCCTGCCAATACAAGAGGTCAGGTTCAATTCCTGGGTCAGGCAGGTCCCCCGGAGTAGAAGATGGCCACCCACTCCACTGTCCTTGCCTGGGAAGTCCCGTGAAGAGAGGAGAGTGGGGGGCTACAGTCCACAGGGTCGCAAAGACTCGGACATGACTGAGCATGTACGCAGGCAACGCTTTTTAACCAAATAAAACTCTGACTTCTTACAGAAAAAACTATTTACAAGAATACAAGACGCTCAACTTGTTACACAAACAAGTGAGCTAGTTTTCAAGTCGACTAGTTACACAAACACGTGCGTCGTTCACCCAACAACGCAGCAAGTGTACAGATCCAGGAGGGCCAGGTGGCTGGTACCTTCTCGTCCAGGGCCTTGTGGTGCTCGAACAGCGACTTGAGCGCCTTGAGCACCTCCACCTCGCTGGACACGCCGGCCGGGGACTGTGCCTGCCGCTTGACCACCGTCATCCGCAGGGACCGCTCGTGCCGGGAGACCAGGCACTCCAGGTGCTCCAGCAGCAGCTGCAGGGCGGGGCCAGAGCAGCACCTTCAGCCTCACCCTTGAATTTGGGGCCGATAACTCCTCTCAGCCTCACGCTAAGACCAAAACTGTGCTAAGGCATGTCGGAATCCCGCCAGTTCAGTCTAAAGTTAGACTGGACTTCCCTGGTGGCCCAGTAGTTAAGACTCCACACTTCTGCAGGGGTCATGGGTTTAATCCCCACTTGGGGAACTAAGATCCCACACAAAGTGAAGCGTGGACAAAAATGTTAAGAGAAACCCCCCTCAAATGTACTAAAATTACATTAGCTCTCATCATAAATTTGAAGCAAGGTATGAGAACCCTGAACTGATCCACCCCGGGCCACTCAGTGGGAAAATGTGGAAAATGGGTTGAAAACCAGACAGAGTTTAAAGACAGCAACATGGAGCCCAGTGGTGACCCCCGCAGGGCGAATGTCAACACATGAGAATCCCCCTACTGACCCTGGTGTTGTTCCTTTCTGCTTTCAGCTCAGCGATTTCTTCTTCTCTTTCAAGAAGCTGCTCCCTGCATACATTTAGTTCTTTAGTAAGTGCTGCAAACTCCTAGAAAACAGTTAAATGAGTAAGTAACTAAACGTAAATACAAATTAAAAAACAGAGTGAGAATCTGAAGACTGACCCTGTCAAGCTTCTCCAGGCTCCACACAAAGGATCTCCCTGCCCCTCCAGAGAAGAGGGGGTCCACTGACCCCTCGACCACACAGACCACCACTACTCAGACCGGCCTTCAGCCTCCACCTCAACCTGGCAGGCCCATAGCCTGCCTTCTCCAGACCCAGGGAAGTCTGAGATACTTTCCTAAACATAAATCCTAAAAACAAAGTGGATAAAGAGATTCTTAAACGACACACAGACAAGTGACCTGGAACCTCTGGGGAGAGTGAAGAAAAAAGGGAAGGTCTACAAGGCCACCAGGCTTTGGAGTGTTCCTCTGGGAAAAAGGCTGATGGCACCCCAAGCCACCTGTTAGCCTGACTCCACTGAAGTCACCCATTCAATCAACTGGTTAAAATGTTCAATTCATGTTACACGTATTTTATCACAATTTGCGCGCGTGTGCAGGCACACACACAGAACTCTCTGGAGACAAGGTGGCTTCTAAGAGCATGGATCAGCGACAGAACGTGAACAGCCCTTCACGCCAGGATTTCAGTGCAGACCGGCAAACACAAAGCTCCAGTCCCGCTGGGGAGAAGCAATCCAGCGTGTCCTCACACCGGACAGACTGCCCACATGGCATGGGCACTGGGCATCATGGCTGGGAAGCGGGCAGGGAGGGGAGCCACAGGGACTGGGTCTCCTCTCCACGGCCCCCCAGGAGCGAGGGAAGGAGGCAGGCGCTGTTCTCCGAGGCGGGGATGTCTATGGGAAGAGCAGGCTTTGGAGGGAGCGCTAACCGTCCAGTTTCAGACAAGCTTAATCTGAGACATACTCAGGCCTTCAAGCGGCAGTGTCAAGTCCAGAGCCTCCCAGTCTGGAGTCCTAGGGGACACAGGCCAAGATGAGACAGAGCAGAGAGGTGCTGAGTGCGGGCGAGAAGAGCCGAGGTTTGAGCCCAGCGAGAAGTCACTGCTGGGTGGCTGGGAAGTGAGAGGTGCCAGCCAGGGAGGCTGGGGGAAGCCAAGAGGGAAGGGGACCATCTAGGGCGTCAGGAACCCTGGGAGGAGCAGCCACAGTCAACGGGTACCGGGAGAAGGAGTCGCTTACTGGTCAGTAGAGGGTCTGCTGAAGTGGAGGCCAACGGTGGCCAGGACCACAGCAGGTCAGAAGCCCTGGCAGGGTCGAAAGCCCAGTGGACAGAGGATGGGGGTGCAGGGAGCACAGGCTTGCTCTCGTGAGGGACTCTGCAGTCAAGCGCTGAAGGCCATCGGGCGACTGCTTCAGGAGACGCAGGGTCAGGAGAGCCCTCTTAGAGGATACGCTGGGGCTCACAGGCTGATGGCAGGGGTCCGGGGCAGGGTGGGAGCTGAGCGGGCAGAGGGCACCTTTCCCGGGCACACAGCTCACCCACGGTCAGCAGACAGGCGGTCAGATGCATGGGCCCAGATCCAGATGAACAGTGAGCTGGTGGGGGGGCTTTCTGGAAGTCCTCGTTTAATCTCTTCCAATTTCACTGAGAAAACAGATGCCTCTGCACTGAGCGGCAGGGCGGGTGAGACACACCGGGGAGGGCAGGGAGCGGCCGGGACGCCCGGGCCGTGGCCGTGGGCCTCTGAGTAGACCGCAGAACGCGTGGACGGGGACTGCCGACAGGAGCAGGTTTCCGCGGGTGAGAGAGGCGTGCGGGTGGGACAGGCGGAAGAGGCCGCAATGCTGGTGGGCCGCGCGCGCGTTCCCGCGGGGAAGACAACAGGGGAGCCGCGAAGGGCGAGGGGCCAGGCGTCGTGGGGGGCGCGGCCAGCAGGCCCGGGAGGCAGGCCGCTGCTGCTGTCTGCCCCGCTTCCAGAGAAGAGACCCTTCTCCACATTCCCGCCAGCTCCCTTTCCTTAACCCGTTCATCACCAGGCACGAGCCTGTATCTTTTACACACACAGTTTCCTTAAGTTTCTCCTAATGGCACCAAACTGTCTTCACTCACCTATGAAGAGACTATTTAACTCCCGTCGTTTTGGCTAAATACAAGCGCTTCTTACAACGAATCCAACGGTTAAACCATTCTGTGAAATACCGCTTCTTACAACGAACCCAACGGTTAAACCATTCTGTGAAATACCGCTTCTTACAACGAACCCAACGGTTAAACCATTCTGTGAAATACCGCTTCTTACAACGAACCCAACGGTTAAACCATTCTGTGAAATACCGCTTCTTACAACGAACCCAACGGTTAAACCATTCTATGAAATACCGCTTCTTACAACGAACCCAACGGTTAAACCATTCTGTGAAATACCGCTTCTTACAACGAACCCAACGGTTAAACCATTCTGTGAAATACCGCTTCTTACAACGAACCCAACGGTTAAACCATTCTGTGAAATACCGCTTCTTACAACGAACCCAACGGTTAAACCATTCTGTGAAATACCGCTTCTTACAACGAACCCAACGGTTAAACCATTCTGTGAAATACCGCTTCTTACAACGAACCCAACGGTTAAACCATTCTGTGAAATACCGCTTCTTACAACGAACCCAACGGTTAAACCATTCTGTGAAATACCGCTTCTTACAACGAACCCAACGGTTAAACCATTCTGTGAAATACCGCTTCTTACAACGAACCCAACGGTTAAACCATTCTGTGAAATACCGCTTCTTACAACGAACCCAACGGTTAAACCATTCTGTGAAATACCGCTTCTTACAACGAACCCAACGGTTAAACCATTCTGTGAAATACCGCTTCTTACAACGAACCCAACGGTTAAACCATTCTGTGAAATACCGCTTCTTACAACGAACCCAACGGTTAAAACCATTCTGTGAAATACCGCTTCTTACAACGAACCCAACGGTTAAAACCATTCTGTGAAATACCGCTTCTTACAACGAACCCAACGGTTAAAACCATTCTGTGAAATACCGCTTCTTACAACGAACCCAACGGTTAAACCATTCTGTGAAATACCGCTTCTTACAACGAACCCAACGGTTAAACCATTCTGTGAAATACCGCTTCTTACAACGAACCCAACGGTTAAACCATTCTGTGAAATACCGCTTCTTACAACGAACCCAACGGTTAAAACCATTCTGTGAAATACCGCTTCTTACAACGAACCCAACGGTTAAAACCATTCTGTGAAATACCGCTTCTTACAACGAACCCAACGGTTAAAACCATTCTGTGAAATACCGCTTCTTACAACGAACCCAACGGTTAAACCATTCTGTGAAATACCGCTTCTTACAACGAACCCAACGGTTAAACCATTCTGTGAAATACCGCTTCTTACAACGAACCCAACGGTTAAACCATTCTGTGAAATACCGCTTCTTACAACGAATCCAACGGTTAAAACATTCTATGAAATACCGCTTTGAATACAGGAGAAGACAAACGTATAGAACGCCACACTTATTTTTACTCCTTAAAGAAAAACTCTTCTCTTTGCTCAAAAGAATTCAACTGAAAAAAGTACCAGAGCAAATTAAACTTAGGAGTTTAGATAAACATGAGACAGGAAATTCCAAAGTTTAAGATTCCAAAAGCATGTTCATATGTACACTGCATTTGTATTATTTTTGCAGAAAAAAACTAGTAGAGCCTGAATAAATTCCAAATATGTGCAATAAGTGATCTGCACTATTTCTATGATAGGAACCTGTCAGCATCCAAATTTTTTTCTCTTTAGGAAAAAATGTTTGTTTAAAAAATACTGTAAGCCAGTTAAAACTGACATTCTATTTACTGTAATTAAAGTTTGAAGTTCACTCTTTGAAAGTGAACAGATACAACAGTCATTGGAATATTTTCAGGTTAAAATGCTAAGTCTGTGCAACATAGATTTGCATTTCCATTTGACATTTTCTAGGATTGAGACCAGGGAAAACAATATCCAACCATTAACATCAGTTTTAAAAACCTGATTTCCCATAATGTGTTAAAATCCCAATACTCATCATTTCTGGCTCTGGACAACAGGATCAGGTTACTCAAACCAGACAGGACTGGTCAAAGTCCACGATCAAGCTGATTTACAGTAAGTCCTACAGACGGGATGCGACGTTTGGCGCCGGAAGTGATGCCCGTGCTCTTCCCAGACACCGCAGGAGGACTTGGGGTGGGGGGGAGAGCGGCAGGGACAGTCAGAGTCCACCTCATGGACGGGGTCCCAAACCCTTCCCTTCTGCCCACATCCGTGCTTCCCCTGACCAGCCCGCGTCACAGTTCCACACCTTCTCATCTCTGTAATCTCCATCGACAGTTCTGTTTTTTAATTACTTATCATTTTTGCTAACCTGCTGAGAAAAGAATACAGCTCCACTGGAGAAAACAGGTGTACATCCTCTTAGTCGGGGGACGCGGTTGTAATAAAGGATGGAAATGGGGTCTGATTCTCAGGAAACCAAGACGAACACCTGAAAGCTGACTTGCACAGCTCACTCAGATAATCTACCAGCCGCAGCTATGGGGCGCTGCTGCTGCTGCTGAGTCGCTTCAGTCGTGTCCGACTCTGGGCGACCCCACAGAGCAGCCCACCAGGCTCCGCCGTCCCTGGGATTCTCCAGGCAAGAACACTGGAGTGGGTTGCCATTTCCTTCTCCAATGCATGAAAGTGAAAAGTGAAAGTGAAGTCGCTCAGTCGTGTCCGACTCCTCGCGACCTCATGGACTGCAGCCTACCAAGCTCCTCCGTCCCTGGGATTTTCCAGGCAAGAGTACTGTAGTCAGCTGTAAAAGCAGATTAAATTCTGAATTAAAAGATAATTAGAGGTTTATACATTCAAATGAACCAGCAAATTACATATTTGAAACTCCAATGTATTGATTAAAAGTTGCTTAAAAAGGTTATGTGTAACTATTTTTATTGTGACCTAATGACGGGAGGAGGACAGAGGGACACTAGACAGAAAAAGACCAACTTGATGCCTGTGCGAAATATGGGTCACAAGTTCACGAGACTTACTTAAAGTCATCAATGTGATAGCACTGGATTTTCAATCACTGATTATTTGCAAGCAGAGAAAAATGCATAAGCAGTTCAAAGGTCCCAATACATGTGATTTATCTTTTCTTATTTCTAAGAATTGGTGTTTAGTCGCTCAGTCGTGTGTGACTCTTTGCAACCACATGGACTGTAGCATACCAGGCTTCCCTGTCCTTCACCACCTCCCAAAGTTTGTTCAAACTCATGTCCATTGAGTCGGTGATGCCATCCAACCATCTCACCCTCTGTTGCCCCCTTCTCCTCCTGCCTTCAATCCTTCCCAGCATTAGGGTCTTTTCCAACGAGTTGGCTTCGCATCAGGTGGCCAAAGTATTGGAGCTTCAGTTTTGGCATCAGTCCCTTCAATGAATATTCAGGGTTTCTAAGAATAGAGACTGATAAAAGGTATGCTCATACGTAGCACTTGGCAATTAAGTAATGGAGACTGTATACTCTGAACCTCAAAACATGGAGCAGAGCAGCACTGCAATGTGACCTCAATTTGGTTAAGAGCAAACACAATCTTTTACACACACATTCTTATGCATATTTACATAAGAATGTACAGATTTCTTACATAAGAAACCCAGATGGATACCCACCAAAGTGCTATGCAGATTATCCGCGGTGGTTGGGAAAGCAGGCTGGAAATGAGTCTTTTAACTTCTATTATTTTTTATTTTCAATTAAGTATGCACTCTCTTTGTATTAAGAAACAAGAAAACAGGGACTTCCCTAGCAGTCCCACTGTGGCTGCTGGGGGCCTGGGTTTGATCCCTGGCGGGGGAACTAAGATCCCACAAGTTCACGGCATGGCCACAGACAAATAAATAAGTAAAGCAAAAGAATGAAATTAACAGTCCAACTCACACACACAGCCCAAAGGCCAATCCTCACTTCTTTTTTTCCTTTAAACAACATTAAACTGCAGGGCACAAGCAGAGCAGGGACCACCCGCGTGGCAGTCCAGACCCTCCTCCCAGCCCTGTCCTGTGTCTCAGTCCCACCGCGCCCCTGCCCTCCCGGAGCCACTGCACGGGGGCCCCGGCCTCATGGGCTCCGTGCTCACCCGCTGCCTTCCAGGGGAGCAGCTGACCCCATCTTCCTGCTCTCTTCCCCCTTGCTCTGGTCACTTGTTCTCTGCTCAGAACCGCTGTGCTCCTGGGGCTCTGTCCGAGGGCCCCTGTTCTCCCTACACACGTGGTGCCCATCTGACCTGTGTCAGGCTTCAGCCCTAGGCTGGGCAACCATCCATCAGGCCCCTGCGCATCTCCACGCAGCTGTTTTAAGGGTCTTCCTCATCTCCCTCCTGGCCCCTCGGAGCAACCACATGGTCCCCGCCCTGCCCCCAAGTGGGCCAGCTGCCGGGACTGCTGAGGCTGCTGACCAGACCTCTACCCGAAGCTCCCAGACCACGTGCTGCCGCCTCCTCAGCCTGGGCCACTGTGCCCTGCCCCCCAAGAAACCCTGGCCCATCAGAAGCCACTGCCTGTCACCCCTTCCCTCCAGCCTCCGGCAGCCACTACTCTGCTTTCTGTCTCCAGGACCCGCCTGTTCTGGACATCTCACACAGACCAATGTGTATGTTTGTCCTTGGGGATCTGGCTTCCTCCCCTCAGTGTAACGTTCTCAGGGTTCACACGTGGTACCGTGTGGGCCACCGCTTCACTCATTTTCACGGCTGGATAATGATTCACCACGTGGATGTAGAACATTCTGTTTACCCACTCAACTGTCAGTGGACACCTGGGTTGCTCGTGCTTTCTAACTATGAGGTTGGTACAAAAGTAACTGCAGTTTTGGATCGTGAATGCATTACAACTAGGCTCAAACACACATGTATTAATCAAAATAGGAACCATTACAATCAACATTTTTGCCAATGAGAAATAAGTTTGTTTACTCCTGAAGGGTAAAAATCCATGCTCTGGGATTCAACGACTCTTGGAAAGCATTTCCTGCCTCCTGCTGGTCGTGGAAGCGTTTTGCCTGTAAGATGTTGTTGAGACGCCTGAAGAAGTGGCAGCTGGCTGGTGACAGGTCAGGTGAATATGGTGGATGAAGCAACACTTCGCAGCCCTATCTGTTCAGCTTCTGCAGTGTTGGTTCCGCGACGTGCAGCCGGGCACTGTGGTGGAGAAGAACCGGGCGGGTTCTGTTGACGAACGCCAGCTGCAGGGGTTGCCGCTTTAGGCGCATCTCATTGATTCGCTGAGCATACTGCTCAGAGGTGATGGTTTCACCAGGATTCAGAAAGCTGCAGGGGATCAGATGGGCAGCAGACCACCAATCAGTGACCATGATCTTTTTTTGGAACAAGTTTGGCTTTGGGAAGTACTTCTGAGCTTATCAGGCCAACCGCTAAGCTGGTCTTTGCCAGTTGTATAAAATCCACTTTTCATCGTACTTTACAATCCGATCGAGAAATGGTTGTTGTTGTGAAGGATAAGAGAAGACAACACTTCAAAATTATTATTATTTTTTTAGTTTTTGGTCAGCTCATGAGGCACCCACTTATCAAGCCTTTCCACCTTTCCAATTTACTTCAAATGCCAAACAACTGTAGACTGGTCGACATCGACTTCAATGACAACTTCTCATGTAGTTATAAGAGGATTAGATTCGATGAGGCTCTCAACTGGTCGTTGTCAAGTTCTGATGGCCGGCCACTAGGCTCATCTTGAAGGCTCTCGTCTCGTTCACAGACTTCTTGAACCACCACTGATAGCAGCAGTGACGGCGGGAGCAGCGGAAGGGGGCTGAGGACGAAGCACACGCACGCACGCCTGGAGCAGGGATACCAGCACGCTGTCTGCTCTCCCACACCACAGCTAACTAAAGCTGGCGTTTCTTGCATGTGTGTGTATGTGTGGATGCCAACTAACACACCCACTTCCCCTCCCTTTTCTATAGTTGAGGACATAACCTAAGGACGTTTCCCCTCAGTCCATAAAGTTCTTTTCCTTTTTCACAGCTGCAATGACCGTATACACCAATGAACTCAAAATCGGTAGCTCGTCCTGTGTGCACCTGCTGAGGGACATTTATGCCTCCGATCTGCTGCTGCGACAAACAACACGACAGCAGATGACCTTGCACACATACCACTGCGCATGTGCGCCATGTTTATTTGTAGGATAATCTCAGACGTTCTGAGTCAAAGGACATTTATTATTTTAATGGACACTGCTAAATGATTCCTCATGGGCCAGCAATGTGTGAAAACATCTGTTGCTTTGAAGTCCCATCATCCTGGGTGTTGCTAAACCTTGGTGTCAACGTTTCTTTTTTGGATCCATCCTGCTCCTTTCTCACCCATCACACACAAGTCCGCAAAACCTTCTGTGTTAGACACTGGCTGCACGCCCGCCCCTGGGTGTGAGCGCTCCCGCACTCCCGCACTCCCCCTGACCCTCTCCAGGCAGGGGATTAGCTGGCGTGTCTCTTACAAAGAAGGCTCAGCTTGTTTGTGAGGTTATTATACTTCCTCATTTTCTCACTTGACAATGTGTAACATGAATGCCACTTTATCCTCGTTTCGGTTACTGTTATTTTTCTTTGATCAAACACAAGTGAGGTTGGTCTGTTTTTACTCATCCTAATATATCTGGACATTCCTATACTGTCCTACAGAATGGCTTCTGACCATCTCCTCTTAAACTGAAATGCTCATTGGCAGGAGTACACACATCTGACTTATATAGTCTTCCACTGCAGTCATGCCAAAACACTTAGATGACAAAATATTTTACTGTAAACAAATGCTAAAAATTCAGTTTATGTTACAATTAGGGTATGTACTGATTTCTTAAACTCATGTGTTTAGGTAGATTTTTAAACAAATGTAATTTTATGAGAAGACAAATTATAATTTAAAATATAATGGGGGTGAGGATGTATGTTTATATGTAGATGACTCACTTTGCTGTACAGCAGAAACTAATACAACACTGTAAAGCAATTATGTGCCAGTAAAAAAATAACGGATGAAAAAAACATTATAAAAAGGAGCTGCTGGGTTGCTCTAAGCACACACAGTCGACTGCTGGCTCACAGGGCCACGTTGGCTAACTCTCTGCGTCTCCCACGCCGTAAGCCACCGCGCACGAGGCGGACAGCAGCTGTGCCGCTCCTGTCGCCTCTCTGCACGCTCTGTGACTCACAGGGTCTTCATGTCTTGACGAAAAAAAGTAAAGATCACAAACGACTATCATCACGTGCCCTGGTGATGGACTGTTCTGCTCAGGTTCAGCTGGCGTGGCCCCTTTACAGTCCTGGGTACATGAGGATGGCCTCACTGCTTTTTAAACGTGAAACTTCATTTGCAAAAGAAAAAAGGCATTAATTTTGCTCAAATGTCACCACCATTTCTCCATTTAGAATCTTTGCCTTTTCTGATTTCCCCACAGCAATAAAGGACAGATTAAAATATTATGCTATTATAAAACAGTAAAAATAACCATAAACCTTTGATTATTTGGTTGGATATTCAAATTACTTATAATATATTACATATATAGTACACATGCCCAAAAAAATATAAGGCAATTTCAAGTACAAAGCAACTCCCCTAGCTTCCCATTAAGACAATTGCCAACTGGCTGGCCACTTTAACATACACTTTAGGAAGGCAGATTGAACAACCAACTCTGACTTGGGCTCGGTCCTACATATTTATGAAAATAGATAAAACGACTTATTCTAGTTGCATGCGAAGTTTTTGTGTCTCAGTTCAGTTCAGGCGCTCAGTCGTGTCCGACTCTTTGCGACCCCATGAACTGCAGCTCGCCAGGCCTCCCTGTCCATCACCAACTCCGGAGTCCACCCTAAGCCATGTCCATTGAGTCGGTGATGCCATCCAACCATCTCATCCTCTGTCGTCCCCTTCTCCTCCTGCCTTCAATCTTTCCCAGCATCAGGGTCTTTTCCAATGAGTCAGCTTTCTTCACAGGTGGCCAAAGTATTGGAGTTTCAGCTTCAACATCAGTCCTTCCAATGAACACCCAGGACTGATCTCCTTTTTGTGTCTAGCATGCTTACATTCTACCTGCGGTCACGTCACGCGAACTGAAAACATCTCTGAGAGATTCTCTGTTTTCTACTCTGCTGTGACCACAGCAGTTCTCACTCTGGGGAGCCACTGGGAAACCCGCGACACTGACCCCACGAGGGCGCCCCGGCCGCGGGACCCCACGCGCTCAGCGCCCCCCACCCCCACGGCCGCGCTCCAGAGCCAGTGGTGGGCCTGCCACAGCCTCCTGGCAATGGCACCACCGCGAAACACGGGCGGACAAGTGTGCGGAGGGGGTGGGGAGGACAGCGTCCGAGCACCCTGAACCTGGAGAGGAAGCCGACGCCACCTCGAGGGAAGGACCGGGCTTGGAGGAGCAGCCCCGCCCGGCGGTAAGGCGCCGTCACCGCCCTCCCCGGCACCACCCCCGGACTGCCCAGGAGGTCACAGCTTAGCAAGTCCTCACAAAGCTTTGTGGTGTGCTCCAGGTTTTTCTGATTTAGTCACAATTTTAGAATATTTCAGGCTTGTCATTAGCTGCCATAGAGCCTCAATTTTGCACCCCCCCCAAAAAAAAGCCACAATCAATTCTTTTACATGGGTTAAAGCAGGAGAAGGGAGCAACAGAGGATGGGATGGCCGCACCAACTCAATGGACAGGAGTTGCAGCAAACTCCAGGAGACAGGGAAGCCTGGCGTGCTGCAGTCCATGAGGTCGCAGAGCCAGACACAACTCAGTGACTGAACAACAACAAAGCACTCTGGGAAATGACTTTATGACATTATTAAATGAGAATATCCGAGACATGCAGGAGCCTTCAGACCCTGCCTTCCAGGGCCCTCACAGGTATCGGCAAACAACTGCACAGAAAGGCTTCTAAGACAGGACCTGCTCTGCTGCCCTGTGAGACTGCAATGTCGGCAGGAAGAGAAATTCTACCACGTTCCCAGCAGGTGCTACTGAAGACCAGCTCTCTGACATGCAACAGGCCCAGCGAACACCGCACCTGCTGTGCTCTAGAGTGGCAACGAGACTCTGGCCAGCACGGAACAGACACGAAGACCACGACTGAACGCCCAAGCCTCAGCGCGCGGGAGATCAAGGACGGCTGAGTGGGCCATGGCCCGGACACACCAGACAGCAGGCAGGGATCTCCAGTGAATCAAAGGACATGGGATAAAACCATACCGAAAGGGCTTTATTAGGGAGTTCTTCCTGGGGCTCTAGTACACTCGGTCAGTAAAATACAAGTTTAAGAATGAGCAGCTTCAGAAGATGCATGGCTACATTTATAGCATTTCCTGAAATTCTGCTGACAAGTCAAAGAAACACAAATGCTCCAGTGTTTAAGGCCATATAGCCAAGGCTGGAAGTAATAAGTACAACTGAACTTGAAAAAGGCTTTTGATTCTCTGTCATGCAGTTTTCTTAACAAGAATGACACTGGCTCCTGGAAAACCACGGAGCTGATTGGTGGAAATGACACAGATAAAGGCTTTATTGTCCACACGGCGTCTCGCTGCCCGCGGGGCCGCCTCTCGGCCTGTCGAGACCCTGCCCGCCCATCGCGAGTCTCCCTGAGAGGCTGGCAGACGACCGGCTCTGCCCCTGGCCACCCCTTTCCCAGGAGCCACACCCGCCAGGCCTTGGTCAGCAGGCCTCCCCTGACCCCCACCCCGTGTCACAGCCGCACACTCTCCTGTAGCCTGAACCGGGGCCTCAGGCCAGGCTGGACCACTCACCTCCTGCTCGAGGCTCTCCCAGGCCTCTTGCAACACTTCATTGCAGGGACCCTCGTCTACTTTGGGGAAGACAGATTCCCCGCACTGTTGAAAACTCAGCCCCTGCGAAGAGCCTGGTGCCATGCAGGTGTACAGGCCGCAGCTCTACATGGAGGCAGGAACTCAGCACCTCCGACAGCAAGGATCGCTACTCTGTAACCTGTCTCATCTCCTGTGGGTCTGTGTATCCCTGTCCTGCAAACCCTCTGACAGGAGTCCCCTGTTACAAGTTTTACCCTTTAATTTAACAAGAGGATACCTCAGCATGAATCAAAGGCCCAGGGACACAACCCTAACTGAAGTTACAATCATGTAACAACATAACCATAGATGGACAGTTTCCTGCCTGGCTCTATTAAGCTTAGTAGATAGAAACACAGCCTGAAGAATGAGTTGCCCTGTTAGTTCAGTCAAATAATTTACTAAACAACGACAACAGTTTCTAAGGCACTATACTAAGTACACTTAAGGTTAAATATTAACTGCAATAACTTTATTTTCGATTAATGCTTTATGGTTTTCAAAGCATTTTCATATATTTTATCACATTTTATTCTCAGCCACCCAGTAAGGCACTCATTGTGACCTCCTTTTAAAATCAGAACACACAAGCCCAGGCAGGTTAGTGAAGTGCAAAGGTCACTGGGTTAATTAGTGGCTTGGAACTGAGAACTGAATACAGACGTTATGTTATCTGCAGAAGATAACCCAGTAAGCACCAGAACCAAGCCCACCTGCAGACCGAGATGCCCCCACCTGTGCTGGGGAGTGCGGGGGAGGGGGGGGGGAGACACAGTGAGGGGTCTGCAGACAGACGTCAAACACGTGGTGAGTGCCGCCAACTCCATGCAGTTATCACAGTGGATGATCCATTCTACTTCTCACTAAAGCCGCCTGTAACGCTGGGAAATGGAGTATCTCTATTTTCTAGATGACAAAACAGTCTTAGAAGTGAAACACCTTGGCTGAGGTCAGTATGGTATTAAGCTGGGGACGTGAAACAGAAGTAGGGGGTGGAGAGAAGGAAAGACTGGGTGGAAAAGAAAAGAATCACTCAACAGCTAGTGAAGAGGAAGCGACTGTCACAGCCTACCAGGAACGTCACCACCATCCCCACAAGGAAAGCGGAAGGGCAGCCACACACCCCCAGGAGCTCTCGTGACTTCTCCTGCTTCCTCAAGCATGGCCTTGATATACATCCAATCCTACTGCTTCATCTGCTTTTTTCTTAAAGTTAAAGGCATTTTAAAAACTGGAGAAAAGATAAAAAGAATAAAAAGTAAAGCCAGCCCCAGGCAGCAGACTCCATCATCTCCTCGAGACGGGGCAGCCTGAGGCCCAGCAGAAATCAGAGGTGTGAGGAGACCACCCAGGGCTGGCCTCGGCCGTGAGACAAAGATGGGGTTTTGCACAAGGGAGCAGGAAGGCATCTGGGAGAAGGGGCGTGCGTGTGTGGGCCATGGTGTGCAGGCAGGCGAGCAGGCTGAGCAGACTGGCTCAGCCAGAAGGACAGGTGTTTATGGAGGGAAGCAGTGTGTGAGCGGAGGGAAGCCGGGACGCGGGCCGGGAGCGCCAACAAGGGGCTGAGCCTTGGCCTCTGCTGCCAGGGAGGGGCACTGCCTGCGCACAGCCGAGGCTCGGGCTCACCCGGGAGCTGGGCGGGCTGGCAAGGAAGGGCAGGAGGCGCCGTGTGAGGCTCAGCACCCAGGGCCCACGCCGGGAAGCCAGAAAATGGAAGAAAAGAGCAGTAGTGTTAGCAAAGAGAAACCCAGACTGTGCCGCGTGGTCCTAGAGGGGACAGAGGGCGGAACGCGGAGGCGGGTGGCGGGGAGGCGGCCGGCACAGCTCTGCACACGGGCCGCGTCCAGAGACTGGCCAAGCCCAGGGCCTCAGTGCGCCCCGAACACAGGGCTGAAGACACAGCCGCGGCAGTCCCCTTTGAGGGGGCATGCTGGCCGCAGAGGTGGACCACCTGCCCCTGACTACGGACAGGGGGCGGGAGGCCAGGATGCTCGTGTGTTCACCAGACACAAGAGGAACACTTCTGTTCTAATGAAAATAATTATCCCACTGCCTGGGGGCAGCAACGGCTTCCTTTCCCTCAATTCTTTCCACAGAAGCTTCCCTAACGTGAAGAAAGCGAACCTAACACCTGCCACTGGGCGCAGGAAATACACAAAGATGGGAACACGAGCTCCCTCTAAATTACTGACGGTATTTAAAGGGACCATAAATGCAGATTACCTGTGTCAGTATGTCTTTATTACCATACAACTTCCAGGGAGATAACTGTAAGATGAAGTTAACTGAAGCAACACCGGTAGGGTTTCAAAGCACAGGAAAACATGCATTCCAAGTCGACACCAAGGAATTTCACTTCTTTGTTGAGGGAAATGAAAATGTTTGAGCAGCAAGATGAGGTATCACCAGCCCAAAGTCGCTTACTGAACAGGTACACCAGAAAATGTCTCACTTTCTGGCAGTGCCTGGCCCTTTTAATGCTCACTAATAGTGATAACAGCTTGGTGAAGCAAGCAGGCGAGACTGGACATCCAGGGGGTTTGCACACAGCGCGCACAGCCCATCAGCAGGAATGCGCTTTCAAGCAATCCCTCAATTCATTGTGAAACTTTTTGGGGACCAAGAATTTCTACGGTTTGCACAAGAAAACAACCTTGGAATGTACATTCTTTCCAACTTAAACCCTTTGTTCTAACCACCCACCACTTTTTCCCCCCCGCATGGGCCTTTCGACCGCTCAGGTAATCAGCAGGCACCCTGCTACACACACCAAAAAGGCAGCACTTCGAGATTGCGAAACTGTCTCCTGCAAAGGGAGTAAAGGTCATCAGGAACAGGAAACAAAAACGAGAGAGCGCGATGGAAACAGAAGGGCTGGAGGAGGAAAACCCCAAGCCCTGATTCCAGTCTCTACCCACTGTACTCGCCTCTCTGGCAGGAGGTCAGGGCAGAGAGGAGCTGGACACGGCCTCTGTCCCCGAGACCTCCCGCCAGGAAGAGGCCTCGCCATCTGCTGCTGAAGCAACTGTTTTCTTCCACTGTCGGTACTTGTGGTCAGGTAGTTGCTGCCTGCCATCTATTTTGGCCACCCAGCCTCGGAGCCCCAATCCTCCGGCTGGGAGGTGCTCTGCCCTTGAGGAACAGCATGTGACCCACAGAAGGAGCCAGAAGCATCAGCCACCTGCTGTCCCAGCCTCTCCCGCACCTGGGGTCAGCGCAGAACAGCCTCAGACTCACCCAACACGGGCCTGGAGCCCAGACTCTGACCAGGAAGCCGCAAGCAACGTTCAGAGGCGGGCAGCCATCTGCAGCTCCGGGTGGCGACGCGGGCAGTGTGGGTGCGGTCTCCAGATAAGCAGCCTCCCCAGAGCCTCGCGCAGCACCACGGGGCCCGCGGCCTCCAGGCCCGGCCCTCCTCGCTTCCCCAGGACGCTGGGAAGGCCGCAGGGTCCACACAGCGACTTACTTCCTGGGTGGATCATGCAGGCAGTCTGTCACTGAGCCCCCAGACGGAGCAGGCTCATTTCACTCACCATGGAGTTCACCCACATTTCTCAGCAAGAAGTGTGAGGGCATGTTAAACATGCCGCTACCTCCCCGACATGTCCCCTCGAGGACACGCTGGGGCACGGGCGGCTGCTGCACACACCGCACACCCCTCCCCGGCCTGCACTCTGCTTGCTTCCCTCTCTCCCCTGCCGGTCACAGCTGACCCCCCGTCGTGGCCACACTTCCTGGCACTCCTCTGCAGCAGCCTGCTGGAGGCCAGGCAGCACTGCCCGCCCCGGGTGCCCGGCTCTGGGGAGGCTCTGTGGAGGCTCAGGGCAGCCGCACAGCCCACAGGGAGGGCCCAGCCCTGCCCCAGCTCCCCGTGAGGCACAACCTCCGAGCCACACGGACGCAAAAGCAGCTCCTTCCACACAGGCAAAGACAAACGCGGTTCAGACAATCCTCGCAGGCTCCCTCGCGTCACTGGATTTCTGGACCTTCTCACAAAGCCTCCATCGACACCCACAGTGGCAACCACACCCCACCCAAGCGCACCGGGACGCCCCCGGGCGGCTGAAGGGCCTGGCCCCGGGAGAGGGACGTCCGTGCCCAGCATCACCCCTCGCTGCTTTGGCCCGGCCGCGGCCAGCCGTCGACCCTGCCCTCTGCCAGAGCAAAAGGCGGTGCAGGAACCGGAGAATTCAGACAGTCATGGGGCGAGAGGGACACGGAAACCGCCCAGGCCCAGGGCTTCCCTACGCACCCCCGACCCCCCGAGGGCAGCGGCCGTGGTGCAGGAGGCCCCTCGAAGATCCTCCAGAGATGGGCTGCTGTCCAGAAAGCTTTGCACTCAGGGGTGAGTTCTCCTTTACTCTACAGAGACGCGCCCAGAGGTTCCAGGTGGTGAGCTGGGGACGGAAGCAGAGCAGAAGGTGCGGAGTGCCGCGGCTACAGTCACGTCACAGGTGAGACAGAGGACGGGGTCACCCGCCCCGACATGCGCGCTGCTCCAGAGCCACAGCGCCCACCTCACTCACTGCTGCAGCGGCCGGCCGGGCTCGCAGGGGAGCAAGCAGGAACCTCACCAGGCGCCGAGAGCCGGCTGAACGACACACGAGCTCCGGGGCTTCGGGCACGCGCTGCAGGAAAGCGTGTCTGCAGAAAGTGATGAGGGACAGAGGAGAAACTCTCTAAAGAGAAACGTCTAGACCCTAAACGTCTGATTCATCAAGGGAAAGAGCCGCAGGAAGAGTCAGACAGAATTAGAAGAGACATCTAAGAAGAGCTGACCTCAAAGATTCGGGGCAGAGAAACCAACTGCCAGCGTCAGGAAATCGCCACATCTGCGCCACGGGACCCTGCCAGGCACTGCGCTGAGCACTGGGGCAGAGCAGCAGGGCAGTGGTCTCCACAGAGACCACTGGAGGGCTCCAATTCCAGGTGGTGCCCAGTTGTCCACAGGCAGGGCATGCGTAGAGGGGCCGGGGCTGAGCCCGCAGGCACACAGAGACCCTCCAGGGAAGAAGCAAACCCTGGCCCTCCCCGGACCAGCCCCGCAGGCCCTCAGGGCACCCTGCCCACCCCCATCTCCTCCTGTGGGAGGAGCCCTGGAGTCAGAATGCCTGGGGCCCAGCACTGACCACCGGCATGGTCTGCCAGCTCCTGGCGCATCAGTCTCTTCATCTATAATGGAGTACATAACAGCACCTTGCTTTCTATTAACGGTACTTTTAATAGAATGGTACTGAAAAAACGGTACTGAACGGTACTGTTCGAAGCATGCTCTGTAGTATCACCACGAGACTTCGCTGAAATAATTCATATAGAGAGGCTTAGAGGCTACTGTATATCACTTATAGGTGGAATTAAGTAAAAAAAAAAAAAAAAAGATTCGGGCATTCCCTGGTGGGCCACTGGGTCAGACTCCACGCCTCCACTGCAGAGGGCACGAGCTCCATCTGTGGTCCAGGAAACTAAGACCCCATGCCCTGCTTAGCACAGCCAAAAACAAAAAAAATACAAGTGAACTTGTGTACAAAACAGAGACAGACCCACAGACAAAGAAACAATCTCATGGACACAAGGGGAGGGTGGGGGAGGGCAGAAGAGGAGTCTGTGACTAACATACACACACTGCTGCTGCTGAGTCGCTCAGTTGTGTCCGGCTCTGTGGGACCCCACAGATGGCAGCCCACCAGGTTCCCCGTCCCTGGGAGTCTCCGGGCAAGAACACTGGAGTGGGCTGCCATTGCCTTCTCCGATGCAGGAAGGTGAAAAGTGAAAGTGAGGTTGCTCAGTCGTGTCCGACTCTGTGCGACCCCATGGACTGCAGCCCACCAGGCTCCTTCGCCCATGGGGTTTTCCAGGCGAGAGTACTGGAGTGGGGTGCCATTGCCTTCTCCGATACGCACACTAGTACATGTGAAACAGATAACAGGGACCTACTGTAGAGCACAGGGAACGCTATTCGGTATTTTTTAATAACCTACGTGGGAGAAGAATCTGAAAAAGAATATATACATATACACGTATAACCCAACCATTTTGCTAAACACCTGAAATTAACAGAACATTATAAATCAACTGCACTTCAATTCTTAAAGGGTCAGAGGCCATAACTGCTGACTATTTCTCACCTGATCTCCCTCAACATGCATCCACACAGCGCTGAGACAACGCCTGACCCACAGCAGGCATTAAGAACCGCTAAATGAAAAGGAACAGCTACTGTCCCTCTGATGAGAATGCTGAAGGCTCAGCTCCGCGAGGTGACCGACGAAGCTGACCGCTAAGTCCCACCAACCCTGCCTGAACAGGCTGCTTTCCTCGGAAGTGCACCCGCCCTGACTCTGACCTGTGTGGGGGGTGTGTGTGGTGTGTGCACGCGCGCGTGTGTTGACCTACCTGAACACAGGCCCAGGCCCAAGTATGAGAGACCTGGTGCCCCCGTCGTCGGCTTGAGGACAGAGGCATGCTGCTTCTGGGTGAAACGCCTGCAGACAGCGCGGGGAGGGGCGAAAGGCCAGCTGGCCGACAGGGGAAGAAAAGGAGCTGAGCCACCAAACGGCAAAATAAAACTCTACACGGACCTTCTTCAACCCTCTGCCCCAACTGGATTCCACACGCAGTCATAAATGAAGCCCTATTTTATGCTGTGATGTGCGTGAAAGCGAATACCACATCAGACTATTCAGATGAATACTCAAGACTACTGGAAAAGCACCCCCGGCCACATCGGTTTCCACTTTAGGGAACAGAGGACCTGACCTTACCTGGCATTCATGTTTCCCATGAACCACTCTACAGGTGGGGAGGAGAGCGGGAGGCCCGGCTTCTAACAGCACCTTCCGGTTTAAGAAAGATTAATGGCTCTGAGTATCGATCAGTCCCGAGCAGAACTCAAACTTCTATAAAGACGACTGGACAGCTTCAGCATGCCACCGCCTGACGTCTATGTTCCTGCCACTGTTGGTAAAGGCTTCAGATTACACGGGCAGGCGGAGAACTGGCCCACGTGCAAAACAGAAAACCTTGGAAATTCAAGGGAGGCTGCAAGTTCCCAAGTTCATTTTCAGAGCAAAATAAAACCTCCCCACAGAATAAGAATGAGATCCGGCTAGCCAAGAATAAGAACTCCCTGGGTGGACCTTCCTTGCCAAGGACCCACAATCCAGGCTGCCAACCTCAGCCAAGAGCTCACTTTCGGCCACAGGGAAAACCTACAAAGTGGAGCATGTTGTCCACATCTAATCAGCAACAGCACGCAGCGAGCCTTCACCGTCTCCCTTCGAGAGTGTTGTTGTTGTTGTGTAAAATAAGAATAAATATAAGAATAAGAATAAATATAAATAATAATAAATAAATAAAAAATAAGAATAAATATGAAACGAGTGGAAAGGCTCCATTTTAATTTATTAAGGAAATAACAATGTGAAATCCAGGGCTCTTAGAAAATGAGCATTTCTGCCTGGCTCTGTTCCCCAGAAGGACCTGAGGGATGCTCACCCCTGTGACAATGAGCACGCCCGGGCCCCAGGTGCTGATTCCCAAATCCCGCCCCACGGAAAGGAGCCGGGGCTTCTCAGAGGGATGAGCCTAAACCTGAGGCAGGAAAAACACAGTGAGGGCCTGGGACGGGTTTTGTGCCAGAAACAAGACGTTCCGAGACTAAGGGGGCCTTGGCCCAAAGCCGCAGGAGCCAATCCAAGGGGGTCAAGGAACCCGTCTCCGGAAATGCGAAGACAGCAGACGAACGCACCGGACAAGCAGCAATGCCAGCGCCCATGGGGCGAGAGAGAAGGGGCAGCGCGGGCGCTCCCTAAGAGGCGAGAGAGCGACTAAACGAGGGCGCTCCCTAAGAGGCGGGCCAGTGACTAGACGGAGCACTGAGCGCCGAGAAATCACTCTGCAACTCCCAGTGTAAGAAGTGAGGTGGCAGGAACACCAAGTGGCCTCAGGGCCCTGGCGGCCCCCGAGGAGCAGCAGCAGTGCAGAGAGTCAGAGACGGGCCTGAAATCACCGCCGCAGCCCAGCGAGCCCACCTTCCACCACGAGTGGGACCACCTGAACCCACACCGTCCCGAAGCGAGGCCAGAAGCGGGCAGGGAGGTAGGCTGGGAGGCCAGCGGGAGCCACTAACTCTGTGGAGCTCGAGCTGCACGTTATTTCTACTTTACCAACCGTTTCCTTAGCGGAAATAAAACTGCTGTCAGAATATGAGCGTTTTTGAGGAGTTTTATACCCAGGGTAGAGCTGGTTCTTTGGAAGAGTTAGTTGCCAGGTTTCTTAGCAGGAGCTAAGAGTTAGCAAGCAGGGGACAGGGTCAGAAGAATGGCCTCTGAGAGAACTAACATATTCACAAAGGCAAAACATGTCATATGAGGGGTGACCTCTTACCCAGCGCGGCTGGGGCGGGACGGGGGTGCGGACAGAGGGCCCACCGGGCTCGAACCCTCCTTGGGTCAACCTGTGTGTGAAGACAGGGTCCAGATGTCACCAGCGGACCCCAGAGGCGGCTCCAAGAGTCAGGAAATCACAGCCCTGCAACCCACCCACAGGAGGCGGGCTGTGTGCGCCAGGCCAGGACCTGGGAGAGCGCACGTCTCCCAGACCGGACCGTGGGAATGGGGGGTGGGGGGCTCAGGCCAGCATCCGGGGTGCAGAGAGGGGAGGGGCCGCCAAAGGCTGTGGGGCGTGTGGGCTGCGGGAGGAGGAGGGCCGTGCTCACAGCTCAGGCCCACCGTCACACAGGACCCTGCAAGGGTACTGGGTCGCAGTCGAACCCAACAGTATAAACAGCTTCAGAAACCACCACCAGGAATGAGCACGTCTTCTAAGTGGGCTTCCGCCCCTCCACCCCCCAAACACGCCTCCAGTGAGGCCACTGAAAGGGCACCCCGAACCTGAGTGCCCAGAGCCCACCCGGCTGAGGAGGACTCACCACGCTGGCTGCCCCCACTCTGACCCTGAGCTCTGTCCTCCCTCACTGGCTCACTCACTTCACCCACCTCGCTCCAGGCACTGAAAATGAACCCACAGTGGGGACAGGGGTGCGTTCAACCTGCTGCGAACGCGCCCTCTTCACTTTGACCCTGGGCTGCCAGACAACTCTGCCCCATGGGGGCTGCATGGCAGAGGCTCAGGGGTGCCCTGCCTCGAGCCACGGCAGCCAGCGCCCCCCAGACCCCGCCAGGTGCTGCCCCTCCGTGCACCGCCGAGGCGCCCCCCCCCTCTCCTGAGGCTCTCCACTCACCGGGCACAGTCTGCCCACTCCTGGCTCAGCCCAGCCTCTGCTGTCAATGGAGGACCTCGGTCCCCAGTGCCTGGGGTGTGGATCCACCCACCTCAGCAGTCACAGACTCTGGGAGAGACAGAGTACAGTCTGGGGTCCCGCCCGCAGTACACCCTGAACACCTCTTTTTTTGACTTTATCTACTGGAGTTCTCTGAGACGTCTTTTTAAAACCTCAACTGTTGCTTTCAAAAAGACTGTAAATTCACTGCACTCAACTTTAAGAATACAATCTTCATGTTCAACCTTCAAGTGAAATTGGAGGGAATACTAAGAGCCATTATTTTTTTCAAACTGAAAAAGAAAACCCGCGTGTGACCACGTCACAGAGTCCCGGAACCCCTCCCTCCTCAGACTCCTCCTCCACCGCCAGCCGCGTCATCGCAAGGCTGCCCTGGGCTGGCAGGGGCGGAGGAAGGCGGGGACCACTCCTCTGTCCCCAGCTCGAGTGGCCGTGGGCTCCACCTTCTTCCCAAGTTCAAGCGGCACTGAAACGGCCAGGAAATGGGGACTCTGAGTAGAAACACCACCCTGGGTACCAAGCAAGGACCCCTGGCTCTTGTTTCCTCCTGTATCAAATACAGATGATCAACAGAATTACTGTGACTGTTACATGTGGCTTCCTTTGGTAGCTCAGATGGTAAAGACTCTCCTGCAATGCAGGATCCCTGGGTCAGGAGGATCCCCTGGAGAAGGAAATGGCAACCCACTCCAGTAATCTTGCCTGGAGAATTCCATGGACGGAGGAGCCTGGCAGGCTGCAGTCCATGGGGTAGCAAAGTCAGGCATGACTGAGCAACTATAACTCACACTCACATGTGGCTTCAGACAAGAGGAGACACACAGGGCGTCCCCACTTCCAGTCACAGACACAAGCTGCTTTAGGTAAGCCTACCAAGAGCTAGAAAAGCTAAATACAGTTTAAAAGAGGTCCCCAGGCAGCCACAACCTAAGATTCCAAACCAAAGGGAAGCAGAGAGACTGAGACGGCCATGCCTTCCCTTAGGGCATCTGAGCAAAGCCAACCCTGGGAGAAAAGGCAGGGGACAAGTCCAGCAGGGGGACTGGCTGACACGGCTCTGGGAGGCTCCCTGGGCTGGGAAGACAGAAATTCGAATGCAGGCCTGACAAGTCAGGCTGGACGTCAGAGACCAAGCTCCCCAAGAAAAAGGGAGGCACGGAACACGTGCCCAACACTCTGCCCAAACCGGCTGAGCGCTGAGCATCAGTCCCCTCGCAGTGCTCAGGAGACTGTGGGCTTCAGGACCTGCCGAGGAGGGGGCCTGGGAGGCAGTCCAGCCTCCAGACGGGGACGCTGGAGGGCTCCTCCCGGGGGTCGGGGGGAAGGTGGGTGAAGGCTGCTGAGACTGAGCTTACAAGGACCCCCCAGCCTCAAGTCCCTCAGGCCCTGAGTGAACAGAGAGCTCTGTCCCCACTGGAGGTCTGCGTCAGAGGAAACTGGAGAAGGCAGCATCACTCAGAACCTCTAGGGTTTTCCAAACATAATGTCCAACATGCAACCAAAAACACAAAAAAGGGTGTAACAACAAACAGGACCAAGAGAGAAAGAACTGAACCAGATCCAGAAGGGTCAGAGGTGTATCGGCCTATCAGAGCTGTGCTAGAGGCATCAGATGCAAACTTCACCGTTCAGAAACATACCTCACAAAAGGAAAAATTTCTGAGAATCAAAACCAACTCTAGAACTTTAAAATACCAGTGACTGAATTTAAGAACTCAATCTCTGGGCTTAACATCAAATTGGAAGTAGCTGAAGAGAGGATCAGTGAACTGAAGGATGGATCTGTTAAAAAAAAAAAAGGGAAAAAAGTATTGAATATATCGAAGGAGCCCGTTGTTAATCTATGCTTTTAAAAACTATAAATGGGGCCCCTCACGGTGGAGAGAAAGGGGAATAAGACAGAAAGGGGAATAAGAAGTGCCTACAGGGACTGAAACTAAAGAGCCTCTTAATGAAAGCAAAAGAGGAGAGTGAAAAAGCTGGCATAAAACTCAACATTCAAAAAATGAAAATGATGGCATCTGGTCCCATCACTTCATGGCAAATAAATGGGGAAACAATGGAAACAGTGACAGACTTTATTTTCTTGGGCTCCAAAATTACTACAGATGGTGAAATTAAAAGATGCTTGCTCCTTGGAAGGAAAGCCGTGACAAACCTAGGCAGCGCATTCAAAAGCAGAGACATCACTTTGCTGACACAGGTCCATCTAGTCAAAGCTATGGTTTTTCCAGTAGCCATGTATGGATGTGAGAGCTGGACTATAAAGAAAGCTGAGTACTGAAGAATTGATGCTTTTGAACTGTGGTGTTGGAGAAGACTCTTGAGAGTGTCCTGGACTGCAAGGAGATCCAACTAGTCCATCCTAAAGGAAATCAGTCCTGAATATTCATTGGAAGGAGTGATGCTGAAGCTCCAATACTTTGGCCCCCTGATGGGACGAGCTGACTCACTGGAAAAGACCCTGATGCTGGGGAAGATTGAAGGCAGGAGGAGAAGGGGACGACAGAGGATGAGATGTCTGGATGGCATCACCGACTCTATGGACATGAGTCTGAGCAAGCTCCGGGAGGTGGTGAAGGACAGGGAGGCCTGGCGTGCTGCCGTCCACGGGGTTGCAGCGAGTCGGACACCAAGCGACTGAACTGACTGACAGGGACGGTGGCAAGAGTTGGTTCAAGAATCAGACCACTGACTCAAAAATGAAAACCACACATTGGTTTCAGCAGCTCTGCAGGTGCCTAAGGCAAGAAGAAAATGTCAAAGCACTCAGAGGGAAAAAGGTGTGGCTTTTAATAGCACAACAACACTGAGAGCTGACTTCCCATGAACAAGGAAGTCAGAAGATAATGGACTGGCATCTGTAAAATGCTGCAAAACAAATAACCACCAACCGGGAATTCTATACCCAACAAAAACACTCTTCGAAAGTGAAAGCAAAATAAAGACTTTTAGGGCAAATGGAAATGAGACAACTCATCACCCAAAGACATGAACTAAAAAAATATGAAGGCAGTTCTTTGGGAAAAAGAAAAGTAGTCCCTGACAGAAATACAAAAAGCAAGTGAAGACCAACTATGAGGTAGCTGTGAGGGTAAATATTACGCTACAAAACGATGATAATGCCAAAAACGTATCTAAAATTGTAAAGGATAACAGTGACAAAGAGGAAACAGTCGTGTCAGGGAGGCAGGAAAAGCACTAAGTTAGACTTGAATGTGAAACACACGCTGTGTCTGCGAATGCACACCTGCCAACCTGACAGGGGAGTGCGGAGTCAGGACAGCACTGCCTGCTCCTGAGAGGCAGCAAGAGAGGGGCAGAGAGGAGGCGGCGCAGACGGAAAACGGTGACAAGGTGTCTCCAGACGGAAATACCCAAACTATACACACAGCGATACTCTCACTCAAAGGCGAGAAGTGTCAAACCGATTAAAGGGAGACTATACACTATTCACAGGGGCACACGTCAAGACGCAAGACCACAGACAGGTGGAAGCAAAAGATGCCCAGGCAAACAGGACCGAGAACCGACGCGGCAGCACCACCGCCAGACATCGTCTAAAGAGAAGCCCCGCCAGCGAGGAAGCGGAGCGTCTCAGATGGACACAAGTCCAGCCCAGGACGAAGACGAGGATTCCAAACGTGAATGTGCCCAATAACACAACCTCAGAATATCAAAACACGGACTGACAGCAAGAGAAAAGGAGAAACAGCCAAGTTCACAACCGCAGTGGGAGACGTCAAAGAACACATCTCGTGGAACTGGGCTCCTGGAATGTAGTCACCTGCAGCCATGAAGTGCCTGGAATGCGGCTGGCTCTACAGTGAGATGTGCTGCGAGCATGACACATACACTGGATTTCGAAGGCTCAGCGTGAACAGAAGAACGTAAAATATTTCATTAGGTTTTATCATGCTGATTACACACTGAAATGGTAACATTTTGGGTGTGTTAAATAAAATATATTACAGTTAATTTCACCTATTTCTGCTTGATTCAACGTGGCTACCAGAATCTGAATTACATGATTAACAAACCTGATTAATTGACACAACAGGAGCCACTGCATTCCCACTGATACACGTTATTTTCAAAGGCCCAAGGAACACATAACAAAGTGAATATATATGGGGCCACCAGGGAAGCTTGAATTATTTCAAAGGACTGAAATCATACAGGGATTATTACTGAAATAACACTTAGGGATTGCAATGGGCTGACAGTTTATGTGCCCTCAAACTTCACCCCGAATGCAGTGATGATCCTAGGAGGCAGGGACTCTGGGAGGGGATCAGGGCAGGAGGGAATGAGCTGCCGTGCTGAGGGCAGGGAGAAGCGGGCAGTCTAGGAAGCAGGAAACCGGCTTCAGCAGACGTGGCACCTGCTGGCACCTTGATCTTGGGACTCACCAGCCTCCAGGACTACAAGAAACAACTTTCTGTTGTTCACCAGGTAGTCCACGGTATTTAAAACAGTAGCCCAAAAAGACTAAGACGGGGCTCTTCATGGAATTAGGTTAGAAATAAAAAAAGGGTCACTAGAAAAACTTCCCCAAACACTGGGAAGTTGAATGACATACTTCTTTAAGAACTTCATGAATAATAACTTTAAAACACACAACGAAAATTAGAAAACACTTTTACATAAAAGATAATGGAAATTTGGCTTATTCAAATTTGTGGGATGCAGTGAACTGTGTTTAGAGAGTAACTTAAAGCCTTAAACACAAATACTGGAAAAGAAGGAAGGCTAAAAATCAGTTAACCCTCTATCTCAAGAAACCAGAAAAAAAGAATAGCAAACGAAACACAAGGCAGATGAAAGAAAAAGGAGCAGAAAATACGGAAACAGAAAACAAATATGAAGTTTTTAAAAAACAGAGCCAAAAGCTGGCTCTTCCAAAGAACTGATAAATTAGACTGATTAAGAAAAAGAGACAAAGCGCAAATCACCAGCATCGGGGATTTTTAAAAGCGGAGACAACACATCTTGCAGATAAGAAAGATATTCTGAACCACAGGACACTTACTAACTGGGGAGTCTGCTGGCCTCAATAAATTCCTAGCAGGGGGGAAATGCTTTACCTAAATAGACCCAAGAAGACATACAAAGTCAGAAAATTTGATTTGCATGAAAAAAATTAAATCTGAAATTAAAAGCCTCCTGACAATGAAACCAACTGGCTTTGCCAATCAATTCTTCCAAAAATCTAGGAAAGAAAACAGCAATCTCACAGAACTCTGGAGGTAAACAAGGAACACTCTCCACCTTGTTTTATAAGGACTAGCATAACCTAGATACTAAAACCAACAAGGAAAAGAAGTACAAGAAAGAAAAATTACAGACTCTGAGTACAGATGAAATAATCCTAAATAAAACACTAACAAATAAAGCCCAACAAAAGGAGAATACATCGAGATCAGGTTGGGATTGTTTTAGAATCACAAAATTTTTTAAAAGTTAAATCACCACATAAAAGAAAAATCACCTGTTTCAAAATCTGCAGAAAATAAACTTAAGAAAATTTAATGTAACAATTTTAGTTCATGACTAAGAAAAAACTCTTATCAAATTAACAGGAGAATTTACATATTTTGATAAAAAATATCTACAAAAAAGCTAATATCACACGTGATGGTGAAATACCGAAAGCTTTTCCTCTGATAATGGGAAAGAGACAAGGATACTTATTCTCACTACTTCTGTTCACCACTATGCTGGAAATCCTAGTCAGTACAATAAGGCAAGAAAAAGAAAAGGGTTATCACAGTTGGAAAGAGGGAAAACAAAGCACTTATTTGCAGACATAATCGTGTATACATAAAAAAATACAAGAATTATTTGAAATAAATGGATTCAGCAAGTGAATATAGAAAAATCAATTCTATCTCTACATATTAGTGATTTATAATGGCATTGAAAATATCATATCTAATCAAACATGTACAAGACACACAGCAAACTATAAAAGAAGATCTAAAAACTGGAGAGCTATACACATTGTGTTCACGGATTACAAGAACAATATTAAAAAGATGTCACTTCTCCCCTCACTGGTCAACAAATTAAATTCAACCTTAATTAAAATCCCAGCATTTTCTGGGGAAAGACGGCCAAGTGGGTTCTAAAACTTTTCTGAAAATGCAAAGGGTCAAGATTAGCCAAGGTAATACTGATTAAGGACTCAGCTGTAGGATATAAATTACCAGATCTGATACCAACTCAATCAAAGGTCATTTAGGCAGTGTGGCATTTGTGCGAAAAAGACAACAAGATCAGTGAAGCACAGGGGAGTCCAGACAGACCCACACGTTTACAGTCACTTGGTTTACAGCAGAGATGACACTGGGGAAAGGATAGTTAAAAAAAAATTACCCCTGGATACCCATTCCTCAAAAGAGGAAAAAGGAAGCAAGGCCCCTGTCTCACACCATAAACAAAACCAACTTCAGATGGATTACAGATCCAGCTGTAAAAGATAAACAATAAAGCTTTTACAAGATAGTCTCTTCATGTGGCTTCTTGTTAATATCTCTCAATGGCCACAAGTGCATTAAAGATTACTGAAAAGACTGGTCACCTGGGATACGTTAAAGTAAGACATTGTATTTTTTAAAGGACACCACTCAGAGAGAGTAAAGGCAGACACACTCAAGAAAGTAAAAAAAAAAAAAAAAAACCTGCCATACATACGTGTACTCAGAGGATATAAAAAGAACTCCTAAATTCAATAAGAAACAAGACAGACAGTCCAACTGAAAAATGGGCAAAAGACAATTACTTCATCAAAAAAGGTTTTCCAATGGCACCAAACGCCCAGAGAGAAGCAGTGGCTCTGCTTGGGGGTGGGTGGGGCGGGGACGGACAGGGACTAGCAAGACCCCACCCCACGGAGCTGCCGCTGCTCAGCACCCCCAGCCAGCCACAACCAGAACCCAGGACAGCAAGGGGCACAAGCCCCGGAGGCTCACACTCGGGGCGGGGGCAGGACGACCGTCATGGTCACCACCGAGGGTCGAACACACTCCATCCCCTGGCAGTGCTACGCCTTTGAACACACCCCACAGAGATGCATGCACATCCGCACCAGAAAGCAAGAAGAACATTCAGGGCAGCATTTGTAAAACCTAGAAACAACTCAGATCCCCATGAACAACAGAAAGAATAAACGACGGTACATTCAAGTGTGCTCAGTCGCTCAGTCACGTCCAGCTCTCCGCAACCCCATGGACTACACAGCCCACCAGGCTCCTCTGTCCATGGAATTTTCCAGGCAAGAATACTGGAGTGGGTTGCCATTCCCTACTCCAGGAAACTTTCCCGACCTAGGGGTCAAACCTGCGACTCCTGGATTGGCAGGTGGGTTCTCTACCACCGAGCCATCTGGGAAGCCCTGTGTACATTCATTCACTGGGTTACATAGCAGGCGAGAACCAACCAACCTACATGGACAGAGCTCGCAAAAATAATGCTGAACGAAAGAATCAAGAAATAAAATACACATATTACTTTCATTTGCACCAAGTCAAGAACATGTCAAATTAATCAATGATGAAAAGACTACAGTTAGCTCTGGGAGAGATGCTGGGAGCGGGTGGGAGGGGCTCCTGGGAAGCCTGAGAATGTTCTTTTCTTGGTCTGGGCAGTAATTATAAGAGTGTGTTCACAGGGTGAAAACTTCACTGCAATGTACATTTATGACGTGTGAATTTTTCTGACCTGTGTTCTGTTACGGTAAAGTTTTTTTAAGTACATTGTTACTTCCTACATATCTGGCAGGATTATTCATACGCCTACCTGATCACACAATTAGCCACCAAACAGACCACAGATGCCAAGAAAGGGAAGGATCCAAGGAAGGCTGACTTGCTGGTTCCCATGTTTCTAAAACGCTGCACTCAGGCGCTCAGTAGGTGAGCGGTGACATCATCGCATTCTTCACTCAACAAGGCATTTCCAGGCTACACCACGGAGCAGTAGCTGGAAACAAAGCACTGAGCGCTGTCCCACTGCTGGTGACAACCTCCACCGCACGAGACCGCACGAGACTGCACTCGACAAGACTCCCGGCCCTTCCCTGCTTCGTCCCTGTGCTTATCCTTCCAAAAAACTACATGTCCGCGGCTGCACCTCAAATTACAATAAGACAAATACGATTATGAAAGAACAAAAGAAAAATGCCCAAGTACTGAAAAGATTTACAAATACTACGATGAAATCCCAGTAAAGCACAACTTGGGCAACCCTTCGAAGCTGCGGTGGTGGCGGTGGCTGTTCAGTCTAAGTCGTGTCCAGCTCTTTGTGACCCCGTGGGCTGCAGCACACAGTCCTTCACCATCTCCTGGAGACAGTGGTACTGGCGACAAAATTGGACCCAAACAAGCCTGGTAATTTACAAGACTCAAACGGGAAAAAACTTCCATGATTCTCACATCTGACAGAGAAGGAACGTTACAGCACTGACGTCAAATTCCTGTTGCTAAAGAGGAAATCCAAATGTTTGGCTTATCAATCTTTCAGGAGACTTGACGAAAGCCAAGAAATGCATTAAGGCTAGTAATTATTCATTTACTAATTTACCACTGCAGACCCGTCATGAGAGAATGCATGCACGCTTATTCAGGTCTATCTGACAGCACCATAAAGGCGCCTATTCTGAGTACGGCAAACAGCACCTCCGCAGCCATAAACACCCAAGGAACCTTGGCGTCTCCCACTACACTCTGCGCCGCCCAGCGCAGTCTTCAGCTGACACCTCCCTGCACTCATCATTAGATCCTCAGAGCCACAAGAAAAGGCCTGGACACACGGCTGCAAACGCAACGCCCTTAGATGAAAACCTTGTTGTGACCGTGAGCTTTATAACCTTCAGCTGCTAAAGAGAAAGTGCTGAAGGAGCCCATCTTCAGTCTTCTATCCCCTGAGACAACCTGACTTACAAAGCACGGGGCTGCTGGGAAAGGCAGACTGTAAACATTCTCTTCCTGGGAGAGCCATTCCTTTTGTCCAGGACGCTGCATTAGGAAACTGGAAATACGTGATGCAACCCACGGAGTCACACGATTAGGAGGGGAAAGGCTTACGGCAACAAAGCTGAAGGCACCACAGAAACTGGTTACTTGGTGGCCCTTTTTTCCAAAACTCTGCAGCTCTCCTGCAAATCTAGGCGGCTCCTTCTGCTGCCCCCCCCCCGCCCAAGAGATGAACAGGACCGATAAGGTGTCTTCACAGGACTTGACAGTGCACCACAGTTTGCTCTAGCTAAGAAGTTCAATCCCTCAGGAACTTTATCTGTATGTGACTTACAACTAACAGAACCACCATTGCGCAAGTGATGATGGCAAAATACACATCTAAAATAGCAGCATCCCCTCAAAAAAGCGTTTAGACAAAAACCTGCAGGGGAAGGTCAGCCATACCTGTGGAAGCGCAGTATTGAGCTGCCTCTGCAAGGAATCTCTTTCGTGACCAACCTCGTGCAGTTTCCCCTGGGTTAATGCCAGCGTTTCTTGGGTCTCTCTCAGCGTGTCGAGAAGACGGTCCCTCTCTTCCAGCATAGAGACCATCAACTGTTCAAAATGTGAATCCGCATCTGGCTGCGAAGGGGAGCTGGACCCTTGGCTCCCACTTCCTCCCGGGGGGCCTTCTGCTTCACTGATGGTCGGCATCACCTCGCACATCATCTTGAAAAAAAGAGACCCGGACCACCGTCATCAGGCGCTTCTAAATAAAGGCTTCTACAAAGCTGCAACTTTCTAGCTATCTGGAGCTGATAAATGAGAGGCCTTCCTATTTCCAGATCTGACTGTTAGGCTCTGTAGAGAGAAGTAGTCAGGGAAAATACACACAGGCCTATCCGAAGTGCAAGGCACACCCAACAGGAGAACATGACTACTGACCATAATCAGTGAAGGGGTAAAGACCACACAGACTACCCCTCACACAAAGGACAAACCCTGTGGCATTTTGTTTGCAAAGCCGTACTTTCTGATTGTTGAAAAACAAGTGTGCTTCTGTAACCCTTTTTTTTTTCCTCCTTTCTTATTTCCCGGTTGGGGGGGGGGGGGCGAGGGAGAGAGAAAGTCAAAACACGTGCCACCCAATCGTGTTTCAGGAAAAAGCACAGAAGGAGCATACAGTCAGTAAAACTGACAAGTACAAAACCCATCAGGCATCTTACAGGAATGTGTACAGTCAGCTCCGGGGAAGGACTGACTAGCTCCCCGAATTCTTGGGCTGGATTTGGTGAGCGCTAAACGGGAACTAGGCTCGTTAAGGACTGTGAGACGTGCATTTGCAAAGACTGCGGTGGTTGGTCAGTCAACCTCACTTATGTAAGTTCACAGCCTCTCCCCCCCCCACCCCACTCCCCCCCCCAAAATATTCCACAATGGAAATACAGCGGGTGGAGATGGATGGATAGGAAGGGTCGAAAAGTGACGGGTGAGACTACGAGAGGCTCCTCTGTCTCAAATGTAATGACGGGGCGAGGGGCGGTGCTCCGGGCTCGGCGGACCCCCGGGACGGAGGTGCCCAGGGCCGCGCACCGCGCACCCGACGAGAACGACGCTTCTAGCCGGCTCGCACCCGCGCCCCGGTGCGACAGCAGCGGGGACCCCAGGGCGCAGGGGACCGGACTCCACGGAGGCCGGCCTGGCCCGCGGCTTCCTGCGGCCCCGAGTCCTCGTCCCCGCGCCCAGCGCTGGGTCACCTGGCGCTGGGGTCAGGGAGGTGTTGGCGGGGGGGCCGCTCGGCCCCGCGAGTCCGTCCGCCGGGGGTCCCCCCGGGCCGCGCCCCCCGCTCCCGGGGGCGCTGACACTAAGCAGCCGTGCGCCGCCCGGGGCCCCGCTCCGCCCCGACCCTGCCTCGGTGCCCCGCTGCCTTACCTTGCTCGCCGGCGGGAGCGGGCGAGGACGCTCCGCGGGCGGCTGCTCGCTCCAGGCGAGCTCCGGGCCCGACGAAGGCAGCCCGCCGCCCGCCGCCCGCCCCGCGCCCCGCGGCCCCGCGTCCCCGGGCCCGCCGCCCCCAGTCACTGAGGCCGGCCCGCGGCCGGACACTGGCGGAGCGCAGGAGGAGCGGGCCCGGCGGCGCGTCGCCGGCGTCAACGTGCCCGACGTCGGGCGCGTCGGCGTAGCGTCAGCGCCGAGCGCCGCCGGCACGCCCCGCCCCGTCCCCCAGCCCTGGAGAGGCGCGCGGGGGCGCCGAGTGCGCAAGTGCCATCGCCTCCTCAGTGGGGCGGGCTGGCCTCTCGGGCTCAGATTGGCTGGGTCCGACCGGAGCCACGCCCAAATCCCCGCCCCCAGACCCTGCCCCAAGCCCCACTCCGAGCCCCGCCCTCAAACCCCGCCCAGGTAGGTGGGCCGATGTCTAGCCCCGCCCGAGCCCCGCCCAGGTGGGTGCGCCGCTGCGGAGCCGAGACTCTGGGCTCCCGGGTCCCGGGTCTGTGCAGCGTCCCGGGCAGCATCTTCCGCCTGGGGCTGTCTCCAGATCTCCGCTGACAGTCGCGGGGTTTCACCAAAGGTCGACATCGAGCGTCCACTGGCGTCAGGTTCTGAGCCGGACAGTTCCCGAAGGTCACCGCTGCATACACACCTGACGGTAGAGCGCGCCCCGCTGCGCGTCACCTGCTCGCAGCCTGCGGACAGGCCTCCGGAGCCTCCCAGGAACCCATCCTTAAACACGACTCGGAAGGACGCGGTCTCAACGCAAGACCGAGCTTCACCTGCAGCACCCGGGGAGACAGAGGTGGCAGTGTGATGTGGACGCTCCTGGGCGCTACGCCGAGAAGGCAAACTTTGGAGCCAGACGCTGCAGCTTCAACTTCCAGCAGACGCTTCTCCCCGCAGTGTGGGCCTGAGCAACGGGGGAGCCCACCTGCAAGATGGGGGAATGAATGATACAGACCCATCCCAGGGCTGTTCTAAGAAACGGAATTTGTAGGGAGCCACCTAGTCAGGACCCTGACTCGGGAAGTACTCAGCGAATGACGGGCATTTTTATCTTTCTCAAACATTGTTATCCTTTTCATATCCATATGTCATCCTTGCTCAAACGTTTAAAAATGCCTTCTATGCACCAAGTCCTGTGCTAGACCTTGCAGATACAGATATTAATAAGTGTACTTTAAAAAAATTAAAGCAGGTGCTCGCCACTCAAGGTCTGTCTCCTGGATCACAAGCTGAAGTGTCTGGGCATTGTTGCCAAGTGATGCTGACCACTGTTTGGCTAAGTCTAAGCCACCAGGGTACCCAGTTAAGAAAAGGCTGCATGGGGGGAAGGGCGCGGGAGAGGGGAAGTGTGAAGTCTTCCAGGTGGGTTCCTTGAGTCCCGGTTGTGAGCTTATCAAGAACAGGTGCTAAGAGGCCCAGGACCACAGCTTTCATCCATGTATTTGTTCATTCAATAAATATTTGAATGACTCCATATAAATGTGAATTTGCACCCCTGATCCTGGGTCTGGAACAGAGGTAAAGATCCAGCTCTCCCCAAGTTATCAGCTTAATTCATATTGCAGCTATGCTCAGAAGGTACCTGCATCCTAAGAAATCAGCACAATACTGAAATTGTCCACAGGGTGAAATGTTCACTCATTTCATGAACATTTACAGAGCACTTGAACCAGGCATGGCCTAGATGTGGGGAACAGGAGACTGACAAAGACTTCAACTTTCGCCCAGCTCACAGCCTGGAGCGGGGGCGAGAAACCGGCCATCACAATGCCGGTCCTGTAGAGTGCGTGACTGGGTGTCCTGGGAACACAGAAGAGGGGGAACCAACTCTCCATCTGGCATCACAGGGGCTTCACGGAGGGAACATCTGGGCTGGGTCTCAGGACGTGCAGTTTTCCAAGCAGAGAAGGGAGAAGCCCAGCCCATTTGGTAGAGCAGCAGGAAAATGAGAATCCCAGATTTCACTTGCTTTCATTCATTCATTTCATTCCCTCAGATTGCCAAATCAGTAAGACGAAAATTGTAAACAACCTCCAATGACCAGCAAATGACAGGCAAAATTCCTTGTCTTGATTGTAATGGTAATTACATGACTACATGTGCTGATCAAATCTCGTACAACTGTACATTTTCTAGATATTTTATTTTCACTTTATTATTTATTTGGCTGCATCTGGTCTTAGTGGTCCACCAGGGAAGTCCCCAGAACTGTACATTAATATGTTATTTATGCCCTAATTTTGTAAATGGTAAAAAGCTTTTAAAAAAAATAACAAGTTACACACGAGAATATACAGTGTGAGCCCGTATTTAAAAAAAAAAAAACAGTTTGTATTTAGATAAAGTATGTATTATGTAAAATTTGTTGTCTCTGGAAAATTCTAAATATTATTAATCAAACTGATAAAATTTTAGTAAAATGAGTTTTACATGAGATGAAATATTTTGGAAAACTAAAATTCAATTTTAATCTGGAGTTTATAAAAGGAAACATATGTCCATATATGAAAACACTTTTGCTGTATCCAGTTCTTTTATGTTTCTCTATATGTGCCCGTACATAGATACTCCTGGAAAGAGTTAACATCAGCCTGTTGGCAGTGCTTGTCTTTGAGGGGAACTGTGGGTAGTTTTCACTTTCTTCTTTGTGCTATCCAGATACTTTATCATGAATGTACATCCTTTTTTATCATTTGTGGAAAACCCCCCACCAATGTTACTTTAATAAAACCTAGGCAAGAACAAACCATGGAAAATTGCTTTCAGGAAGCTCAGATGACATTTCAATGTAGTAATTTATATCACTCAACTAAACTCTTTCCCAGAAGTATCTACCTGAAAAATATTTCAGAGGCTCAATCAGGAAAACAAAGAACACGGAAAATGTTTTCTCTCCAATTCTTCTATTAAAAGTCAATAAAATATTGGGGGTACGGGTGTGGAGACTTTTTTTTTTTTTTTACTGTGGCCAGAGGTGTGTTTTCACAAATGTGCCTGCCAGCTTGACTCTCCAGATGATGTAGATGTCTGCTTTGAGCGTGGCCTGGGCCACCTCCCCTGTCTAGAAATGTAAGGGGCTCAGGAGGAGGGTTCCTGTGAGATGAGTGTGTGGCCTGGCCTCAGTCACAGAGATCTGAGTGCATCCCAAGTCTATTAGAATATGCAAAGCAACCTAATGAATCATGTGTGTGTGTGTGTATGTGTGTCTGTGTGTGTTAGTTGCTCAGTCGTGTCTGACTCTTTGCGACCCCATGGACTGTAGCCCACCAGGCTCCTCTCTCCATGGAACTGTGCAAGCAAGAATCTGGAGTGGGCTGCCATTTCCTTCTCTAGGGGATCTTCCCGACCCAGGGATTGAACCTGGGGCTCCTGCATTGCAGGCAGATGCTTTACCAACTGAACTACTAGGGAAGCCCCACTGAATGGTGGTAGGCAATGCTGTTGGAAGGGTAGGGGAGTGTAGGTCTGAGGTGAGGGCAGGTGGTGGAGGCTGTGGCTCTCCGTTCAAGAGGAAGGAGCTGAAGCTCAGAGATGCAAAAAGCATTTGCCCAGCAGCACCCAGCTAATTTGAGAAGAGCTGGGACTGGAACCTTGATTGAACTGGGGGCTTAAGTGCTGATCTAGCCACTATGCTTGTGAGAGGGAATGGTCTCTTGAAGGGACCGCCAAGGACTAAGCATTTTATCAGTGGGTCTCAGTGCTGTCCCAGTAATCCTGTCCCCTGCAGAGGAGGCGGGGGCCCTGGGCTTCAATAGCTCCATGACTTTAACCATTAGAGCCAACCCTATTTGGCTTCCCCATGTATCCCTGCCAATGGGGTGGGAATGGGGGGTGGGGGATGGCTGGCAAACAAGGAGAAAGAAAAAGAAGACTGTGTTTGTCTCTTTAGCTCTGAAAGTCATTTCCCACATGGCTGCTCCTGTAGCCTTCCCACTACACACGTGAGGAAACTGAGGTCCCAGTGGCCACTAGGCCAGGAAGATCACAGGCCTGCATGTTGCCGTTTCCATGGCAACTCTGTTTCCCACAGTCAACCAGTTAGCCGCAGTTCTGGTCCACGGCTGAGCCTGTCGGGAGCTTGGTCAGTGCACATTCATCCCCAAGAGCCTGAAGGAGAAAATCCCCTGTGCAGAGCATTTACAGGGATCCCCTTACTTATAGAACCTCACTGAATCCTCCCCAGTGTATCCTCCTTCCTTTCACGGAGATGAATGCTGGGACATGGAAGTACCAGATTACCCGCCCAGTGCCCGCAGTTCATGATTCAGTACAAGCTGGGGCTAACCCCAAACTGAGTCTAGAGCCAGTTATTGTGATGCTATATCAGAAAGAGTCCCCAGGCCCCCAAAACTGGGGACAAAATCCCTAGACCAGTGCAGGGCCACCAAGGCACTAAGTCTGGCGCCCACGGAGGGTCTGTGAGCCTCTCCCACCCTGGTCTCCATCGCCCCAGCAGCGCCACTCACAGGGAGGCACCAGCTCCTCGAGGATCTCGGGGCTCCCACACAAGCATGAAGGCTTCTGTTTCTTGCATCTGTGTAATTATATTTTAAAAGCAAGTCATAAACTCCCTGCAACGTGCTTCTCTTGACAACTTCATTATGTGCTTCCGAGAGAGCCGATCCAATAAAAACACCCAGCAATTGGAGGAAGAACGGTACAGGCAGGTAGTTCAGACTCTCCGAGGGCTCAGCTGGGGCGCCAGCACTGACCTCCACCTTAACCCTCGGTGAGGTCCATAGCCATGCTCAGCCTCAGTCTCTCCATCTGTAGACAGGAATAATTACAGTGGGACATTGTGAGACTCGTGGGTGGAGACGAGAGGTGACTGGCGGTCCCACTGGCTCCCTGCCCAGGCACGTCGTCAGGCTGCTCTTTGAAAGTCACTTTTGCACAGTAGTTACAAATGTAGGCTCTGGAGCCCGGTGGACTAGTTCAAGTCTTGGTTCTGCTTTTTTTGTGCCGTGGCTGTGCATTCTTAGACAAATTGCTTGACGTCTCTGGGCCTCGATTTCCTCATCCCTAAAGTGAAGATGATAGAACCACCTCATAGGGTGGCTTTGAGGGTTATGCAAGTTGGATAGGGCGATTGCTATTATTCACAGCAAATAGATGAGGAGAAAATGCAAACAGTGACAGACTTTATTTTCTTGGATTCCAAAGTCACTGTAGACGGTGACTGCAGCCATGAAATTAGAAGATGCTTGCTTCCTGGAAGAAAAGCTATGACAGACCTCAGCATATTAAAAAGCAGAGACATCACTTTGCCAGCAAAGGTCCATCTAGTCAACGCTATGGTTTTTCCAGTAGTCATGTATGGATGTGAGAGCTGGACCATAAAGGAGGCTGAGTGCTGAAGAATTGATGGTTTTGAACTGTGTTGGAGAAGACTCTTGAGAGTCCCTTGGACTGCAAGGAGATCCAACCAGTCCATCCTAAAGGAAATCAGTCCTGAATATTCATTGGAGGGACTGATGCTGAAGATGAAGCTCCAATACTTTGGCCACCTGAAGTGAAGAGCTGACTTACTGAAAAAGACCCTGATGCTGGGAAAGATTGAAGGGGGTAAGAGGAGGGGGCGACAGAGGGTGAGATGTTTGGACGGCACCGGCAACTTAATGGACATGGGTTTGAACAAACTGAGGGAGATACTGAAGGACAGGGAAGCCTGGTGTGCTGTAGTCCATGGGGTCACAAAGAGTCGGACACAAGAGAGACTGAACGACAACAACAAATTATCACCCGAGGTGGTTCCTTTCATCCGCGCCATGCCCATCCACTCTGGAGAGAGTCAGGATTCAGCTGAGTCTTCTGACATCTCATTGCCCTTTGCCCCTGAAAGGCTAAGAGAGTGAGTGGATCCTAATCTCTTCAACACCACCTAAGGGAGAGTGCAGGCATTTGTGGGGTTTCCTGCTCTGCCATTGGGCTTCCCGAGTAGCTCAGACGGTAAAGAATCTGCCTGCAATGCAGGAGACCTGGGTTCAATCCCTGGGTTGGGAAGATCCCCTGGAGAAGGGAATGGCTACACACTCCAGTTTTCTTGCCTGAAGAATCCCATGGACATAGGAGCCTGGCGGGCCACGGTCCATGGGGTCGCAAAGAGTCGGACACGACTGAGCAACTTTCACTTCACTTCTTCTCCCTGTCTGTCAGGAGAACAGTGTGGGGAGAAAGTCTCGTGATTCTTCTTCCTGTCTGCTCCCTGACCTTCAGAACACATGACCGGAAGCTGTGGCAGCTTCCTGAGGCCACAGAGGGAGACACTGCCCATTGGGTTTCCAGGCAGGAATTCCTTCCCACAATTTCTCAGGAAGGTTACATTTTAGCCAATGCCAGAATAGTGTGAAAAACCAGTCCATACATGGAGACAAAGGGAAAAGCATTCTCTTGGGAGCATCGAACAGTCGACATGAAGAGGTTACTGGTCGGAAGGAATTCACTGATCAGGTCAAAAGCAAGGGCAGGCAGTTCCAGCGGGGTGCAGAGTTTGGGATGGCGGCAGAGGGGCGACCGTGGCGGGCGGGAGGCAGCCTGCAGGCACGGCAGCTACCGCTCGCTGCTTGCCTCCTGTTATTCCAGCCCAGAGATGTGCTTCGTGTTTAGTAACAGGTACAAACTTCAGACCTGGCAGCAGCTCTGGTTGTGGCTGGCGGAGGCCAGGCAGACACTGGGTTTGCCTAACACAGAGGAACAAATCCAGGAGGTGAAATCGAACCTGGACAGCCCCGACTTCAAGATGGCAGCTGAGGAGAAGCCGTTCCACGCGCTGTGAGGGCACACGTGCACACATTTGCCACTGCTGCCCCAAAGCTGCTGGCATTATCCGTCCTGGCGCCACCTCCTGCTATGTGGAAGACAATACAGACCTGATTGTTCTTAGAAATGCATTTGACCTGCTTTTGCCAAAGCTTGCCAGGGTGATCTCTCAGCTTGCTGACTTTGCCAAGTCAGCCGACCTTCCCACCTTAGGTTTCACATGTTTCCAGTCTGCCCAGCTGACCACAGTTGGGAAATGTTGCTGTCTCTGGATTCAGGATCTGGGCATGGATCTCCAGAACCTGACGCGTGTCTGGGATGAGCTGTGCTTCCAAGGCATGAAGGGTGCCACCGGCATCCAGGCCAGCTTCCTGCAGCTCTCCGAGGGAGATGATCAAAAGGGAGAGCAGCTTGACAATATGGTGACAGAAAAGGCAAGATTTAAGAGGGCTTTCATCATCACAGGGCAGACCTATTCACGAAAAGTAGACGCTGAGGTGCTCTCTGTGCTGACTCACTTGGGGGCATCGTGTACAGGATTTGTACCAACATACGACTCCTGGCAAACTGCAAGGAATTGGAGGAACCCTTTGAAAAACAGCAGATCGGCTCAAGTGCAACACCTACCAGCAGAACCCTCCACGCTCAGAGCAGTGCCGCAGCCTGGCCCGTCACCTGATGACCCTTGTCATGGACCCCCTGCAGACAGCATCCGTGCAGTAGTTTGAACGCACACTCGGTGACAGTGCCCACTGATGAATCTGTTTGGCTGAGGCATTACTCACTGCAGAAAGTGAAAGTTGCTCAGTCGTGTCCGACTCTTTGTGACCCCATGGACTACAGCCCACCAGGCTTCTCTGTCCCTGGGATTCTCCAGGTAAGAGTACTGGAGTGAGTAGCCAGTCTCTTCTCCAGGGGATCTTCCCAACCCAGGGATCGAACCCAGGTCTCCCACATTGCAGGCAGATTCTTTACCAGCTGAGCCACAAGAGAAACCCCAAGAATACTGGAGTGGGTTGCCTATCCCTTCTCCAGGGGATCATCCCAACCCAGGAATCAAACCGGGGTTTCCTGCATTGCAGGTGGATTCTTTACCAACTGAGCTATGAGGGAAGCCCTTCTCAGTGCAGATACTGTATTAAATACGTTGTAGAACATTTCTGAAGGATTGGTGGGATATCCCAATGTAACCAGCGGTGCGCTCTGCAGGAGCTGCCTTTCACGGCCACAGAGAACATCATTATGGCCATGGTGAAAGCCTGGGGTAACTGCCAGGCTTGCCATGAGAAAATCAGAGTGTCCTCACAGCAGGCAGCTGCCGTGGTTAAGCAGGAAGGGGGTGAAAATGACCTCACCGAGCACATCCAGCTGATGCCTACTTCAGTCCAGACCACTCCCACTGGACCGTGTACTGGACCCCTCCTCTTTCACTGGCCGTGCATCCTGGCAGGTACAGGGATTCTTAGAAGAGGAGGTGTGTCCCCTGTGAAAACCACGGGAAAGTGTGATGCAGGTGAAGGCAGAATTATGTCTGTAGAGTTGGAAGAGAATTAAACAAAAAACCATTGTTGGCTCTGTTAACTTTTACTGCAGAGTCATAAAATCTATCACTCTAGTGCCGCATTTTATCTCAAGAATTGCTACCATAAATTAATACAGCAGATTTTTTTCCCATGGTGCTTTGATATTTCTCGGGTTTGCAATGCAGAAATAAATTCTAGTTGGACTCTGTTTTTCACAGGAAAAAAAAAAAAAAGCAAGGGCGGGAAGCGCTCTCGTGTGGAGCTGAAGGATAAGGTTGACATTCGGGAACCAGGTCAGAAGCACAGGGGCCAGAATCAGCCACCACGGAGCCAGTCTGGCTTATGGCTGTGGCACATTGTAAGCGCCTGCCCAGGGCCCTGTCTCTGCCAGGGTGAGTCATTCTCATGAAGAAAGTAACTACGATTGAGTTTATGCACACAGGATACTTCACACACATGCTGTGAGTGGTGTTCTAAGGAATGAACGAACAAGTCCTTAAACTGGTGATTTTAACGTGTGATTCTGTGTGAGGCTGTTAAACTTTCTCAGGGATCCCAGTGTCGTGTGATCTGAGTCCCACCCAATAATACCTTATACCACGTCTCACTGTTTGAACATTCACTGTAAGCTGTGGTTTTGTGAAGCAGATGAAATTTTGTCACTAAAAAAGTGACCTCATGGAGATGGAAACAGGTATTCCATTGACAACTGAAATCAAAAGAATGCTGGAGAAGCAATACTCATATCAGACAAAATAGGCTTTAAAATAAAGGCTGTTACAAAAGACAGAGAAGGACACTACATAATAATCAAGGGATCGATCCAAGAAAAAGATAGAATAATTGTAAATATATATATTGAAGAAAGTAGGGAAAACCACTAGACCATTCAGGTATGACCTAAATCAAATCCCTTATGATTATACAGTGGAAGTAAGAAATAGATTTAAGGGCCTAGATCTGATAGATAGGGTGCCTGATGAACTATGGAATGAGGTTCGTGACATTGTACAGGAGACAGGGATCAAGACCATCCCCATGGAAAAGAAATGCAAAAAAGCAAAATGGCTGTCTGGGGAGGCCTTACAAATAGCTGTGAAAAGAAGAGAAGTGAAAAGCAAAGGAGAAAAGGAAAGATATAAACATCTGAGTGCAGAGTTCCAAAGAATAGCAAGAAGAGATAAGAAAGCCTTCCTCAGCAATCAATGCAAAGAAATAGAGGAAAACAACAGAATGGGAAAGACTAGAGATCTCTTCAAGAAAATCAGAGATACCAAAGGAACATTTCATGCAAAGATGGGCTCGATAAAGGACAGAAATAGTATGGACCTAACAGAAGCAGAAGATATTAAGAAGAGAGGGCAAGTATACACAGAAGAACTGTACAAAAAAGATCTTCATGACCCAGATAATCACGATGGTGTGATCACTGACCTAGAGCCAGACATCCTGGAATGTGAAGTCACGTGGGCCTTAGAAAGCATCACTATAAACAAAGCTAGTGGACGTGATGGAATTCCAGTTGAGCTATTCCAAATCCTGGAAGATGATGCTGTGAAAGTGCTGCACTCAATATGCCAGCACATTTGGAAAACTCAGCAGTGGCCACAGGACTGGAAAAGGTCAGTTTTCATTCCAATCCCAAAGAAAGGCAATGCCAAAGAATGCTCAAACTACTGCACAGTTGTACTCATCTCACACGCTAGTAAAGTAATGCTCAAAATCCTCCAAGCCAGGCTTCAGCAATATGTGAACTGTGAACTTCCTGATGTTCAAGCTGGTTTTAGAAAAGGCAGAGGAACCAGAGATCAAATTGCCAACATCTGCTGAATCATGGAAAAAGCAAGAGAGTTCCAGAAAAACATCTATTTCTGCTCTATTGACTATGCCAAAGCCTTTGACTGTGTGGATCACAATCAACTGTGGAAAATTCTGAAAGAGATGGGAATACCAGACCACCTGACCTGCCTCTTGAGAAATCTGTATGCAGGTCAGGAAGCAACAGTTAGAACTGGACATGGAACAACAGACTGGTTCCAAATAGGAAAAGGAGTACGTCAAGGCTGTATATTGTCACCCTGCTTATTTAACTTCTATGCAGAGTACATCATGAGAAACACTGGACTGGAAGAAACACAAGCTGGAATCCAGATTGCCAGGAGAAATATCAATAACCTCAGATATGCAGATGACACCACCCTTATGGCAGAAAGTGAAGAGGAACTCAAAAGCCTCTTGATGAAAGTGAAAGTGGAGAGTGAAAAAGTTGGCTTAAAGCTCAACATTCAGAAAACGAAGATCATGGCATCTGGTCCCATCACTTCATGGGAAATAGATGGGGAAACAGTGGAAACAATGTCAGACTTTATCTTTTTGGGCTCCAAAATCACTGCAGATGGTGACTGCAGCCATAAAATTAAAAGATGCTTACTCCTTGGAAGGAAGGTTATGACCAACCTAGATAGCATATTCAAAAGCAGAGACATTACTTTGCCAACAAAGGTTCGTCTAGTCAAGGCTATGGTTTTTCCAGTGGTCATGTATGGATGTGAGAGTTGGACTGTGAAAAAGGCTGAGCGCTGAAGAATTGATGCTTTTGAACTGTGGTGCTGGAGAAGACTCTTGAGAGTCCCTTGGACTGCAAGGAGATCCAACCAGTCCATTCTGAAGGAGATCAGCCCTGGGATTTCTTTGGAAGGAATGATGCTAAAGCTGAAACTCCAGTACTTTGGCCACTTCATGTGAAGAGTTGACTCATTGGAAAAGACTCTCATACTGGGAGGGATTGGGGGCAGGAGGAGAAGGGGATGACAGAGGATGAGATGGCTGGATGGCATCACTGACTCGATGGATGTGAGTCTGAGTGAACTCCGGGAGTTGGTGATGGACAGGGAGGCCTGGTGTGCTGCGATTCATGGGGTCACAAAGAGTTGGACACGACTGAGTGACTGATCTGATCTGATCTGATATATACCCAACACAGGAGCACCTAAATATATAAGGCAAATATTAACAGATATAAAAGGAGAAATCAACAGGGACACAATAATAGTGGGGTTCTTTAACATCCCACTTTCATCAGTGAGCTGAACATCCAGACAGAAAATCAATGAGGCCAGACGACTTAAATGACACATTAGGCCAGATGGACTTGAGTGATGTCTATAGTGCTCTATCCCCAAACAGCAGAATGCACATTCTTCTCAAGTGCACATGGGATATTCTCCAGGACAGACCACAGTGGAGGCCACAAAGCAAGCCTCAGCAAATTTAAGGAAACTGAAATCACATAAAGCATCTTTTCTGACCACAACACTATGAGATTAGAAATCAACTTCAAGAGAGAAAAAGCTGGGGAAAATGACCTTGTGAATGAACTTTGAGGACATGATGCTAAGTGAAATATGCCTGTATAAAAGGAAAAATTCCACACACAGTAGGTCCCTCAGTCAGTCAATCAGTTCAGTCACTCAGTCGTGTCTGACTCCTTTCAACCCCATGGACTGCAGCACACCAGGCTTCCCTGTCCTTCACCATCTCCCTGAGCTTGCTCAAACTCATGGCCATTGAGTCAGTGATGCCATCCAACCATCTCATCCTCTGTCGTCCCCTTCTCCTCCTGCCTTCAATCTTTCCCAGAATCGGGGGCTTTTCCAAGGAGTCAGTTCTTCGCACCAGGTGGCCAAAGTATTGGAGCTTTAGCTTCAGCATCAGTCCTCCCAATGAATATCCACGGTTGATTTTCTTTAGGATGGACTGGTTTGATCTCCTTGTAGTCCATGGGACTCTCAAGAGTCTTCTCCAACACCACAGTTCAAAAGCATCAATTCTTTAGCATTCAGACTCCTTTATGGTCCAACTCTCACATCCATACATGACTATTGGGAAAACCATAGGTTTGACTAGACAGACCTTTGTTGGTAAAGTAATGCCTCTGCTTTTTAATATGGTGTCTAGGTTGGTCATAGCTTTTCTTCCAAGGAGCAAGCACCTTTTAGATGAGTTAAATCCATAAAGACAAAGTAGAATGGCGGGGACCCAGAACAGGGCTCTGGGAATGGGGAGCGAGTGTTTAATGGGGACAGGTTTCCAGTCCAGGAAGATGAAAACGTTCTGAAGGTGGGTCGTGGGGATGGTTGTACAACAATGTGAATATAATTTATGCCACTGAGTTATACACATAGAAAGGGTTAAGATGGTAACTTTCATGTTCTATATATCTTATCATAATAAAAACAGCAACTGGTACTCTTCTCTTGCTCAACCTGAAGAATGCTTTGGACTCCTTAATATCTAACTAACATGATCAAGCGAAAGAAGTTTTATTACGACTGGAATATTTGTCGTGAAACAAAGGCTCAAGACTGTCAGATAGAGCAATTAATCTTTTAAGTATCATATATTTGTGGAATTATCTTTAAATTTTTGACAATTTATTTTTTAAATAGAAGAATAGTAGATTTACACAGTAGTATTAGTTTCTGGCATGCAACCAAGCGATATACTTTTCCGTTATAGGTTAGTATCGGAGAAGGCAATGGCACCCCGCTCTGGTATGCTTGCCTGGAGAATCCCATGGATGGAGGAGCCTGGTGGTCTGCAGTCCACGGGGTCCCTAAGAGTCGGACATGACTGAGCGACTTCACTTTCACTTTTCACTTTCATGCATTGGAGAAGGAAATGGCGACCCACTCCAGTGTTCTTGCCTGGAGGATCCCAGAGACGGGGGAGCCTGGTGGGCTGCCGTCTATGGGGTCGCACGGAGTCGGACACGACTGAAGCGACTTAGCGCAGCCTTAGCATAGGTTATTATGAGATACTGAGTGTGGTTCCCTGTGGTGTACGTAGGTCCTTGTTGTTATCTATTTCACGTATAGTAGTGTGTGTACGTTGATCTCAAACTCCTAATTTATCCGTCTCATCTTTCCCCTTTGCTAACCGTACCTTTATTTTCCTAGTCTGTGAGTCTCTTCCTGTTTTGTAAATAAGTTCCTTTGTATCATGTTTTTTAGATTCCACATATAAGTGATATCATATGGTATTAGTCTTGCCCTGACTTAACTTCACTTAGCATGGCAATCTCTAGGTCCATCCACGTTAAAATGATTTTTAATTGGCATTTGTCATTTGCTACTGCTGCTACTGCTGCTAAGTCTCTTCAGTCGTGTCCGACTCTGTGCAACCCCATAGATGAAACAGTCCCTTCTTTTCATGTTTTCTGTTTTCCAGTGTCTACATCAGATAGAGATCCTTTCCACACACTATTAAAATATGCAATATCATCAAAATCTATTAGTTTATGATAATCAAAAGCTACTGGTATATGATTTTATTTTTTTACAGAAAACCTATGAACCTGCTTATTAGGGTCCACCATCATTGAAATCATATAACTACAGTGTTTGGAGAAATACAGGGTAATTAGGGTTTGGGGAATTCTGATACCTCGTTCCCAAGTCTCAAAGATGAGTATCTGTTGGGAATTTGGACTCCGTGAGTGCTGACTTAGGAACGAGGATAACACCGAGAGGCTGTGCCAACCGGCGCCCGCCCCCACGGCCCCAGGAGGCAGACGGAGAAACGGGCGTGTTGTCTGAGCCCTTTCCTTGAATGAGTGAATGATCTCATCTTAGTTGGGAAAGCTTTTTCTTTCTCCCTGACACCTCCTTAAAAATCACTCTAACTTTGACGGATGATATGACAACTGTGAGACGTTGCCGGTTTTACCCGTTCCATTCATTTATTCAATAGACCTGATCACATTGAGCCACTTTACGCCAGGCACCGGGCCAGGCGCTGGAAATACATCAATAAATCAGGTCGGCAGGCTGAGTGTCCAGGCAGAGAAACAGATGAGTAAGTGAAAAACTGCATCTGGTTTGAAAATTACATGTGCTGTGGCCAGGAATGGCTCTTGAGAAGAGCTCACGCTGGTTGGATTCCCTACACTGAGGTGCAGCGTGAGGTCGCCCTGTGGCCAAGAGCTCCTCTCTGCCCTTCTGCTCCCCAACCCCATCATTACACGGGAAGGTCAGTAAGCTTCCATGGGGGAGAAGCCGGAAAGAGGTGGGCACATGCGCCATCAGCGTCGACCAACTGACGCATCCACGTGTCAAGCTAAGAGCTCTTGTGTGCATTTTGGATCTTTGCCTTGGAGTGTCTGGTGTCCATCTCACCAAGTTAATTAGGAATCAAAGGCTTGGCATTTCATGCAAAAAGAGGGGGCTGGGAAGCTGAAAAACGTTTTGCTTGAGATTGGCATGTATATTAGTTCGCTAGGGTTGCTGCAACAACATTCCACAGCCTCAGGAGGCTTAGACAGCAGACATGCACTGTCTCCAGTCCTGGAGGCTGGAACCTGAGCTGGCGTGAGCAGGGCTGGTCCCTCCTGAGGCCTCTCTCCCTGGTGTGTAGACGGCTGTCTTCTCCCTGAGTCCACACAGGGTCGTCCCTCTGTGTGTACGTCGTGCCGTAACCTTCTCTTCTTATAAGGACACCAGTCGTGTGGGATTAGGACCCACCCTGGTGACCACATTCTACCTTAATCAACTCTTGACAGTCCCCGTCTCCAGATTCAGTCACATCTGGGGTGCGGGGGGTCAGGACTCTGGCCCCTGATTTGGGGAGGTACACAGTTCTGCCCGTGACAACTGGCCTTAGCTGCGTCCTTGGCCGTCTGGGATGTAGATTCACTGGTCATCTCCCCACCTGCAAGGTTAGCTTCCTGCCTATCACATTTCCATTTACAAGCTCTGACCGTTGACTAGTCTAAGCTGGAATGGCCAGGGCCGACTCAAGGATTACAACATACCTTTTACCCCATTGACATTCTTGTTTTAAAAATGAATCTGAATTTAGCAACTAATAATGTTACGTATCCTTCAAGTTAGGCTTCAACAGTACGTGAACTGAGAACTTCCAGATGTTCAAGCTGGATTTAGAAAAGGCAGAAGAACCAGAGATCAAATTGCCAACATCCATTGGATCATTGAAAAACCAAGGGGATTCCAGAAAAAGCATCTACTTCTGCTTCACTGACTATGCTAAAGCTGGGCTATGGATAGCTTTAGCTGTGTGGATCACAACAAACTGTGGAAATTGGTTCAAAAGATGGGAACACCAGACCACCTTACCTGCCTCCTGAGACACCTGTATGCAGTTGAAGAAGCAACCGTCAGAACCGGACATGGAACAACGGGCTGGTTCCAAATAGGAAAAGGAGTACGTCAAGGCTGTATATTGTCAGCCTGCTTATTTAACTTATATGCAGAGTAAATCATGTGAAATGCTGAACTGGATGAATCATGAGCTGGAATTAATATTGCCAGGAGAAATATCCTTAGATATTCAGATGATACGACCCTTATGGCAAAAGCAAAAGGGACTAAAGAGCCTCTTGATGAAGGTGAAATAGGAGAATGAAAGAGCTGGCTTAAAACTCAACATTGAAAAAACTAAGATGTGGCTTCCATCATGGCTTCTAGTCCCATCATTTTTTTGGCAAATAGATGGGGAAACAATGCAAACAGTGACAGACTTTATTTTCTTGAACTCCAAAATCACTGCAGATGGTGACTGCAGCCATGAAATTAAAAGATGCTTGCTCCTTGGAAGAAAAGCTATGACAAACATAGACAGCATATTAAAAAGCAGAGACATTACTTTGCCGAGAAACGTCCATCTAGTCAAAGCTATGGTTTCCCCAGTAGTCATGTATGGATGTGAGAGTTGGAACATTAAGAAGGCTGAGCGCTGAAGAATAGATGCTTTTGAACTGTGGTGTTGGAGCGGACTCTTGAGAGTCCCTTGGACTACAAGGAGATCCAACCAGTCCATCCTAAAGAAAATCAACCGTGGATATTCATTGGGAGGACTGATGCTGAAGCTCCAATACTTTGGGCACCTGATTCGACGAACTGACTCATTGGAAAAGACCCTGATGCTGGGAAAGACAGAAGGCAGGAGCAGAAGGGGACGACAGAGGATGAGATGGTTGGATGGCATCAGTGACTCAATGGACGTGAGTTTGAGCAAGCTCTGGGAGATGGTGAAGGACAGGGAAGCCTGGTGCGCTGCAGTCCATGGGGTCACAGAGAGTCAGACACGACTGAGCGCCTGAGTGACAGACAACAGCAAATATTATGTAATGTTATTCTCTCCCCTCCCTCTCCAAATAAGGACAATAAAATTTAAAGAAATATATATATATATGGGGGAAATTCCCTGGCAGTCCTGTGCTTAGGACTGTCTACTTTCACTGCTGAGGGCCTTAGTTTGGTCTCTGGTGAAGGAAATAAAATCCCCCAAGCCACACAGCCACAAAAAGAAAATAAAACCCAGAATCTGGAAATACCCAGATTCTCATTTTTAAATTATATCCACTTTTTAATTATATCCTTACTACCACACCTGAAAAATACCTAGAGTCATTTCCTTACACCTCACTGGTGGAGCGGTAAGGTGTCAACGACCATCTGCCTTTCTCTGTGGCCGGAAGCAGCTGTGTTTATCCCGGCTTTTAGCTTTGTCCAATTGTGTGTGTTTATACTGTGTTTAGGGCTTCCCTGGGGGCTCAGATGGTAAAGAATCTGCCTGCAATGTGGGGGACATGGGTTCGATCCCTGGGTAGGGAAGATCCCCTGGAGAAGGGAATGGCAACACACTCCAGTATTCTTGCCTGGAGAATTCCGAGGACAGAGACGCCTGGTGGGTTACAGCCCATGGGGTCTCAAAGGTCTGGACAAGACTAGGGGAGGATCTGTGATTTTCCTGTGCCGCACTGACCTTCACATCTGATGCTTCTTACAGGCCACTTCTCCGGAGGGCATACCAGTTTAGGTCACAGTAGTAGGATGAGTCAGATCCATGTGAAAAGAAAAGCATCTCCCACGTACGAGGCAGACTTGCTTCCCATGAATGGAGCCTGGACCGCCTGCTCAAAACTCACGGGGCCCTGGCCCCCTCCTGCCCTCCTCACCCGGCCCTGCCTGACTCTACCGCTGCCAGCTGCCCAGCCAGCCCTCTGCCCGGGACGATGAGATGGTGATGGCAGGGGTGGCCCACGACTTGGCAGGGCTGACGGGGAATACCACCACTGTCCCCTGCCACCTAGAGTTCTTGGAACCTGCTGGCTGTGGTTTGGGATGAAGAAAGGGAAATGAGGCCCATTTCTTGGGCACTGGGGCGGGGGGGAGATTTTTTTTTTTTTTAGATTTTTTTTTTTTTTTTTAATCTGGATCAAAATATTTAGCCCTGCGTAATGCTGGTTTTAGAAAAGGCAGAGGAACCAGAGATCAAATTGCCAACATCCACTGGATCATGGAAAAAGCAAGAGAGCTCCAGAAAAACATCTATTTCTGCTCTATTGACTATGCCAAAGCCTTTGACTGTGTGGATCACAATAAACTGTGGAAAATTCTGAAAGAGATGGGAATACCAGACCACCTGACCTGCCTCTTGAGAAATCTGTATGCAGGTCAGGAGGCAACAGTTAGAACTGGACATGGAACAACAGACTGGTTCCAAATAGGAAAAGGAGTACGTCAAGGCTGTATATTGTCTCCCTGCTTATTTAACTTATATGCAGAATACATCATGAGAAACGCTGGACTGGAAGAAACACAAGCTGGAATCAAGATTGCCGGGAGAAACATCAATAACCTCAGATATGCAGATGACACCACCCTTATGGCAGAAAGTGAAGAGGAACTCAAAAGCCTCTTGATGAAAGTGAAAGTGGAGAGTGAAAAAGTTGGCTTAAAGCTCAACATTCAGAAAACGAAGATCATGGCATCTGGTCCCATCACTTCATGGGAAATAGATGGGGAAACAGTGGAAACAGTGTCAGACTTTATTTTTCTGGGCTCCAAAATCACTGCAGATGGTGACTGCAGCCATGAAATTAAAAGATGCTTACTCTTTGGAAGGAAGGTTATGACCAACCTAGATAGCATATTCAAAAGCAGAGACATTACTTTGCCAACAAAGGTTCGTCTAGTCAAGGCTATGGTTTTTCCTGTGGTCAGGTATGGATGTGAGAGTTGGACTGTGAAGAAGGCTGAGCGCCGAAGAATTGATGCTTTTGAACTGTGGTGTTGGAGAAGACTCTTGAGAGTCCCTTGGACTGCAAGGAGATCCAACCAGTCCATTCTGAAGGAGATCAGCCCTGGGATTTCTTTGAAAGGAATGATGCTAAAGCTGAAACTCCAATACTTTGGCCACCTCATGTGAAGAGTTGACTCATTGGAAAAGACTCTGATGCTGGGTGGGATTGGGGGCAGGAGGAGAAGGGGACGACAGAGGATGAGATGGCTGGATGGCATCACTGACTCGATCGACTTGAGTCTGAGTGAACTCCGGGAGCTGGTGATGGACAGGGAGGCCTGGTGTGCTTCGATTCATGGGGTTGCAAAGAGTTGGACACGACTGAGTGACTGAACTGAACTGAACGCCTCCCCTGACCCAAGGCCACAACAAAGCCTATGAATGCATGAAGGTTCCAGGTAGCATGGAGGAGCAGGGCGCCCGGAGCACAGAACCGCACATGCTGTGCCTGGAGGTGCCGCCCCAAGGGATTTCCGAGAGCTGATTCCCAAAGCTGGGCTTCTGGGAACTGTCCAGCCCTGGGCCTGGCCTCATAATTCACGGCACTGGCTGGTCTGGGCTTCCAAACTGGGCAGGATGGGGACGCGTGGTTTCTCTTTACCCGGCTTCACAGCGTGGAAGTTGCGATGGGCCCTGTGTTTGGGGAGGACAGAGGAGGAGACATGCAGGAGGCCTGGGGTGCTCTGGGCCAGCAGGCAGGGCCTGGTGGTACTCTGTCCACCTGCCTGTCACTCTGCCTCGATCCCCAGCATGAAGTGGGTGAGCAGTCCCACCTGTGGGCTGACCACTGCCCGTGGAAAGGCCCCTGGGAGCCCGCGGGGAGCAGTTCCTTCCTGCTGGACTGGCCGAGTGCCACACTGGGACCCAGCCCACGCTGCAGGCTCCTCAGACGGGGCTGGAAGGGCCCGGGTCGCCCACGCCCAGCCTCATTCATTCAGCGCTGCACGCAAGGAAGGGAGGAACAGGACAGGCAGGATCCTGGGGAGGAGATAAGACTTAAGGAAGGGATTTCCTGTCATTTCTTCAATCACATGGTGAGACGTGCCCCACGGGAAAGGACGGGGAGCAGGGAGGGCTGAGAGCAGTGGCAGCGATGCCCCGAGCTAGTCTGATGGGGAAGGATGGTGGGCGAGAGCTCGGCGCTGTGGCAGCCACGTGGAGGTGGTGAGACCTGGCTGCCCCCCCAGCTGCACACTAGGCCTGTCTGAACAGACCTGCTCGGGTACCTGAGCGAGCTGCCAGCAGCCCCCACCAGACCTCATCTCCTCCATCCCACTGAGCAGTGGGGGACCCCGAGGTGTAAGACGTAGTCTCACCCCGAAGGAGAGGCCATGCCAGGAACAGCCCCACTCGACAGGGCGCCCTAGACTTTTGGATCAGCATCTCCATCCCTAAGTAAATTTTGAGTACCTTCCTCTGCGGAGGAGGGTAGAACTATCCACGTCCCACCCCTGGTCCCCATGAAAATCTGACTTGGCAGATGTAATCCAGTTATGGATGTCACGATGAGACCATCCAGGATTTAGGGTGGGCCCCATGTAGAGTGAATGTGTCCTCATAAAAGGAGGAGAGGACACAGACCCACAGGGAGAAGGCGTGTGAGGATGGAGGCAGAGGGCAGAGGGACGTGGCCGTGGCCCAGGAATGTGCGTGCGTGCGTCACTCAGCTGTGTCTGCCTCTTTACGAGCCCATGGACTGTAGCCCGCCAGGCTTCTCTGCCCGTGGGATTCTCCAGGCAAGAACACTGGAATGGGTTGCCATTTCCTCTTTCAGGGGATCTTCCCCACCCAGGGATCTCCTGTGACTCCTGCTTTGGCAGGCGGATTCTTTACCATCTGAGCCACCAGGGAAGCCCTCGGGCCCAGGAACGCCGAGGAGTTTTGGCCACCACAGGAAGCTGAGGGAACAGCATGGGAGGGAATCTTTCTCGGAGCCTCGCAAAGGAACCAACCCTGCTCACACCTTCATTTCGGATTTCTGGTGATGGAAGCACTTGGTCAAAAAGTCTAGGGCCCCCAGGATAGGAGAGAATACATTTCTGTTGTCTCAAGCTGTCCAGTTTGGTGGTGGGGGTGGGGGTGTTCCTTGGTGGCTCAGTGGTCGAGGACCCACCTGCCAATGCAGGGACTGGACAGTTCCAGCCCTGGTCCGGGAAGACCCCACATGCTGCGGAGCAAATACGCCTGTGTGCCACAACCAGAGTAGTCCCCGCTTGCGGCAACTAGAGAAAGCCCTCACAGCGACGAAAGCCCAGGGCAGCGAAAAATATAAATAAATAAAATTATTCCAAGGAAGAAGCTGTCCGGTTTGTTACAGGAGACTAGCATCAATATAATGAACACTCCCTCTTAACATCCCGTGTGGCTGTAAGACCACAGAGCAGGAGAAGCTCAGGGAGATGGAGAGAAAGGTGAGGCCCTGGTTCCCGGTGGGCGGCGTGGAGGGGAGCTGGGTGCAGGGGGCGCTGGGAGGTGTGATTGGTCCTGGCACGTCTTAGTCCTTCCGTGGGCAGCAGGACCTGGGCGTCCACGTTACCGTATTAAGACTTTCCGCTCTGTTCTCTTGTATAAATGAACTATTTCAGGATGGACGTCTTTTTCAGAGGGCCCAGGATGTGGAATCCGGTGTCGAGCTTGTTTTCTGTACACTCCTGCCCGAGGCTCAGGCTGCTCACACAGGGATAAGCGATGCTGGGGAGAGTCAAGCGCCTCGTCCAGGTGGGCACGCCTGATCAGACCCCCAGGGCCGGTCCCGAGACAGTGCAGGTCACTGCCAACAAGAGAGGAAAAGAGGGGTCCTTTCCATCAAACGATTTAACACCCGTTGACAATATAACTTTGAGCTCTGTGTAAATACCTTAAGACAGAAGACACTCTGCCTTTGCCGAAGGCTGGAGTGCTCTTTGCACCCAGGGATTTATCCCTGTGGGTGGCAGAAAAACAGGTTTTCTCTCACCCTTGACCGATTTCTCACCATGCAATATTGATACTGCCTCTGGGGGCCGGAAGCTGTGATCCTGCCTATCCCCACCACACACACACACACACACACACATACACACATATACACACATATACACACACAGGTACACACACACACACACGGATGCTTTCCTCCTTGCTGTGCCTCCTGGGAGTATCTTCAAGCGATGGCCAGCGTCTGCAGGACACGGGCAGCCACCAGGGTGGAGACCACTGTGAATCCCCCTCGAGCCCCGTCCCTCCGCTGAAAGCCCGCCCACCGCAACCCGGGCTGAGTCAGGGCTGGTTCCTCCCCAGCTTCTGACACACCTGGGCTGGAATCCACAGCTCGCCCAGCAGCACTCACACTGGCCGTCCTTGCGGCCCTCAAACCTGCCAGGCTGGTTCCCACCTCCAGGCTTTTGCACTAGCTGTTCCCCTTTTCCCAGAACACCCTGGCCTCGCCTCTCTCATGGCTGATGTCTCCCCATCGCTGAGTTCTCACGCCGTGGAGTCACCTCTTCCAGGAGGTCACCTGCCAAGCAGCCCCTCTCGCCCCTCATGGCCTTGGTGCAGCTCCTGGCCCTGCCCCCAGTGGGGACGGCGAGGCCAGAGCCTCAGGCAGTGGGGCGCGAACCTGGTGCTGAGAGAGGAAGGTGGCTTGACTCACCAGGCCACCTCCTGCCTCAACCACTGCAAGCCCGTGACGTTCTGTGGGGCCAGGTGACGAGGACACAGTGGGGAGAGGACACGGCCTCGGCCCTCAAGGAACCTTATTTCCGTGGGAGCAGAAAGAGTGCAGAGGAAGGGAGCCTGGGGCGAAAGCACTACCCTTGGCCCGGGGAAAGCAAGGTGGTCTTCCTGGAAGAGGCGGCGTGGAAGGCGGCAAGGTGGTCTTCCTGGAAGAGGCGGCGTGGAAGGCAGGACAGAAAGGATTAGTGAGAGTTAGTCATTTGTGGAGAGTCCAGGCAGTGGGAGCAGTAGAGCAAAGCCTGGGGGCAGGGCCTTCCCTGAGGCTGGGTGTCTGCAAGACGCTTCAGCCCTCTCAAAGAAAGGCTGGGGGCGGGGGTGTGGGGGCGTGGGAGGGGGGACAGGCTCAGCTATGCCAGAATTCCCAGAGAAGCGGCTTCCTCCCTCCCACCCCTTCTCGGCCCTCCCTCGCCCCCCAGCCCCGACAGTGAGGGGACACCCAAGCCAGGCTGCTGGGAGGAGTGGGCCCCACCCCTCCCTACGCCTGCAGGCTCCTCCCCCCGCAGCTGTACCCCGGGGCTCAGGGGGGTGTGGGAACAGAGCCTCGGGCTCCCGCCCACTGGCCAAGCAGCAACCTGCCTGGAGATGACAGGCTGCGGTATCTCATGAGAACAAGGATGAGGACCCCTAATAAAAACAAGAAAATAAACCCAACCAGACCAGCAAACCTCACCGCTGCGGGCAGCCAGCCAGGCTGAGCTGGGGGGTGACTCCTCCGGACTCTGGGCTGAGCTAAGCCCACCTGGGGCGGAAATAGAGAAGAAAGGGCAAGCTGACGGGCAGGGGCAGGGCTAGGGTACGGGGCCAGAGGACACCTGCTGGGCAAATATAAGGACCCTGGCAGCCACACAGAGGTCTGGAAGCGCCCGGCCTTCAGACCCCCAGTGCCCTGGCCCTTGGCCTGTCCTTGCTCAGGTGCACGAAGCCCAGGGCACAGGCCCCAGGGAGTCCAGACCCAAGACGACGGCCAGGGAGCCCGGAGCGGGTGCACAGGCCAAGACACGACAGCTTCCACGGTCCCCCTTGAGATCGGCCATCAGCCTGTGACACCCCAGCCCATGCAACGGTGGCAAGTGGCGATGGTCAGCCCAAGCTTCAGGCTCTGTGAGGCACCGTGTCTCTGGGCCAGAGCACGGGAGTCTGGATCTGGATCCTGGCTTCCTCGCTTGCTGTGTGACTGTGGGTAGAGCCCTCTAACTCTCTGTGCTTGCTTATCTGCGGTCTAAGAGGAGGAGGGCAGTCCCGCCAGGGTTCTCCATAATCCGCCCCTCCCCGCAGGGGTCAGGGGCCAGCTCAGGGGAAGGTTTCTGAAGTCGTCGACAGAAATCAGAAATCGGGTCTCCTGCGCTTCTGGGTAAGTGCGAGGGGGGGGGTGTGGAGGGCTGCTTGGGGACAGCGCTGAAGGCCATGGGGCCAGGAGCACAGACAGCAGGACGCCCTGGAGGCCCAGCCTGGGACCTTCAGACTCTGCTGTGGCCGGTCAAACGGAGCCCTTGGGGACCTGGGGGCTTGCTGAGCAGAAGCAGAGACCACACTCCCCAAAGGAAAGCAGTAGACGAGGGGCAGCGCCCCCCACGTGGCGTCACTGGCCACCTCCTGCACGCAGGGGTCCCTTGGCTGCAGTCTCCCTGCCCATGTGTGACTGTGGTTGTTACTAAACACTCTTCCTCCTTCCTCCCGCACTCAGGGGCGGGGGCAGGGGCAGGGCAGGTCTCCTTCCCGGGGGCTCCGTGTGCGCCCCTGTCCTGGGGATGGAGCAGGAAGGTGATGATCACTGGGGCGAACAGCTGCCAGGAGCCCCTTCTCCGGCACTGAGGACCTTGGACAGCTCAGACGCCCAGCCTAGCCAGGAGGCCGGCTACAGCCAGCAGGGTCCTGGGGGCTGGGCGCGTCACAGTGAACAAACTGCAGGCGAGGGTCCCTCATGCGGAGGGGCTTCCCGTCCTATGGGGAGAACTGACAGCATCAGAAGGAAGAAAGGAAGAAAGAAAAAAAAGTGAAGTCGCCCATGGTGTCCGACTCTCTGTGACCCCGTGGATTGTAGCCTACCAGACTTCTCCATCCATGGGATTTTCCAGGCAAGAGAGCAATGCATAGCCAGAGGCACTTCCCCCACTGGCCTCAAAGAAGGCTCCAAGGCCAGTATTGAAAGTTAAAAACAAAACCCCGGGCCATCTAGGTTTTCCCCTCAAACCGAGCTCTTTCCGGAACCCAGAGCCCCCAGCTCGGTGCGGGTCTTACTCGGTGGTACCTGCAGTGTTCAGCCCTGCCGACCCCATACCCATTCTCCCTCCCCTCCTCACCCTATGGAGACCCCCTTAGCCATGGGGATCACATGGGGCTTCACCCAGGGCCTGCCCCTCCATCTGTACACCCTCTCCTGACTAGGCAGTGACGGTCCCTGGAATGGGTTGAATTGTGTACCCCCTAAGATTCAGGTCCACCTGGAACCTCGGAATGTGAGTTCATTTGGAAACAGGGTCTCTGCAGATGTAATCAGTTAAGATGGGGCCACATTGGAATAGGGTGGAGCCCAAGTCCAGTGACTGGTGCTCTTATAAGAGGACTGTGTGAAAACACCCAGAGGAGACAGTCAAGTGCCAGAAGGGGGCAGAGACTGGGGGGTGCAGCTGTAAGGCAAGGGACACCCAGGATCACTGGAAAGCACCAAAGGCTGGAAGATGCAAGAAGGATCCTTCCCTGAGTCCGCGGGGGAGCTCAGCCGTGCTGACACCTTGACTTCAGATTTCTGGTCTCCTGAACCACGAGAGAATAAAGCTCGGTTGCTTCAAGGCTCCCTGTTTGTGGTCACTTATTATGGCAGCCTCCAATCTGTATCCCACCGTGACCTAGAAGGTCACCCCGGCACGTCCCCCTGCCTGCCACACGCTCCTCTGTGGACATCTGTCCCCATTCCGGAACTCCTCATCCCGGGAATCTCATGTGGGTCGCCGAAGCCAGAGCCCCTGACTCCTCCCACCCTCCACCCCGACATTGACATGTAGTGACTCACCCAGCCCTGCACATTCCACCTCCTGAAGCTTCCTTAAAAGCCAAAGAGATGCAACCAGATGCAATCCCGAAAACTTTCCGACAGGTCCCTGGATCTCAAAACAAGTAAAACGCAACTCGGAAAGACATTCCTGGAATAACTGGGGAAATCTGAACTCAGACTGGACAGCAGATGCCTAGCTGTTGATTCTGCAGTGGGATACTGGTCTTGTGGTTCAGGGGGAAGATGATCTAGAGCCAGGAGATTCAGCTGAAGGACTCGTGACGCACTGCCAAGTGGTTCAGAGAAAAGAAATCGACCCGTCTCGCTATCTATCTACTGGAGGAAGGCAAAAGGCGGCAACATGGTCATGATTGTTGAGTCCAAGTGGAGGCCGTGGTCGCCAACGGTTCTTCCAACTTTTCTGCAGGGTGAAACACTTCATGATAAAGAGTTGGGTCAGTGGGTGGGATGGGTCGGGGGGGGCTGCGGTATGTCCGTGATGGTTCAGTGGTTAAGAATCCGTCTGCCAACACAGGGAACTCGGCTTTGATCCCTGGCCCAGGAGGATCCCACATGCTATGGGGCAACTAAACCCGTGCACACAACTATTGAAGCCCAGGCACCTAGAGCCTCTGCTCTGCATCAAGACATGGCAAGGGGAAGCCGTGCTCCGCAACCAGAGAGCAGCCCCTGCTCTCTGCAACTAGGGAAAGCCCGCGTGCAGCCAAAGAAATAAAATTAAAAAAAATCATAAACAGACAGAAAGAGCTAGGGGAATCTTCTGAGCTCATCCTGTTCTTGACTCTGCCCCTGCCCCGCCCCAGCTCCCGGCACCCTCTCCTGCCTGGGGCATCTCTGCTCCAGCTCTCCAGAGGCCCCCTGACAACATCACCGCCCAACCCCACCCATCCCCGACTCCCATCCCCTCCAGCCCACTGTCCGGGCTGCGGCCGGACTTAGGGCTCCGAACCAGAAACTTAAGCTGCCCTTCCGTCCTTGACACCTTCCAAAGCCTGCTCTTTGGGACAGAGTTCAAATCCCTTACGTGACTATGAGGTCCTTTGTTGCCTCTCCAGGACTGCCCTGCTCTCAACTTCAAGCTCAACGTTCCATCACGGTCTCTCTACTGACCTTACCTCCCGCCCTTCACGTGACTTTTCTGCAAGTCAAGTGCCACCACCACGGGCTCTGTGGGGCACATTTACTCTGCACACAGTCTGGCAGCTGGAATGCCATGTGGGATGTACTTTTTGATGGCTTCTCTCCCCCACCTGACAGTTGTCCCCAGGAGGGGAAGGACTCGGGCTGCACCGTCATTATGTCCTGCCCTCCTGGCAGAGAACAGAGCGCATTGTGGGTACACACTAAATAACCGAGCGGATGGCTCTCTGGGGGCTGGATGGCGGATGGGTGGGTGGATGGATGGGTGGGTGGGATGGATGCATGGGTGGATGGATGGGCGGATGAATGGATGGGTGGATGGATGGATGAATGGATGGGTGGATGGATGGGTGGATGAATGGATGGGTGGATGGTGGATGGACGGATGGATGGATGGATGGATGAACTAGGACAAACAAAGGGTCGTGAGACCCTGGAGGAGGTCGGGGTCAGGTTTACCTGAAGAAGGTCCGGGAGAGGAGCTGAGAGAGCAGCATTGTGGGTGAAGCTGCGATTTGGGGAGCATGTCCTCTTTTTTGGACATTAGACGTGGTTCCTGACATGTGTCATCTGCCTTCATCCTCACAGCAGCCCTTGGAGTGAGACATCTTCCCCTTCTCTGAGTCTGGTTTCATTAGTAATGATTGTTTTGATAAAACTGGTCCTGGGACTCACACAGACACACTGCTGTGAAATAGACAGCAGGGGCGTAACTGTAGCGCAGGGAACTACGCTCAGTGTTTCGCAATAACCTATGTGGGAAAAGAAACTGAAAAATACACACATATTCACATATTGAGTCACTTTCCTGCACACCCGGAACTAACACACACTGCAAATCAACTATACTCCGATAAAAATAGCTACAAAAAACAATTACCAAAAACCTTTAACATTTTTTTCTACAGAAACACCTGTTTTATTTGGCTGTGCCAGGCCTTCACTTCGGCACACAGGCTCTGCCATCTTGCTGCGGCCTGTGGGGTCCAGTTCCCTGACCAGGATCAGATTGGAGGGCCCCGCATTGGGAGTACAGAGTTTTAGTGACTGGACCATCACGAAAGTCCCTTAAAATTTTTAATTAGCCAATGTTTTCATATAATACAGCATTTAAAAGGTACACGAGGATGTGTGTGCGTGCTAGTCGCTCAGTCGTGTCCGACTCTTTGCGACCCCATGGACTGTAACCCACCAGGCTCCTCTGTCCATGAGGTTCTCCGGGCAAGAACACCAGAGTGGATTGCCATGCCCTCCTCCAGCGGGTATTCCTGACCCAGGGATCGAGCCTGGGTCTCCTGCATTGCGGGCAGATTCTTCACTGAGCCACCAGCTGCTGCTGCTGCTAAGTCACTTCAGTCGTGTCCGACTCTGTGCGACCCCATAGACGACAGCCCACCAGGCTCCCCCGTCCCTGGGATTCTCCAGGCAAGAACACTGGAGTGGGTTGCCATTTCCTTCTCCAGTGCATGAAATTGAAAAGTGAAAGTGAAGTTGCTCAGTCGTGTCCGACTCTGTGCGACCCCATGGACTGCAGCCTACTAGGCTCCTCCATCCATGGGATTTTCCAGGCAAGAGTACTGGAGTGGGGTGCCATCGCCTTCTCCGCTGAGCCACCAGGGAAGCCCGCAAAAGGATAGGCAGCGATAACTACGTTTTCCCCACTGCCAAGTTCCCAGACAGCTGTGGACACAGGGTTTCAATAACTGTGCATTGAACTGAATGGCATTCTACACATGAAGAAACCAAAGCTCTGAGAGGTTTGGGAACTTGCCTGATGTCTCACAGCTTGTTACGTCGGCAAAGTCAGGGTTATAATCAGGTTCCGGTAACTCCTGAGCTGCCATCTCAGCCTAGGAGGAGAACTGGAGTGAGGAAGGCAGACCTGGTGGGGGCCACGAACAAGCGCTCAGAGGCAGGCGCACCAGGGTATGTTTCGGGGACGGGAGCGGGGTTGGGGGAGTCTGGCCAGAGGAGCGGGCTTGTGTCAGGAGACAGACGGAGCTGGGGTTGGCACCAGGCCTTCAATGCCAGGCCCAGGGGCAGCCAGCTCCGAAGGGCAGGACTAGGAGCAGGAGAGCCAGGGCAAAGGTGGTGTTTGCGGAGCCAGGAGGGCAGGAGGCTGGGGCGAGGCAGTAAAGCTGGTTTTCCCAAGTGGGGTGAAGACAGCTGCTGAGAAATGAGCCAAACAGAGGAACTAGCCAGGCTGCAGTGCCTGCACCTGGCCCTACCTGCTCATCCTCGCCGCATGGTCATTAATCACCTCCTGGCCCAGGGAAGGCACATGCTGCCCTGCCCATGCGGCCAGCCTGGTGGCCATGGCAGCACCTGGCAGACACCGGGCCGTACCGGGGCTGCCACCTGCTCCGAGCGCTGACTCACGGGCTCAGGGCGAGCGGCCTGGGTTCAGCGGCTCACAGGGGCCCCGCGGCCATTGTGTGTGTGGGGTGTAGGGGTCTGAGCGCCTCTGCCCTTCCTCACACAGACAGGGGGAGGGTGTACTGACTTAGGATTAGGAGTCCTAGCTGGGCCTTCTCCTTCTCCCTGGGCCTGTCTCCATCTCTTTGAGATGAGGGTGATGGCTAAGGATGGTGGTGAAGCTGTGAGGTGTGGCCAGCTGAGCCTATGCAGAGGTGGAGGGTGGGGTCCGTTTCATCCTTGGGGCCTTGCGGGGCCTTGCACACGTGCAATTTGTTTCTGAGGATGAAATCTGCGGGGTGGGGGGAACCATCATCGGGGTTTTAGGGGCTCGAGACTTGGGGAGTGGATGAGGAACAAAGAGCCCTGGGCTCCCCAAGGCCAGCGTCATCTGGGACATCTGGGTGTCCTGGGTGGTTGTGGGGGGAAGGCGTGCCCCTAGGGAGTGTCAGGGAACTACAGGGTGATGGGTGGCTAGTTACAGCGATTGTGGGTCCTACTGGATATTTGGGGGGGACAGGGGCAAGGTGCTGATGATTCGACACACTGCATTTCAGGCACATGAAATGGGCTTTAAGAAGGGATGCTCGTTATAAAAAGAGTCGGAGACGACTGAAGCAACTTAGCACACACACAGGCAGTGTGTGTGTGTATATATATATATATATATATATACACACATCAATGCTGCTTTGTCAATTGCCCTACTTTCTTGGTGGCTCAGACGGTAAAGCATCTGACTGCAATGCAGGAGACCTGGGTTCAATCCCTGGGCTGGGAAGATCCCCTGGAGGAGGAAATGGCAACCCACCGCAGTACTCTTGCCTGGAAAACCCCATGGAGGAGGAGCGTGGTAGGCTACAGTCCCTGGGGTCGCAAAGAGTTGGACACGACTGAGCGACTTCACTTTCACTTCTTTCTTTCTCCTCCTGCTGTGTCCACCAAGCCATTCTCTATGTCTGCATCCCCACTCCTTTCCTCCCCTGCAAATAGGTTCACCAGCACGGTTTTTCCAGATTCCATATGCGTGTGTTAACACACGATACTTGTTTTTCTCTTTCTGACTTACTTCGACCTTTGTAACAGGCTCTCGGGTCACCCACGTCACTACAGCTGACCAGATCCGTTCTTTTTTACGGCTGAGTAATGGGCATTGGAATTCGTACAGAGGCTACGATACGGATGAACCAGGAGGACCCTGTCCTGAACGAAAGAAGCCAGGCAGGAAGGGACAAATCCTGAAGAATTCCACTCCTACGAGGTCCCCAGAGGCACCAAATCCATTGGGAGAGACAGTAGGGTGGTGGGGACTGGGGGAGGGGACGGGGGGCGAGTGTGTCAGGGGGACAGAGTGTCGGTTTGGGAGGATGGAAGGTCTGGAGATGACGGCGGTGAAGCTGGACAACATGTGCGTGTGCTGACTGTCCCTGAGCTGTGCACTGAGTTTAGGAAGGTGAATTCTGTGTCATGTGTATTTCACCACGATTGTAAGGCGGGTGGGGAGGCTCAGCGCCCTCGGTCCTGGTCCTCAAGTTCGAGCTGGCAGCGAACAGTGGGAAGCTGTTGCCTTTCTGGCTGACGGGACTGTAGACGGTGTCCGGGGGGATCGAGGCCCCCGTGCCCGCGTGGCTGGTGGGGGGTGGGGCCGGGGAGGGAGACGGCGAGACACACGCAGAGGGGCTGGGGGGCTCGGGGATTTTCCCCACAGCCCCCTGCACCATCCACTCAAGCAGAGTCCTTTCCGCGATTCTCATTCCCTGACGTGACGTTTAACAAATGCAGTTGTGACCTGAGTAGATGAGAAGGTGGGCAGAGCAGTCATACTTGGAAATATTAATACTTGGTATAGTATTAACAAAATTTTAAATCACACTTTTAATATTGTAAATTAATTTTTTGAAATGTATCTTATTGAGGTGTAGTTGATCTACAACACTGTGTTAATTTCTGCTGTATACCAGAGATTCAATTATATATATATACTTTTTCATATTCTTTTCCACTACGGTTTATCATAGGATACAGCTCCCAGTTCCCTGTGCTTCGCAGTAAGACCTCAGCAAGACCTCTGCTAACCCAACTCCCGCTCCAGCCCGCCTCCACCCTCCTCCCCATCAGCAACCACGAGTCTGCTCTCTGCGTCTGTGAGGCTGTTTGTAGATAAGCTCACTTGTGTCATATTTTACATTCCACGTGTGGTGTATTTGTCTTTCTCTGTCTCACTTCACTGTAGCATGATCATCTCTAGATATCTAGCACAATAATCTGTAGGTTCATCCATGTTGCTGCAAATGGTATTATTTCATTCTTTTTTATGACTCAGTAGTATTCCACTGTGTGTGTGTACCATATTTTCTTTATCCATCTGTCCACGGACACTTAGGTTGCTTCCCTGTCCTCGGTATCGTGAATAGTTACACATACTTAAAAAAAATTATTTAACTTATTAATTTGTTTGACCATGTTGGGTCTTAGCTGTGGCTCGAGAGATCTTCGCTGCAGCTGTGGGATCTTTTGCTGTGACCCGTGGGCTCCATAGCCCCATGGCACGTGAGGTGCTTCTGACTGGGGGGTCGAACCTGCATCCCTGCACTGGAAGGTGGATTCTCAACCACGAGACCACCAGGGAAGTCCCTGTACTTTCTTTAAAAAGAAATCTTTCTTTTCTTCTGCCACAGTTGATAAGTCAGAGAGAGGAGCTGAATAGGACACCTGAATCAGGGTGAGTGTGGGAAGAACAAGAAGGGCATTAGGGCGGGTGTAGCTGGGAGTGCAGTGTGTGAGGAGTGCAGTGTGTGGGGAGTGCAGTGTGTGGGGAGTGCAGTGTGTGAGGAGTGCGTGTGTGAGGAGTGCAGTGTGTGGGGAGTGCAGTGTGTGGGGAGTGCAGTGTGTGGGGAGTGCAGTGTGTGAGGAGTGCAGTGTGTGAGGAGTGCGTGTGTGAGGAGTGCAGTGTGTGGGGAGTGCAGTGTGTGGGGGGGTGCAGTGTGTGGGGAGTGCAGTGTGTGGGGAGTGCAGTGTGTGGGGAGTGCAGTGTGTGGGGAGTGCGTGTGTGAGGAGTGCAGTGTGTGGGGAGTGCAGTGTGTGGGGAGTGCAGTGTGTGGGGAGTGCAGTGTGTGAGGAGTGCGTGTGTGAGGAGTGCGGTGTGTGAGGAGTGCAGTGTGTGAGGAGTGCGTGTGTGAGGAGTGCAGTGTGTGAGGAGTGCAGTGTGTGAGGAGTGCAGTGTGTGAGGAGTGCGTGTGTGAGGAGTGCAGTGTGTGGGGAGTGCAGTGTGTGGGGAGTGCAGTGTGTGGGGAGTGCAGTGTGTGAGGAGTGCAGTGTGTGGGGAGTGCAGTGTGTGGGGAGTGCGTGTGTGGGGAGTGCAGTGTGTGGGGAGTGCAGTGTGTGGGGAGTGCAGTGTGTGGGGAGTGCAGTGTGTGCGGAGTGCAGTGTGTGAGGAGTGTAGTGTGTGGGGAGTGCGTGTGTGAGGAGTGCAGTGTGTGAGGAGTGCAGTGTGTGGGGAGTGCAGTGTGTGGGGAGTGCAGTGTGTGAGGAGTGCAGTGTGTGGGGAGTGCAGTGTGTGGGGAGTGCGTGTGTGAGGAGTGCAGTGTGTGAGGAGTGCAGTGTGTGGGGAGTGCAGTGTGTGGGGAGTGCAGTGTGTGGGGAGTGCGTGCGACCTGCAGCTGTTACAACAAATGGCTCCCACAACCGAGCGGTTTAAAGCAACAGAAACATGTTCTCACACAGTCTGCTGTGGGCAGGGCTGCTTTCTTCTGGAGTCTCTGGGGAAAGAGTCTGCCCCAAGCCCCTCTCTAGCTTCTGGCGGTTGCAGAAAATCCCTAATCTTTCCAGTCTTGTAGCTGCAAACCTCCAACCTCTGCCTCTGTCCTCTCTCGGCATTCCCCTTGTGTGTCCCTCTGCCCAGATTTCCTCTTCTTAGAGGGACACCAGTTGCCTGACTGCAATACGACCTCATCTTTTAAACAAATATATTACTTACTTTCGGCAGCACCGGGTCTTCGTTGCTGTGCGGGTTTTCCTAGTTGCAGTGAGCAGGGGCTACTCTCGGTTGCGGTCCATGGGCTTCTCACTGCCGTGGCTTCTCTCGTTGCAGAGCACGGGCTCTAGATGCTCAGGCTTCGGTAGCTGTGGCACACGAGCTTAGCCGCCCCACGGCATGCAGAATCTTCCTGGACCACGGGTCGAACCTGTTATTCCCCTGCATTGGCAGGAGGATTCTGAACCACTAGACCACCTGGGAAGTTCAACATGACCTCATCTTGATCTGATCACATCTGCAAAGGCCCTACTTTCAAACAAGGTTCCCTTTGAGGGTCGTAGGTGGATGTAAATTTACTTGGAACACAGTAGAGGGGGGATCACAGAAGGGACCCCAGGCTAGGGTCTACTTTCATGGTAGAAAGTTCATGGTCTGATTGCCTCTTGTTGGTTGAAAAGTTTTAGCTGCCAAGGCCTTCCCTGAGTTCCAAAGAATAAATTTAACTTAATCAGAGAAATGAGAAAATTCAGAAACAAAGGAAAATACTCAAACAAGGCAAAATAGTGATAACTTAGCCATTGTACAAAGTCAAGGACCTTTAGTTCCTCCTCCAGGGCTGTAGGTAACATTCTGAGCCATGGCCATCAAGCTGCTTTGCTCAGTGGAACCCACACCAGGTAGGAGAAACTAAATGTGTGCTGCCCCGAGCACAGAGACCCCAAACCGGCTGGAACCAGAGGGTTGATGATGCTGACTCACAATTACCTCACTATCAACCAGTCAGAAGAACGTCCACAAGCTGGTCTCACATGCCACACTACCTCCTCTCCAGCATGTAGCCTCTCCTTCTTTTCCCCATGAAATCTCTAAGCAAAATCTGGGGAGGGAGGAGCTGGTTCTTTGGGTCATGAGTCCACCTTCTCCCCCAGGACTCATGGCTTCCTCAATAAAGCTGTCTGTCCTTCTTCCCAGCACTTACCTCTCAGTATTGGATTCTTGAGTGATGAGCAGCTAAACTGGAGTCTGGTAACAAAGAGAGCTGGCGAGAGGGATGATAGAAAGGCTGACCAATAAGTACACACTCTGGGCCCAACTGTGCACAGTTCCCCATGAGCAGAAATTCTTAACTCAGCGCTGCTGTGCTGGAGGGGGAGGAAACCAAGCCACAAGGCCCTCAGGATCTGGAAGGGGCTCATCTACGGTGGCACTGCCTCACACTGACTGGCGATGGAGGCGGAGCACTCTGGCTGGGCGTGTGTGGCCACTGCGTGCTCACGTGGCATGACGGGCAATGCCCTTGCAAGTGCTCAGCTCCCAGGTGGTGCTGCCGAGGCTTATCCGGCCTGGGCCATGTGCCCTGTGTCTGGCAGATGGCCACTCCAAGTGAACCGACAGGTCCTTACTTTTCCCAGCTGTCTCCTGGGAGTTTACTCCTGTAAATTATGAACAGGGTGTAAGCTGACCAAGGAAGGGGAGGGGAGGAGCGGTTAGACCTTGGAAGCCAGTCAATCACGGCTGTAGTCACTGCAGAGATTGCTCATGGAGCATCGACTCTGTTTCAAGTGTTCTACAAACCCTCCTCTGCCCCTCTGAGGCTGGCATAAGTGTTAGCATCTGGGTGACTGTATTTTCCAAAAGATGGTTATGACACCATCTCCAATTCCACATGATCTTCTAGAACCTTCCCACTGCCCCACCAAGGAGTGGGGTCTAATTCTTCCACTTTTGAACCTGAGTGGGCTGCAGATTCATGCTGGCCGGGATCCCTGAGCCACTCGGAGCAGCCGGTAGGTGACTCGGCTGCCCTCGGGCCACTGTATTGGGAGGAGGCCCAACCTGGAGGCCTGGATCCAGAACTGGCCGTGAGCCCTGCTGGGTCCCCAGCCCACGGGTGCCCCGGGAGACAGGACACGGTTGGTGTTTTGAGCCCCTACGTGTTGTAGCCGTCTGTTATACAGGAATAGATCACAGCGTCCACAGCCAGTTTCTTAGTGAGAAAGATGAGGCTCAGAGAGCTGGGGTCAACTCGCCCCGGGGCCGCACAGCAACCCAACAGCAGAGTCTGGATTCAAACCCAGTTCGATGACTTCCCAGGCCAGGGTCTACACAGCTAACATTTTCTCCACCTGAATGTGTGCACAAATGCATGTCACTGAGGTTGTCTGGGCCAGGAAGAAAGCCACTTAGGGGACATTCCTGGTGGTCCAGTGGTTAAGAATCCGCCTGCCAACACAGGGGACGCAGTTACGATGCCTGGTCTTGGAGGGTTCCACGTGCCACGGAGCAACTAAGGCCGGGAGCCACAACCACTGAAGCCTGTGCACCTAGAGCCTGTGCTCTGCAACCGGAGAAGCCACCGCAGCGAGAAGCCCGTGACCCGCAAACAGAGAGCAGCCCCTGTTCACCAAACGAGAGAAAGCCTGTGTGCAGCAATGAAGACCCAGCTCTGTCAAAAATATGCGTAAATAAATAAAATTTTGAAAAAGCCCCTCAAAGCCTTTGGTGCAGGTACAGAAGGAAGAGCGTTGGGCTGGGGGCAGAGGCCTGGGCTGGGAGGGGCGCCTTGCCCTCAGTCCCCCTGTTGCCACCCTTCTGGTGTCTTACACGCGCGTTCCTTTGTTGATACTGCTTCCCGGAGCACCCGCTGTGTGCACGCTCCTGCTCAGCTAGGCGCTCAGAGTCGAACGTGAGTTGAAGTTCTGCCACCACACGTCCCTGGTCCAGTGAGGAAGGCAGGCCTCTATCGGTCCACCACCATCCAGCCCCCGTCACGGGGGGACACACTCAACACAGAGGGCGAGTCGTGCTGCCAGCAGGGCTCATGCTGTGTCTATGGGGCCTCTAGAAGGGGACCCTGCCTGCCCAGGAGGGTGGAATCCTTGCCTGGCTGCTCATTGCTGGAGCACCCTTGCTTGACGGGTAACAACAGCAGTTACTGTGTCCAAGGGGGTGGGTGAGTGCTGGCTCCGTTCCAAACACGTGACATGCACTGATCGGTCTAACTTTTTATGCCCATCTTACAGATGAGCAGGACTGATGAGGCGGGGAGGAGCTATGTAACACGCTCAGGTCATCCAGCCAGCAGGGACAAGGCCTGGCTGTCTGGATCTGGAGCCTGTGCTTGGAGCCACAGACAGTGGGCGCTTGAGAAACGTCTACTGAAGGCTGACCCGGGGTGATATCTGGGTGGTGGCTGGGTGTTGAGCAAGGCAGCAGGAAATGGAATTCCAGAGGGTGATAAACATCGTCTGTGGCTGCTGGTTATGGCGGAGCCCAGGAGCCCCAGGGGAGGGAACGGAAGGCTGGTTTAGGCTGGCAGCAGAGGTATCAACAGGCTTCATTCCCTCGCACTGCGCTGCCGGCCTCCAGGTGGTGTCCAGTGGGATGAGTTCAGGCAGCAGTGAGGGAAGGACCTGAAGCTGAACGGCGTTAAGTCACAAGGTGACAAAGACGTCCCCCTTCCAGTTAACCAGCAGTCCTGAACCAGCTGAGAGTCAGTTTCAAGTCATGATGACTAATTCCTTTTTTTTATTCTTTTTTTTAAAAACAAGAGCAGCTCCTGGGTTCATAGACTTGAAGGGTGGCTGAATCTATCAACAGTTTTAGAATATTATTTTCCACTGCGCTTACTGTTATAGTCACCTTCTGCTTCCTCCAAGTAATGTGTTTCAGCCAGTATTAGGTTTATGGCAACATCTGAAATCCCCAAGTCACAGAGGTTTCCGTGCATTTCTCTCACACAAATACAGTCCTGAGGTGACCTTTCCAAGGCTGGTAGGGAAGTTCCATGACCATCAGGAACCAGCCTTTTTCCTATCTTGCTGTTGTACTCCCTCATGGTCCAATGCAGCTGCCCATGCTCCATCTATCATGTCTGCATTCCAGCTGGGAGGAAGGAAGAAGGGGATGCTGAAGTGCACATCCCCCTTTAAAAAAAAGGACTTCTAAGAAGTTCCAACCACCACTTCTGCCCATCTGTAGAACTTCGGCTGAATGGCCATACCTTGCTACAATTCAGATTGGGAAATATAGTCTGGATCTGCGCAGTGAAAAGTTAGGGCTGCGGTGTAAAGTGAGAAGGTATGAACAGATACTGAGGACCCCCGCCATGTCTGCCATGGACTGCTTTCCTTTTGTGATGGAGAAATTATGTTCCTTTTCATTTAAAATTCAGTGAGGAAAGAGAGTCACTTTGGAGGACAAGATGAGAAAATAAAAGAACAGGAGGTACAGAGCAAAGACAAAACTTGCCAGGCTGGGGACTCCCCCGGTGGTTGCGACTGAGAACCCACCTGCCAACGCGGGGGGCGAGGGTGATCCCTGGTGTGGGAAGATCCCACACGCCACCAGACAACTAACCTGTGCACCCCAACTGCTGAGCCCACGCTCTGCAGCGAGAGCAGCCACCGCTCGCCACAACCAGAGGCCCAGTGCAGCAGCCCCGCCCCCTAATTGCCAAGCTGGCCCTGGAGTCACTGCCGCTTGGGAAACCTGCTGTAAAGACAGAAACACAGAGTGGGTGTGTAAGCTCAGGATCAGGCTGGGTCTCAGGCCCGGGGGAGGGGGGGTGGTGTAGAGAGGGGCTTGCAGCAGGGGAGACCCCGGCGGGGTCGGGGGCAGAGTTGGGGAGGAAGTTTGTCCCAGAAGAGAGTCTGAGAGGGTGTGAGCCAGGCTGGGGGGCGGCGGATGCTGGGGTGAGGGGTAAAGTAGGGGATGGTGGCCACGTGCCTGCTGAGAAGGGTCCCCCCCACCCCACACCGGGTAAGCCTACCCAGGAAGGGCTGCAGGTTCCTGCCGGCCTGCCATGTTCGCTTTGGAAGGAGGAGCTGAGGTTAGGGGCTTGCAACGGGGTTTAAGAAAAAAAAGGTGGCTTGGAGCGGAGGCGGTGAAGTTAAAGGGGACCAGGTCAGAGGCCGGTAGGTCAGAGGCTGCTGGGGTCTGCTAGGCTAAGCCCGGGGCAGTCCTGAGTAAGTGACGTCCTGGTGCACCGATGTGGCGGGACTCATGACCTTGTCCACGTCAGCTGCCCGCGTCCCCACAGTCCCAGGAGCCCGCCCTGATCTGCCCCCCACCCCTGGGCCCCCTGCTGCGCCCTGATGCTAGGAGCAGAGCCTGGCACAGGAAGGGCCCCTGCATCTGTGCCCGGACTCGCCCCAGCAAGCGTTCCGTGGACAGAGGCAGCTCCAGGTGGCAAGGGCTTGATGGCCCCAAATAAAAACGGGCGGCGACAGAAGTGTGGCTCCCTGCTCTGCCCTGGCCCCCGGGCAGGAAGCCAGGGACGGGCCTGTTTCCAGCACTGCAGTGTTTTGAGCAGAGTATTTCTGGAGCACACAAGCCTTATTTTAGCTTTTGGGGTCACTCCCGCCCTGTGGTGAAGACGGCACAGCCTTCCTCGGGAGCCCCTGGCTTTGCGTCCCACCCTAAGCTGGGCCACTTTTCCCAGGACTGTGTGGGGACTAGAAAGTTCTGCGGGCCAGGCTGACTCGATTGGTCTGACAGAGTGGCGGGAGACCTCGCTTCTGCCCCTCCTGCTTTGAGACCTCGTGCTGACCACCAAGCTCCTCCGCTTGGGGGAAAACCACCTCTCTTGTTACAGTTCAAGGATCTGTGAGACAAAAACAACAGGCAAAGCTGCCATGTAGCCTTAACAGGGCCACCTTCCTCCTGAGGGACAATTCCCGCCAATACATTTTTTCCCTTATAACTTTCCTGATCCTGCCTGGGACCAGCCCCTCACCTACATGCTGCCTCCTCAACAAGCCCTCAAATTTCTTGCCTCCTGGCCTTTGCACTCGCTGTCCTGTGCCTAAACCACGTACCCTCTAGCAAACTCCTATGAATCCTATGAAACCCAGCTCAGAAGGCCCCTTGTCTGAAACACAGTTGGATGTCCCGGATATTGCAGGGGCCTTGGAATCAGGAGGCTTGGGTTCTCGTCCTCTCTCTGCCTTGTGACTTGGCAGATCACTTTGACTCTGAGGACTTCAGTTTCTCCACATGTGACTGTTCCTCTGTCTGAACATCAGCACCATGTTTTATTCATCCCAGTCCTCTCTTTCCTCCCCAGGGCCTAAGGCAGTCGCTATGCCAGGGTAATAATAAATCAGCACTAACTTCTCGATGACCTTCTCCTCTGGAAGCCCCAGGGGAAGGCAGAGTACCCCCAAATTTACTCACAGGATATTCAGGGTTGAGAGTTCAATACCAGTAAGAAGCAAGTGCCTGCAGGCAAAGGTGTGACCCCTTCCTCTGCGAGGCCTTGTCCCCTGCGTGGGTCCAGACTTTGGATGCTCAGAGTCAAAAGCACTCAGAGCTCAGCTTCGGGGACCCAGCAGGTATCGGAGGCAGCTCAGTGTCACCCTCCTGGGAGGGGTGTGGGCACTGTGTTTCTCCTGCTGGAACAGAAGCGGCTCCCATCCTAGTAACGTCTACACCGCACACACCGAGTGCTCACCAAACACTTGCTGACAATGACTGAGTGAATGATGCTGGGCAGGCTCTTCACCCGGCTTCACTTCCTTTAGCTTTTAAAGCTTTATTTCCTTTAAAGACAAGTGGCCGTGTCTTTAAACTTGTTTATAATATATATTATATTGGGCTTCTCTGGTGGCCCCGTGGTAAAAGAATCTGCCTGCTATGCAGGAGGCTTGGGTTCAAACTCTGGGTCAGGAATATCCCTTGGAGGAGGAAATGGCAACCCACTCTAGTATTCTTGTCTGGAAAATCCCATGGACAGAGGAGCCTGGCGGGCTGCAGTCCATGGGGTTGCAAAAGAGTTGGACACAACTTAGCAACTAAAGAACATACATATGTGTGTGTGTGTGTATATATATATATATATATGGGCTGCCCTGGATCTCTGCTGCTGTGCTCAGGCTTTCTCCAGCTGTGGCAGGCCGGGGCCACCCCCCAGTTGCAGCGCTCAGGCTTCTTGCTGCAGTGGCTTTCCCCTACGGCCTGGGCTCTAGGGAGGGTGGGCTCAGTAGCCGCAGCACGGGAGCTTAGCTGTCCCGTGGCGTGTGGGATCTTCCCGGACCAGGGATCAAACCTGCGTCTCCTGCGTTGGCAGGCAGTTTCTTAACCACTAGACCACCAGGGAAGCCCAAGTGTCTTATGATATTTTTTGACAAGTTGACATTTTTAGTTTTCTAAGCTGTCTAATCGATCAATTGATCAGTCTTTTACTTTACAGCCCTCTCGTTCTTCAAGAAGATAAATTCTCCTCGGGTTCTTCATTATAAAAAAAAAAAAAATCCAAATTTTGTCTGCACCTGGGATTTACCTTGGTAGGAGGAGAAAGGTAAGGATGCAACAATCTTTCCCAGTTGTCCTAACCCCAGTCATTGGATTTTTTTCCCTCACTGATTTGACACACCATCTTCATGCTCTAAATTCCCATTTGATCACTAGGATGCTTTTCAGGGCATCAGAAAATCCAAAGTGGCTTCAAGAATTATATAGAGGGGCTGGCACGTGTGACGGAGCTTGGGTGGAACAAGCTGATTCGGACACTCGGGCGCTGCTCGCTCCCGGCTCTGCTGTCTGCTACGCAAACGCCAGCGTGGCCAGGAGGCTGTGCAGGTGTCCCTGCACCCGCCCTGAGCTGCTGGCAGAACCGCACCCCCCACCCCAGCACCCAGTACCCGATTCCTTTGAGGCAGGCCATATAGAAACCCGTCTTGTAGGTGAGCTCTTCTCAGCACCATGGAGCCGCTCAGTAGCAGAGCTGGGCACGAACCCGGGCCGTTGGCTCCAGGGGACGCTATGCCTCTCAATGGCACTGCTCTTTATCCCTTTCATATCGCTCTTATTAATTCTGTTATCCTTGGCCTCTATGAGGCCCCCCATTGTGTGAGGAAGAGGAGTCAGTCTCCAGTCTTGTCCATCTCTCTTGCTCCATCGTGTCCGACTCTTTGCAACCCCCCGGGGCTGTAGCCCACCACGCTCCTCTGCCAAAGGAATTTTTTCTGGCACGGATACTGGAGTCGACTGCTGTTTCCTTCTCCAGGGATCCTCTGACCCAAGTCTCTTGTGCCCCCTGCACTGGCAGGCAGGTTCTTTGCCACTGCATCACTTGGGAAGCCCACGTTGTCCCCCTACTCACGCTCACCTGTACTCCCGCAGCTCTCTGGCTTATGGTCTGGACTGCAGATGGCATCGGTGTGACCAGAGGACAGAGGACTCCGCTTTCCTGCACGAGGACTCGGGGGCTGGGGCTGGGTCACATCTCTCGGTGAGAGGCACTGCGGCCGGTTCCCCAGGCATCACCTGATGCCTCCAAGGACCTTGGGGAATGACTGTGTGATCTGAGTTCTATATCGAGACCAGTTGGTATAAAGGCAAGTCATCTGAAACACAGTCCCTTGGGAATAATTACAATAATGACATTGTGACCTTCACCACATGCCAGTAACTTCCAGCCACTTATCACCACTGTCTCCTTGGACCCTGCAGCAACTGGCTGGGTGGGGGGCGGAAGGGGGATGCTGTCAGGGAGACAGGGAGCTGGGGCTCCACTGGGGGAGTTGCCAGCTAGAAGGCAGCTAGTGGGCACCACCCCCCACCCCATCTGAGCTGTCCGCCCTTTGCTGAGAACCTACTGAGTGAAGGCTTGGGTGTGTGAGCAGACCACACATCTTGGAGCACTCAGACCCAAGATGCGTGTGCTCTTCTGCATGTACCATCAACCCTGCCTGGGGAGGGGACCCTTGGGGCGGCTGGCGGCAACTCAGGGGGTGGGGGGCCTCCCTGGCTGGACTTTGTTGGGACTAGGCGGTGCGAAGGGTACCTGCTGGGTCTCCATCACCGCACTGGGCCTGGCCTTTTATCATCACAGCTGACTGACTCACCTGCTCAGTGAGCAGTGAGCCTCGGCAGCTCTGGAGACCGCAGAGAAGAGGAAGCGCGTCTGGTGGGAAGGACAACGCGGCAGCAGCAGCGGTCCACTGAGCGTCAGTGGGGTTGGGCGAGGCCACATCACACTGGGTGTTGGAGCCGGGTCTCAGGCCCCAGGGGACCGGGGTGGGCGCTTAGGGAACAAGGTGCCCAGGGCTGGGTGCCCCTTCTGTTCCTCACAAAGCTGGGACGAGGACCCAGGACCTGGGAGCCCTGCAGAGCGGTTTCTCCAGCTGGAAACCGTTCTGGAAGGCGTAATGGGGACCCAGGCTCCCAGAGATGGGCATGTTTCTATTTATAATAATGTTGCTTTGCCAGATACAAACTTATGCTTCTAGCTCTCATAACTTATAAAAAGCCTACAAAATTCAAATTAGAGAGAAACCAGAAAAACCATTTAGATTACTAATGTAACTAAATGGTTAACGTGAAGTAGGATTTTAAGACTGCAGCACAATAATACACAACGGAAAATTCACCCTTTTCACTCAGGGTCAGCATCACCCCATCTGCCGAGAACTCTGTAATCTCCCCGAACAGAACTTCTGTCCCATGGAACACGTGTGCTGAAACAGAATTGTCGCCTGCATCCAGACTGTCACCAAGCAGGTGTGGGACGGGCAGCTTGGCTCCACCTGGGTGACCAAGTGGCCCACGCTCTTCCACAACAGCCTCCACCCAGTGGGCACCCCGCGCACACTGAGCTGGTCTCTCTTCCCCCGTGACAACGAAAGTGGTTGGCACCCCTGTGGGACTCCTGCCACGGTCCTAACTGTCACTGACTTAGGGAGCGGAGGGCTCCTGTGATGCAAACGGTTTTCAATTGCAAGAGGTCTGCCTTTCAGCAGATGGAGGGGGACTGGTCACTTTCGCATTAAGTGTGTGCTACCCTGCGTCAGGCTTGCCTGTCTTGGTTCCAAAATGCAATGCACACAGAAACCGTGTGGTTAGCAAGCAGCCAGCAAGATGACTCAGAGTTATCATGGAAATAAAAACACAACTGAGAAACGTGTGGAGAGCCTGTGGTTTCTCAGAACACAGAGCGGGGTCTGCAGGAGGGCTGGGCCGGGGCTGTCCTAAGAGGGGCGAGGCTGCACTGGGGGAGGCGGGAAGTGCTCTGGAGGTCGTGTCCAGGGAGCCGCTGCTGTTACACGGGAGCGTGCGTCCCAGGCAAAGGGCCTGGATGGGCCCGAGGGTGGCTCACTGAACTGTGGTGCCAGGTGCAGAAATGGGCACACGCCTCTGAGGTGAGTTGCCAAGTCTGAGGTCTGTGGTGGGCAGGCTGGCCCCGTGGTGCCCATGTCCTAATCCCAGGAACCTGTGACCCGCCCCCTTGCACGGCCGGGTCAGCCCGGGACCTTGAGAAAGGGACGGGGAGGGGCCAGGGAGCCTCTGCTCCGCAGTTCGGTTTCTGGGTGGCTGTGGGGCTGCCAAGGAGGAAGGGGAGCAGGTGGGAGCCAGTGGGGAGAGTAAGATGGATGAGGGACTGTCAACCCCCTACCCCCAAGGGAAGAGTCTGGAGGGCGTGAGGACCCTGGGTGGTCACAAACAGCTGTGTGCGCCCAGAAGCAGGGCTGGGACGGCGTGGTGAGGAGGGCAGGGCCGGGTGGCGGGGTGATCCTTCATCTCAGCAGACACTGTTCAACAGCCCTTCGCTGCCAGTAAATCTCCGGCAGAGCACTCACTCGGACCCTTCTTTCCCTCCTCAAGGGAAAAGGACTGAGCGCAAAACGTGCCCCTTTCGTTTCAAGTCAGCCGTACACTTTGTGTGCACTTATCGGAAAAATTTCACACGACAGAACACTGATTTTTCGTAAAGCTGCCAGAAATCCCTGCTGAAACCACAGTAGCTCCGTCGGGCGGGGTGTTGCTGACTGGCCCCCAGGTCCCAGTGCTGATCAGGAGTGGTAGTGCGAAGACCCAGGACAGGACTCCCCTGGCGGTCCAGTGGCTAGGACTGTGCTTGCACTGCAGGGGACACGGGTTCGATCCCTGGCTGGGGAACTAAGAGCCCTCTATGCACAGCAAGGTTGAGCGTCTGAGACCGTGCAGAGCAGAACAGCGTCTGACAGCCGTCTGAGCGGGGTGACATCAGCTTGTCTTCAAGTTAAGAGCAGCGGTGCAGGCGTGGACAAGCACTTCCGGTTTTACCCAATGGCCTCCGAGTGGTGGAGCCACAAGGGGAAGAGCCCCGGTGCCCCACCACAGTTCCTGTGACACCCAGGGCCATATCTAGTGGACACCTGAAAGCCACGCCACAGAAGCGGGGACACGGACAGCACACACAAAGACCGCACCGTCCAGAACTGCCCTCTGACGCTGTGTACCTTCCAGCCCCGGGGCCTGCACTGTCCGGAGCTGCCCTCTGACACTGTGTACCTTCCACCCCCGGGGCCCGCACTGTCCAGAGCTGCCCTCTGACGCTGTGTACCTTCCACCCCCGGGGCCTGCACTGTCCGGAGCTGCCCTCTGACGCTGGCTGTGTAACTTCCACCCCCGGGGCCCGCACTGTCCAGAGCTGCCCTCTGACGATGTGTACCTGCCACCCCCGGGTCCCGTACACGCCCTGCTGCTTCCGCTGTCCACGTGCACCGTCTGTTCGTGCCGCCAGCCTGCGCAGTCTCGCCTCAGCGCCTGGAGGGCAGCTGCGGTGGAAGCCCCCTGACTGCTGATGGTGGAACACGTGGATGCTTCCACCTGGCCTGGAGCCCCACCTTCTGGGGCAGCGTCCTGTGCAGGTCTGCCGGCCACCAGGCTCTGTGGCTTTGCCCCAGTGGCCCACAGGCACCAGGGCAGGCCACCTCCAGGCCCCGGGGAGGCCGACAGCGGTGCCTGGAGGAGGCGCCTCTCTGCTCCTTCCTCAGATCTGTGCTGTGATTAGGTCATATGACAGGTCTGCTGAGGCTGTTCCAACTGCCTCCCCGTGCGGGGCAGGAGGGCAGTCCCAGATGTCAGTGTCTGGGGGACAGTGCTTCACCCCCGAGGACGCACATGGGAGGGAGCCAGCGGCAGCACCGGGCCCAAGCAATGGAAGCTCTGAGTGCTGTAAGCACGTGTTGTCTAAATGTCCGTGAGAACACCTGGAGTGATGGAGGGACGGTCCCTCCCCGGTGTGAGGACCATGCGGGGACACAGGCCAGGTCTCGGGATGCTCAGTACCCTTACCCATTGGTAGTAGCGTCTGCCATAAACCACGAGGGATGGGCACCATCTCGTAGTCTTCCTCTGGTCAAGACACGTGGGCACATTTCCCACAACACCCATTTCCCAAGGCAACCCACTGGCCAAGCCGCGCCTTTACTGGTGGTGATGTTACTCGCCCTGACCCAAAGCCTCTTCAGCACGTCAGCCTGGGCAGGGCCACATGGCTCCGGGGCTGAATGGGCTCCGCTCCCAAACTCGTGATGCGTGGTTAACCCATGCTCCCAGCCAGGCCTTCGGAGCCAACCGAGAAGGGCCACGTCCGTCTCGTCTGCTGCCTGGGCTCAGCTCCCAGCAATGCCCGGTGTGGTCAGTATCTGCCGAGGGCTGGGTCCACAGCCGGGCGGTGAGTGCTGCTAGGGTCTTGGCAACCCAAGGTCAAGGTGGCACGGCATGACGTCAGGAGCTTTCCCAAGGTCACAGCTAGAGGGCACGAGATGGGGCTCTCTGATGCCTCCTGCAGGGCGGCAGGGCCCATAGCAGGTGAGAGCTGCCCCTGGCAGATCACGGCTCACTGCAGTAAACACCCACCTTGGCAGTGGTCCCTGGAGCTGGTGGGAAACACAGGCACCCTCCTACAGGTTGGGCCTGTGAGAACCGTCAAGGGACACTGAAACTGGCTACAGCGGGACTTCTGAGAACCCGTAAAATGAGATCACCGTCCGTGGGAAGAGGAAACTGTCCCGCGGAGGCCTCCTGCAAAGGCGCCTGCTTCAACAGGACCGCCTTAAGAACAGGAAAAAAGGTGCTCCTTAGAATCAGAGGACTCAGCTCCCTTGCCACTTCTGTTACCAGAAAAAGTGACTGTTAGCAATCCATCGTGGAACTGGAGTCACGATTCGTCTGAGAACCAGCACGTGCTGAGCGCCCGCTGCCTGGCCCCACGGCAGGGGGCTCGCTCCCCGAGCGCTGAGAGCCTGGGCCGCCTCCCAGCCCCGTGACGGCGTGCCTCACCTTGCCACCTGCCCTGGAGACGGTCTGCAACACCAGCCTCCAAGCCTTTGGCAAGCGCAGGGGCAGAACAAGCCAGGGGTTCCAAACATGGGCTCCGGAGCCCAGCGCCCCCAGCACAAAGACCTCCAGCTCCTCGACACTGCGGGTCCTCTCGTGTCCGGGAGCACTGGGTTTCACAGACCCCTCCTTTGTACCGGGTGCAGCACCACACGCCCTCCTGGAGGAGCTCGTTTAATGGGGACAACGGCACACACGGTGTCCCCCGCCCGGCTGGCACAGAGGAACACGGGCCCACAGCCACCTCCCTGAGTCTTCACAGGGCTGGCATGGACGGGACGTGGTCAGGACCGTGCAGCCGCCCTCGGTCCCCGCAGAAGAGCCGCTGGGTCGTCAGGAGGCTCCCGGGGCAGCGGAGCCCGAGTCCCAGGCTGTGAAGGACCCAGGGTTGGCGCTCCCACTCTGGAGGGCCCGGGCCCGCTGGTCCTCCTCGATGAGGTCCGCCACCACGTTCAGCTGGCAGCCCCGGAGTGCACCCACCAGGCAGGACACAGCTGCGTTCTCCCTAGTGCTGTTCTTCCAGACCCGCAGCAGCTCCCTCACCTGCTCCGCCAGGTTCCGGGGGTACTTCTCCTCGATGGCTTCGATCTTGACGTCAGATACTCCGAGGTGCCGGGCCAGCCTCCTCCAGTCCTTCCCCACGTTATCACAGATGATCTCCATTGCTGCCCGCAGGTCTGGTGGGTGAAAAGGGCAGAGTGGTAACCCGTGGTCGGGGGAGGTGTTTAGAAAACGTAACCGCACACTGGCTGATGGGCCTCCTGGTGCTGACCCAAGTGCTGGGGCCCGAAAGGCCCTTCCGCAGAGGCGGACACCACCCTGCAGCAGAAGGGCCAGGGAAAGCTCCATGCTGCCCCAGCCAGCCATACCCTAAAACACTACCCACGAGGCGCGGCCTGCTCTGAAGACTTACTGGTTGGGGGGTCTTACAACACAGACGCCCACTCAGGCCTGAGTAGAGTTGCGCCTCTATCCCACCCTGCAATGGGGTTGAATGGGGGGCCCTGAAAGGTACACGCATGTCAAATCTCTGGAACTGTGAATGGGAACTTTCTTGGAAAAGGGTCTTTGCAGATGTGAGAGTAAGCTGAGGATCTCGAGATGAGGGGATCATCTTAAGATTATTCAAGTGGGCCCTAAATCCACCAACAAGACCATGTGCCACGGAGGCAGAGACTGGAGGGGTGTGGCCACAAGCCAAGGAATGCCCGGAGTCCCCAGCAACCAGAAGAGGGAGGAAGGACCCTCTCCTAGAGCTCTCAGAGGGAGCATAACCTACTGACACCTGGATCTGACTACTGGCCCAAGAAACGTTAAGAGCATCAGATTCTGTTGCTTTAAGCCACTGAGACAGTCATTTCTATGGCAGCCCTAAACAGCCCACTTGCTACTCTGGAAGATGCCCTGACTGACCCCGGTCTTCAGTCTCTGGCTACTATGTCCTCATCTGCTGAGAAGTCACTCCTGAGATCAGACTAGACAACAGAAGGCAGGTAGAGAGTAAGGACAAAATGCTTCTTGGAAGCAAAGCTTCATCTCCGGCCACAAACCCCTGATACGCTGTCAGCCTGTGTACCAACTCCTCCAGCCCCGTGAGGTGGGCACCTGTGTTACTGACCACTGGCAGAAAGCAGGAAATGGAGGCCCGGGGAAGGTAAGTGCAAGTCACTTCCTGAGGTCACAGCCAGCCACAGAGCGGCAGAGCCAGCAGGAGTCCGCTCTTAGCCCTTATACAAAAGCAGCGCCTTATCAACCCGTCCTTCCTGCCGAGGCTCTTCTGGAGTCCTTTCACCCCTGTCCCGCCCGGGAGGTCAGCAACGTCTTCTTCTGTCCAATAACTTCTACTTTTCCCGGAGGGAGAGGGGTGGAGGAGAAAGCACTGAGGCTGGATGGCTGGATGGGGCGGGGGGCGGTTGGTTGTCCACGCTCCGCAACTTAGACTAAGTTAACTTCTCTGAGCTTTGGTTCTCCTGTCCGCAAAGCTGGCACGTTCCCGTCTTCCGGGGCTGTTTAGGGAAAACCCACGGAAACCGAACCCGGAAAAGGCTGGGCGCCTGGAAGATCGACAGCTGACCCCGCCAACCCCCACAGGGGCCCCAGGCACCCCTCGCCCCTCTCCTCCGGCGCCGCTCCCCGTCCTTCGGCCCCACGCCACTCCTCCGGCGCGGCCCGGCTCCCACGCCTCGCGCCCGCACCCCGGCCCCCGGCCCCCGGCCCTCGCCCCCACCTCGGTCCTCCGGCGCCGCCCCGCCCGCCGCGCCCCGTTCGAAGTCGTCCAGGCGGAGCAGGAGGTCCTTGCGCCGCAGGGAGCAGAGCAGCTCGCGCAGCAGCGCGGTGTGCTCGGCGTTCAGCTCGTTCTGCTGGAGCAGGACGGTGAAGAGGTCCAGGCCGCTCTGCGCGAGCTCCAGCTTCCTCTTGCTAATGTGGTTCTGGCACAGGAACTTGAGCTGGGTCAGGTCGCTGCTCGAGAGCCCGGCCGACACCGAGTGCAGCAGCACCAGGAACGGGTCCATGGCGGCGGGAGTCCCTGGGGGCCGGGACGCGCCTCCTCACGCACCCCTCGCGCCTCAGCCTAGCGGCGGCGAATGCCGTTTTGCTACCAGCCAGCCAGTCGCCCGAAGTATCCCGCCGGGCCGGTCCCTCTCGCGGTAGCTCCCGGGCCTCGCGCATGCGCCGCAAGCCCAGCCGTAGCCATTTCCGCCCGGGAGGCTCCCGGCTGACGCCAGGCGCCGCCCCGACCGGGGACCCGGAAGACCTCTGTCCGTGCGCACTGACGACGTTCTCCCTGTGAGCACCGGCAGCTCTAGGGGTCCTAACCCCTAAACCCGGAGCGCACTCGGCGTCCGTTTCCTTTGGAACATTGCGCTGCGGGTGCTCTTAATAACAAGTGAATTTACTTATTAACATTTGTGAAAATGCATGTCGTTTGGACTTCCCTGGTGGCTCAGTGGTAAAGAATCGGCCCCAATGTTGGAGAGGCGGGTTCGATCCCTGGGTCGGGAAGATCCCCTGGAGAAGGACATGGCACCCCACTCCAGTGTTCTTGCCTGGGAAATCCCGTGGACAGAGGAGCCTGGGGGCGTCACGGTCCATGGGGTCGCGAAAGAGTCAGACAGGACTTAGCGACTAAGCAACAAATGTCCTTTAGTGCCCCCTGCAGATCTGTGTGCAGGAAAGACTATAAAGAGCTTCATTTAGTTTTTAAAATTTAATAAAAACTTGATTTCTAAAGTTATCGTCGTTATTGTGTAGAAGGCTTACTAGCTTTTCTTGAGGCCTACTGTGTACCACGGAGTAGGTCCTGGAGACAAATTCAGGAACAAAGTGCGGAAGGCCCCACCCCTGAGCCAGCCGCGGCGGTGCACAGGGTTACCTCATGCAGATAAGAAAGTGAAAGTGAAGTTGCTCAGTCCTGTCCACTCTTTGCAACCCCATGGACTGTAGCCTACCAGGCTTCTCCATCCATGGGATTTTCCAGGCAAGAATACTGGAGTGGGTAAGAAAGTGCAGTTAAGCCAGAAGTCAGTGCGAGCCAGGGGCCAAGGCCATGGGAGTGGGGAGTGTGGAGGTGGGGGTCTCTACGTGTTGATAAGGCGGTTTTGGAGCAGGCCCCAATGTGCAGGCTTGAGGGGCCAGGTAGAGAGGTGTGGGGGCCGTAAGGGCGGGCCCACAAGAGCAGAAGCACCGATGAGGACGCAGGGTGCTGGGGCAGACCTGGGAAGGCAGGGGGTGGTTGGTGAGGGGAGGGGGCGAATTAGGAGGAGCCAGGTCAGAATCTAGCTTTATCTTCCCTAAGCCCCTGCAGAGGGTGAGTGGAAGCCTGAAGCCATCTGAGTTATCTTGGAAAAAAATTGAGATATAATTCATATTCCCTGCAACTCACCCTTTTAAAGTGTACAATTCAGCGACTTCGCTTGTGGTCAGTGGTTAAGAGCCTGCCTTGCAATGCAGGGAACGCTGGTTGGAATCCTGGTTGGAGAATTAAGATCCCACATGCAGGGAGGTGACTTCATGCTGCCACTAGAGAACTTGCAGTCCCGCAGGAAACATCCCACATGACGCAGCAAAGATCCCTCTTCCTGCAACTTAGACCTGACTCAAATAGATGCATCAGTATTTTAAAACGTGTACAATTCAGTGGTTTTCAGCATATTTATAATGTTGTGCAACCCCTACCATTAGCTAATTTTAGAATATTTTCATCACGTTTGTAGAAACCAGGTACTTGTCAGCAGTCACTTCTTCCCCGCCTCCCCCACTCTTTCTCCAGCTTCTGGCAAGTGCTAGTTGGCATCTGTCTGGATTTGACTGTTACGGACGTTTCTTGTCGGCGGAAGCGCGCTGTGGGGCCTTTCGTGCCTGGTTTCTGTGACTGAGTGTGACGTCTTCACGGTTTGTGCGTGTTGTTGCCTGTGACGGTGCTTCCCGCCTTTTTATATCGTGTGCGTGCTCACTTGTGTCCGACTCTTTGAGGCCTCATGGACTGTAGCCCCCCAGGCTCCTCTGCCCATGAAAATTTCCAGGCAAGGATACTGGAGTGGGGTGCCCTTTCCTCCCTGAGGGGATCCTCCCTCTCCAGGAATAAAGACCTACATTTCTTGCGTCTCCTGTATCAGCAGGTGGGTTCCTTACGCTTAAAGTGCCACCTGGGAAGCCCTCTTTTTACTTTATTTACTTATTTCTGGCTGTGCTGTGTCTTCACTGCCGTGCACGAGCTTTCTCTAGTTGCTGCGAGTGGGGGCTACTCTTTGTTGCAGGCTTTAGGCACATGGTAAGGAATTCACATGCAACGCTGGAGACCAGGGTTCGATCCCTGGGTCGGGAAGATCCCCTGGAGAAGGGAATTGCAACCCACTCCAGTATTCTTGCTTGGAGAATTCCATAGAGAGAGGAGCCTGGTGGGCTATAGTCCATGGGGTCGCAAAGAGTTGGACACGACAGAGTGGCTAACACAAAAATTAGGCACATGGGCTTCAGTAGTTGAAGCACATGGGCTTAGTTGCCCTGCGGCTCGTGGGATCTTCCCAGATCGGTGGTTGGACCCGAGTCCCCTGCACTGGCAGCAGATTCTTAACCACTGGTATTAGGGAGATTAAAGTCTTGTTCAGGCTTCGGAAGTAGGAGACCAGGCCTCTGAACTGCTCCTGACCTGCCCGGATACTGCCCAGATTCTGTGCCTGAACGCAAGCACAGCAAATCAGGTGGCCCTTACGTAAGAAAGGGAGTGGGTCCTGGAATCTCTTGAGCCCCTGAGGGTCTGGCCAGCTCCCCCAGGGTCTAATGAAATCCTATGACTCACAAGGTGAAACAAACCATATTCTAAAAAAAGTTTAAGTAAAACCAGAGGTGCATTTTTGCAGCAGACTGATGACGACATCCGTTTACTGAGTGGGATTATAAGCGGGAGCCCCCTCACACTGGAATTTGAAGTCTCATCCATGGGATAGACACTGCCCAGGACCTTTTCCCAGTTGGGACTCCAAATTGCTTTTAATGAGGGGCTTCCCAGCACTGTTCAAGTCTGGATGTAGGTTGTTGGCCCAGTTTGGTGATGTGTGTGTTTCTTCTGTCTATTGTTTCTATTTCTTTTAATGACCGTATATTGAGATTAAGCCAAAAATCTATACAAAAATTGAAATTGTCTATTTGTGCGTAACGAGTGGTTTCTTTTGTTAATGTATCTTTTGAACCTAAAACAAAACTTTCAGCAAAACACCTGGTTTTCTTGTTGCTGTCTAGTCACTAAGTCGTGTCTGACTCTTTTGTGACCCCGTGGACTGTAGCCCGCCAGGCTCCTCTGTCCATGGGATTCTCCAGGCATGAATACTGGAGTGGGTTGCCATTTCCTTCTCCAGGGATCTTCCCCACCCAGGGACTGAATCTGAGTCTCCTGCATTGCATTGCAGGCAGATTCTTTACCAGTGAGCCATCAGGGGAGCCTCAGAACAAAGGAGCCATTTGTTGGAAAGTCATTTTTTGTGGGTCGGCAGCATCCTGTCCTGCGGGTGGGCCACCTGTGTCTGCTCCCTCATCAGTGGGTGCACCTTCAGTTTTTTCTGCCTTTTTTGTCGTTGTGAATAATGCTACTGGGAGCTCTGAGCTACATTTCTAAAGAATCACTAGGTAGAATCCAAGGGACACCTCAGTAATCCCGATGAGAGGTGAAGGTTCTTGGACCAGGTGCAGTGGAGGCGATGAGAGGCCCGCACCTTTCTTTTGATCTGGGGTGCATGTAAACGAGGAGCGTTGAGATGCTCATCAGGTCTGAAGGGTGGAATGTCTATTAGCTCACCTGGGGAAGGTGTGGGTGGGTTTGAGGCAGGAGATAGACGGGTCCCAGTTTAGACATTTACCTCTAGCCTCCTGTTTACATTTGAAAAATAGATGGAATAACAGGAACAGGATGAGCAGCCGGGCTTTGTCTCCTGTGGACACTTTAAGATGACGGGAATGGCAGGAACAGCAAGGGGCTGAGCCCTCCGTAGGGAAGAGATGAAGAGACCACATACTTCTCATTCTTGGGGTCAAGGAGACCTTCCAGACTATACACGCACAGAAAGGGTCCTCAAGGGAGGGAATGCTAGGCCATAATATGGTCTACCAACTCCCCAGAGACCCCTGCGCTGGAACCCATCTTGGCTAAAAGATGGGCATGCACGCAGGGGAGGACCCTGCATCAGATAAGGTACGACTCAGGGCCAGACGAGCAAGATGATCGGCCAGAGGAGCCCAGAAGAACTTCCCCCATGTAAGTGATTTGTTGTTGTTTTTCAATCGCTCAGTCGTGTCCGACTCTTTGGAACCCCATGGACTACAGCAGCCAGGCCTCCCTGTCCATCACCAACTCCCGGAGCTTATTCAAACTCATGTCCATTGAGTCAGTGATGCCATCCAGCCATCTCATCCTCTGTCGTCCCCTTCTCCTCCTGCCTTCAGTCTTTCCCAGCATCAGGGTCTTTTCCAATGAGTTGGCTCTTCGAATCAGGTGGCCAAAGTATTGGAGCTTCAGCTTCAGCGACAGCCCTTCCCATGAATATCCAGGGCTGATTGCCTTTAGGATGGACTGGCTGGATCAAAAGCAGTCAGTTCTTCAGGTAAGTGACTTAAACCACCCCAAAGTGTGCATGTCTCTCTGTCTGCTCGTGCTTTCTCTACGTGGATCTTCTCCCATAATGAACAGTTTCCCTGCCTCTCTGCTTTCATCTCTTCGCTGAGTGCTTTCTTCGAGCAGGCAGGCGCCAGGGCCCTGATGCTAGCCACTGGCTCCTGGTGCTCTAACAATTAGGGTCTGGCGCTCTCACTGCTGTGGTCTGCGTTTGATTCCCAGGGAACTGAGATCCCACTTCCAGTTGCTGCTCACTGTGGCTGCCCGACGACTACCCGAGCCCAGGGTGAATGTGGGGAGAACCTGATGGACATGGTCACGGACAATGGGATGCACGGAGCCAGGGTTTGGGACGGAAATCTGGGCAGGAGATGTGAATTTGGGAGAGTGAAAGTTGCTCAGTCCTGTCTGACTCTTTGCAATTCCATGGACTGTAGCCCACCAGTCTCCTCTGTTCATGGAATTCTTCAGGCAAGCATGTTGGAGTGGGTTGCCATTCCCTCTCCAGGGGATCTTCCTGACCCAGGGATCAAACCCAGGCCTCCTCCATTGCAGGCAGATTCTTTACTGTCTGAGTCACCAGGGAAGCCTGTGAATTTGGAAGTATCCTGCAAATAGATGTTGCTTGTGATGGTTAATCGTGTTAACCTGACTGGGCCAAGGGCTACCCAGGGATCTGGTAAAATATTATTTCTGGGTGTGTCTGTGAGGGTGCTTCTAGAAGAGATTACCACTTGAATTGTCTAAGAAAAGCGAGTGACCCTCCCCAGTTCAGGTGGGCATCATCCAAGTAGGATGAAAAGGCAGAGGGAGGGAGGAGTCCGTCTCCACTGGAGCAGCATTGCCCCGCGGCCCCCCACCCCCATTATCAGGCCTTTAGACTGAATTACCCACCAGCCATTCTGGTTCCCAGCTTGCGGATGGCAGACGGTGGACTTCCTGGCCGCCATGACTGTCATGTGAGCCAGTCTTAGAATAAAGCTTCTCACTTGTCTCTATCCATCCGATTGGCTCTGTTTCCCCACCTACAGGATGCGGTCACCAGCGGAGGGGGAGCTGAAAGAAGAGCAAGGTCCGAGGCCCCGGGGGTCTGATCGTAAGGGAGACGCGGCGGAGCTAGGGCAGGAGGCTGGGGTGGGAGGCGGTCCAAGCCGGTTTAAGCACGTTCCCCCTGCCGCACCCCTGCCGCAGTGCTCCTCTTCCCTTGCACGCGGCATTCCTTGGCTCACTACACATTTTCCTTCCTCCTCTGTTTTCTGCCTGTCTCCCCCGCAGAGGCTCCACGTGTTGCAGTCCAGGCGACAGTCCATAGAGTCGCAAACAGTCGGACATGACTGAGCCACTAAGCGTGTACACATAGCGGATCAACAATGTTGCGGTCCTTTTAGGTGGACAGCGAAGAGACTCAGCCATACGTATACATGGATCCATTCTCCCCAGACCGTCCTCCCGTCCAGGCTGGCACCCAACACGTACAGCCAATGGAAACAGAAGGAGGCGCATAGACTATGGTTGCTGAGGGGGAAGGGATAGTTAGGGGCTTTGGGAATCTCACGTACACCCTGCTGTATTCACAGTGGATAACCAACAACCGCCTGCTGGGTAGCTTATCTTTTCATCTTCCTTACAAGATATTTCACAAAACAAAAATTTAGCTTTTATGGATTTGGGGGGCTGTGCTGAGTCTTGGTTGCTGTGTGGGCTTTTCTCTAGCTGCGGTGAGCACGGGCTGCTCTCTAGCTGTGGTGCTCGGGCTTCTCTCGCTGGGGAGCCCAGGCTCTGCGATGTGTGGGCTTCAGGAGGTGTGGCCTGTGCAGCTCACAGGCTTATTTGCTCCCGGGCAAGTGGAATCTTCCCGGACCAGGGATTGACCAGGTGGATCCTTATCCACTGAGTCACCAGGAAAGTCCAGAATTTAACTTTTTATGAGGCCCAGTTTGTCAAATCTTACTTTTATGGATTTGACAGTTACAAGGCGATTCAAATTGTCTCCTTCATCTTGACTGAGTTTTGGCAGTTTGTGCAGTTTTGAGGATGGGTCCATTTTTCTAAAGCCTTAGAATTTATGAACATAGTGATTGTAGAATTCCCTTATTTTCTGTCTTCGTCCATTAGCGCTGCTGGAGCAAAGTGCCATAGATTTCCCGAGAAATCTGTATGCAGCTCAAAAAGCAACAGTTAGAAATGAGCATGGAACAATGGACTGGTTCCAAATTGGGAAAGGAGTACATCAAGGCTGTATATTGTCACCTTGCTGATTTAACTTATATGCAGAGTACATCATGCAAATTCCAGACTGGATGAAGCACACCTGGAATCAAGATTGCCAGGAGAAATATCAATAACCTCAGATATGCAGATGACACCACCCTTATGGCAGAAAGTGAAGAGAAACTAAAGAGCCTCTTGATGAAAGTGAAAGAGGGGAGTGAAAAAGTTGGCTTAAAACTCAACATTCAAAAAAACTTAGATCATGGCATCTGGTCCCATCATTTCATGGCAAATAGATGGGGAAACAATGGAAATAGTAAGAGACTTTATTTTCTTGGGCTCCCAAATCACTGCAGATGGTAACTGCAGCCATGAAATTAAAATATGCTTGCTCCTTGGAAGAAAGGCTATGACCAACCTAGACAACGTATTAAAAAGCAGAGACATTACTTTGCCAACAAAAGTCCGTCTAGTCAAAGCTATGGTGTTTCCAGTAGTCATGTTTGGATGTGATAGTTGGACCATAAAGAAAGCTGAGCACTGAAGAATTGATGCTTTTGAACTGTGGTGGTGGAGCAGATTCTTGACAGTCCCTTGGACTGCAAGGAGATCAAACCAGTCCATCCTAAAGGAAATCAGTCCTGAATATTCATTGGAAGGACTGATGCTGAAGTTGAAACTCCAATACTTTGGCCACCTGATGCAAAGAACTAACTCATTCCCTGATGCTGGGAAAGATTGAAGGCAGGAGGAGAAGGGGATGACAGAGGATGAGATGGTTGGATGGCATCACCGACTCGATGGACATGAGTTTGAGCAAGCTCTGGGAGTTGGTGATGGACAGGGAGGCCTGGCGTGCTGCAATCCATGGGGTCGCAAAGAGTGGGATACGATTGAGCAACTGAACTGAACTGATTGACTGGGTGGATTATACACAACAGAAATTATTTCTCAGGAACCTGGAAGCAGGAAATCTGTGAGCAGGTTGTCAGCAGGTTTGGGGTCTTGTGAGGGCCTGTGCCAGAGAGCAGACTCTGAGCGCTCACTGTAGTCTCACGTGGAGAAAAACAGAGAGGGAAGCAAGTTCTCTCCAGATGTTTTTAAGGGCATTAATCTCATCATGGGGGCCCCCTTCAAACACCATCACCAGGCGGGAGGGTAGAGTTTCAACGTGAGTTTTGGACACATTCAGTCTGCATCTTCCCCGCGGCTCAGCAGGAAAGAATCCACCTGCGATGCAGGAACCACAGGAGACACGGGTTCGATCCCTGGGTTGGGAAGATCCTCTGGAGCAGGGCATGGCAACCCACTCCCGTATTCTTGCCTGGAGAATCCCCGTGGACAGAGGAGCCTGGCAGGCTACAGTCCATTGAGTCACAGAGTGGGACGTGGCTGAAGCGACTTAGCATGCACATGGTCACTCTGTAGCGTTATCCTTTTAATGGCTACAAGATCTGTAACAAATCCTCCATTTCATTCCTGAAATTGGTGATTTGCATCTTCTCTCTGTATGTTTCTCTGTCTTGCTAGAAGTTTATCAATTTTATTTATTTGCAATGAACTAGTTTTTTGTTTCAACGATTTTTCTCTCTTTCCCTATTTTTATTTCATATTTTGCCTTGTCTTGGCTATTTTATTTCCCTCTCCTTGCTTTGGATTTATTTTGCTTTTTTTTTTCATTCTAGTTTCTTGAGGTAGGCATGTAGGTCATTCACTTCTAAGATAAGCATTTTCAACATTGCTTTTAGCTGTGTCCTACAAATTTTGAGATGCTGTGTTTTTATTTTCATTTATTTCTATGTCTTTTTCTTTCCTCTGAGGCTTTCTCTTTGACCCAGGTTTATTTGGAATTGTGCTGCGTCATTTACTTGGGTTTAGAGATTTGCCTGTTGCCTTTCTGTCATTAGGGTTTCCCAGTTGGTTCACTGGTAAAGAACCTATCTGCCAATGCAGGAGAAGTGAGTTCAGTCCCTGGGTCAGGAAGATCCTCTGGGGGAGGAAATGGCAACCCACTCCAGTATTCTTGCCTGGAAAATACTGTGGACAGAGGAGCCTGGCTGGCCCCAGTCCATGGTGTCACAGAGTCGGACACGACTGAGCAGTGACTCAGCATGAGTTTCTGTCATTGGTTCCTATTATAGTTTGATTCTGTTACAGTCAGAGAACACGCTCTGGATGGTTTCAATCCCTTTGAACTTGCTGAGCTTGTTTTAAGGCCCAGCATGTGGTCTGTCTCAGGAAATGTTTCGTGGATGCTTGAAAAATTGTGTCATCGGGTGATGTGTCTATAGATGTCAAATAGCTCCTGGAACAACTCTCCCCAACTCTCCCAGACCTCTTCTCACTCCTTCAGGTGTTCTGACTGAAGCTCTGCCCACTGGGAGGCTCTCTCTTTCTCCACTGTCCCTCCGGGATGCCCCAGAGAGGGGCTGTAGTGCTGTGACCATCCACCTTTGGGGGCCGTCAGTGTATCACGTAAAACCAGCCACAAACCACGCCTTAGTCTCCTCTTCCTCTGTGAACCGATCATCGGGAAGTCCCTGTGAAGCCGTAGGGGAACGCGCGTATACCAGGGTGAGTCCCTGCGAACCGATCATCGGGAAGTCCCTGTGAAGCCGTAGGGGAACGTGCGTATACCAGGGTGAGTCCCTGTGAACCGATCATCGGGAAGTCCCTGTGAAGCCGTAGGTGAACGTGCGTATACCAGGGTGAGTCCCTGCGAACCGATCATCGGGAAGTCCCTGTGAAGCCGAGGGGAACGTGCGTATACCAGGGTGAGTCCCTGACGCCATAGTCTCCTCTTCCTCTGTGAACCGATCATCGGGAAGTCCCTGTGAAGCCGAGGGGAACGTGCGTATACCAGGGTGAGTCCCTGTGAACCGATCATCGGGAAGTCCCTGTGAAGCCGAGGGGAACGTGCGTATACCAGGGTGAGTCCCTGACGCCTTAGTCTCCTCTTCCTCTGTGAACCGATCATCGGGAAGTCCCTGTGAAGCCGAGGGGAACGTGCGTATACCAGGGTGAGTCCCTGCGAACCGATCATCAGGAAGTCCCTGTGAAGCCGAGGGGAACGTGCGTATACCAGGGTGAGTCCCTGTGAACCGATCATGGGAAGTCCCTGTGAAGCCGAGGGGAACGTGCGTATACCAGGGTGAGTCCCTGTGAACCGATCATCGGGAAGTCCCTGTGAAGCCGAGGGGAACGTGCGTATACCAGGGTGAGTCCCTGACGCCTTAGTCTCCTCTTCCTCTGTGAACCGATCATCGGGAAGTCCCTGTGAAGCCGAGGGGAACGTGCGTATACCAGGGTGAGTCCCTGTGAACCGATCATCGGGAAGTCCCTGTGAAGCCGAGGGGAACGCGCGTATACCAGGGTGAGTCCCTGACGCCTTAGTCTCCTCTTCCTCTGTGAACCGATCATCGGGAAGTCCCTGTGAAGCCGAGGGGAGCGTGCGTATACCAGGGTGAGTCCCTGTGAACCGATCATCGGGAAGTCCCTGTGAAGCCGAGGGGAACGTGCGTATACCAGGGTGAGTCCCTGTGAACCGATCATCGGGAAGTCCCTGTGAAGCCGAGGGGAACGTGCGTATACCAGGGTGAGTCCCTGACGCCTTAGTCTCCTCTTCCTCTGTGAACCGATCATCGGGAAGTCCCTGTGAAGCCGAGGGGAACGTGCGTGTACCAGGGTGAGTCCCTGCTGCGGATTCTTGTGTGTGTGTACCCAGAAGTGAAATCACTGGATCACACGGTCACTGTTTCATTTTTCTGAGAAAGCATCACAGCCTTTGCCATGGAGGTTGCACCAGCAGTTTACATTTCTACCAGCAAAGCAGTAGGGTTCCACCTTCTCCACACCCTTACGAGTCTCAGCATTTTCTGGTTTGGGATCCTAGGCATCCCAGGGGGCGTGCAGTGGTGAGTGTGGGTGTGACTTCCGGTTCCCTGGTAACCAGTGATGTTGAGCGTCTTCTCATGAGCTTATTGACCATTTGTACGTCTTTGGAGAAATGTCCAGTCAAGCTCCCTGTCCACTTTTAACTGGGTTGCTGGTCTATCTGTTGCTGAGTTGTAGGGGATCCTCGGATATTCCAGTTATGTCTCTTATCAGAAATATGATTTGAGATTATTTTCTCCCATATTGTGAATTGCCATTTCATTCAGTTGGGTATCCTCCGACCCCACGCCCCCCCCCCCCCCACCAAATTTTAAATTTTGGTGAAGTCTAGTTTTTGTATTTTCCTTTCATTAGCATTGCCTCTTTAAAAAAAGAAAGAAAATAGCACCTTTTTCTGGTTTCATGGAGGCACACTGGTCTTTATGTTCCAATAATAGTTTATTTGTAGATACTGAAATTTGAATTCCATGTAACAGTCTCATGTCACAGATATTCTTCCCCTCCCCCAACCATTTCAAATATACAAGTCATTCCCAGCTTGTGAGCCATTCGAAGACAAGCAACCAACCGCCCTAGAGGAAGTACTGCAGTGACCGGCTCCTGCAGGGAGATCTCAGCAGAGTAACTTGTAATTGCAATAAGTTTACCACCAAAGCACACGTAATGAGTGACGGTTGGTTGAGTTTCACTCACAGGGTGGAGCGCTGCGCCGCACTGAAAACGCATGAGCCGCTGCTACCTGCGCGCGCTCAGCCACGCCTGACTCTTCTGTAAGACCATGGACCATGGCCCCCCAGGCTCCTCTGTCCGTGGGATTCTCCAGGCAAGAACACTGGAGGGGGTTGCCATTCCCTTCTCCAGGGAATCCTCCTGACCCAGGGATCGAACACGTGTCTCCTAGACTGGCCGGCGGATTGCTTACCACTCGCCACCTGGGACTCCCATGCGCATTGGTCTTTACTCCCAAGGATGATGAACAGAGTTGCTTTTCTTTCTTCTCTGTGTCATCTCAGTGTCCCCCCAGGCTCCTCCTCCTCCTGTTTGTTTTGATCTCTCTCATTCCTGATGAAGCCTTTCCATAGATATCTGGGGACTGTGGGCTTTGCTTGGAGGCAGTTAGTTTTTCCCCTGGGGGCGGGAGTACATGGTGGACAGAACAATGGCCCCCAGGTGTCCGATTCCAGTTCCCGGACATTGTGAATAAGTCAACTTACGTGGCGGGAACGACTTTGCAGGTGTGATGAAGATGAAGGACTCTGAGGTGGGGGGAGGTCACCCTGGATCATCCCAGGGACTCAAGCCAAGCCAGGTCCTCCTGAGCGGCGAGCTGGAGAGACAGCTGCGGGAGAGACTGGCTGCCGTGGCTGGAGATGGTGGGAAGGGCGCAGCCTCGCTCACACCTGCATCTTAACTCTGTGAGGCCTGTGTCAGAAGTCTGGCTTACAGAACTGTAAGACAGTACGTTGCTGTACTAAGTCACTAAGTTCATGGTCATTTGCAGGGCGGCAAACAGATAACCAACGCAAGGCCTCAAGTGCTGCATCTTGTTCATCTCCAAGTGCAGCTCCCACAGGCAGCCAGCAGAGGGCAGCAGCCACCCACAAGTGAAACCAGGCAAATGGGGTTCAATTCACTCCAGTCCCTCAGTCGATCCCATGGACTGCTACAGGCCAGGCCTCCCTCTCCATCACCAACTCCCGGAGTTTACTCAAACTCATGTCCATCGAGTCGGTGATGCCATCCAACCGTCTCATCCTCTGTCGTCCCCTCCTCCCTCCTTCAATCTTTCCCAGCATCAAGGTCTTTCCCAGTGAGTCAGTTCTTCGCATCAGGTGGCCAAAGTTGGGAGTTTCAGCTTCAGCATCAGTCCTTCCAATGAATATTCAGGACTGATTTCCTTTAGGATGGACTGATTTGATCTCCGTGCAGTCCACGGGACTCTCAAGAGTCTTCTCCAACACCATAGTTCAAAAGCATTAATTCTTCGGCGCTCAGCCTTCTTTATAGTCCAGCTCTCACATCCATACGTGACTATTGGAAGAACCATAGCTTTGACTAGATGGACCTTTTTTGGCAAAGTAATGTCTCTGCTTTTTAATATGCTGTCTAGGTTGGTCATAGCTTTTCTTCCAAGGAGCAAACATCTTTTAATTTCCTGGCTGCAGTTACCATCTGCAGTGATTTTGGAGCCCCCCAAAATAAAGTCTGCCACTGCTTCCCCATCCATTTGCAGTGAAGTGATGGGACCGGATGCCATGATCTTAGTTTTCTGAATGTTGAGCTTTAAGCCAACTTTTTCATTCTCCTCTTTCAAACCAGCTGCTGAAGTCAGGATGGTGGGTAGGGACCAGGGTCACAGTTGGGTGAGGAGGGGTGACCAGACGGGAGCACCAAGGGAGGCTTCTGGGGTGCTGATTACAGAGGTGTGTGTGAATTGAATTTACACAGTTGAGTATACACAGTTGAGTGTATACTCAAGATTTGTGCAGTTTTCTGTATACTGAAAAGTGAAAACATCAGTCACTCAGTCGTGTCCGACTCTTTGTGACTCCGTGGACTGTGGGCCGCTAGGCTCCTCTGTCCATGGGATTCTCCAGGCTAGAATCCTGGAGAGCATTGCTATTTCCTTCTCCAAGGGATCTTCCCGACCCAGGGATCAAAGCTGGGTCTCCTGCATTGCAGGCACTCCTTACCGTCTGAGCCACCAGGGAGGCCCTTTTTATATATTAAATTAAGTAAGATTTAATGAGCACTGAACAAAACAGAGGTGTCTTAGGCTGGTCACAGCTCAAGGCGGCCTTCACCTTCAGGGTCAATCACTGGCATGAGGGACCCCGCCCCGGGCCTCAGGCCCCCACGAGCCCCAGTCCTTCACTGTCTGTGCTTGGGGCTCAGCCCTGCCCTGCTCCTGCCACTCCACTCCAGGGACCAGGAGCAGAAACTGTTCGGAGCCAGGTGCCAGGGTCCTGGGTCCAAGGGGCACCTGTGGGGCCAGCTTGCAGTGAGACCAGAGCGGAGCCCTGACCCTCTCTGGTCCCCACTGTGCCTGTCTGTGAAACGACGGTGCCATCTGCCCCGCTCATCTCTGGGGGTCCTTTTGCTGCCAGAGCCCAGGTCTTTGTGAAGTTAATCTGGTGGCTCCCCCCCAACCCCCACCTCCTCCCACCCTTGTCCAAGGCCTACATCGCTCACCTGAATTTCTGCATCTCTCCTCCCTGGCTCCCAACCCCTCTGCAGTCTCCACCCAACACCACCAAGACCTTGAGTTGTGTGAGTCAGCTCCATCCCTGCCCTGGTGGAGGCCGCCAGCCCCTGCCGTGGACTTCCTGCCAAGGTCGAAGTCCTCAGGGAGCCGGGGCAGGCAGGGGGGCGGCTGGTGTGCGCTGCTTCCTGATTCCTCGCCTCCCGCCCTGCGCCCCCCAGACATGACGAACTTCTCGCTGCTCCTACAACCCGCCCAGTGCACCGCTGCCTCAGGGCCTTTGTGCCTGCCGCTGCTGCTGGAACCTCTGGCCCTTCTCCAGGCTTTTACATTCCGGCTCCTCCCTGCTCAGACTCTGGGGGCCTTCCTGCTCAACTTGGTCACTCTGAGTGACCCTCAGCCACACCCCTGTTATATTTTCATCAGCACCCCTTCCTTCCTCTGAGACGATCCTGTGCTGGGGTGCATTTTCTCGCTCCGCATCTGATGCCTGCTGCAAGAAGTCGCCCCTGAGGGACGGGGCTGTGTCTGCCTTGCTCACGGCTGCTTCTTGAACATTGCAGGGATGCGTGTCTGTAAGCTCTGGCTGTCAGGGAGCCCTGTGCTCTTGGTGGGGCGGGGGGCGGATCACCGCCCCACTCTGAGACGACGACGTTTCCTCACAACCCGGAGGGGCTAAAGGTCCCCTGTGAGCCTCTCAGGCCCCTGGGAGGCCCTATGAGAGGGGAGGGCCGATGCTGGCCTGGGAGCCGCCCTCAAGCTTTAGAAGGACGCTCTTGATGGCGGGGCAGCCAGGGCCTCTTGGGCTCGGGTTTGCTGAGACTTCCTTGGGGACACAACAGCTCCAGGGGTGCCCTGCAGGCCTGCGGGTTGAGGCCTCACTGATGTTTGGATGCAAAAGAGAGTCTTTCTTTCAAGAAACGATGGGGATTATAGGTGATGGGTTAAAGAAAAGGTGTCCCCATTCGCCCAAATGAAAACACGGGCGGGACTTCCCTGACGGTCCAGTGGCTAAGACTCCACGCTTCCAGTGCAGGGGGCCTGGGTTTGATCCCTGGTCAGGGAGCTGGATCCCACGTGCTGCAACTAAGAGTCCACACGCCACAACAAAGCCCTAGCGAGATAAGTAAATCAATAGGAAAAAAGAAAACACACTGGCAATCCTGGGATGCTCCCCTAAAGGTTTGGGGGCAATTTTAGGTCCACGAAATCTTCAGTACTACTCTGTTGGGTTGGCGGGACCAGGGGTCAGGATGTGGGGATCACGGAAGAGGCGGCTGGAAAGGTGTGTCCACCCCCACATTGTTGCTCTGTCCCTCAGTCGTGTCCAGCTCCTTGTGACCCGCTGCAGCATGCCAGGCTCCCCTGTCCTTCACCATCTCCCGGAGTTTGCTCAGACTCATGTCCAGTGAGTCAGTGATGACATCTAACCATTTCTTCCTCTGCCACCCCCTTCTCCTTCTGGCTTCAGTTGTGCATAGGTGTAGACAAAGCAACAGAGACACACACACAGGCACAATCCCACGTGCACACACAGACCCACACAGCCATACATATGCACATCCTCTCGGACAAAGTCCCAGGAACATCAGAATGGGTCCCGTGTCCTGCGTCGAGGAAATGGAGGCTTACGAGTTCCCTGAGTTTGCAGGTTCAATCATGAGGGGACTCTGAGGTTGGCCCCTTGAGTTTCTGGGGGCAGAAGTCACGTGGACAGGGTTTGGAAGGAAGATTCATGTATACAAATTTATTCAGATGCATGTTCAGCCTTTGTGTATCTGTGTACATTCACTTTTTAAAAAAGAAAAGGTTTCCATAAAAGGATATTCGGTAATCACCTCATTTTTAATACAATGTTTATATACAAAAACCCCATTTCAAACTACTTACTGTACAAGAGAAAGCAGAAGCATCAGATGGCATGATTTTAGCAAGTAACAAAAAGCTATGACACCTGCGGACGTCCCTCCTAATTGACAGCTTACGGGAATGTCCGCGCTCACCAACCACATGTTCAAGACAAACATGTTCGTGTTTTCGCCCCTCCCTTTGCTGGAACGTTTCTCTTACGTTTCTCTGCGTGCTTGAGAAACTTCAGATCATCGTTAGTATAATGGGGCTGCAAGTTGAGACCATTCCTATCAGCTATGGAGGTTTGTTTTTACAAGTTTTTTAAAATGATAATTTCCAACAGTAACATTCCTGTAAGTAAAAATATAGAGAAGTGTTACCAAAATAGAAGCCTTTATTAATAAAAATCTTTGGTAGTAACAGTAGTTCAAATTCCTCTCAATGATATTTGGTTAGCTAATAAAATAAACGCCTTCCACCTTTGAGCTACAGAGGAAAAACCCTTAAATCCACTGTAGAACTGATTTAATCAAACAAACAAACCCAATAAATATGCTGAAGCTGCAAAAGTACCCCTGGAAACCTTAAGACTTCTTGAAACCCTAAAGCTGTCTGCAGAAACGCCTCCGAGGTCACAATCTCTCACTGCTCATTTTTCTGTCACCCTGTGGGCTTCCCTGGAGGCTTAGATGGTCAAGAATCTGCCTGCAACGCAGGAGACCCAGGTTCGATCCCTGGGTCAGGAAGATCCCCTGACGAAGAGAAAGGCAACCCACTCCAGTATTCTTGCCTGGAGAACTCCATGGACAGAGAAGCCTGTACTGTTCACGGGGTCTCAGGGTCAGACACCAGCTGAGAAATACCATTTCCTCTTTCACTGTGGTGGGGGGAGGTGCCTGTCACTGCTTACTCAGACGCCTGCACCCTGCTGATTCTCTCAGAGGGAAGCCGGGGCCCCCAGGCCGTCCGAGCGACACAGCCAGGGCACCTTGCATTTTGAGCAGTGTCTCGGTTTCTGAACCCATGGAAGGAAAAGGCGATGAAACAATCTCTTTCGACCTAGAGACAAGTGACGTCATTTGGAACGGGTGTCAACAACGTCATCCCTCATCCATTTCTCTGTTTGCCCTCAAATCTCTCACCAGCTTTTGCCCGATGCTTTGGAATGCCACCTCACCTTTCTTAAGGCATCAGGAGGGTTTAAAGAAGATGACTTCTGGGGGCTCACCTCCCAACTGCCAAGGAGACCCCAGACTCCAAGCATTGTGTCCACAAAACACCCGCATCTGCTGCATGCCACCCTGTCCCCAGCGGTCATTTTGATTAACGCTGAACACTAAACAGGATTCCCTGCATAATGGTTTTGTGCAAAAACAACAGAAAACAAAACAAAACAAAGTAGAAAAAGATGGAGAAACACTGTCCTACTACAAGGCGGTTTTCCAGGTTTGCCACAAACCCAGGAGCCCAGGGGCCAGGTGGGTGTGAGAAGCCGCCTGCCCGGGATGGAGAGTGCGGTGGCTGGGGCTGCCCAGCGGCTACAGGGAGCCTCCGGGGAAGTCGGGGCCTTCCGGGGGCGGGGGCGGGGGCGGGGCGGCTGGGGCGGGGCTGTGGTTGTTGCAGGGCTCCGCCTTCTTCCGGTCCTTCTCCATCCACGTGTCCAGCAGCTGCTGCTTGCCCTGCTCCTCCCGCATGAACAGCTCCACCATGAGCACCTTCTCTTTGTGGATCTGCTGGCTGATGTCCTTGGGGATGTCGGGGATGACCCAGTCCACAAAGTCGCTCATGAACATGACCAGGTTCTGGAAGGAGAGTCAGCGTCGGGGGGCTGGGAGGGGCGACCCCGGAAACGCTCCCACCTCCCCCTGCGCCCCAAAGGACAGCACCTTGCTCCGCCCATCACCCCGGCCGTGTGACCTCAGATACCCCCTGCACCTCCCTGGCCTTGGTTTCCCCGGAGGTCATAGATGAGACAGGAAGTGGGCCCTCTTGAACAGGAAAACTGTCTGCATGAGTCTGTATCTCCAGGCTTAAGAAATGATCTGATTGGTTGTGCTTAGTCACTCAGTCGTGTCCGATGCTTTGGGACCCTATGGACTGTAGCCGAGGCATCCTTTTACATTCCTTTCAGCAGTGTAAGAGGGTTCCTTTTTCTTTCCCTCCTCAACGCATGCTTAGTCACTCAGTTGTGTCTGACTCTGCAACCCCATGGACTGTAGCCCACCAGGCTCCTCTGTCCATGGGATTCTCCAGAATACTGGAGCGGGTTGCCATTTCCTCCTCCAGGGAATCTTCCTGACCCAGGGATTGAAACCAGGTCTCCAGCATAGTGAGTGGATTCTTTGCCATCTGAGCCACCAGGGAAGCCCAAGAATAGCCCATCCCTTCTCCAGGGGAACTTCCCGACCCAGGAATTGAACCAGGGTCTCCTGCATTGCAGGCAGATTCTTTACCAGCTGAGCTACCAGGGGATTAAATACAACAAGTGCTAAGGCTTCAAGGGAAAGTAGTTAAAACGCAAAGAACACAAACAAATGGAGCTTAAGCCATCTCTGAGGACTCCGCAGGCCCTTCTGCCCTTTGTCAGGCCTCCCAGGATTGCCCTGAATCCATGCCAGCCGCCTCTCTGCTTACATTTCTGGTCTGTAGAATGCAGACGAGTTGGCTTTCATAGACTGATGGAAATCTCTAGTTTTCAAACTTCCATCTGACCAGCACTTGTGAGCACATGTGACTGAGTCAGTCTACTGGTCATAGAGGGTGCCGGTTCCCCCCCCACCCCCCGATCCCCCGTCATCTTTCTTGGTTGACGTTCCCAGCCCTCAGCTGTGGCCGCTGACACTCAAAGCTGCCTGTCTGCAGGGAACTGCCCCCTTCCGTCTCCCTGGTCCTGGCCTGAAGCCAATGAAGGGCCACGTGGGCAGACCAGAGGCACTCTCCTGCATCAAGGTGGGCCCACTTGTGTGGCAGGATTCACGCTCTGGCCCAGGCCCCCTTCCTGCTGAGCAGCACCCACCCCACCCCAACTGCCCCGCAACAAGGGCTTCCCTCAATAACCCGTTTGCACCAGAATCCTCATCTCAGGCTCAGCTTCTGGGGAACTGGGCCCCAGATACTAGTCTGACTGCAGTGGGTTGTGGAAGGCTGGTGGTCGAGGCAGGGGGCCTCAGGGGCTGGGGGTCCTGGCGGGGGCCACAATGTGTAGAGGGGCAGGGCTGGGGCTTGACCCCAGTTCCTGGGACCCCAGGCTAGGGGGACACCCCGGAGGCAACCTCAGCACGACCGCCCCAGCTGGGGTCTCAGTGCCGTGTGCCGGCTGGCTTCCGGGTCTGGATCCTTGGCCTCAGGGTTAGCTCCCCTCCCGGGAGACTGGGACTGGCAGGGCCGGGTCCCCTGCTTGCTGGAGGTGGGGGCTGGTGTCAGCCAGGACCCCGCCAGCCCTGACCACCTCCCATCCCCACCTTCCTTTAACTCAGGAGGGTCTGGGACCTCTCCTTGGCCAGGGCCTGGGGTCACCAGCACCTCACACCCCAGGGTGACCAGGGTGAGTCCTCCAGCCTCCAAACCCCTGACCCTGGCCAGTTCCTGCCCTCCTGACCCTTTTCTGGGCAACAGCGCATCCTTGGCGCCTCAGCCCCCAGCCCTTCCGGAAGTCGAGCAGGCCCTCGCACCTGGAAGACGATGACAAAGGCCAGCCGGGCGGCCAGGACGGCCCAGAAGTCCTTGGAGATGTCATACTTGTGTTCCGACCATGGCGGCTCCCGGTAGTCTTTGTACCTGCAAAATCGAGGTGGGCCTTCAGGAGGAGCTGGGGTCCGGCTCCGCCGCAGGACTCGCATCAGGAGAGCCTGGGCCGCCTGCAGGACAGCCCCCAGCCCTGCCGGCTCACACAGTGTGGGGGGCTTCTCCCCACACCAGAAGGGATCCCGGTGCCCACGTGGGCTGGGCAGGCCTGCAAGGGTGTCCCCATAAGCCCAGCTGGGGGCCCACAGCAGGGGGCTCTGGGACTATATTGCCCAGGGATCCCAAACTCTGAAGGTAGTGCAGCCCTGGTAACAAAAAGAACCCCCACCCTGGAGACTCCAGTGAGTCACACACAGGAAGTGGGGCCTTCCGGGTGGAAGGGGATGGGGTCCCTAAACCAGAGCCTCAACCCAGCCCACCCGCCCCCTGCGTCCACAGAATTCCAGGCCATGTGCTGTGAGATCCAGTGTGAAAACAGCTTTTTCAGGCTTTCCCCTCTCTGTGGGGGAACTATTGGAAAAAAATGAAACGTTCTTGCAAAGTAGCCCATGTATGAGGTTAAACACACTGCTGGTGTGGTCAGGCCCACCCTGTCCCCTGCCACCTTGCCAGCCCCAGTGCCCGAAGGGCACCTCCCCAAGTGTTACGTCCTTATCTCCCTGTGATAAATATCCACCCACCCCTCTTCTTACGGCTTCTGGATGTGGCTCTTGATGCCCTGCTGGGAGACAGTGCTCACTCCCAGGGCCCCCAGGGCCCGCCTCTGCTCCTTGTACAGCGGGAGCATGGGGGCCTCCACGGCTCTAGTTCTGCCTTTTTGTCAGAGGTCCAGAGATGCCCGAGGTGGGGGCAGAGGAAGAAGGGGAACCCGGGGTTCTGTCCCCACCTAGGCCCCCCAGCTGCTCCCAAATTTGGGGTGCCCGGTTTTAACAGGACCAACCCTCTCTGTGTGGGAAGAGCTTCCCCAAAGCCGCCTGAGAAAGCCTCGCTTTCTTTCCGAGAAAGGGCGTTTTCCAGGTACAGGGCTGCAGGTGCATTCTGCCGGTCACTGGAAAGCTGGGGCCCCATTGGGGGCCCAGGAGAGGAGGCCCCTGGCTCTGGGGGTGTGGGCCTGGTACAGACCCAGACTGGGCTCCCGCCTCACTGTGTGTCCCTGTGGCATCGCTTGACCTCTCTGGGCCTCAGCCTGGCATTCCCTCACTTAGTCACGTCACAAGAATTTAGTGAGCAGTGCTGCATACCAGGCCCCATTCCAGGGGTTAGGGCTGTTGGGGGCACAGATAGGGCCCCTCATCCACAGAGCTGTGTGTCTTCTGAGGCAACAGGACAGAAGTCTCAGAAAGCCTGCGCAGCAGTAAGCTGCCAGTCCCAGAGACAGGATGGGGCGGGGAAGGCACTCTGGTGCCAGCTGCTGAGCTGTGCAGAAGTTGTACAACCTGATCTCCTATGGGAACAAGCGGCCACTGCTCTCCCACCGTCAGCAGCCACACACACCTGCTCCTCCCTCTTCCTTCTGTGCTCAGGGCCAGCCGCACTAGGATGCTGGGAAATGTGTTTGTGCTACCTGGTGAACTCCTACACATACCTCAAAGCCCACTTACAGACGTGTCCAGGTGCCAAGCCCCACCACCTGCACTGACCTCTGTGAGAGATGATCTTGCTGTTTCCCCGGCTCAGCTCTTGCACTCAGCCTGCAAGCTCCCCACACCGGGGACAAGAGTGCCCTCTCTGGAGCTGGCTGTGCGCGTTCAGTGAGACCATGCTCGCTTCAGTGTAGTGATAGATGGTGGCAGTGATCACAGCTGTGCGCGTTCAGTGAGACCACGCTTGTTTCAGTGTGGTGATAGATGGTGGCAGTGATCACAGCTCTCAGCTGCTTTTTTTATACCCACGGCCGCGGGCTGGGCTGGGTACTGCTCCACCTGCAGCCGACTACCTGGGAGGTGGCTTGAGCGGGAGCAGCTAGCAGCGTGGAGCTCACAGCACTCACAGGACTTAATTGTGGCCAACGGACAGGTGGGCCTGACTAAAGCCACAGTCCCAGGGAGCAGAGAGGGCTGGCCATGACCTTCCAGCTCTGTGGGGGAAAGGTGGCAAGGGTCTCACTTAAAAAGGGGGTGTTTGGGTGGTCCAGGAGCTAAGAGTCTGTGCTTCCAGCGCACGGGGCCTAGATTCGATCCTTGGTCAGGGAACTAGACCTCACATGCTGCAACTAAGAGCCGGAGGGCGGCAGGGAAGACTGAAGATCCCATGACCTGGCATGGCCAAAACCCAAAACCAACCCCCACAAAACCCCCGGGGTCTTTGGCCTGTTTCCTCAGCCCTCCCGCTGCCCACCCCGCTGCGTGACCAGGATTCCTGACCAATGCTCGGATAGGGGGCTACTTCGAAGACCTGGGTGCCTGGGGCTCCATTCTCGAGAACCAACGCTTACCCTGTAAACACCAACACTGACCTTTTGAGGGGATTTACAATAAAACGAACACCTATCTCCCTGCCTTCTTTGTTCGAAATCATTCTTCTCTGAAATTCATTTTGAGTTAAATAGGTTAGACTGAGCGTGTTCTTGGTGTGGGGCGTTCAAACAAAGCAAGAGAGGCGAGCAGGGGGCCCGGACTGGAAGCTCAGGGGTCTCTGGAGCCCAGGCCTGCTGATGATGGGGAGGAAGGGACCCCCAGCTCTCCAGGCCGACCCTGCCCACGGCGGCCACGCGGGAGTTGGAGCAGCTCACCCGGCCTCTTCACATCTGTGTGCCCTGAAACATGCGGTGGGTGGGCCTCTGAACAGCCCGCAGCGTGTCATGTTGTGTATTTGCGTGTCGTCTGCCTTCTCTCATTGGCAGGCCTGGCTCCAGCTTGTTCATTTTCACCGCTGTACGGGTCTCAGAGTAAGTGCAGTGCCTGCCCTGACTCGGAACACACAGCACGTCTTGTAATTTAATCCCTGGGGCTCACCGGGACACAGGTGCTGTTCAAAGTCATCAGCTGCACCTACGCAGGGCGGGCCTGCCTGCCAGTTCCCGGGACCCCAGGTGTGCTGTTTTCCATTTCTCGGACCTGTTTTTTTTGCTGTTGGTTGTTTTGTTTTTGTGTTTTGTTTTTCTTCTGCAGCCACGAGCTACTGCTCATTGCTGTCAGTACCCTGGAGCCTGGCAGCCTCCTTCACAGCCTGCTGCCAGGTCAAGGGTATGAAGACAGACAGGTGGGCTTAACAGAGCTAGGTGCACAGTAAGAGTAAACAGGCTTGGAGTGAACACCGCCCTGCACAGAAAGGCCCGGGCCTCGCCACTCCGGCTTTGCGACATGTGTCTTGGTCCCTGAGGGCTTCCTGTTCTGAGTCTCAGGCGGTTTAGCCCGTCAGAGGATACTGAGCGAGCTGCGGCCACACTGCCTCCGCTCTGCCCCCTGCCCTCAGCCTCATCTTGGCCCGGGGCCCATCACACCACAGTCCTGTTTCCTGAGCCGGGATACGCGGCTCCGGCCCGCTCCCTCGGTCTCACCGTCCACCATGCTGGGCCTTTACGCTTTACGCTCCAGAGCCCACCCGTGCCCACCACCCTGCTTTCACCCACATGCCCTCTCCCTGGAACGCCCCCCATGCCCCCACCCTTCCCCTAGGCTTCCAGCTACTATTACGCCTTTAACTGGATCTGTTTACGCTTCTGCTGCCCCCTGTACAAGGTCCCTGGACAGCAGGGTTCATGTTGCCCGTTCCCAAGTCCCTAGGCCCGAGCCCCCAGCCCCTAACCCTGCCAGGCTGGCCCATGGAAGATGCACAGTGAATGGCCAGGCCTGGCTGTGCCCCTCGCCCCCACCACCCACACCCCATCCCTGCCCCCGTCTCTCCTGGGGCACCCCTCGCCCCCACCACCCACACCCCATCCCTGCCCCTGTCTCTCCTGGGGCTCTCCCTGCCTGCTCTGAATGACCGTCTCAGGTATCTGCTGCTTTTGCCTATCCAGCATCCATGACCCCTTGTTTGAAAACCCCAGTTTTCCTTGAGATGTCCCCAAATCTATGGCCACAACCCCACACCCTGGCATATAACCCAGACCTAGCCAGAGACCCCACACTCTGGCAACAGTGATTGGTTTCAAGGAGGGGCCTGTGACTGAAGGCAGGTCAGTGAGACTCAATCCTAGGACTTATGCTGACTTGTGGGAAAGAAATATTCTTCCCACCAAGACTTTTGAGTAGAGAGGACTGCTGGGGGATTCCCTCCTGCCTGCCGGAAAATGACGCCAATGTGCAGGAGGCATGTTGAGAGGCAGTGTCAGAATGGGGCTGGATGACAAATGGCAGGCCCTGGATCCAGCCATGCCTGAAGCTATCCTGGACTTCTTAGTTAAAGGACGTGATAAATCACCTCCTACCTCCATCCGGTAGAAGGACGGTGAAGGACAGGGAAGCTGCAGTCCATGGGGTTGCAAAGAGTCACACACGACTGAGCAACAAGCAACAACAACAACCTCCAACCCAGGAATCTCTTTTTTTTTCTTTCTCTGAAGCAAGATTGAGCTGTTCTGTGATTTGCCCGAAAAGAACTGGGCAAAAGAATTGGGTTTTTTCCAGAAGCCCACCAAATGGGGCTCTTTAAAGAGAGTTGTTGGGGATTTCCCTGGAAGGCCGGCAGCTCAGGCTCTGCGCTGCCAGTGCTGGGGGCCTGGGTTTTATCCCTGGTCAGGGCCTAGGTCTTACATGGTGCAACCAAAACCCGATGCAGTCAAATAAATGTAAAAAAAAAAGAGAGTTGCTGGGCGGTACCTGCAGATCTGCACCTCGTAGCCCAGATCCAGGGGGTCGTTGGGGGCCGTGCCGTTCTGGAAGTCGCTGACGTTGAAGGAAGAGAGGGTGTGGTTGACGAAGCCATGCATGGTCCCGTTCTCACTGTACATGTAGAGGTACACCAGGCGAGGGATGAAGTCAGACGTGAAGGAGATCACAAACGCCTGGCCAGGGAACGGAGTGGTCAGTGTGGCCCCCATTGGGGAGGGGGCGCTGCCCCACCTAAGCCTGGGCAGCGCTGGCCCTGGGGCCTGGCCAGTGACCCACGTTGGCAAACGTGACCCCATGGCCCCGGCTCGCCAAGTGAACAAATGAAGGGTTAGGGGCACCCCATCAGCCCCTCCAGCATTCTGAGGAGAGCGCTGGGGATGAGAACAGGGCGCCCTGGAACGAGGAGGCTGGGGGACGATGCTGGCTGCCTCTTGCTGGCTGGGTGGCCCTGGGCAAGTGGCCTGACCTCTCTGTGCCTGCTTTTCCTCTTGTCAGACAGGGCTAACTGCACCCACGGTAGGTGCCTCTCCTTCCTGGCTTGTTTGAAAGGGAATGAGGCAGGAAGGGAAGATGCCTTGTATTCTGCAAAATCTAGATCCAGCTCCCCTGTGCTGGAGCAGTCCCCGAGACAGAGTGGTGCGATGCCAGTGTCAGAGCAGGGACCTGAAGGCCTGGGGTAAAGACCAGCTCTGCCTCTTGCTGGCTGTGTGACCCTGGGCAAGCCACCTGACCTCTCTGTACCTCAGCTGTATCATCTGCAAGATGGGGCACTGCCCCTGCCTCCAGGGGTCATGTGCACACTTGTGGGCATTCTATGGGAAGGACTTAGCAGTTTCCGGAACGTTCAAGATGCGGCTGCTGCTGTGATCGTTGCAGCTGGTTGTTCTCACGAGACGCCCCATTTGTTCCCAGCTGCTCTGTTCACAGCAGCCCCATGCTTACGCTGCACACAGAGGGGCTGTGCCTCGGTGTTTCCAGCGCCTCCTCGTTAAAACGTGGCCCCCGGCTCAGCTGGGATGGGTGGACGAGCTCTGCCCACAGCCTCCCTTTACAGATGGGTTTCAAAGCCTTAAGCCGGCAGGAGTGGGTGGCTGATGGGGGTGGCCTGCCTCCAGGGAGAGCACGTCCCAGGGATCTGAGGGTTCTTGTCTGGGCTGAGTGTCACTTCCCGTGCTATAGGGACCGAGTTAGCCCCATGACTGTGACCATCTGCTCCAGGGGGCTGTCTGCCTGGCCCCCCTGCCCCCGCCAAGATGCAAGGCGGCAGCTTCTGGGGGGCTCAGGCTCTGCCAGTGGGTGGAGGGGTGAGGGCCACATGACTGCAGACATTCCTGAGGTGCTCGTACTTGGGGTTCATGTGTCATGAAGGTGTGGACCAGATGCGCGGAGGGAGGGTCATGGGGGTGCTGTTCCCAGCAGGCTCGCGTGCGCGCGCGCGCGCGCGCGCGCGTGCGCGCGCGCGCGTGTGTGTGTATGTGTGTCTCTCTGTGTGTATGTATGTATGTGCACGTGTGTGTGTATGTGTGTATGTATGTGTGTCTCTCTCTGTGTGTTTCTATGTGTGTGTTTGTGTATGTATATGCGTGTCTGTGTATATGTGTGTATGTCTGTGTGTATGTGTGTGTATGTGTGTGTCTCTGTGTGTGCATGCATGTATGTGTGTGTATATGTATGTGTGTGTGTGTGTGTGTGTGTATGTATTTGGCTAGCAGGTTCCTCTTCTCTCCATGTTTCATTTCCCAAACCTTCTTTAAAGAGCAGGTGTGAGCTTCACATAAAGGAGAAAAAATGAACTGTTTTAAAGAGCAGAAGAGTTGCTGACATGGAATCTCTTTCTCTGGGTCTCCCTTCCGCCCTGTCTGCCTCTATCTCCTTCTCTCAGGACTCTGGGGAGAAAGGGGACTAAGGGGCCTAGGTGGGCGCAGTGGAGGGTGTTGCCCGGGTTGCGGGGAGCGGCTGAGGAGCTGTGTCATTCCCGCCCTGAACTCGCCCCACTCCTCAGCAGAACCAGGAGGCGCTCTCTCAGCGGGGCTGCCTGAGGCTGTAGGCGGAGACCAGCTTCCCGAAGGGCCCCAAGTCACTTACGTTGATGATGACGGCAAGCTTCCCGACGCCTCTGAGGATATTGTACCAGATTCCTGGGGGAGGGGCCGAGAAGCACAGGTTCAAGACCCTCTTTGCTGGGGCTCTTAGTAACTCGAGCAAGCCCGCGGCAGGCTGGCCCTCTTGTGGGACAGGTCAGACGCGTGGTAACTGGGAGTATTTGGGGAGGGCCCGGGGCAACCTGGTGAACCACAGAGCCCACAGCTTGTACTGGCTCAGCGGCTGTTTGTAAGCCAACTAGATTCTCAGAGAGATGCTTAGAAACACCTGGTTCCCAGTTCTGAACAATCTGCCTTGAAGCTGTGTAAACTACTGACTGGTTTTTCTAGAGAGACAAAGATTCAATTTACATGTAGCTTCCCCCTCCCCAAAGAGTCCATGCAGCAGTAATTAGAGACAGAATCCACAAAATTTGGTGTCCAGAAACTTTTACATAGCTCTAGTGCTAGGAGTCGGAGAAGGCAATGGCATCCCACTCCAGTACTCTTGCTTAGAAAATCCCATGGACAGAGGAGCCTGGTAGGCTGCAGTCCATGGGGTCGCTAGAGTCGGACACGACTGAGCGACTTCACTTTCACTTTTCACTTTCGAGCATTGGAGAAGGAAATGGCCACCCACTCCAGTGTTCTTGCCTGGAGAATCCCAGGGACGGGGGAGCCTGGTGGGCTGCCGTCTATGGGGTCGCACAGAGTCGAACACGACTGAAGCGACTTAGCAGCAGCAGCAGCAGCAATGCTAGGAGTGCCTGCTCTTTGGAAGGAAAGCGATGGCAAACCTAGGCAGCATATTAAAGAGCAGACACTACTCTCCCAACAAAGGTCCGTCCAGTCAAAGCTATGCTATTTCCAAAAGTCATGTATGGTTGTGAGAGTTGGACCATAAAGAAGGCTGAGTGCTAAAGAATTGATGCTTTTGAACTATGGTATTGGAGAAGACTTTTAAGAGTCCCTTGAACTCCAAGGAGATCCAACCAGTCAATCCTAAAGGAAATCAGTCCTGAATATTCATTGGAAGGACTGATGCTGAAGGTGAAGGTGAATTTCCAATACGTTGGCCACCTGATGAGAAGAGCCGACTCACTAGAAAAGAGCTTGATGTTGGGAAAGATTGAAGGCAAAAGGAGAAGGGGATGACAGAGGATGAGATGGTTAGATAGCATCACCGACTCAATGGACATGAGTCTGAGCAAACTCTGGGAGCTGGTGAAGGACAGGGAGGCCTGGCGTGCTGCAGTCCATAGGGTTGTGGAGTCGGAGACGACTGAGTGACTGAGCAACAGTGCTAGAAAAGCCATAGTCAGGGATAGGTCAGACGGCGAGCCAGGGTCAGGAGCCAAGCCAGGGCCTCATAGCTAGTGCGGCCAGGAGCACATCTTCGGTAACGTGAGTGGGCAGCAGTGAGGTGCAAACCACACCCGTCTGGACCCACCTTGGTCCATCAGCAGGAGACGTGGGGCTGTGCCCAATCACAGGGGAATGGGATGACCACACAGCACTTGGAGCATCGCCAGCTGCCCCGCTGGCCTCGCTCCCAGCAAAGACGAGAATCAGGAGGCCCAGGAAGGAAGCCTGAGGGCCCAGAGTCAGCCCCCCTCTTTAGGGCCCCAAGGCTATGGCTCCTGGAAAGGGCCCCAACATCCCTGGCCACCCCCGTCCTCACCCTGACGGTGTCTTATCAGGCCAGGAACACATTATCGCAGACTTGGGGCTGAAACTCTGTCCCACTCACCCTCTCCCCCTGCCTGGAGCCAGACAGATCTGAGATGGTGACAACAGAAAGGGCTGGTGGGGACAGTGGCAGGTCAGGGGGTCTCCACCCAGGGCCCATAAGGCTGTGCATGGGTGTTCCTGCCCTCGCAGTGAGTGCCTGTTTGCAGGCTGCATGCTGATGGTCAGCAGAGACAGCAGGAGTTCAGGCCCATGTGCCCCAGAATCGGGAAACCACCGGCTCAGACCCAGCCCCTGAGGCAGGTGTGAGGTGGCTTCCCAGCCCTGGCCGGGGACCACTCCACAAGGGCAAGCGCTTCCAGTGCCCCATATATGGACCTTTGTTGGCAAAGTGATGTATCTGCTTTTTAATATGCTATCTAGGTTTGTCTGGGAGAGTTTCCAAACTTTTCCAGAGCTTGCTCAAACTCACATCCATTGAGCCGGTGATGCCACCCAAACATCTCATCCTCTGTCGCCCCCTTCTCCTCTTGCCCTCAATCTTTCCCAGCATCAGGGTCTTTTTCCAACAGGTCGGCTCTTCACATCAGGTGGCCAAAGTATCGGAGCTTCAGCTCCAGCACTGGTGAGTGTTTGCTGAGTGACTATGTGAGTGTAGATGGTCCCTCCAAGCAGCCTCTTCATGCCCAAGCAGAAGTTGCCACAGCCAGGTGCGCGGGAGTTTCACCAGTCTTGCCTGCTCCTTACAGAATGCTGTTGCTGTGGTTTTTTCCTTTAGTCATGTCCGACTCTTTGTGACCCCGTGGACTGCAGCCCACCAGGCTCCTCTGTCCATGGGATTCTCCAGGCAAGAACACTGGAGTGGGTTGTCATTTCCTTCTCCAGGGGATCTTCCCGACTCAGGGATAGAAGCTATGTCTCCTGCATTGGCAGGCGGGTTCTTTACCACTGAGCCAGCAGGGAAGCCCCACAATGTCAATGGTTGTATACAAATCGGGATGATGTGTTTTTTTAAAAATTTAGACTAGCTGCTTCTGCAAGAGCCTCAGCTCCCAGTTGGCATCTCTGTGACAACAGCTGGCGGCGGCTGGCAGTGGCGTCCCCTTCAGGCCACACCATGCATTGCAGCTCTCTCTGTACCAAGGCAACGCCGTTGATCACCACAAGTGGCTTCAAGAATCACATTTATCCAAACCCAGACCCTACTAAAGCCTGGAGAAGAAAACCCTCCAAGGGCAGGGTGTTTCAAGGGAGCCAAGACCAGGCACTCCTGTCCACTCATTCATGGGGTCCCACACAACCTGAGCTTGAGAACTCTGAGTGGGGTGCTGGAGTGCTGGCCAGTCCAGCAAGTTGAGGTCTCCGGGCAGGGGGCTCCCTTGGGAGGTGGCTCCTGAGCCCAGCAGGAGGAAACAAGTCTGTCAGTGAGCTGACAGAGGTGGCAGCAGGCAATGGGGACGGCGCGGGGGAGATGGCTGGGCCAGAGTGGTCCACAGCAGGGGACTGAGGCTGTCCCACACGTCCTGCCGGGTCTCTATGCCCAGGCCGATGGTTCTCTGTGTGACCCCACCCCAGAACCCTGGGCTCCGGGACGCCGGTCCCAGCCCATGGGATCCGTGTCTGCTGGAGTCTTGACCCGCTAGATTATTTGAACGCATGCCACACGATGAGAATCACTGTCCTGATGACCTCTAGGAAGGTACAAGGGGCTGAAGCCGCCTGGGACGAATCTCAGCCTCCTTATGACATCTCGCAGGGCTCCGCCTCATTTCACCTGTCTCCTTCTTCAGTGCCGAGCCTGGTTCTGAAGAACAGTCTAGGGAGGTATTTGGTTGTGCTTGCCGACTCGCAGCTCCCAGGAGCTGAATGCAGGAAGGGTTTCTCACCAGGGAGGCTCTGAAGAGCGAGCCCGAGAGGAGGACAATGCTGGCCCCGGGTGAAAGGTCAGGCCTGGGAGGCTGGAGCCGGCGCCCACGAGCGCACGGGCTGGGTTCCCTCAGGAGCCTGCACGCCTCCCTCTCCGAGCAGAGCAGTGACGGTGCTGGTGCTTCCTCCACACGCTCCTGGCGCTCTGGGCTTGGGTCACGGGGGCTGCGGGGCCCCTGTCCCTTCAGGGCCCCGCACGGATCACAGGAGGAACACAAAAGCCTCTTCAAGGAAAGGTTACGGTGGAGGAGCCCATAAACAAACCCAGATTATGCTTCAACCAACGGGGCAGGAACCAGGAAGTCAGCAGCTGATCCGTAAGCAGAGTCGCGGAGCCGTGAGCAGAGACCCCGAGGACGTGCTCCAAACCCTGCTGGTGCTGGAACGACACCAGGGCCAGGGAGGGCTGGGGGGAGCGTCCTGGGATTCGCTTCCATCCCGGGGGGTGGCAGGGTTTAGGGTGCTGCAGTGGGGCGTGGCCGTGGCTCCACCAGGCACAGGATGCCAAAGCAAACAGTGGCCACTGTGGGCTCGCCTGGGGCCTCTGGCCCAAGAATCAGGCCTTTGTAAGGAGCACAGGGCAGGAGTGGCACGCTCTTTCACGGCCACTGGGCGCGGGCTCAGAATTCCCAAGGACCGAGCGGGGAGCGCCTGGCAGGCTGCCGCGTCCGCCCCGTCCATGCCGCAGGAGTGCCCTGGCAGAAGTGTGCCGGGAAGGGCCGAGGGCTTCAGCTAATCTGGATCCAGCTCGGCTATGCTCAGCACTTGGCCTCAGTCTCCCCATCTGGAAAGTGGGACCGAGGAGTCACCCTAGCGTCCTCACCAGGCTCCCGGGAGACACAACAGCAACAAGCCCCAGAGAAAGTCCAACATCAGACACGGCTCCCTGGGCCGTCCTCAGAGCAGGGCGAGGGGCACTGCAGAGAGCCCTGGCTCCACGGCACCTCGATCTCGAGGTCGTCGTTCAGTCGCTCCGTTGCATCCGACTCTTTTCAACCCCATGGACTGCAGCCCATCTTCTGGGGTTTGCTCAAACTCATGCCCATTGAGTCGGTGATGCCATCCAACCATCTCATCCTCTGTCGTCGGGGGATCTGCGGATCTGGCCAGTGGCCCAGAGAGGTGCCTGGCCTGTGCCTGGATGGCCCAGGAGGGAAGAACCCTCACATGAGGAGATGTCACATGAGAAACTTCAGCTTTTGGTGAGAATTCTGCACATTGCCTCACAGCCCACAGAGACGAGAACATCGACTCTGGCCCTGTATGGAAGAGTGAGCTGGGCTCTGACCCAGCATAGCGGCAAGCGCGCTGCTCTGGACGGCTCTTACCCAGCCCCGCAGCCCTTAGAGTCGAGGTGTGAGGGGCAGAGGCTCACTCCACAGCCACAGGCGAGGCAGCATCAGGGACCCTGGGAGCCAGAGAATTCACATCCTTTCACATCTTTCAAAACTACAAAGTCTGGTGGAAAAGGCATCTCTTTGCTGAGTCTTCACTGGTTGTCCGGGTCACCTGGACAGGAAGGAGACTCAAGTGTCAAAATGCAGGGCGATGACCTCTGTACGGGAGCTGAGCTCAGACATCCCTCCTGGTGGAACAGCGACTGTTCCTGGACCTTCTTAAGCTTGGGCCCGGCAGGTCACACCATGGATCCCAAGGCACAAACATGATCCAGGTGAAATCACCAGTATCTGAGCGTGTTTGGATTGTGAAAACGGCAGTTTCTTCCGGTACAACCTGAGAAGGCGCACCGTGTAAAGCAGAGTTCCGGGCGTCTCAGGGACTCATGTGGAGAGCTGGTGGGCCTGGCAGCATCAGTCGGTGGGGGCCACTCCGAGGATGGAGCACTGCCCACGGAGTCCCTGGCCTGGGATGCGATGACTTAATGCCAAGGGCAGGAGAAGCTTTTGGAAGGAGTGATGACGGCCCTGCATGTTTGCAGGATTATGTTTGGGCTAGACAGTAAAGAGTCTGCCTGCTATGCAGGGGACCTGAGTTCAATCCCTGGGGTTGGAAGATCTCTTGGAGAAGGGAATGGCAACCCACTCCAGTATTCTTGCCTGGAGAATTCCATGAACAGAGTAGCCTGGCGGGCTACCGTCCACACAACTGAGCAACTAACATAAAGGTCCAGCCCAAAGCTCTGTCTTCCGGTGCGCAGTCCTTAATTTGGTAGAGTGACAGATAACACCCCTAACACACAACTCCATCTTGTTTGTTTGGGAACCAGCACAGAACTGGCACAGGTGTTGTTCTAACTAAAATTGTATTCAATAGGAAATAAAAGAATACATTTTGTAATTTTCCATCTCATTTCAAGATAAAGTTCCAATAAAGACTTTTTTGTTTTCACCCTGAAAATTGAATCCTGGTTTAAGGTGATTCTGTTTAAGATAAGATGGGCATTGTCCTTGCTGACAAGGGCTGGCTCTGGCCGAGGCGCGCGGGGGTCTCTGAGCCCCGCCCACTAGACCCCCCCACTCCTGGACAGATGGGCACCCACGTCTGCTTACGTGCCTCTGGTGACAGGGAGCTCAGCACTGCACAAGGAAGCTGGCTCCATTTTTGAGGTCTCTGACTATTTGAAAGTTATGCCCGATGTTCAGTGTACAGTCCCACAGCCCCCAGTGCCTTAGTGACTTGGGGCTAAAAGGCCCAGGGGGCTCTTGACCCTGACCCGCCAGGCAGGTTACACGATGCTCTTCTTTCATTGGTAGAAGGGGGGCTCCCTCCTTTATATTTCCAGTGAATGTTAAATGACTACGTGATGCACTGTGTAGGAAGACACTTGCTGGGCAGCTAACACCGTCTTTCCCAGTGGTCTGGCTCTGTGTTCTGGGCCCACACGGACGTTCGGGGTGGGGCAGGGGTGCTGGGGACTAACAGAGAAAATGCGTCTTATGGACCTTCTGGAGCAGCAGGCTGGGGAGGCCCCTGGTCACCCGAGACCCAAGCTCTTCCCCAACGTTCTCTGTGGCCCGCACATCTCAGGAGTTGGGAGGTCGGGGTTCCCTAACATTTTCCGTGGCCCGCACATCTCAGGAGTTGGGAGGTCGGGGTTCCCTAACATTTTCCGTGGCCTGCACATCTCAGGAGTTGGGGGGTCAGGTGGGGTGCAGAGGGGCTGGAGTCCTGCATCTCCCCACCCCTGCCTCGTGTCTGAGTCTCCTTCCAGGGCAGGTGCAGTGAGGAGTCGGGGCCCCACTTGGCCAGCTCTGCCTCTGGCTTCCGGGGAGTGTGATCCTTTCCCCAAACCCAGGGTCTCTGCTCCCAGGGCCCAGGCACTCACCGATGTCCTTGGCTCTGACAGCCACCGGCCTTCGGAGCTCGGTGACAAACTTTTTGGCGTCCAGGCGGATCTCAATGATGTTGTTCAGGAGCGCGAAGAGTGGGGCCAGCGGGAAGGATGCGACAAACAGGGTGACGAAGCCGAACTGGATGACTGCAGAGAGGGGCGGCGGTCAGCACGTGCGGCCCCCGGCTCAGGGCGGCGGGACCCTCGCCCTGGGCCAGACGGCACCCTGCCTCCCGCGTGTAAGAGGGCATCTCGGCACGGGCCCCGCAGCCCTGAGTGACCCCAGGCCAGGAGTCAGGTTCTGAACCTTCACATTACGTCCTGAATAATGGGCGTGTACTCACTTATAGTCTGATCATGAAAAAATTTACCAGTGATGGGGAAAGGGTGCCTGTGAGCACAAAAGCCCAGACTCAGTCACTCTGTGTCTGGGCGGGGAAGGGGCCCGAATGCCTTCTGGGACCTGGGGGGCCCGCCAGCATCAGTGCGCTTCCAACAGCCCTCAGCATCCACTCCATCGGGCCTTGGGGAGCCAGGGGGGCCCACTGTCCACTGTCCCGGACAATCTTGCTCCTCTGCCCTGTTCCCTCTATCTTTCTTGTCATCTTCATCATCAACTAGCCGACTCCGGGGCACCTTTGGCCTCAGAGGTTCTAGCCCACAGATGGCCAGCTCCCGGGGAGGTCAGAGAAAGGTTGCTGAATGGAAGCAAGTGGGGGAAGTGGGTTCAGGGATTGTACAGCCAGATTCTGTCCAAGGGCGCTCGGTGCCAGGCGGTAAACAAGGAAGCCGGCAGAATGTCACCCGGGCTGGCAGGCTGAGTGTGGCCATTGCTAGTGGGCGGGCGGGTGGGGCTCTGTGTGAGCCTTCATCCTGGCATGGGGTTGCTGGCCCCTGGCGCCCCACAGCGGCTCTGTGGGGTGCTTCTGGGGGGCAGTGGTCTTGTCTGAAGCCTCTGCAGATGTGGAGGTGATAGGGGCCCCCGGGGCCAGGGGCCGCTTAGCCCTAAGGCTGCAGGTTCTCTGACTCTGGAGTGACACTGCCTCATCTTAGACAGACAGGCTGCGGGAGAGCTGTGGAGGTGCAGGTGGGGTGGGGGAGAGGGCCGGTCAGGCCCAGCAGGGACTTGACTTTCTTCCGCCTCATCCCAGCTGAGTCAGCCTGGAGGCGGAGACCAGTGGGCATGGGGTGGGCTGCTCCCTGCTGGGCAAGGCGGGGGGACCTGTTCCAGGAATTTCATTTCATCAAACCCCCCAGAGGACCCTGAACTCTCCAGCCACCAGGAAAATGGAAATCTGGGGAAACGAACGACCGTGGTCTCCCAGTTGATCACAGGCTGCGGTTCTTGGTGTCTACTTCCCACGGGGTCAGGTGGCCGGCAGTGGAGACCCTCCTCCAAGACCGCAGGATGAGTGTCAACAGGCAGGCAGGGGGCAGGCCTGGGTGGGTGGGGAGTGCCTACAGGGCAGGGAGCTGCCTGCCTGCCTCTGGTTCAGCCCGGAGTCGATTCTGGGACAAAACGGAGGACTCCATGGGACCCCACATGGTCTCCTTGTTGAGAGTCTCAGGGCTGTTTCTGCACTGTCATCTGAGAAGCTGGGAGTGACTCATTGCCCACGGGGCTAGTGCATGTACTACTAAAGGGAACTGCTCCTGCGCTCCAAGGCCACCCGGCCCCAATCACCTCACCCTGCAGAGCAGTCCCTGGCTGGTTCGCCCAGGTGCCTGTTAAAATGCAGAGTCCTGGGTCCTACTCCAACACACTGGGTATGGGCCCCGGGAACCTGCATTTAAGATAAGCTATCCATGGTGGTCAGGGGGCACGACACTTGGGAAACCCTTCACACGAGTCTCCATCTTCGCTTGTCAGTTCATTCAGTGAACACGCGCTGAACACCCACTGTATACCTGGACCTGCTCTAGGTGGAGGGGGCACAGCGGTGAAGAGTAAAAAAAAAACCCCAAAGGCCGGCTTTCACAGAGCGTCAGTTCCATAGGAGAGACAGATGGAGGGGGAGCGAGAGAGTGCCGGGAACTAGAGATGTCAGCTGTGGGGAGAAGCAGAGAGCAGGGCCGGGCTGCCCCGTCACACACTGCGGGAAGACCCCTCTGGTGGGGGACGTTCTGAGCAGAGCCCTGGAGGAAAGGAGTGAGTGATGCACCAGGGGAGCAAATTCCAGGCAGGACGCAGCTGGTGCAAAGGCCCTGAGGTAGGCGTGACTTCTATGCGTTTGGGTAACAGCAAAGAGAGGGCTTCCCTGGTGGCTCAGCAGTAGAGAACCCGCCTGCAATGCAGGAGATGTGGATTCAGTCCCTGGGTCGGGAAGATGCCCTGGAGAAGGAAATGACAACCCACTCCAGTATTCTTGCCTGGGAAATCCTATGGACAGAGGAGCCTGGTGGGCTATAGTCCATGAGGTCACAAAGAGTTGGACACGAGTGAGTGACTGAACAACAACAGCAACACCAGCAAGAAGGCCAGTGTAGCCCAAGTGGAGAGGGGTGGGGAGGGAGGTGGTGTCTGGGAGGCTCCAAGCAGCTGCCGTGTGGCCACATCTGGCTGGCTCTCTCTCTTGCCCCAGCCCCGGGATTCATGGGCCACCCTGGGCACCTCCCGTCCAGAGACACAGCTGCAGGCGACACGGCTCAGTCCTGCATGTGTCCCCCGGAGCCCTGGGGGGCTGCTGGCCCATGTCTGCCCTGTCCCGCCCCAGGAGGGCCCCCCAATTACTCACTCATCTCCATGTACTCCGGGGTGAGGCCCGCGAAGGGCTCCAGCGTGTAGTCCACCTCGTACCGCTGCTTCTTCTTCACGTGCTCGTCGTGGTCCGAGGGGCTCTGGTGCTTCAGCCTCAGATAGCGGATGAACTTCTTCATTTTCCTGGAGGACGCACGGCGTAGCTTCGGTCAGGCTCCCAGGAAGGCGGGCTTGGGGGTGGCCCCTCCAGGTTGTTTTAAAGCCTGAACTGATGTGTCTGCGGTGACCACTCTGTTGATGGGCTAGCTCCTTTGCTCTCTCCCCCCAGGGGCACACGGAGGGCAAGCCTCACTGCTTCATTTGTGACATGAGCAGTGGTACCCAGACTTTTTGGCACCAGGGACCGATTTTGTGGAGGACGATTTTTTCCCAGACTGGAGGTGGGGGAGATGGTTTCAGGATGATTCAAGTGCATTTTATTTATTGTGCATTTTATTTCTAATCTCAGCTGCTGCTGATCTGACAGGAGGTACCAGTCCTTGGCTCCGAGGTTGGGGACCCCTGACATAAGGAAACAGAGGCTGGGGAGGGCCCCAAGATGTCAGGGGTCTGGATGGGCCCGAGCAGGCTTGGATGCCTTGGACCACGGGGGCCGGCACTTGGATCTGGGGGCGCTTATCTATATCCTTTTCCAGTGAGTTGAAAAAGACACTGATGCCGGGAAAGACTAAGGGCTGGAGGAGAAGGGGACAACAGAAGACGAGATGGTTGGATGGCATCACTGACTCAATGGACAGGAGTTTGAGCAATCTCCAGGAGATAGTAAAGGACGGGGAAGACCTGCGTGCTGCAGTCCATGGGGTCACAAAGAGTTGGACACGACTGAGCGACTGAACAAAAACAATCTGTATCCTGCATCCTCGGCCATTTGGGAGAGGAGGTGTCACCTGGCCTTGTCCCTTTCCTTGTCCACCAGGCAGTCGCTACTGCCCATCTTCCCCATGTTCTCACCACCTCCCTGTTTCTGGTGCCCCCACCCTGGTCCAGGCCCCGCGTCACCTGCTGCCCAGACCACTGGGAGGCCTGCCCCCGCCCCCGTGCTAGCTGAGACCTGAGGCCGGAAGCTACTCACGGGATGCCGATCTCAAACAGGTTGTTCTGGATCAGCTGCTTTCCCAGCATGATGATGCTGAGCTGGATGCAGAGCTCCATCAGGCAGCCCCCCGGGGCGCACTGCAAGAGAGGGTCGCATCAGCCCCCGCGCAGCCCCGCCCAGCCCCCTGTGAGGGGAGGCTGGCCCTTGGGCCGAGGGCTGAGTTGTATCCTCCGTGTCCCAGCCCCTGGAGCCTCACAGCGGGACCTCATTTGTTAGCAGGGTCTTTGCAGACATGAGCGAGTGAAGATGTAGTTGTGATGGTGTAGGGTGGGCCCTGCTCCAGTGGCTGGTGTCCTTTGAAGAAGCGAAAACGCACAAGTGCACGGGAGCGGGGGGAGGAGGCCCCCTGAGGATGCAGGCAGAGACTGGAGAGGCACGTCCGTCGGCATGGGGACATCGAAGACGGTCAGTGGCAGAGAGAGCTGGGAGAGGCCTGGAGGAGCCCTCCCTAGAACCTTGGGAGGGGGCACCACCCTGCTGACACTGTGATTTTGGACTCTGGCCTCCAGAACTATCAAGAGCTTAAAGCTGCTGCCTTAAGCAACCTGGTCTATGGTGTCTTGTTACAGTGGCCCCTGGAGTTAATACAACCTGACCAACAGGCTGTCTGGGCTGGAACCAGGCCTGGAGAGAGCCCATCGGCAGCGGGTGGGCAGCGGTCTCGCAGGCTGGGGCCCGTGCAGTTGGCAAGCCACATGGTGAGGCAGCCGGCCACCCCTGTTAGGCCTAAAGCCCTGTCCCCCGTGGGCTTGTACCACCATAGGCTGGTGGGGGCGGGGGGCGTGAGCAGGCAGACAGAAGCTTAACTTGTCCAAGTGGTGGGGACTGAAGGGATACTGGGTGACACTCCAGGACACAGCTGACACTCTCTGAGTCCTGGGCCAAACTTCATATACCAAAAATTGCCAAAAAATTTATCTGGAAGAGCCACCATCTCATTAAAAATTAAAGATGCTCTATGCTTTATTCTATTTCACGAAGACATTTCCCCCAACTTCTCCAACAGTTAGAGAGCTTGACAGGGTGTCATCCTAGGTAAAGGACGTGTCAGGTAGTGGGGAGCATTTGGAAGGCTTTTTACAAACATCCGCTACTGTGGATGAGGCCTTGGGATGTTTGGGGCCAGCACTCAGCTGGCTGAAGCTCTCAACTTCACCTCAGGCAGCCAGGTCACCCAGTACCTAATCCTCTCCACCCTGTTTCATACGATCTTATCAGGAAGACCTTTCTTTCTCAATAAAATGAATTATTCTGGGAATTGCAAAAGCCGATTAGTTCCCGTGAGACCTGAACTGCTGATGGGCCCTGAAGTCTGGCTTGCTCTGATGGAGCCAGTGAAACAAGTCTGGCGGCCAGGACTCAGACACACGCACTAGAACCACAGTGGCTGGAACCACTGAGCAGAAGCCAAAGATCACCAGCACTGTGTGTGGTGGGGCGAGAGATGAGTATATCAATGTTGAAGTAAGAGTTGTAATTGAGTTTTTTTTTTTTTTTTTCTCACTGGTTCACCATAACCAAAGAGAAAAACCTTCAAGGTCTTACAGAAAAAGAAGAAGAAGAAAAAAAAGGGTGTAATTTTTTTGGTTTCCATGACCCTGAAGAGATATTCTCCTTTTAAGGTGACACTATATGGACATGCCATGGAAGGCTGAAGCCCACCCCAGCAGCTAGATAACAGAGCAGGGGTCTTGCGGGCTGGGAACTGAGGTGTGTGAACAGAGGTGAGAAAGCAGAGCGGGACCTACCTCCTCCATCCGGAAAGATCGGAAAATGTACACGTAGTCACCCGGGCGTCCGACAAACCTGTAATGATGGGGGTCAGTTAGAGAGGGCCGAGCGGGCCCTGGGAGGCCCCGAAGGTGGGAGGTGGGAGCTGGGCTGCGTCGTGGGTCCCCAGGTCGGAGCCAATGATGGGGGTCAGTTAGAGTGGGGTGAGTGGGCTCTGGGAGACCCCAAAGGTGGGCCACTTCGTGCGTCCCCAGGTCGGAGGGCTAGGGTCTCACAGGCTTTCCCCTGCCTGCTTCATCTAAGAACCGACCACAGTGGCTTTCTGTTGGTTGAATGTTCATGTGATTCCCAAGCCCGCAGGTGGGTAAGAACACGTGGCTTCAATGGGAAACCAAGAGGCCAAAGGGCGGATGGAGGGAAGGGAGCCCAGGAGGGGAGAAGGCAAAGGGGTCTGAGCCCAGATGGTGCCATGCCCATCACAGCAGGGTCTCGCAGCCATGCTGGGGACGCAGACAGGCTGGTGTGGGGGTGGTCCCGAGGCCGCCTCTCAGTTCCCTGTGGGTGTGCGGCCGGGGGTCGTCTGAGAGCCTGCTCCATTGCTGTGGGTGCTCTCAGGGGGGCCTGGGCACCTTGGCCCAGCTCCGGGACCCTGGGATGGGCGGGTGGCCGCGGCATTTGTAAATCGCATGATGCTGAGGATGGAGACTCTGGGAGGGGTTCTAGGATCTGACCGGCCAGGCCCTGGCGGGGGTGGGGACAGTGGGAAGTTGTGGTGGGTGGGCCACAGGCCCCTAGAAATCCAGGACAGCTCCAGAGGGTCAGGGTGTGGGGTTCACTCCACCACTGGCCCAGAACACCAGTGGCTGCCCTTTCATACCTTCTCTGGCAGCCCTCACCTCCCTGGTGTGGGAGCCCCTGGAACTGGCTGCCTGGAGCCCCTGCTGTCTGGAGTCCCCAGCGCCTGGGGTCCCTCTCCCCAGGGTCCCTGCCCCCTGGGGGCCCTGCAGGAGCCAGGCCTCTGCCCGTCCGCAGCAGCAGCTGGAGCTCACTGACTGCTCTGCCTTGGGCCTGGGTGCCTCCTGCCTGTGGGGAAATGGGGGCAGGAAGCCTTCTATTGGATGGGGAGGCGCGAGCTGGGGAAGGCGGTGTGTCTGAGTCACCAAAGCAGCCCCTACCGGCCTTTGAAGAAAGCCACGTAGAAGATGGGTGTGTAGGAGTTGACGAACTTGAGCAGGAAAGCCTTGAAGATCAGCCTCTCCTCAAAGCTCTTCTCCGTCTTTGGAACCTCTAGAGGGAGTGAGATGCAAGCCGCTGAACCACTGCCCTGGTCCAGGCAGGTCACTTCACTCGGCCGTCAGAGGGGCTGAGCGACCAGCCCAGGGCCCCATGGCAGGCGACATGCAGCCGCCTGGCTCCGGGGCTCGGCCGGGGCACTCACCTATCTTGGTGAGCCATCTGGCTATGCAGCCGTACACCTCGTCCAGGAGAATGATGACCACCAGGTTGATGATGACCGCGGTGGCTGTGACCGTGACCCGGATGTTGGACCGCACGGACGGGGAGGAGTTCATGGCCAAGGCGGCGGCCGTGGAGATTCTGTAGATGATGACGCCAAGGACAATGGCAAAGGTCACGGCGATCTGTGGGGGGAGGGGACACCGTCGGCTGGGCCACACCCTCCGGCTGCCTGGGCCCTGCTGTCCCCGACCTGGGAGTGCTTCAGCTTCAAAACAATGACAGGCGTTTCTTGTCACCCACCAGATGCCAGGGGCTTTACCGGTGTTAATGTCACAGATGAGTGAGGGGCCAGATTCTGTTTTCTAGAAGAGGAGACTGATGTTCAAAAAGGTTGGATAACCAGGCCGGGTCACCCAGCACACGAGCTGGGGCTTTCCTGGCGGGTCCACCAAGCCTGGAGTGCATGGCTCTGTGGCTGCCTGCTGTGAGAGCCATGACTGCCTTGCCCACTGTCCCCAACAGGACACAGGACGGCTGCAACTCCAGTAACTGGCTTGTGCGCTGGCAGGCTGACTCTGGGGTAGACTTCACCCCCAGCCTGGGTGACCCTGAGTGGAAGCAGTGATGTTCTCGATGCTGTTGTGGGAGGCAGGTGGGGCATGTGGTGGTCTGGTCTCCCTGGCAGTGCTGCAGGCCTGCCTGGGTCAGATGGATGGGGTCCCTTCTCCTGATCTCCCCAGGAGACCCCCACACCCCTCCAGCTCATCCCCTGTCTTCCCAAACCCACTGTTGCCCCAGAACGTTCCCTAAAGCTTGGACTGGCGGCTGCTTGAGAGACAGGGGTGGGCACTGGCTAGGATGATGCATCTGTTCTGCATGGAGCCGTCTGCCTGCCTGCCTGGGCTCCTCTTCCTTATCCTCAAAAGCCCTGACTCACCTGGGAAGACCCTGTCCGCACCCTGTCCTGCCCTAAGGGTGAGGATGACTGAGGATTCCAGTCCTGAGGTGGCCCTGAGGGTGGAGGGTGGCTGTGCAGGGCCGTCGCCCTAGCCCGACTCGCCATGCCCTCTGTGTGCCCTGGTCCCTGCGTCTCACAGAGGTCACCTTCATGGAGGGTGTGCAGGGGACCTGCCCTTGCCCAGACGGCCCCTCGCAGCTCCCGGGACAGCCCTGGAGGGCAGGGGCTGCGCTGTGTGCCTCTAGGATGCAGCTTGGCAGGGGTCTGCCTGCTTCACCCCAGAGGAAGGCCGCAGTGATGGGGATCTCAGGGTGCTCCTATTTTAAATTTCTGGCTGGTGACTCCGCTGCTGCCCACGCCTGTGGGCGACTGAATGGCGACCACACCCTCCCAGGGAACGTCCGTGCCCCACACCACACCCCGAAGAATGGGCTGCACTGTGGTGAGGTGTGGGTACCACTTCTGCCAGCTCCCGGAATGAGGGTTTTCCTGGGAAAGTCCCGTGCCCCTGCCAAGAGGCCCCACCCCACCCCAGGGGAAGGCATCGCCCTGGGCTTGGAGACGCCCCTCCTGCCTTATGTGGAGGTGTAGACGGGGCACTGGGCCTGCAGAGACTCAGCAAGGTGCCCCCTTTCCCTGCTGGTGCACCCCCCCATGACCACCCTGGGTGCAATGTCCGCTCTGGAAGGAAAGGGCCTCAGGGCCAGGGTTTCGACGCAGTGTTCACATGGGCACCTTCAGGACCAGGAGCATGGGGGCACCTGGTAGGTGCTCAGCTGCTATTTGTTCAGAGAATGAAGCTCCTGTGCTCAGGACAAGACTGATTTATCTGTGATGGGGACTGCAGTCCCTCAAGGTCTGCTGGTTCCCTCCCCACTATCCTGCCTTTGCTGGGAATAACACTGGCCCATTTCCCAGTCTCTGTGCAGACAGGGCTGGCCAGCATAATGCAGGCAGAGGTGTGGGCAGGCCCTGTGGGAAAGCACTTTCAAAGAGGGGCTGCCTCCACTGGCATCCATCTCCTTCCCCTTTCTCCTGCCTGGAGGGTGGAGGTGATGTTGGAGGTGGAGCAGCCATGTTGTGACCAAGAGGATTCAGGCACAGACCAGAGAAGTCAGTGCCTGCTGGAATCATGAAAGTGCTGGACCAGCCCTCCAGTGCCTGCACCTTGATTCTTATGTGAGAAACTCAAAACTCCCTGAAGACTATTCACAGAAGTGGCATGTAACCTGAGGGCTCCTGTCCAAACTTGCCGTTGTGCAGAAGGGCCCACAGCCTCCCACCTCCTCCATCCCTGTGCTGGGCCTTCTGATTCTTCTCTGCCAGGAGGGGCTGAACCTTGGCGCCTGAGTCCCATTTCCTGTACCCCATCCTCTGCTGGGGAGCTCTGGTGATGCTGTGGGCAGGGCCCACATTGTCCGAGGTTGCCCCTCAGCGCCACTCATGTGTGCCTGGGTCATGTGTCCCAGGGCTGGGCCCACTGCCACTGGAGTCATCTACAGACCCAGGAGCCCTCCCTGCAGTGGCTGCACGGTCCTGGGGGTCCCCACTAGGGATTTCTTTATATCGGCGATGTCCTTAACTGTGTGCAAGATCGTGAGAGGAAGCAGAGTCCTCACTCTGCTTCCAACTACTCAGCTTAGGGCCTCAGCTGCCGCCCGCGACACCCAATGGAAAAACAAGCCCATCTGCATGTCTCCAAGTTCATGGACAACAGCGAGAGCCTCAGGGTGGACGGCCAGCCTGGCATATGGCCTGCGGAGAGGGTGAGACCTCCGGCCTCTGCATCCTCACCAGCAGGTGGGGGGACAGGCGGGTGTGAGCCCCTCAGGCCACTGGGCACAGCCCAACCCTCAGTCCACAGGGGCCATAAGGGCCCCCCACAAGGTCTGGGGCTAAGACCCTAACCTAAAGTTCCAGGGCTGGATGAGGGGATGGTCATTTCTACAGTGACCACAGCTGGCACTGACCTGTTGGGGAGCATGGGCTGAGGCCTTCCAGGGACGTGGCCCAATCATCTGGGCGTTAAAACCTCCAAGAGAGCCAGCCGTGGTGTCACTGATTTATTCAAACCCACAGGGTCTGGATGAATCCAGCATCACAGACCCGTCCTGACTCTTGTCCTGTCTCTGTGTTATTCATTTCGTGGCCTTCTTTAAACCCCCCCCTGTTTTGTCTTAAATAATACCTGTGAACTCCTGGGTGTGAATGACAAGTTACCTACATGTGTCACTCTCAGAACAAAAGATGTGTGTCAGGGACCATCCCCCAGGTGTAGGGAGCCCCCGGGGGTCACTACAGAACCCTGGCCCCTTCCCATTTTAGGGTGGAATCTCCCCACCCAGCCTGGCCTGGGATGAAGACAACTGCCACATGGACGGCTGACCCCATCCAGGTAAATGCCGCCTGCCTTGGTACACAGCTCCCTCGGCCTCCCAGGACTCACCATGAAGATGATAGACACCAAATTGGTGAAGTAGGCAGGGAACCGGTCTCTCCAGGTCAGCTTCACCTTGTCTGTCTACAAGACGAAACAGGGCTGGGTCAGCAGTGGGGACCATCCTGGTGGACAGGTGTGTGTGTGCACGCGCACGTGTGTGTGTGTGTGGGCGTGAACAACGTGGACCACAGAAACACGGTGGGAAAACACACAACCCCTGCAGGTGATGAATGAATGCAAACATCCAGGCTTTATCCCTGATGAAAGGATGCTATGAAATGACAGGAATAATAGTTGTCTACAAATGTGAGTCTTCTCTGTACAAGGCGTGATGGCGCCAGAGGCTTTTCTAAATGAGACGCTCAGACCCCCCCGCCACCCCCATCCGGGAGAAGCCCGGCCTCCGTCTCCTGGATGAAAGTCTCATCTGCACGGCGAGAAGATCTAAGCTATTTTCCTCCGCCACCCAGACCATAATAGTTATTTTCCTTTGCAGAGCAAGTTGAGACAAGCCACCAGCACTACGAGTTCAAACGCTGCCCGCCGCATAGCAACGGCGGTCGGTGGGGACACACAGCCCCAAAGGCTCTGGCGCAGGGACTGCAGGGTCTGGAGGGACTAAAGTAGATGCTTTTCACTAACCTGGGATGTTTCTAGAATGGGGTGGATCTTTAACGCCAAAAAAAAAAAAAAAAATGCATGGATGAGGTCAAAGAATGCTGGCAGGTCTGACCCCCGAGGCCACGCATTCCAGGGAGGGTGGCATGCATGTTAATGAGACCAGGGACCGCTGGCAGGCAGCTGTGGCAGGCACGATTCACAAGCCCCAGAGACAGCCGAGCTCCCGCCCATGACCCCACGGTGGCCATGCAGAGACACCTCGACACATCACAGCCCGAGGGTGCGGAGGAAGGCAAAGGAGCGTGGATGTGGATGTTAACACGGTAATACAGCAGTCGAGAGTCGGCTGAGGAGACAATGAACTTTGGTTCATCTGCACACACTGAAGACGCACGACGCCCGATGACACGACATGTACCAATTTCACCCCCGCCATGGCGGTCTTAACCCTCTGCCTCCACTTGTTTGTGGGCTCCTCCGGAAGGTGCCGGCGCTTCTGGGGCGGGTGGAGGGAACAAGAGAGCACCGTGGGGTGAGACCGCGGCCCAGGCCCCCGTCGCCCCCTGGGGAAGCCAGCGCCTCCCTGGCTGTGTGGCTGCTGGGGCTGAGTCAGGCTCTGGGCATCTTAAACCCATCGGAGACAGCAGAGACCCACATTTTAAAAGAGCGCGTGCATGCTAAGTCACTTCAGTCATGACCCACTCTGTGACCCTATGGACTGCAGCCCGCCAGGCTCCTCCATCCAAAGGCTTCTCCAGGCAAGAACACTAGAGTGGATTGCCGTGTCCTCCGCCAGGGGATTTTCCCAAGCCAGGGATCGAACCCGCGTCTCCTGCATTGACAGGTGGGTTCTCTCCCACTAGTGCCACCTGGGAAGCCCATTCTAAAAGAGAGGCTGCAGTGAGGTAATGGAAACAGCCTGGAAGGTTGGCGGGTTCCGTGGGGCCCCCTCGCCAGACGGCGGCCATAGTTCAGATGGTGCGTCTTATGCAGACGCGGGTTACCCTGCGCATTTGACACTGACGTGCAGGAAGCCACACTCAGCATCCTAACACCCATGAAAGGGGGATCTCTTATTTCCCCCCTAAACGAATTTGGTGCCATAGCCAGGGCAAAAATTAAAACCATAAAGTTGGGAGACAGTGAAACGGTGGGAAAAAATCAAGGGTGTGGCCCCCTGGAGGCCTTCAGGGCCTGAGGTCACCATCGGAGGCCGGTGAAAATGAACCCCAACCTTTGCTGCTCTTGTGGTCAGAGAGCTCGGGTCTAAGCCAAGGAGCCAGGTGACGGGGAATCTGGGCGGTGTTCCCGGCACGGTGAAGAGCTTGGGTTTGGGGGAGCCCCTGACTTCAGTGGATGTGACGCAGGCCACTGAGCCCCTTTGCCCTTAGGAAGGGGTGCAACCTCATCCTTGCTCACACTAGGAGGGGCCGCCTAGTGGGGCCACCCCAACTGTGGGGTGGGCTGCCTGGGGGTGCAGATGGCACACCTCAGGTTGGGCATGGTGGCCCTCAGCGGGGGCCTGGGGGCTCAGAGAAGCAGCACCCATGCCTCTCCCTTTAGAAGGGGAGCCACAGCCTGGGGAGAGGGCACTGACGGAGCCGTGGGGTCAAAGGAACAGGGCAGCTGCTCCAAAGGCAATGGGCATGCGATGGGCAGACGTTCCAATGGGTTAAATGAAAAGACGGTCTCCTCATCATGGTGAAGGCTCACGCTTTTGTGGTTATTCGCACCCCCGGTCCCGCTTGGAGTTCAAGGATGTGCATCCACTTTCTGGCTGGGGGGGCTGAGCTGGGCTCTCTCTGTGCTATGGGAACTGGGGGGTCTGCACACATTTGCCCACCCCTACGGGGGGATTGTGGTAACTGGGACCCCTGGCCCCGCTGTACCAGCAGACTGTCCACGGAACACAATGGCAAGAAAAGACAAGGGCAGGGGTTTTCACTGGTCGCTCCCAGAGGCCAAGGAACACCAGGATCTGGAAAGACCACTCTGCCCTTGTTCCCGTCCCTGCAACGACTGACCTTCCAGCCTCAGAGAGAGGTTGACAAGGGCCTGGGGACTCTTGCCCCATGTCATATATAAAAAAAAAAACCTCCAATAAAAAAAATAACCAAGCATCCCTAGAGGGTTGTGAGAATGTGACTGTGAACATGACTGCCAAGTTAAACGAGAGGTTCTGGGGAGAAAGGAAGGCATTTATGATATATTAAGAGAAGGTGGCGGCCTCAAGAGGATCAGAAAAACAGTTCTCTTTCTCATTCTCATCCTCTATGCGTGAGGCAAGGAACTGGCCATCCACTCAGGGGCCCTGATGGGGAAAACCCTTCCATCCATCAGTCAATGCAAAGCATGAGGGTTGGACACGACCATCCAGAGCAAGAAAAGCTGCAAAACCACTTGGTTTTCATGATGTTGAGGTGTTGGCTGAGGTTTGAGGTCACCCTCAGGACAGAAGGGGGAGGCTGACCTCTGGCAGGGTGTGACAAATTCCCCACAGCCCCCGCCTGTTTTTTATAAATAAAGTTTTATTGGAACACGGCCAGACACATTTCACCTGTTGTCTATGGTCATTCTCCTCCTACAATGGCAGAGTCGCTATGAAAGAGGTTGGGAGGGTCTAAACATTTACTCTCTGCCCCTATCTGGGGGCTGCTCCCTCCATCTACACAGCATGTGCTGACCCCTGGCATGTAATGTTGATGGACAGACGTTTGACTACTGGGAAAGCCAACTGGCAGCGGCCACCGTACCTCTTTGTTTTTGGATTCTTTCCTAAGAGACTTCTCCAGAACTCGGGCTTCATATTCAGCTCTGGGATGGTCCTGTGAAAGAAACCAAGTCAGCGAGGAGTCTTGTGAACTGCGAGTCTGAGACCCTTAACAGGAGCATGTGTGGCAAATTCACCCCTGGCATTCCCTCGGGGTACCCACTGGGGCCAGTTCCTAGCTGGCTGTTTGTACCATTTCCCACTCAGAGCTCCCTGCATGAGGTTCATCCGGGTCTCTCCCCCTTGTTGGGAAGCCCAGCCCACTGGGAAGGCCACAGAGTCAGGCTCCGTGGTCTTGGAGGCGGGTCAGTCTGCGCCGGCCTGCAGCCTGTCCTGCAGCCCACTCTGAACACCCAGCCGTGAACTGGCCCCTGGGGACATCCCATCAGGAGCCACGGGGTCGGAAGAGACGGCGGTTAAGTGTCAGCAAGCGTGGGCAGACCAGAGGCGCCGGGCCTCAGGGGAGCCCAGAGCAGGTCAGCGAAGGGCACTGGAACAGAAGAACGGGGGTTAAGAGAGACCCGGAGGTGGGGGAGGAAGCAGAGACCCCTGCCCGCCGTGGAAGAGGTGCGGGGAACCGCTCAGCAGAAACGGACAGAGCAGGTGTGCCAGAAGGTCCCTCTCCCAGGAGACAGACAAGTGACAAAAAATTCCAAACCTTGACAGCCTCCTTCCAGGAACCAGAAATGGAAAACAAAACAAAAAGACTTCATTACTTGTGTTTTTTTTTTTTTTTTTTTTTTAAGAAAAAAGTCCTCTTAGAGGTGATATTCTTAAAAAACTGGGGTGAAGGCAAATGGACATGGGTGGACAAGGAGAGCTTGCCAAAGGCTGATGCTACCCTAGGGTGACTGCGTGTGTTACTGTTTCTGCAGATGGAATGTTCTAGGTGATTTCTGACCGTGTGCTTGGCTGAACTGTCTTAGACTCAGGGGAGGAGACTCAGGCCAGATGGCTGGGCACAGCCTTCCTTCTGCTCCGAGAGTAGACACCTGGGGTTCACGTCATGGAGGGGCTAGCCCTCTGTCTCAGGTGACCAGCCCCAGAAGAGGCCCTACCCAGTGTGGGGGGCTCACTCTCGGGGACTCATTCACGTCCCCTGGGGCCCACGTCCAGTGCTCTGATCACTACCCCACTAGTGCCTGAGTCATCAGGGTGAAGACTTCATGGGACAGGTTCCCAACAGGTTGAACTGTCCCAACCCCAAGGACATCATGAAAAGGACATTCTCAGTCTATCCCAAAGTAGTAAGATGACACCAACCCTATTTGAATCTATTGAATCTGCTCTGGCAGACAGCTGACTCGGGGCCCACCACGGGGGAATGGAGCACCCGTCCCATGCCTATCTCTGCACCTAAGGAGACACATGTCTCTCTGGTCGCATCAGCCTTGGTCCTGCCATTTGTGAAACAGGACAACAAGACCCGCTGCCGGAAGAGGTTGAACCTGGAGGCGGGAGACCAGCTGGGGGCACTCAAAGCTGCTGGACCCCGCTCAAAGTGCTCTGATCTGCTGACCTACCGAGACCCCCTCAAACTCTACTCTTCCACCCCTGTTTGTGAGGACATGAGGCACAGAAATGTTAAGCAACTTGCCCCAGGTCACACAGCAAGGGCAATGCTGAAACAGGACAACCTGGTCCTGGAGGTCGTCTTGGCACCACGAAGCTGGTGCCTCTTCCAGCAAACTAGCACCCGTGTCTGTTGACAGTACAGTCAGCTCAGAACCCACACAGCTACACAGCTGACTGAAGAGTGATCCACCAGCTCAGTCCTGGAGGTAGCACGTGTGTGGGGACATATAATGAGTGAAGTCGCTCAGTTTTGTCTGACTCTTTGCAACCCCATGGACTGTAGCCTGCCAGACTCCTCCGTCCATGGGATTTTCCTGGAAAGGATACTGGAGTGGGTTGCCATTTCCTTCTCCAAGTGATTTTCCTGACCCAGGAATCAAACCAGAGTCTCCCACACTGCAGGCAGACTCTCTACCATCTGAGCCACCAAAGAGGCCTAATATATGTGAAGTGAAGTCGCTCAGTCGTGTCCAACTCTTTGCGACCCCATGGACTGTACCCTACCAGGCTCCTCTGTCCATGAGATTTTCCAGGCAATAGTACTGGAGTGGATTGCCATTTCCTTCTCCAGGGGACCTTCCCAACCCAGGGATTGAACCCGGGTCTCCTGCCTTGTAGACAGATGCTTTACCGTCTGAGCCACAGGGAAGTCCAATATATAATACTAGGGATATATTAATATATAATATAATAATAGGGATATTTAAAGAGATGACGAAAGAGGCTTTCACATTACAATGAAAATGCACGAGTGGTTTCTCTTTAAAAGAGCTGAGCAAAAGATTCCGTAACACGAAGCCACGGTCAGCGTGGCCAAACCTAACGGCTCTCCTGTTCGGGGGATCTTGTTCCTTTTTATTCCCTCTCATCCCACAGGGACTCTGCTGGAGCTGGCAATTCAGGATGGGGCAGCAGCAAAGCGTCTCCTGAGCAACCCCGGGGAAGGGGGTTCACCCACCACCTCAGTGGCTGTTCAGCTCGGAATGCCCCTCTCCTGGCGCACAAAGATGCCCAGCACATGGCTTCCCTCTGTTAGTGAAGGATCAGCCTCACATCTCAGCCACGCCTGACTGCAGGCTGGCAGCTGGCTCTGGGGATCGCAGGTTTGGCACCAGGGTGAAGGCTCATGGCCGCTTCTGGGGACTCAACCTCGTGGGTGGTGGCCACCCCCTCCCCAGACCCGTGGTGCAGCCCCCAGACTGGATGAGATCAGTGTGGTGAGCCTTGGCCTGCGTCCCCGACCACATTTCTGGGTGGTGTGTCCGTGTGAGCATGGAGATTTAAAACACTAGAGCGGACACTGAGCAGTCACCCTGGCAACCGCGGGGGATTCAGACATCAGGGACATGAACTGAGAAACAGGCAGGGAGCAGCCTCGCCTGGACTTTACGACCTAGTGGGTCCCCCCCGAAAGGGATGGGGTGGGGTGGGGGAGGACACGGGGCGCAGCTGCTAAGCCCACTCACCTCCTCCTCCTCGAAGCCTGTGAGGTCCCACCGGTAATTGAGCCGCATCTGTTTCCGCTTCCAGTGCTCCATGAAGGTGGCAGCTAAGGGCAGAGAGGAGAACCAGGCGGTTAGGGGCTCAGAAGCCCCGTGACACCGGGTGACATGAGAGCATTCTCCTCTCCTGTACCATTTGAGAGTGAGGGCAACGAGTGCTGGGCCAGTATTAAACTGTTCAGTTCTCCCGCTGACTCTAAAGGCCGGGACGGTCTATCGCTCATTTTACAGATGATAAAAATGCAGGTACAGGGAGTCTGAGTCCCGGGCAAGGTTACAGTGCCAGCCGGCGAGGGGCCTGGGCAGGATGGTCTCAGAACTTGTGTTCTTACCCATCCCGCTCCATCGCTCTTGGGGACCGTAAGTCACAGGAGGGGGTCCTGAGATCAGAAAGAGTGAAGGGTGAGCCAAGGCCATTCACTCAAGCTTCTAACAGGTGTTCTGCCTGCGGAACTGTGCTCCTAGGTGCCACGTCCTGCTTGGTATTCCCAACAGAGTACGCACAGTTCAAATGCCACCTCCTCCAGGAAGCCTCTAATCAATTCCCTCAGTGACAGGAAAAAACCAGCTCCTCCTGGGACCTTTCATGCTCATGGTGCCCATGCCACCTTCCATTATAATCCCTGTCCCATGGCCTGTGGCCTCTCTGGGGTGTGGGGGCAGGGACGGGGTCTCGTTCTCCGGGTCCTCCACAGAAAGCCCAGTGTCTGGCACGAAAAAGTGCCTCACGGGAGCTCACTGAACACACAAAGGGCTCCTGAGAGCCACACCTGCCAATGCGGACACCACGGACTGAATCGTCATCACTGATGCTTCCACCCAACACAGGAAGGGCAGCAGAGTCTGGGTGTTGCACGAATGATACAAGTGACCGTAAAGGTAACCAGAGCTCTGGATTCTTGAGCTGTTATGTGGTAGGCGCTGTTCAAAGAGCTAACACGTGAAGTATTCAGTTCAGTGTAGTCGCTCAGTCATGTCTGACTCTTTGCGACCCCATGGACTGCAGCACGCCAGGCTTCCCAGAGTTTGCGCAGATTCATGTCTATTGAGTCGATGATGCCATCCAAGTGTCTTGGCATTAATCTCATTTAAATCTCACAGTAATCTTTGGAGGGAGGTGCTATAACGTACCGCCTTTTACAGATGAGGAAACTGAAGCTCAGAGGAATTAAATGACCTGTATGATGAATGGTGGTGTCGAGACAGAAATGCAGCGAGAACTTCAGTGCAAATTCCCTGGTGTCATTCTTCACTAGGAAAGAATGCAGGCTTTGGACCTGGCAATAAATGGGCCTGAATCTGACTCATTTCCTGGTTCAGAGAACGTGCCGCCCATCAAGGTGAGGTGAGAACAGTTTTGCACACATCTGCACATAATGGGTGCACGTCAAGTATCAGCTACCACCCCAGCCAGGAGACAGGAACCTCTTAGGTCTTTTGGACTGGGGTAATTTCATCCTGGGACTTGGCCACATAGATAGCAGAGGAGCTGAGACAACAAGCAGGGGATGGTGAGACCACCCAGAGATTAGCAACTGCAAGTAGCTGCTGCCAATTTAGGGGCGGCGGGACAATGGGAGCTGGTGTTACCAGGGCCAGACACTGGAGCTACCCAGAAGAAGCCAGGATCACGGAGGGAGTTAGAACCACCAAGGGAAGGCAAAGCCTCTGCCAGAGATGTTCCTGGAAGCATGGAGAGAGAAGGAGAAATACCCTGGTTTCTCCCTTCCTCAGGACTTCGGATCCCCATCGGGGCCTCCCATTGGCCGACAGCCTTCCAGGCAACGGGACAGCAAGGGAGCCTGGGAAATGTAGTTCCCTGAGACACAAGCGCTCTCTCAGCAGAGGCATCGTGGTGGCGGGGACTCTGGGAGGAAGCTTGTGGCCGGTGGGGCAGGCCCATCGGCAGCCTCCTGAGAAGGAAGGTGTGAGGATGTCTCCTTCCGCCTCTCAGTGTGTCCTTGGCTCACTGCAGTGGAGGGCCCTGGTCGGGGCCCATTCCCATACCCCCTCCAGTTCTGGAAGGCCTGCCTCTCCTTCACTGTTTTGACAGCTGTGTCCCTCTGGCTTCTGCCTGCGCATGGCAAGGCCTCCTTTGCGACCTCGGGCTGAGTGGGGGAGGAGGGCTGGCTCTCTGCTCAGCGGGGAGCTGGCCCGGTTATATCCCCCGCCTCTGCCCTCCCCATGCCTCCCCGTTCCCAGGCTCACTGACCCACACCTCTGCCTCCTAGACCTCCACTCGTTCCACTACCAGCCTGCACTGTGGTAACCCCTACCTTTTCATGAGGACTCAGCGTACACCAGGCTCTGTGCTAGTGACTTATTGACATCAAGAACCCTCAAAACAATGCGATGCACTAGAGAATGATTTCCACTCACACCTTTGCCTGTGAGGACAGAGGCTCAGAGGCTCAGAGGATTGTGCGCTCTGCCCAAGGTCGACTGTAGGTTAACAGCAGGAGTGGGGTTTGAACTGACCTCTGCTCGACCCCAGAGTCTACCCTTAACCGTTACGTTGACTGACCTTCCGCATATCTAACGTTCTTTAAAGGAGCAACAGTTGTAGCAAGTCTGATGGCTACAGCAAAAGTTGTATTGCCATTTCATGGATGAGGAGACAAAGGCACAGACAGGGTAAGGAATTTGCCCAAGGTCCTACAGTTATGCAGCTGGTATTGAAACCCAGGCATTCTTGCTAGAATGTACTGGCAAATGTCTTAAGACAGATACAAAGGCCCTCTCCCAGGAGTATTTGCAGTTTGACCAGGACCAAGGCTGGACCTGAGGCCACAACCTGTGGCCAAGGAGACAGTGCCTAGACAAGGCTTGTTGGCCTCAGCTATGTTTAGGAAATGCATACATTTTATATTAATCATGAGCTTCCCGTCTCTCCTTTAAAAGTCCGAAGCCTCTTTAGCCAAGGTTTGGGCATGCCTTCTCTGCTGGGCCACAGACCGCGCCATGCCCTGTTGCCCGGGCAGACTCCGTGGTGCTGAGTTTGTCAACTTCTGCTCTGGAGCAAAAGGGTGGGGCTGTGATGTTCAGGCTTGGCCAGCAGCATGAGCAACAGGAAGGCCCACACCGAGCTGGAGGCAGTCCCGAGATCTCAGTTCAGAATCAGGCATGGTGAGCAGTGTGAAAAACCACCTGCTACTGGGTTAGACCTGATAGACAGAGTGCCTGCAGAACTATGGACGCAGGCTCGTGACACTGTACAGGAGGCAGAGACCAAGACCATCTCCAAGAGAAAGAAATGCCCACAGGCAAAACGGTTGTCTGAAGAGGCCTTACAAATAGCTATGAAAAGAAGAGAAGTGAAAGGCAAAGGAGAAAAGGAAAGATCTACCCATTTGAATGCAGAGTTCCAAAGAATAGCAAGGAGAGATAAGAAAGCCTTCCTCAGTGATCAATGCAAAGAAATAGAGGAAAACAGTAGAATGGGAAAGACTAGAGATCTCTTCAAAAAAATTACAGATATCAAGGGAACATTTCATGCAAAGATGGGCTCAATAAAGGACAGAAATGGTATGGACCTAACAGAAGCAGAAGATATTAAGAAGAGGTGGCAAGAATACACCGAAGAACTGTACAAAAAAGATCTTCACGACCCAGATAATCACGATGGTGTGATCACTGACCTAGAGCCAGATATCCTGGATGTGAAATCAAGTGGGCCTCAGGAAGCATCACTACGAACAAAGCTAGTGGAGGTGATGGATTTCCAGTTGAGCTGTTTCAAATCTTAAAAGATGATGCTGTGAAAGTGCTGCACTCAATATGCCAGCAAATTTGGAAAACTCAGCAGTGGCCACAGGACTGGAAAAGGTCAGTTTTCATTCTAATCCCAAAGAAAGGCAATGCCAAAGAATGTTCAAACTATCACGCACTTGCATTCATCTCACATGCTAGTAAAGTAATGCTCAAAATTCTCCAAGCCAGGCTTCAACAGTAAGTGAACAGTGAACTTCCACATGTTCAAGCTGGATTTAGAAAAGGCAGAGGAATCAGAGATCAAGTTGCCAACATCCGTTGGATCATCAAAAAAGCAAGAGAGTTCCAGAAAAACATCTACTTCTGCTTTATTGACTATCCCAAAGCCTTTGACTGTGTGGATCACAAAAAACTGGAAAATTCTGCAAGAGATGGGAATACCAGACCACCTGACGTGCCTCTTGAGAAATCTGTATGCAGGTCAGGAGGCAACAGTTAGAACTGAACATGGAACAACAGACTGGTTCCAAACGGGGAAAGGAGTATGTCAAGACTGTATATTGTCACCCTACTTATTTAAATTATATGCAGAGTACATCATGAGAAATGCTGGGCTGGATGAAGCACAAGCTGGAATCCAGATTGCAGGGAGAAATATCAATAACCTCAGATATGCAGATGATACCACCCTTACGGCAGAAAGTGAAGAACTAAAGAGCCTTTTGATGAAAGTGAAAGAGGAGAGTTAAAAAGCTGGCTTAAAACTCACATTCAGAAAACTAAGATCATGGCATCTGGTCCCATCACTTCATGGCAAATAGATGGGGAAACAGTGGAAACAGTGGCAGACTTTATATTTTGGGGGCTCCAAAATCACTGCAGATGGTGACTGCAGACAGGAAATTAAAAGACACTTGCTCTTGGAAGAAAATTTATGACGAACCTAGACAGCATATTAAAAAGCAGAGACATTACTTTGCCAGCAAAGGTCTGCTAGTCAAAGCTATGGTTTTTCCAGTAGTCATGTATGGATGTGAAGAGTTGGACTATAAAGAAAGCTGAGCGCCGAAGAATTGATGCTTTTGAACTGTGGTGTTGGAGAAGACTCTTGAGAGTCCCTTGGACTGCAAGGAGATCCAACAAATCCATCCTAAAGGAGATCAGTCCTGAATATTCATTGGAAGGATTGATGCTAAAGCTGAAAGTCCAATACTTTGGCCACCTGTTGCGAAGAACTGACTCATTTGAAAAGACCCTGATGCTGGGAAAGATTGAAGGCGGGAGGAGAAGGGGACGACAGAGGATGAGACAGTTGGATGGCATCACTGATTCAATGGACATGAGTTTGAGTAAACTTTGGGAGTTGGTGATGGATGGGGAGGCCTGGTGTGCTGCAGTCCATGGGATCTCAAAGAGTCGGACACAACTGAGTGACTGAACTGAACTGGGCTGGGATGGACAGAGGCAGGAAGGAAGACAAGAGCCCTTCCTTTGCAGCTGTGTCCCTGCAGCCCTCCCTCACTACGGCAGCTGTGTAGACACCTGTGGGTCCTGCTGAGTTCCCATCCCTTCCTTTCAAGGGGCCCAGTGATGGTTCTCCTACATCACACAGACGTAACACGATGTCTGTGTCAGCTGCTGGGTGTGCTGGGGGACCTCCTTGCATCCAGCCTGCAAGCCCTTTGCACAGATGGGTAAACTGAGACCCCAAGGAGGCAGGTGATTGGTGAATACACAGCGGAAACCTGGGTCTAGGACTTCTCCCCCCAAGATTGGCCAGGATTAGGGGCATGGCTTCCCACCCACGTGAGCACAAGCCATGTGCCAAACATGGTCAAGGATACTAAAGACAAGAAGAGAGGCCTTCGATCCCAGGAGCCACATAAGGGGGCCGAGGAGACAAGTTTACTTCCCTAAATCCAAGCCCAGTAGGCAGTGCAACACAAAAGACAAGCAGTGAAGAGCGAACCCAGGCCAGGGTGCGAGCGGGTGGCTGAGTTCCTTCCTGCAGACAGGTTTTAATGAGAAGCATTAGGTAAAACACATTCTTGTAGAGGAGCCCAGAGACGGCAGGTGAGCGACGGACACTGGATCTACCCTGGATAGAAGCAGGTGTTGGCTTGGCCTGGGATCGCCCCCCACCCGCCAGCCTCAGTCTCCGCGTGTGTACCATGGGCTTGATAACAGTGCCTGCTGTGCGGCCTCGGGTGGGGCATCCACGTGCTGAGGGCTGGACAGAGGAGCGGCCCTATGACCGGCCCTCCTGCAGGATCTCACCAGCTCTCATTAAGGTGTCGACACAGGGTTGGCCCTGTACGTACAAAGCATCCAGAATATTTACAGACACATCCATCACAGAGGCAGAAACAGACCGGCGGCTATCAGGGATGGGGGCGGGGTGAGGAGGACAGACGGCTAAATGGGCACTGGGGCTCCACCTGGGGGGTGCTGGTGAGGATGGCTTGGTGCAGGGAGGGTGCTAAATGCCACTGGGCAGTGTGCTTAAGACAGTTAACTCACATTATGTGAATTTCACCTCAGGTAAACAAAACCCAGAACGATGGGTGCAGGTCCTGCTTATGTGTTTAAATTCCCTGCCGTACACTGGGGCTGCAGAGAAAACGGACCAGACACACCCGCCTGGTTACAGGGGGTGGGAGCAAGCTGTCCATTTCCCCCAGGAGTTTTCAGACTGTGCGCTGTATTAGAACCCCTGCGGCAGGGGCCTGCCAAATGCAGACGCTGGGCACCACGCGGACCCAGAGTCTGCATCCCGTGTGAGCTCTGTGGCTGGCCCCGTGCACACACGTGTCTGGACACTCTGACCTGCCCACCATCTGCCCTTCCTTCCAGCCCCCTCTCTGTCCATCAGATGAGCTGTCAGTCCGTGCTCCAGCTACCCCGTGTCTCTGGTTCGGCTCTCCTCCCAGGCCGCGTCCCATCCCACCTCCCCTGGGCCCTGCTTGAACTGTCCAAACCGCCTTAACTCCTAGGCCTAACCCTAATTCCCCAGTTTCTGACGTCTCCGCGGCTAGCTGCTGGCCCCCCTTTCTGAGACCTTCCTCCTCTGAAGCACGGCTACTGACACATGGACGATCTTGGATGCGTTGTTAAACGCTCCTGGTTCCGCCCTCCCACTGGCTTTTTTTTTTTTGTAGGATATTTCCTTTTTTTTTTTGGCTGTGCCTTGCGGCACGTGGAATCTAGTTCCCCCACCAGGGATTGAACCCGCACCCCCTGCAGGGGCAGCCCAGTTTTAACCACTGGACCACCAGGGAAGGCCCCTACCCATTGTCTTCTGTTGGAACATCATGGACGCTCAAGCTGCCGTGGGAATCTCAGAGGCCATGGAGGGAAGGCTCTGACTGAGGCTGGGTGCTGCAGAGAACGGCGCCGTTTCCCCTGTGAAGCCCAAGTTCCTTGTGGGCTGGGGATCTCGACTTCTGAACCTGGATCAGGCACTGCTGAGCCACGAGGGCGCCGGGGCAGGCATGGCACACCCTTCTTAAAGTGCAGTCCCCGAGAGCAGAGAACACCTTCACCAACCTCTGGCTCCTGACAGTGCCCGCTCTCTGCACGTGGAGAGCAGGGCTGGGTCTCCTCGGGCTGCAGGGACCAGGCGATGGTGTGAACCTGCCTGTCAGTCCACAGGGGAGCTGGGGCTCCTGCCCGCACAAAGGCCCTGACCCTTCATGGTCTCACTGATTCTACTTATTTATCCCTTGAACAATTGTCCGCTCATGAGCCCGCTGCTGGCCTTTGAATTCCAGCAGAGATTAAGTCTCTCTCCGTCTCTGCCCTGCTCGGGTAACTCAGCCAGTGACCTGCCAACTGCATTCAGAGCCTCGGGCGCAGACCCCGGGAGGGGTTTCAACCACACCTGTCATTCCACTGACGCTGGGACCATCTCTCCACAGCTCCTTGCAGCCAGGCTCAAATCCAATAACCACCTTTGTTCTGCCTGGAACTGACAAGCCTTGAAAACTCCATTATTATGCTATAATTTCAGAAAATTGATCCTGGTGCGAACAGCTAAATGGAGCTCAAAGTTGCTTCGTCTTGACACCTTACTGGAGGTTTTGAAATGTTATAAATCCCAGGCAGTGGAGCGTTCAGCCAAAGCACAGGGTTCCAGGACCAGCGGGTCGCCCCCTTGGGCAAGCCAGACCCCATGGCAGAGCGGAAACAAGATGGAAACAGCTGCCACAGCGACTCCTGGGGCGGTGACCCAGCCCTGCCAAGGGCAGAAACAGGTTTGGGGTCGCTCTCTGTCACTGAGCGAGAAGAAACGTTCACAGCTGGAGGACAGGAAAAGAAAGGACACGTGGGAGAAGAAACACCAGTGTGAAAATGATCCTTTAGAGGGTAATGAACAAGTAACTGAATAAGGGATAAAAAAAATCCTATTCAACAATGGCAAGCTTGCTGCTAATTACACTTGACAGCAAGTGTGAAAAGACTGGGGAAAGAGGGACTGTGTCTCCTCCACCCTGCGGGCAGGGGCGGGGAGTCAGCGGGCACCTCCTAGCCCAGCAGGCCCTTTCCTGTTGATTCTGTCTTGATTTATAATAAGCTCCTCTTTCCCTGAGTGCTTCCTGGGAGCGGTCTGGCTTTTTTGCTCCCCCCACCCCCGCCCCAAACGGGAACACACAGACTGAACTTGCCCTTGACAGACAGGCACCTTTGTGGTCTCCCACAGCGGAAGTGGAGCTGGAGGAAGCAGGGCGGACAGTGCAAGCAGAGACTCGCCCGTTTCCCTGAATCTTGGATAGAGGAGGATGCAGCCGTCTGTGTTTCTTCCAAGGATGGGGCTGCTGGTGAGTGCTGGCCGGCACCTTTGAGGGTGTGAGGTGGTACTGCTTTGCGCACAGTACGTGCTCAATAAATAAGCTTGCCACGAGCAAGCTGGCTTCATGGAGAGTGCACAAAACCCAGCCAGCTCCTTGCCATGCTGTTGGCTGAGCAGCATTGCTGCCTGTCTGCCCCTCACTGCTGGCTCGTGGTAAATCTCTGCTTCCCCAGGAGGGCACAGAAGGGGCGTGGAAATATTTGGACAGAGAGGTGAGACCAGGGCACTAGCTTGGACCATGGAGGCAGGTGGGCCAGGGCACAGATCTGTCACATCTGTTACGAATCTATTAGCTGTATGCTCTTGGGCAAGTCACTTAACCTCTCTGTGCTCCCATGTCTTCATCAGAGAATAACGGGGTTTCTCTCCAGGGCTGTTGTGGGGACCAGTAAACTCTGTGTGAACCTCTGGAGGGGGAAGGGAGCCCATCTACCTGGAGGGAGGGAGGGAAGCTAGTCCAGGCAAGAGAATGAATTTAAGGTCATCCTTCCAGGAATAAGGGCACACAGCAGCCAGAGCTGGTTAGTACCACTGGCAAAGGAGTGGAGCCCAGGGCTCACATATGTGGGGCTGGGGAGCCAGACTGCTGGGGCTCAAGGTCTTGCCTCTTCACCTTTAAAAAAAAATTTTGGTCATGCTGCACCACAGGGCAACTAGGATCTTAGTTCCTAATCACGGATCGAACCTGTGCCCCTGCACTGGGAGCGCAGTGTCTTGGCCCCTGGACCGCCAGGAAGGCCCTTGCCTCTGCCTCTGGTTAGCTTGTGTCACCCCGGGAAAGCTGCCTCAGTGGTTCATCTGCCAAACGGAGGAGCAGAGCCTGTCTTCCTCTGACAGTCACTGGGAGAATGAATGAGTCTCCATACAGAAGAGGCTCAGAACAGTGCCCGACACGCAGTGGCACCAGCCGGCTGAAGCCAGTGTTTTCTGAAGGAGATGGAGGGACACAGTTCACAGAGGACCGCAGGCACAAGGTGAGAGGTTAGGTCTGAGCTCCAGTCTCACAGGGTCTATCTAGGCCGTTTTCACATTTCCAAAAAGCAAGCGCTCACCAATCGGATGTAATAGCTAGCACAGCGTGACAACTAGCACCAGGCACAGCCCTAAGACACCACGAGGCGCGACTCATTCGACCTTCCCAACCGCTCTCTGAGGTGGGTTGGGTCACTAGCTCCATTTGACAAGTGGAGGAGCCGGGGCCTGGAGAGGTGGAGCGACCTGCCTGAGGGCCACACAGCTGTTAGGGGACCGAGCTGAGGTTTGAGCCTGAGTCTGGCCGGTGGCTGGCGCTGTTACCCACTGACGAGCCATCCTGGCACACAGCCAACCCAGCTGGGCATTGAATTGGACCAAACCACCCAGCCCACAGCTTCGCAGGTGGGCTCCACTGTGTGCCTGCTGCAGGGTCAGCCACCCCATCCTGGAGCAGGGAAACTGGGAGATTTTGTGCTCAGCTAGGAGGTTCTCCAGCCTCAGCTCAGAGCTTCCCGGGCCCTGATCAGAGAAGAAGGGAGCCGATCAGAGATTTTGAGGAAAGTCATGGAGGCTGGTGATGAACAGAGGGCGGTGGGCGAGGGACGGGGAATGGTTCTGATGGACACAGAGCCCAAAGAGACAGGGATGGGCAGGGCAGGGGCATGGGCTCAGGCTCAGTGGAGCCCCACTTTCCTCACCTGTGAAATGGGGACAACTTCTCAGCTGTGGGGATGCAGTGGAATGAAGTACAAGGAGCATCAGGCCCCATGTCAGACACAGACAGATCAGCTCAGTGACTGATGGCCATCAATCCTACATTTATAGTCAGACTGATCCCAGAATTAATCATCAGAGCTAGCGTGTGGGGCCAGGAACATTTTCACAAGCCACCTTGAACCACACAGACGTCACTTCCCCAAGTTCTTCAGCAGCCTTGGCAAGGAATCCTTCGACCTCAGCTTGATTTCCTGGAATGAGGTGCTCACCACCTGTCAACCCAGCGTGATCCAGCACTCTGTTGGAAATCTCTCCTTCTGAGTTGGTGACCTCTGACTCTCATTCTCGGCCTCGTTGGGAGGACCAGCCTGTGCCAAGTTGACTGAGTTCATGGTGAAGCTATGCTTGGAGCTCCCCAGAGCCTGGGGGAGGGACGGTTCTGGTATCTCTATTACCTGAGTGTCCACAGGCTACAGGCCATTGCTGAGCCAATGAGGGAGGGACAAGTCTCACCCTAGCCTCTTCCCAACCAACCAGGGCACTGAATAACCAGGCCTTCTCAGACTCAGGGTGACCGCACAGGAAGGTGCTCTGAGGACCATGCTCATTCTGTGGGTGCAACACCCAGGCGTGTCCTGCAGGTGACAGGGAAGGTGTGTGACATGCTAGGATTCACTGAGACATGGGCAGTGGCCAGAACCCAACCGAGTTCTCAGGGCTCCTGGAGCAAGACCACCCCTGGGGCTGACCATGGAAGGTCATTCTTGAAGCTGGAAATGGGATGATTAGTGTCCAAATGGCTTGTGACTTTATTGGCTCCCAGGCTCTCAGCTGAAGCGAGCTCTGATCGGAGGAGGAGACGTTTGCAGAGGAGAAGGACAGAGAGCTTGTAAGCCATGTGCTGCCCAGAGATGCTTGCAGAGGTGAATATGTCTGGGCCGCAGCAGGTGGATGGCAGGCAGGGGACCCTCTGGGCCACGGGTCATGCCCAGGTGGGCAGGATGCGGGGTGATGTTCATGTGGGATGGGGGATGTCATTTGTACCCCTCGACCTCCAGATGACACCTGCTTGGCCAAGCCCAAAGGCATCTCCTTAGCTCACAATAAGGCAGGCAGGAGAGCCCTTTGGGATGGTCAGTCTCCTCCGTCAGGGGCCCTCAGTTTGGAGAAACAGTTCCTAGGCCTCTGGGCAGGACAGTGGGAACAGACGGGGCACTGCTGGGGAGCCCAGCGCAGGGAAGGAGGGGGCGAGAGGCCCCTAACTGCTTCTCTTGCGCATCCCCATGGTCCTCCTTTCTGCTCTGTCTGCTTTCGTGGAAACCGGCTTCTCGCTGTCACCCGCGGGGGCGGTGAGCATCTACCATGGAGCTCAGGTGGCAGTGAAAGCCCCCTGCCGCCCCCGTCAGAGCCGGGTCAGCCTCCTTCCACCACCTCCCCAGCTCCTCTGTGCATCAGTAGCTGTCTCCGACACAAGTTTAAGATGAGACCCTGACACAGCAGAGGCTGCACTGGCTCCTTGGTCCGCCTGGTGAATATGAAGTCCCCTGTGACCCGTGCTGGCCTCCAGGGTCCCGCCTGCTCCACACACCTGCAGACTCCTTCAACAGGCCTGCAGCCTCGCCATGGGGCCTCTGCACCCGCTGTGTCCTCCTGCAGCCTGGGTGAAGGCAGTGGACACAGCGGTTTTCACCTCCTATGGTTTCCCCAGAGCCCAGAACAGACACTTAACTAAATACCAGTTGGTACACACCCTACACACCAGGCACATCTACCTGGTCTCACTCCTGCAGTGTGGCAGGCAGCCACGCCAGTGGTTCGCGGTCACAAGGGCAAGGCTGTTTATTGAGAGTCAGCCACATACGTGCTGAGTGCTGGCTGAGATTTTGTGCCCGATGTAAATGTCCTTACCCCACACCCATTTTACAGGCAAGGAAGCTGAGGGCTGACTGACAGGGTGGGGCAGTGGTGGGGCTGCATGGAGCCCCTGGGGTGTGAAAGTGCACACGGACCAACCAGATGGGCATCCCTGAATGACCTTCCAGTGGCTTGGGCGCTGAGCACCGTACGTTCACGCCTGCTCGTGGGTCACCTGGAGACCACGGTAGGCGCTGGCTTGGCCACCACCCCGGCCGATGGATCCTGGGTGAGGGAACAGAGCTGGCCGGCGGTGTGCGGAGCCTTCTGCTGTGAAAACTGGGTCCCCGTAGCCACGCAGGCAGAGGCGCACCGTGCCGGAGCCTCGGTGGAGAAGACGCCCAAAAGGGGCCTCTGATGAGGACACCAAGCCCCTCTTCAGATCTGAGGGTGGGGATGGGATGGGAGTGAGGTGCTCGGTGCGGACACGTCTTCTAAGAGGAGGTGCTGCAGCTCGGACCCTCACCAGGACCCGTCCTCCCCGGTTTCCAACGAGTGTAGAAATGTAATCGGGCAGTGATCGGACACCAGAGGGCCCGGCCGGTGGCCCACGCTGGAACAGGAGCCCAGAGGACGGGCCAGGCTCTCCCCCTCTCCCCTGACCCCTGACTCAGCCCTCGGCTCCTCTGCACACCGGCCTCCAGATCTCACGGGTTGGGCCAAACCCCACGCCCCTGGCTCCAGGAAGCCTTGGACAAAATGGGACAAACCCCAGCCGCCTACCAGCACCTGGTGCTTCCTGGGCTCGCTGAGCCCCTGCAGCCGCCCCTTAACACTGATGGAGCCTGAACACAACCGCGAGGGTGGCGGGCGAGGCTGCAGGGCCATGCAGGGTGGGCTCAGGCTGGGAGAGGGTTCCAGAAGCGTGCGGGCCCGGAAGCCCACTGCCTGGGCATCAGCCCTGTTCTGCTGCCCGCGGAGGTTGGCTCTTCTCTCCTGTCACCACCAAACTCCCCCTGGCTTGCAGGGGAATCCAAGGCCCCAACTCAGAGGATTCTGAGGTTCTGAGGGCAGGTCCCCACTCCCCTTAGTAACGGAGGCTTGTACTGAATTCTCTATTTGACAGGATCCTCGCAGATCTCAATCGCGCTGACAGGTAAGAGCCGCACACCTGACTGGCTAGTGGCACCCTCCACCCCCTGGCCCACCAGGGCCCACCAAGCACGAGGACACATGGAGTATGCGGGGCCTGGGGCTGCCCTTCAGCAGGTGACAGCACAGCCCTCTGTGTGTCCACAGTCTGTCTGTCCCACATCTCAGAACACCTGCCCCTTATATCTCCAGAACCCAGCTCAAGAGGCTCACGCCTCTTGCAGGCAGCCCCTCCTGACTGCCCTTTCTCAGAGGTCCTGACCCTTCCCTTGTCTGCTCTCTCTGTGCAGCTCCATCTCCTACTATCTGGGACCCCTGAGCACAAAGACGGGGGCTCTGGTGCCCGGGTGATGGCTCAGCACATGGGTGCCCAAGCCCCGAATCCCCTGCTGGCAAAGGCTGCACACGGGGCCATGGAGGAGGAGGTAGGCCTGTCGGCTAACCCAGAAACGGAGATGAATCCATTTGCGGAGTTTGCAGAGATTCATCCAGCCACCACTTACCCACCTTCCACGCCCCCTCAAGCCTGAGATGGGTACCAGGTAGGACCTGCATTTGGAAGAACTCTGGGGAGGAGCCATCTGCTCTGGACCCCAGGTGGCAATGCAGTCTAGGGGTTAAGGGCACAGGCCATGGCGACTCAGGAGGCGGGTGATCCCAGACCACTCACATCCACTCTCTCTGGACCTTGACGTCATCACATGTGAAATGGGCACCCACAGGGGTGCTGAGGGGTGATGAGAGACTTGCCCCAGGGCCTGGCCAGGGTCGGCTTCCCCAGCATCATCGGGAGGACGGTGGGAGGAAGGCAGAACCTTTGGCCCTCCTCCTTCGAAAGCAGCTGCCCTTCCTGAGCCAACAGAGCCCAGCCCCGGGAAAGAGCTCCATTTCCGGGAGAAATCACCCCCCGAGACTTTCCATGAGGGGCTCCTGGCCTGGTTGGACACATCCACGGTCATGTGCATCTGTGACCCTGCACGGCCCCCGGGTGCCCAGCAGACGGGATGGGAGCCGACCATCCCTCCCGTGTGCATTCCTGGCCCACGCCCCTGCGGGGAACCTCGAGGAGAGACAGGGAGGGTCGGGACCCACCCAAGGCCGCCCCTGCCCCAAAGCGGCGCTCGCTTACCCCAGAGGGCCATGAAGATGGAGAAGAAGACAGTGGCGGGGTTGTCGAAGAGGTGGCTGGCGCGGGCGGTGGCGCACGCGGAGCTCATCTTCCAGTAGCTGCAGGTCTTGTCGCAGAGCGGGCACATGGTGATGTTGTGCCTCTGGTCGCACATCTCCATGCTGGAAGAGAGGACAGCCCGGAGTACCCCAGCCGACGGCCAGGGCCCCCGCTGGCCCCCGCAGACCAGCAATTTCCGGAGCCATGCCGTCCTTGCCAGGGTGGACATGGTTCGGTCGGCTTGCCAGTGGGCTTCCACCGGGGCCCACATCCCTCTTCTCCACGCAAGGCCCCAGCTTGGCTTCCCACTCTCTGCTCCCCTCACCTTATAGTCTTAGTGACTTTTGAACAGGGTCCCACACTTTAATTTTGCACCCAGCCTGCAGCTTCTGTGGGTGGACCTGGGTGTGGACCCATGGGACTTGCTGTGTGGCGGGACAGGGTCACGTAAGTGTTCATCTCTGGGGTGGCCCCAGGCAGTGGGACGCACGGCCTGCCCTGGAGCTGCCCGCAGAAATCGAGGTCCCCAGCAGCCTCCCTCTGATGACCAGGCACCGTCAAAGCTGTGCTAATAGTGAATGCCGTCCAAGTCCTGACATGACAAGGCCCAGGAGACCCGAAAGAGGAAAGGAGTCAAAGCGTGAGGATGCCATGCCGTTCCTGAGTGCTGGCCTCGCACCCAGCACCTGCTCAGTGCCAGTCCTGCGGGCTTCAGTCCACCCCTGGGGGTGACCCGGTACCAGCCTGAGGGCCTCACTGGGCACTCTGGACCCATAAGAAGATGGAGACGTGGTCCACCCAGACGTCCTCTCAGGAGGTAGGTGGCTGGATCGGAAGGAACACACCTACAAGCTGCCTGGGGTTGTGGTCCCACCAGGCCGGGCTCACCCTGGAGATGAGGGGTGGCCCCTGAGCAGGATGGGGCCCTGCTCAGGGCAGGGTTTCACTCTGCTGAGCGGATGTGAAGTCTGGGGACCGCGGGGAGCTCTGCGATGCCCAGGGCCCTCCTAAAGTGTAGTATTTAAAGGCCATCAGCCATGTGAGCAGGAGACTGCACTGAGTGTCCATCCAGTCTGGACCAACTCTGGGGCTGTTACAATCCCACCTTCACAGAGCAGGAAGTGAACCCACAGAGGGGATGTCACTTGTCCAGGGCCACACAGCAGAGTGGGACTTGCGCCCAGGGCTCTGTCCCTGTCAAGCCCATCTGTCCCTGCCCGGCTCTCAGCTGCCGCCCAGAGGCCACAGGAGGGCTCCCTGCTGAGGCCGGGAGGCCTGGCTTGGCTCCTTGAGGGACAGTTTATGTCCTCTGTGTGCCCAGGGCTGGTCCTTGAGCCCCAGACTCGGTTCCTCCTCCTGGAAGATGAGGAGAGAGGCCAGCAGAGGGCCTTGCCAGCTGCGCCCTGCTCTGCCCCTCTCCTCCCCGCTCATTTGGACAAGACGCTGAGCTATAGTTAGGCACAGGCAGGAGTGGATTCCCAGGGGTTAGATGGCTTTCTGGGTGAAGGGCGGGGTGTGAATAGGGTGATTGCTTTATAGCTTTTAAGAAAAATTTCTGGATGCACCTGAGCTTATGCACAGGATCCTGGCTGGACCACAGCCACTGGGGAGCACTTGCCAAGAGGTTGCGGGGGCCCTCCCCTGGCAGCACTGCAGGCATCCCGCTCAGCTCTCTCTCACAGTAGCTCTCCCCAGACACTCATCAAAGAAGTGTGCACCTGCTGTGTGTGTGCAGGCACGGCGTCAGGCACGGGAGACGGAAAGACAGATGGTGGGCAAGGCTATTGCCTCGGAGCGTGTGGGGAAGCATGTGTGTGTGTGTGAGCACACGTGTGTGCCTGTGAACACATGTACGTTGGGGGGGTCAGGCACACACAGTTCGGAGGGCAGCAAGGACTCGGGGGCCAGCAGCCCTGCACGTGACTTCCAGGTCCACTGCTCGTGGTCTGTGTGGCCTGGGGCAGGTCGTTGGAACTCCCTGGGCCTCAGTTTCCGTATCCACAGAATGGGCATGCTGAGACTTACAGAGCTCCTTTTTTTTTATAAAGGGTCACGGCATTTTATTTAAGTATATTGGGGTTTTTTTGGCCATGCCGCATGGCTTGCAGGATCTTAATTCTCCGACCAGGGATTAAACCCCGGTCCACGGCAGTGAACGCACGTGCTGAGTCCTAACCACTGGACCTCTAAGGAATTCCCCAAGAGCCCATGTTATTGGGTTGTCAGGAGGCTTAAACAAGGGAACGTCTAGGAAGCCCTGGGAACGTCACTGGCGTATTTAAACCATCCTCCCATTCACCATCACTATTGTGGGCACAACAGAGCGACAGCAGCTGCAGTGACCAAAAGGAGGTACAGGCACCGACTCGAGGGGCCCATCTCTCATCCTCCCTGAGCTTCCGCTCTTCTGGGGGCTTCTCCCGAAAGGAAGAGGTGCAGGACACCCACCCATGTGTGACCCCGGCCCCTCTCAGGGGACCAGTGGATGGACACACCACTGTCAGTGTGTGGCCTGGCGCCACTGGGTGGGTGGGGGGCCTGGAGCCTGAGGGTGGGAGGGGGCCGGGGAGGCCAGGGCTTGCATCTCTGCCTGCCCGTGAGCCCCACGGCTGCCCAGCCCTCTGCCCTGCCAGCTTAAACAACTCCAGCCAGACAAAAAGCCTGTTTCTGCTGGTTTTAAACCCTCAGCCTCTCCCTTCACTGCCTTCAGCCAAAATAAAGACGAGCAACAGGCGCCTGCTCTTTGGAGCAGACAGAGGCACGGGCGGTGGGGCAGCATGGTGCGGGGTGCGGGGGCACTGGCCATCCTACAGACTTGGCCGGGCCAGGCTCCAAGGGGAACACACACCTCACACTTGGTCCAAGGCGCCAAGCGAGCGGAGGCCGAGGTCAGACAGGGCCCCAGAGTCCCCAGTGAACGCTGACCGTAACCCTGGCCATGTGACAGCGCTGGCCTGGCCTGGCCCGGGGCTGTCAGCGCCCTTGCGGGGGAGCCTGAGCCTCCTGAGGCAGGGTGTCCAGGCTGAGGCCGCCAGCCCTGCCCTCCCTCCAGGACCCGGAGGCAGATGGAGCAGTCCCCGTGGGGGCGCCCCGCATTCCATTCGCCGAGTCTCTCGGACTTTGGAGTGAAGTCCCCTCCACGTCTAAGCTACTCTGATCTCTGCCTTCATTAAACCCCTGAGCACAGTGAACTTGTGTCATTGGCAAACAAAGGACAAGCTTTCTCCTGCCTGTGCCCAAAATAACCCTGGAGGGGACAGAAGCCAGATTCCTTTAACTTTCTGGTTCCGAGTGGGTGGAGTACTTTATTGTTATTCACGTAGATGGTTGCATGGCATCACCGACTAAATGGACAGGAGTTTGAGCAAACTCTGGGAGATAGTGGCGGACAGGGAAGCCTGGCAGACTGCAATCTATGGGGTCACAAAGAATTGGACACGACTAAGCGACTCAACAACAACAACATGTATTCAAACATCCATTGCACAAAACTTCACCGCGCGTGGCCTTTCTACCGCACTGAGTGGGGCCTAAGGAGCCAGTCTCTCTCTCCCCCAGGTCAAAGACTCCCTCATTGGCCCTTTTCTGAGCAGACCCATGGATGAATTTCCTAAACCAGGGCTCTGCTTCAGAGACGCTGGGCTGAGTCGTAAGAAGGGTAATCTGCCCTATGTCCCAAGACTGTCCCGACAGACCGCTGGCTCCCCGGGAGGCAGGCGGGGCGTCCGCCTCTCTAACCAGCACTTTGCCTGCAGGCACAGTGTTCCTGATGGAAGTCGGGGCTGGCATCCTGAGCTCACATCATAAACCGCTATCCCTGGCTTGAGATTGGCAAGTTCCGGGAACAGCAACCAAAGAGGGGAGACGCTGTCCTCAGACTCCCACTGCCTGAGTCACGCTCTGGCTGCCAGTCTGGGAGACATACACCCGGCGTGAGGCCAGGCTGTCTCTGGGGTCTCAGCCTCCTTCCCAGAGCTCCCCATGCCTGGCCTGCTCCCTGGGGAGCAGTGGCAGGCCTGTCGGCCCTGTGCGCACGGGCTGGGGTCTGCTGCACCGGGCCAGCCCCTGCAGACCAAGCTGCTGGTACACGATCTCCCCACATCATGGGAGCGGGGGTGCAGCACAGACAGGGCCTGGCTGGCCGAGTGCACTGCCCCGAGGTCTCCGAACGGTCCGGCCTCACTTCCTGACCTCACAGGGAACCAGTGAATTTTCTTGTCACATAATGACTAAGGACTGAATGGGAAAAAAAGCTTCAAAGGACAAAAAGGAGTCGGATATTTATTTTATGTCTTCCTCTCGACAGTAAAATGTCTCCTAGGGCGAGCGTGCCTGCAAAGGCCGCCCACGCTCTCAGACGGCTATTAAAGCCTTCGGATGGGGCGTCTCTGGTCCTGACAGTGCCTGGCCTGGCCTGTGACTTCCCAGTTTGGAGGTGGGGTGGTGGTTGCTGAGTGGGGTACCAGGTTTGGGGTGAGGGGTCCCAGTCCCAGGAAGTTCTGTTCCTGCAATAAGGGGAACGTGGCTCCTTAGTGAGATGAGGACATCTTTGGGGAGAGGGGCTGCCCGCCTACCTGGGGATGTTGTCATCGACAGTGGCCCATCCGTAGAGGAAAACGATGATGCCGACCACGGAGGCCGGGATGAGCATCTGGGTGTAGACGCCAAGCCAGGCGAAGTACAGACCAATCTTCTCCCCAAAATACTTTCTGCACCGCAGGGCAAAGCCAGACAGACACACGCTTACTCTCAATCCATACCAGGGGCAAAATTTACACCACGCCCCTTCCCCAGCATGAACAGCTCACACGGGGGCCCCTGGTTCTCGACCAAGCAGAGAGTTGGCGGGGGTGGTTCTGAGCCAGGCTGTCATGTTTGGGGGGGCTCTCTGCTTTCACAGTGCCCACCCTTCCTCTGCTGAGCCCCCAGGATGGGAGCATTTCCTCCTGTAATGCCCATGCTGCAGGGCAAGATGCTCCCCGGAGGCGGTCAGCTGTGTTCCAGCCTCATGCAGCCTAAAAACAGGAAAAAACTCCAGCCCTGAGGCACCAGTAACTCCATATATTGAGCATCTCTGTCTTCTTCATGGGCTGGGCTCTGATCTACACGTCCCCACAGCACACACGTTGCCTGGTCTGTCTGCCCTGGGAGGGAGGTCTCTCAGGAGAGGACACTGTGTCCAGAGGGGCAATTCTTACAGATTCCCAGGCAGCTCTTTTCTTCCTTTAGACACAGAAAGAAACCCCACCTGATGCCCAACTGGGCCGAGCCAGACTATGAATTTAGGGGGAGACAGTGAACATGACAGATGAGAGCCAGGCCTGCAATAAATCTGAATAAACTGCTTGATCTAAGGCTCGGCCAGGCTGCCGGTCTCTGCTGGGAGACCTCAGCTCCCCTGCACAAGCTCTTCAAGTTCGAGCAAGGGCCCACGCTCTGCACACTCAGTGCAGTCGAGATGCACAGGAATGTTTATCTACCCAGGCCTGCTCTCAGCGTCCCCACTTACCTGACGAGGTCGATGGGCTGGTACTTGTAGAAGACCCCGTAACTCGCCCACTCTTCGTACAGGAGCTGGGAAAAAGGAAGTGGTGAGGGCTGGGGAAAAGTAAACTTCTCCCAGGTCCCTCGCCAGAACACAGAGCTGCCAAGGTGCTCAGCTCACGGCTACGTCATTCATTCATTCAACAAGCTCATATAGAAAGTCAGCCCTGTGCCAGGTACCGTGCTGGACAATGGGCTGTGAGCTGAACACCGCAGACACCCCCCTGAGCCTTGGAGCTCCCATTCTGGTGGAGGAGATGGACATGGAAAAATGGGTCCCAAGTTTCAGCTCTGGTAAGGGCCTCAAAGAACCCGTGGGCAGTGGTGACATCCCCGAGCAAGAACAGATCTATGGTTTCAGGTGACGTGGGGATGGGAAAGAAGCTTCTGGCATCGTTACGGAATCCTCACTCTTCACTATTTGATCTGGGATTTTAAATGGCCTGCCACTGTCAGACACCTCACTTTCTTTGTTAAAGACAGACCCACCAGGCTTTGGAGCAGAGAAACCCCAGGAGTATGATTTTAACAGATCTCACGAGGAGCAAAAGAGCAGGGGTGGATCTCCCGAGACAGGCTGTCTGATTAACATGGCTGAGTGAGATGAATGAGATCCACAAACCCACTACGCCCCAGGCTTGGGCAGGATGGTAATGAGCTTGGCCTTGTGGGAACGTGTATATTCATATGTCTGTATGAACACGTAGGGTGTCTTAAAGAAGATACCGGGTTAGGAATGCTGGTTTCAATAAAGAGATCCCATGCACGTGGGTAATTAATGCTCTATCAACCTTAACCCAAAGCCTACGGTGACCCTGCTGGCTAGCCAGGGGGAAGCTGGCCCCAGCTGGGAACCCAGTGCCCTGGCTCCCTGTCTCTGCTGGCATCATTCAGGGAATGGATAGAAGGCCAGCGTGGGGATGCCTGTGAGGACTTGCCAAGGTCTCTGGGTCTCTCCTGTACACTGAAGCTTGACTTCTGTCCTTTTCCCTTTTCTTAATATTTAAATTTAAAACTTGCGAGAGTCTCTTACATTCAGATTCTGCTGTGGCCCCAAATACATCAAATACAGCTTTCTATTTTGATTTTAAAACACAGCCTTTTACGTCATCGCGCCCAATACCCTATGCTATGGAATCAATGTTTGTATCTCCCCAAACACAAACGTGTTGAACCCTCAGTTGCCCAATGTGACTGTAATAGGAGGCTACATATTTATGGAAGTAATTAAGGTTAAATGAGGTCATGAGAGCAGGGTTTTGCTCTGACAGGACTTGTTCAGTTGCTAAGTCATGTCTGACTCTGCAATCCCATGGGCTGGAGCCTGCCAGGCTTCCCTGTCCTTCACTGTCTCCCAGAGTTTGCTCAAATTCATGTCCACTCAGTCAGTGATGCTATCTAACTATCTCATCCTCTGTTGTCCCCTTCTCCTTTTGCCTTCTATCTTTCCCAGCATCAGGGCCCCACTATGACCTGTCTGTCTTGGGTGGCCCTGTACATCACGGCTCATAGCTTCATTGAGTTACGCAAGCCCCTTCACCACCACAGGCTGTGATACATGAAGGGGATTAGAAAAGACCCTGACAGGACTCGTGTCCATATAAGAAAAGGAAGAGACACCAGAGCTGGCTTCCTTCTTGTGCACACATGGAGGAAAGGCTACACAGCGGGAAGGCGGCCGTCTGCAAGCCAGGGAGAGAGCTGTCACCAGAATCCAACCCTGCTGGCACCTGGATCTAGGACTTCTAGCCTCCAGGACCATGAGGAAAAAATGTTTTCTGTTCAAGCCACTCCGTCTGGTACTTTGTTATATCAGCCTGAGTGAGTACATTCTCCCCCACTGATTTGGAAGACCCACAGCTGGTGGGATGGTTTTCCATACACAAAGATCCCTTCAACTGAGCCTCTGAAAATTAAAAATGTGTAAGAGGTTCACTCAGAGGGGTCCAGCCTCCACAGACCAGGGAGTCAAGGGTCCCTAGAACCTTTAGCAGGTGCAGCAAACTTTCCTTTTTTTTTTTTTTCCATTTTGCATTGCCTCTCTCCTTCTGCAGCTGGAGCATAATACTCAGGAGAGCACGAACATTGTATTTCATCAGAAGTCAGCACACAGGGACAAAACGAGCAGGGAGGAGAACGCAGGGAGGAAAACAACAGAGAACAGCTAAATGCATTCTTAACTACAAGCGAACCTTGCCGTCAAAATCCTGGGTTTCGCCTACTCTGATCTCTGTAAGAGGAGCTTTCTTTGGATTTTAAGTCTTTCTTTAAGTGGCATGAACAGGACGTGTTCAGCATGACTCCAAGTCCTGAAAGACTTAATGGCAAGTCTGGCTGCTGGTGGGAGAGCCTTTGGAGCTTCTGCAGAAGGGACTAGGATGCACGGGGCCGACCCTATCTCAGAAGAGAAGGGGTCCAGGAATTAGAGCCAGGCTGCCGGGCTGGGATGGTGGCTCCACTGGGTCTGCAGTGGGTGTCCTGGGCAGACCCTCCCCGCCGAGTCCCACAATCTCCTTGATACAGGGGACTGTCCTTCCTCCCAAGTCATGGTGAGGACTCAGACGGACCCAAGGCTTTGTGAAGTGGAGTGCTGGGGGCTCATTACGTGTCATCTGTCTGATTATGCAGAAAAGGAGGAAAGCCTACAGTTTTACTCTCTAAAGGGAGAGGTCTGAGCCAGCAAACTCCGATGAGATGGCACAGCACCTCTGGATAAACAGAGCAGCCGTCACCAAAGGCAGCTTCCTCCCCTCAGCTGAAATTTACAGCCTAGACGTGCTGGAGGTGGATCAGAGGGAGGGATGAGGAGAGAGGCCCTGGGATAGAAAGGGGAGGCACAGAAAGACCCACTTGAAGGCTTGGCCTTGTCATACTGGCCACCCCGTTCCTGGGCCTGCCCAGTAGGACTGGTCGCAGCAGGCTGGCCATCACCCACCAGGAGACATGACAGATGGGGGTACAGCCCACCTTTCTACAAAAACCACTTTATCTCGGTAGACTTTTCTTCCTGCCAAGAAGAGAACATCAATCACCCTGCAGCCATCAGCACAAGGAAATCAAACATCAGATTTCCTGGCTAGGGTTGGCAGAGCTCTGCGGAGCCCTTCGGCCTGTGAGCAGGTGGGAGGTGTCTGAGGCCCTGGAGCAGGTTTGCTGGGGGCTGGTGGCTCTGGTCATGGTGACCCTGGAGCCTTCCAGCACCTGACCTCAGAGAGATCCTGGCTCCACCCACTGGCATCTCTCCAGCCCAGACCTCCCACCTGAGCCCACATGGCTTGGGTTGGGGGGCTGTCACGGCACTGAGGGGGTCCGTAGGACTGTCCATGGACTTGTCCCTTGCCATCTCCCCTTGGGATGGAGGCACCAGTAGGGCCAGTCTGGTCTGTGTCATCCCCAGCTTCTCAGACCAGGCACATGACAAGTTTCCAGCAAGCAATTGTTGAATGAATGGATGAATAAATGCATTACGGGCCAGGGCCCTGTGGCTCTCAGCACAGCATACCAGAGGCCACCTCAGTTCACACCTGGAGGAGGGAGCTCTTGGATCACGGGTTTGCAGTCCAAAGATAAGGCCAAGAGCTGTGGCTGTGCTTGGCCCGGCTCTGGCCCGCCTCCCCTGAAACCCTCTTGCTTGTGCCCTGCTCTGTCAGATCAGCACAGGAAAATGGCCTTGGCTTGGCTCGCCCCCCTTTCTGTCCTGTGTCCTCGGGCACATGGGGATCCTGCCACTGACAGGATGCCACGGATTTTTTCATTGCAAAAGCGAAATACTCAGAACCAGATCACTTAGGGTGAAATGATCATGGGAGAATGAGTTCTCTGAGCTGAGACCCAAACACGTGTCTGGGGCATTTCCTCTTCCTCCCTTCTGTCTTTCCTTCCTTCCACCCATCCACCACTACTCATCTATCCACCCTTCCATTTGTCCATCCACCTGTCCACCCATCCATCCACCTACCTGTCCATCCACCTGTCAATCCGTCACCCACCCATCATCCATCCACTCACCCAGTATTCTCGGGCCTTGTATTTGTTGCTGGGACATAAAATTAAATAGAGAGAGGCAGGCAGCATTCCAGGCAGAGAACATGGCTGCTGCTGCTAAGTCACTTCAGTCGTGTCCGACTCGGTCTGAATAAACCTGGAGCTGTTCGCTGGGCTGGCACACAGCGGTGCCAAGTAGTTCCTAAGTAATAACTGAATAGCACAGTCTTGGCATTGATGTGGCCATCAGTCAAGTCTCCTATGATTAGAATGGCGGTCAATGAGGCTGGAGCGTGGGGAAAAAGGCGGGGAGACTGGGGTAGGGGGCCTGGGACCTGGATGCTGAATGGCCAGAAGGGGTGACAGGGAGTGGCAGGTGGTGCAGAGGGACGTAGGAGGCTGGGTTCCAAGGCCAGGGTTGGTGCAGGGCAGGCCGGTGGACCGGATAGGAGAGATCTGCAAGTCACGGACTCTTAGACGAATGCCAGATGTTCCACTAAAAATAACCAAATATGTAATTTTTGTGCTAAATCAGATAGCATCTTCAGTTGGATTCCCGGGCAGGCGGGCGAGTTGTATCAAGTACCAGAGATTTAAAAGCACGTATTGGGGGCTGGAGGGAGGTGGGAGCGGAGAGCAGTTCCCATACAGAGGCTCGGGGCCCTGGTGACTGGGGACAAGGCCTCCATTGTGAGGTTCTCAGGGAAGCGTCTCCACCGTCATCTCCACCGTCATCTCAGCGGGATCCACTCTCCAGGAGAAGAGGCAGGGCAAGTGCACAGGGTGGGGGGGCCGGGGGGGGGGCGGTGGGATGCTGAAGGAATGCAGGGCAGGGTGGCTCCCTGAGGTGAGGGAGGGCTGGGCTTGTTGGGGAGATGGGAGGAGTTCATGTAGAAGCAGAGAAAGTGTTAGTGGCTCAGTCGTGTTCGACTCTGTGTGACCCCTTGGGATGTGGCCCTCCAGGCTCCTCTGTCCATGGAATTCTCCAGGCAAGAATACTGGAGTGGGTTGCCACGCCCTCCTCCAGGGGATCTTCCCAACCCAGGGACTGAACCAGGGTCTCCCTCATTGCAGGCAGATTCTTTAACCGTCTGAGCCACCAGGGAAGCTATGTAGAGGCTGGTATCGGGGAGTAGGCAAGCGAGGGAAGGAGGAGAAGCGGCTGTGATGGTGCAGGAGTGACTGAGAGCACAGGTGGGTGGGATTAGGAGCCAGTGAAGCAGAACGGGTCACTTGGTGTTTCCCAAAGTATGTCCCGCAGAACACTAGCTCCGTAACTTCCCCATTAAAAAGGGTTCCAGGACAGGTAAGTTTGAGAAGTACTGGCTTGACCACCATCCATGGTGTCCCCTACTGGAGTGATGCTGGGGGCCGGGGCACTCCAGGTGGCTGGCCTCGCTGTTCCCAAACTCATTTCCCCGGAAGGTGGGGTGATTAGGCTAAATGTCAGCAAAGAACCGTGGAGGTTCTGGCTGCTCCAGTGAGATACAGTCGGTGCATGAAGGAAGGACGGGGCAAAAGGGCAGGCTCGGGGCACTTCCCTTCCCCTCACACGCTCGGACGACCTGCCAAGGATGCTTCTGAGGATCAGAGCTTCCCAATGGCTCAGCGGTAAAGAAGTCACCTGCAGTGCAGGAGCCGCAGGAGACCGGGTTTCGATCCCTGGGTCGGGAAGATCCCCTGGAGGAGGGCATGGCAACCCACTCCAGTATTCTTGCCTGGAGAATCCCATGGACAGAGGAGCCTGGCGGGCTACAGTCCATAGGGTGGCAATGAGTGAAATATGATCGAAGTGACTTAGCACGCACACAGCATGAGGAAAATAGTCCAACAAGGCAACTTCACCCACCTTCTCCGCCAGCTGTGGGGCCGAGGCTCTGGGACCCTGCACCCCTGCCCCTTGCTGGCCCCAGGGCCCCTGACCCCAAGGAGCGGGCTCCCGGGTCTGCACACCTACCTTCCTGTCATTGAACTCCACGTTGTCTCCTTCATAGTCTCCCTGGAAAGAGAGAAAGGCTCTTACTGTCCTGTGACCCTTCCACAAGGCAGGTGGGCTCGTCCCAGGAGAGAAGCTCGTATAGTGTGCAAGGGCACCTAGGTTCCCTCCTCCTGTGATAAGAAGCGCCGTGAGCCCCGGGCTGTCCCACCTGCCCTCCCTCCACTCCCAGAAAGCCCGAAGCGCCTTCCCCTCGATGCAGAGACGATGCCCAGGGAGAGCAAGCAGTCAGTCCCTTGGGACTGGTGACACAGAGAAAAGGGGCTGTGGGGGCTGGAGGGATGGTCAATGTACATCCCATCCTGCCAGGTGTCCTGCTGTTTTGTCCCAGGCCCCACCTGTGTGGTGCCCCTCTCCCTCTCAAGAAGGATGCCCCTCTCATCCAAGAAGGATGCACCTCAAGGAGCCCCTCTCCCTCTCAAGTGTCCCAGGAAGGATGCTGAGTTAGATCGGTGAGGCCAATGTCCTCATCCTACAGATGGCAACACCGGAGCTCAGAGGAGCACACTGACTTCCCTGGGAGAGACGCGAGACCCTGGTCAGACCTGGGACTTGGATCCAGGTCTCCAATCCCAGCAGAAAAGGAGGGCCTAAAAGTCAAAAGGGTGTTTCCCAGACGGGTGACATAGACGAATAGAAGTGCAGGAGAGGCTGGGCCTACAGGGTCTGCCTGGTGCCCTCTCCACTTACCAGCTCCTTCCACAAGCCCCACCAGGCCAGCCAGCCCCTTCCAGTGGTGAGAATATGATCACCAGACAGACCACTAATGCCCGTGGTCTTTGAATGAAGATGCTCTGGGAGCAGTTTAACCGAGTTCCCCTCAGTTTTTAGACATTCCGCCCCCCTACCCGCCCGCCTCAACCTTTATGCCTCTCTAGCACTTTCCCTCTCAACTGAGATGGCCCCACGACTCCAGGAGCACCTCATTTCCACAGAGGTCAGTTAGCTGGGGACCTGGAAGGGGGCAGTTGCCAACCAGGAAGGAAGCCAAAAAGCTGTCCAGCAGCAGCTGAAATGCCAAGTCCTTCTCCGGAGTTGAACGCCAGTTACAGGTCGGAAGGCTCTTCCTCTATCCTCCACGCACAGTCATAACTGGTTGTTGTCTGGGTGGCCATGACCCAGAACCTGGTCTGATGGATGGATGCTCTTGCTGAATGAATGAACAAGTGAGTACCTGGAGGGGGTGGGGTGCTCCAGGCCATGTACTGAGATGTGACCTAGCACAGCTCAGGGGTGAGAGGCTGATGGTGAGACCCATACACGCACAGGAGGAGTCTGCCTCCTGCCAGAGGCTAAGGTGCAGCTTCAGTGCAGCCAGCATCCTCTATTTAAGGCATGGCGTCCACGGAACTCCATTCAGAAGGATTTATTGCCCCAAATATTTGAACCTCAGCTTCAGTACTTAATGGTGTGCATGTCCATCAGCTGCATGGAAAATTCATGGACGGAAAATCTCATATTCCCTTGAGATGACTGAGGTCCATCATCTGGCTGGAAAGAACCCTGGAAACAGAGCCAGCATCTGGGCTCTGCCCCTTGGCTGTGTGCCCCTGGGCAAGTGGAAGAGTAGCTGCAGTCTCAGTTTCCCCATCTGTAAAGTGGGAACAGTCCCCACATGATGGGCTTCCCTACTGCCCTGTCAGGTACAAAGATGATGATGCAAGAGGAATTTCCAAGATATGGATCTTGGAAATGCTTTGTGTGGGCCCCGTGGATTAGGTGGTCTTGTACTCGGTTTAAACTACAGTGAGAATCCATTCCTAAGACAAATGCAGCAGCCAAGCCTGAGAAGAGGAGGCGCATCGGCCTCCAGGAAGGTGGAGGTGGTTATGCAGCAGGGGGTGGAATAGCCTGTCAACCACAGCTGTCTTCTGGCCCCAGCTCCCCAACAGGGGGGCTGTGTGACCTTGGGCAAGTTGCTAAATATCTCTGAGCCTTCGTGTCTGCACCAGATTAAATGAGATAAAGCTCCTACTAAACATGGTTCTTTGCATACAGTTAAGTGCTCAGAAACATTGATTTCTTCCCTTTCCCTTTCGAGACTTAAAGGGCTGAATCAAGCAGGCAGGGAGGCCCTGAAATGTTTTGGCTTCTCTCCCTGACCTCTTGGTAGGGGTGACCAGCTGGAAGGCCATGCAGGGCTGTGTTCTTGGTGCCCGTGAGGCTGAGCAAACCCAAGAGGCACTGGTGGGGTAGATGAGTGAGGTCCCTTCTAGGGAGGAGTCAGGAGCTCCAGCTGGGACCTGCGAGTCTGAGCCTGGTCCTGGGAACATTTATCCAGCAATAGGTCAATTGTCAAGACCACCTGATTTCATCCCACACCGCATTACTAGGTACATAGGAGGCGCCACATGTGTAATGAATGACAGCCAAACAGTGTTTTCTTAGTGGAACAGAGAGCAGGCAGGCCCAGAGAGGAAGGGAGGACTCAGCCGTGTGGGGGAGGGGAAAAGGCAGGCTCCAGGCAGTTGCTCTATCTGCCTTGGGCGAGGGTCTAGGCAGAGAAGGCGGAAGAGCATTGCAGGCAGAAGGAACAGCAGGAACAGAGGTACAGAGATGGGAAAGCGGGATGGGCTGATCCCCAACCCCCGCAGTGAGTGACAAGGGGGCGGCGGCAGGTCGGCTAAGCATCCTTCCCTCTGGGTCAGCAGTCCGGCTGGATGGCCCTTTGCTGTCTGACCCCCTCTGTCTGTCCAACCCAGTGTCTCACTGAAAGCCCTCCCACTTCTGTATTCCCATCAACACCCTCTGCAGCCCTGGTAACTGGACAGGGTGAGCATTATTCCCGACTTGCAGATGGGGGTGCTGGGGCTCAGAGGGGACCTGGGAGGCCTCCAATCAAGGCCGCAAAGGAGGGAGTGGCCAGGACTAGAATCCAGGTCCTTGGACCCCCAGGCCTGCCCCCGTTCTCTCCTAGTCTCTGCAGTAACACACATTTGGAAAGTTCCAGAGATCCTCCGTCCGGTGTTCCCACACTGCTCAGGCCCCATGGCCCATCCCCAGTGCCCTGCTGAACTCTAGTCCCTGTTTCCATGGAGACAATAAGAAGAGAATCCTCTTTCTCTCCATCGTGAGCCAAGACCATCATGCGGCTGTGGCCACAGGCTGTATTTGTCAGGGGCACCAGTGGGATTTGGAGATGCAGCTCAGGAAACTGGCCACTGGCTCTGCAGAAGCAGATACACGAAGAGCTCTGGCCAATCTGCCAGAGCCCAGCAGGGCAGCGGGCAGGGGTGGGGAGACCGAGCTGGCGCGCAGCTGGCCTGAGGTTCAGATACGCCTGGGGCAGAGTTGCTGCCATAGCGCCCCTGTCCTGCAGGAACGGTTCAGTGAGAAAAGATGGCTCTGCGTGTAAGTCTGTTCCCACCTGGGGGAACCAGGACGGGCTGTGAGCCGGTGACGTTTTTATAGGAGCGCCAAAGCAGGAAGCCCGGACCGCAGGACGATAAGAGCTCCCTGGGGGAGCCTTGGTGTGCTGTGGTCCTGGGGACCTGGGGACTCAAATGACACGCAAAGATGGACAGTGTGGGTTCAGCTTACTTACATCATGCAGCGGGTAGGCCGCCGAGTAGACACCATTGGCCAGCAGGCTCGTGATGCCTTGAAAATAAAGGCAGAGAGAGGGTTACGGACCAGTCGTGTCTCCTGCAGCTCCGGGTTCAATCAGAGAGGTCCCAGGACTGTCTCAATCATTGAAAATTTTTTCAAAGTGAGCCACACCTGGCCGCACAGAGCCCGGCCACCTTTCTGGGGTTTCCTCCCCGGGTTCGACATGATAAAAACATGCTCTGTTGGCAGAATTAGAAAGACAGAGAGGAAACCCCAAGAGGAAGTGACACCTGGGAGGAAGGAGGGACCCCCAAACCTGCGATTCACCAGCTACCCCCACCTGCTTGAGGGCAAGCCTGCAGATGAATGAGGGAGTGGAATGTAAGTGGTTAGAGAAGCTGAATCATGAGAAAAATACGGATGGGAAAATTGATGGTGTCAGAAAACACACATACAATTTGGAATTAGATTTTAGGTTGATTGGAAAAGCCGAAGAGGAGACCTGCGGGCCCCACACGGGGCAGAGGCACTTACCGTATCTATCACACTTGCGCCTCTTATTTAAAAGGGCAGAGTCCTTCTTTCTTCCCTCTCCTTGCCCTGTTTATACATCCGGCTATTAGTTATACATGAATGAGGCCCCGAAAGGATCAAAGCTGTGTCTGGGGGCAAGGTGCTCATTCTTGCCATCCAGTGCTCCCGGGGACAGTGGAATGATGGCCAGGACCTAGGTTGTTGCTCAACACCCCGCACTGGGAGCAGGATAAACATAACCACACCTGCACCTCCCAGAGTCCAGAGGTGTGGACTCAGATGCCCAGCCCCAGAGTAAGGGGGGAAGGCAGAGCCTGGCTGTGCACAGGGCCTGGGATCCTTGAAGATCTGATCTGGGGAGCTAGAGCTGCCCAGGAGTTTCCATGAAGCCCTTTGCTGGTCACAGAACCCTCCACCTGGCCCAAGAGCCCTTCTAGGTAGTAAGTGGGTCAGACGTTTCAGCGGCCTACTTGTCCCACTTGTGACTACTCTGCTCTGGCATGGATGGGAAAGTCCCTCCGTGAAATCCACTTAATAGACCATCTCCTCAGCTAGTGATCTGGGGTAATCAGGGCACTTGAGGATGCTTGGAAACCCAAAGCAGAGTAAGGTGGGGGCACGTGGCCAAAATCCCCTGGCTGGAAAGTTCAGCTACGATAAAACGTGAAGGAGGGGACTGATCTACCGCCCCCAGAACTCTCTCAACGCCGTGCTGCCACAGGGTCTTTGCACAGGCCGTGCTCTCTGTCTGGAAGGCCCACCCCTCTAACACCACCTCATCAGAAAGACCACTGACCACCGATTCTAAATTCCCCCTCACTCCCCAGCTCCTTCAACCTGCAAGACTATGTTCTGGTTTACCTGGTTCTCTCTGATCTGTCTCCTTCCTCCAGAGCAGAAACTCCCTGAGGGTGGGGTCCTACCTGACACAGAGGCTAGTGGGTGACAGACCCCATCTATGAATCTGGAGGTCAGGAGGGCTTTCAGACAAGGTGCCAGTGTGGAATTGGGAGCAGAGAAGGACCATCTGTCTGCTCTATCACGGTTGCTGGGAACCAGTCCACCATGGAACTTGCCAGAAGACAGAGACAGCTCCCCACGACCAGGATGGCCTGGTGTGGGGTCGGCTCTGGCTGAGAAGGGCCCAACCCTGAACTCTTTGCAAACCTTTACAGCAACCACACAAATCTTCACCAGCAGGGACCCCGTGCATTTAGTCACTCAGTCATGTCTGACTCTGCGACCCTAGGGACTGTAGCCTGCCAGGGTCCTCTGTCCATACAGGGACCCTACAGGGAGACTGAGGTCAGAGATGCATCGCTGGGGCTAGACCCATGCTTCTCCCACCTCTGGTGGCCTGGGTCACCCTGGAGGATCTCATTCCATTGGACACTGTGCTATGGAGTCAGTTTTCCTGGCTTCCTCTTGACTCCTGAATTCCCCCATGCCCAGTGACTTAGGACACAGGCTTAGAGATTTCAGTCCCAGAAGGGCAGGGGCCATACACCCACCTGACTCTGGAGGTGGCATCCTTTCTCCTCCCCTGCATTTCAGGCCTGCCCCAGGCTTCAGCTGGGAGCATCTCACTCTTGCCTCCACCCCCCAGGGTCTCCCCTGGTGCACAGGCTTTTACCAGACCCTCCCCGCACCCTTGAACCCCAGCCACGAAACTTCAGACGCTTCTAGAGCACGAAGGACTGTGCTGTGATCTCAGCTCTCAGCAGTTGTAAAACAGCTCCAGGAGAAGCAAGGAAAGGCTGGGGAAAGGCATCCCTTTGTCCTGAAATGATTTGCTTTAGCAAATTCAGCCCGGGCAAGGGACCCCCATGGGGAGAGGATTCCCTCTGCACGCTTTGGTCAGAAAGGTTTTGCACCTGTGGTTGAGGTGTTCTGTAAACTGGTACCCAAGGAGCCCAGCGGCAATGGTTTTGTGGCAGGTTCTGCATCCAGGCACCCCTTCCAGTAGGGCCGCGGCTCGGGGTGGAAGCTGGGGGAGGCACCTTCTAGGCTGCATGTGTGTCTGGCTACTGGCTGAGGATGGTGCCCCCATGGGACCCTAACGACCTCCCGTTGGACTGAGAGGGTCAAGAGCAGGGTGAGACCCCTCGGTGGCCCCTTCAGTTTCCCGCAGGCAGGATTCACTGCCTCTGCTAGGAGAGGCGCCTCAGGCCACTGCCGACGCCTCCAGCCAGAGACGAGTATCCTTTGGTGCTTAAAAGAGCCGTAAAACCGCCTTGCCGTCCTGGAACGGCTCTCCTGCCTTGAAATGGTTACACAGGCTTAAATCAAAACCCTCTGGAAAGCCCCAGCCCAGCCGCCCAGCCCCCACAGAGAAGATGGGGAGGAAGATCACACAGCGAGACGAGTGCTGATCTCAAGCCCCAGGCACGCCCTTACCCATGCTGTACTTGGCCTTCGTACACGTTGTTCTCTTCAGGATTTCGTAGACCTGTGGTGGAGACAGGGGCGGGGGCCGCAGTTACTCCATCGAGGGTCGCCGGGAAGGGAGGTGGTGACTGTGACCAGCCTCCCGCACCCCCCTAGGATGGTGTCAGGACAAGGTCACCTTGAAAGGCCCTTGTCGAGCTGGCGCCCAGGGGTATGGGCGTCCAGTGCATGGCATGTTTCTGGCTCTCCAGCTGAGGGGTGAGTTGGAATTCAGAGGTGTGAGGGCCCTGCCCGTAGGACCACTCCCTGATGTGGCCCTGGATGGTCTAGCAACTTGAGCTCCTTTCAGTTCAGTTCAGTTGCTCAGTCGTGTTTGACTCTTTGCAGACCCCATGGACTGCAGGCTTCCCTGTGCATCACCAACTCCCGGAGATTGCTCAAACTCACGTCCATCAAGTCAGTGATGCCATCCAACCATCTTAACTAACAAATTACTTCACTTCGATCCTTGGGAGCCCAGGCCTGGGGGTCTGCCTGTTTGCATTTGAGTCCTTGAAGCTGTGGGGTCTTGGGCCAACTACCTGGTGCCCCGAGCCTGTTTCCCCATCTGAAGAATGAGATGAAAAGAACTGACCCTGCACCGTGGGTGTTCGGGTCAGAGCACTCCAACCCCTCGACACCCCCAAGGTCCCGCCTCCCAGTGCCCCTCAGGCCCTGAGGCGTCTGACTTCTGTTCACCTGCCCAGCTCTGTCCCAGCAACCTGGCCTCCTGTCTGCCCCTCACTCACCGGTCCTCTCCTGGGACCCCAGGGTCTTTACCCTGGCTGTTCCTTTCACCAGAAACACTTGTCCCCCAAAGAGCTAAGTGGCTGCAGGGCCACCTTAACTAACAGGCAACCGAGGAGCCATGGTCCCCACTGTTCCACCTTCTAATTTTGCTCTCTTTCTCTCTTTCTTTTCGGCAGCACCTCATAGCTTGTAGGATCTCAGTTCCCCAACCAGGGACTGAACCTTGGCCCCAGAAGTGAAAGTGTGGCACACTAACCACTGGATTGCCAGAGAGTCCCCTAACTCAGCTCTCTCGTCCCGGACCCCTCCACACTTGCCAAGTATCAGCGTGCCTGTTGCCTCTCCCCTCCCGCTTGTCTTGGGGAGACACCAGGTGCTCAGCAACCGACTGACGAGTGAATGAATGAGTCACCCAGTGAGCTGGCTCCCTCCCCGGCACTTTCTGAATCTCATCGGTGGCCTCATTCTGACCTTGCTGCTTCTCCTGTAATCACCTCTTCCCTTCCACATGCAGTTACAGCCCTGGTTCACAACCACCACTATGACCCCATATTCACCCTCTTCCATGTCTGGCCACTGGTGGTGATTTTTCTAGGACCTTGCTCCACAACCATCTATGGCTCCCTAGCGCCTACAGGCTGAAGATTCAAGTCCCAAGACCAGCACCTCTGGTCCTTCCCCATGGCTCCCTGATGATCCTGGCTCCTACTCACCTGCATATTGGGCTGCCCCAGTGCCAGGAGCACAGGGAAGGAGGCAGGAAGGACTATCGTAGCCTTGTCTAGAATGATGCTGGGTCTCTGAGACCATAGGATAGAGCTAACCAAGGGCAGAGTTTTGAGTCACCCAAGAGTTTCTCTGGTGCATTGGTGGTTTACAAACTGGCCTTCAAGGTCTCTGGGAGACAGTGACCCCCACCTCAGAGGTAATCAGAGTCAAGGATGATTCAGCTAACACTTACTGGCTCTGACAGAATAGCTTTCTGTGACTTGGGGATCACGTCTGAATTCAATTATAAAGCAGATCCTAAACAAGATGGGCCCCAGAGCCTTCATTCACGCATGCCCCCCAACCTTGGGCCACCTCCCCAACAACAAGAATGGATTTACAAATTTACACCCTACCCTTGCAGGAGCATGCTGGTGATTCCCAGTAATATAAAACCAGGGCACACACACTTCTGGAAATGGCAGGTTCCCAGGTCTCCCCACTGGCCATTCCTATCCTCCCTCATCCCAAAATGACAAAGAAAAAAATGAAACCATTCAGGTTCAACTGGGCCCAGTTCCCTGGAGCAGTCAGTGGCCAAGAGGAAGTTCCTCTCCTGGACATATATCAACCCCAAACTACACTGGCCGCTGGCATTTTTGCATAAATGAATTCCTCCTTGTTTATTATAATGAGGTTGAATTTCACCAATAACACAATCAATAATAACAGTAGGCCCTGTATCCAGGTCACCCTTGGTGGGGGCACAAGGGAGCCCTTTGAGCAGAGGCCACCACGGAAGCTGCCAGGCTGGGAGGGGACACAGGGTGGATGGGACCTGGGTCTGGTCTGTCCAGGTCTTGGCCTGAGCTCCCCATGCCAAGGCAGCGTGCACAGCTGTCCCGTGCCTGGTGCCTGCCAGCCTCGAGATACAGCTGTGAGGAGCAGCTGTCTGCTCAAGGTCGAGCGGCTGCCTGCTCTCTGCCCTGCCCCTCTCCTCGCTGGGTTGGGGAGAGAGAAAAGCAGCGGCTTGGCCGCCAGGTTAATCCTTGTTTAGATAGAAGTTGGGTCCCGAGCTGGACACAGCCCAGCATGGCTGGTGGACAAGTTGGTGGCTGCTGGATAAACATTAAACCAATACCTGGAGTAGGGCAGAGTGGCCTGGTCAGATTTCAAATCGCAGTTTGCTCGTCTGGCAAAGCCCTGGAAATCTAGCCCCAACCCTCATGCCTTTGTCTGCGCCACACCATCAGTCCCGCCGGGCAGGCCTGCTCAGAACCCTCCAGGCAGAGAGGAATGTAAAGATTCCATAAAGGCAGCGGCAAGGAAGCGGGAGAGGCGTGCGGGAGCCTTGAAGACACGGGAACGTTCTGAAATAACCCGAGGGGTCTGGAGTCCCTCTGCCTCCTTCCCGCGGATCCACCCGTCCTTCCCCTGGGCTCCTCACAGCCCGCTGGTTTTATTATTCTCATTATTTCCATCACAGACAATTAGAGTCCCCCCACCCAGGGGAATTTAGCTGAAATGAAATTATCATCCCCTTTCCCGGGGGCCACCTTGCTGAGGAGCTGTGGATTCCCATGAGTGAGCGATACTTACTATTGTGCTCCGAGTTTTGCTGTCGAAAAAGGAATCCTTGTCAGACAGGTCAAATCTGTTGAAATATTGGGGAGAAAAAAGAGACACAGCTCACTGGAGTTGGCTTTCCTGGTTCCCAAGGCCCTAAGGGGTCACACTACCCCTGTGAATGGTGACCGTGAAATCAGCGAAGCTCAGTCCACCTGCTGGGTGTGACCCAACCCTGGATGTTTGGAAGGATCTGTCTCATCCTCACCCACTGGACCCACACGGGGTCATGGTGTGGGTGGGGGAGGTGATCCTAGCAGCAAATGTGGTCAGACCTCCCTCTTCAAGGACCCTTTTTCTTTTTCTTTTTGAGGACACCCTCAGGGGGCAATTTCACTTCTGCTTCAGTGATACCACGGCGATCACACTCTTGGATACTTTAACATTTGACACAGTCTCACTGTAATTCCCAAATGGTTTCAGTCCTAAGGTCTTGGGCTACATAGATGTCTTAGGGCTAGAGGGCACAGGGACATGTCTGGAATGTATCACCCACTCCCCAAGACAGTCAGGGTTGAGCTGGGGAGGGCTACTCGGGGTGGGAGTGGCCCAGAGCCTGGAGGAGAGCCAGGCCCGCGAGATGGGGTGTCGAGGGAGCCAGCCAGGGCAGAGTGGAGGGAGGCCGGGGCCTTATGGGCCGTGGAAGGCGGGTGTCTCCCTCTCATGCCCAGGGGCCTGGGGCCTGGAGCTGGAGGGGGAAGCTGGGCTGGGGCACTTCCTCCCTCTCATGTCTGATCCCCAGCAGGACTGGGAAATAGCAATGAAGCATGTGGCCCCTGCCCTATGACTAACGCCCAGGCCAGAGCAGAAGCTCCAGTTCTGAGCCGAGGCCCAGTTCTGTGGGTCCCGTGGGACGAGGGGTGTCCATGGGCCTCCTCCTCCCCATAGCTTTGTCATCCTAGCCCCACAGGATTCCCAGACTCCAAACTTTCTATTCCCACTCCCGCCCACACTCCAGCTCTGCCCAGCGAGGCCATGCAGCCGCCACTGACCCAGGTGGCTACGCCCCACTGCCCATCAGGATTGGGGGAGGAGGGAAGGTTCCAGAAGAGGTGCAGGCCTGCCAGGCCGCCCCGCTAGCTGCAAGACCTGGGCCCCAGAACTCCGGCTGGGGAGCTGCTTTCCAATTCTCAGCTCCCAGAGCTCGGCAGACTTCAGGGGCTACAGTCAACCTTGCCCAGTTTCTCAGAACACATCCTGAGAGGGACAGAGTCAGGCAGGGGAGGGGGCCCAGGCCTGCCCTCACTTGGGCCTGTGCTAGTTTTCCTAACTGTCACCCAGCAGAAGGAGAGATTTTTGTCCCCTTAATTCCTCAGTTTGTAGTGACCTCAGAGGTTATTTCCAGGTTATTTCTGTGCTCAAGAAGCACAAGCTCTTATGGGAATACACTCCAGGGGCTGAAGTGGCCACTTCTTTGGGTGGGGGAGGGATGGAGAATTCTGGTTGGTCTTGCAGATTGTGTCATTAGGGCAAGTCCAGCATGGGGTGATGTCACCACACAGCAGACCCCGCCCTCCTTGGGAAGGGGTGGGCAGGTGGGGCCCCCACTTACAGGTGCTGCTTCTCCCGGGAAAAGGGGTAGGAGAGCCTCTTGGTGGTCTGGGGCCTGTGCTCTGCCACCTTGGGCTGGATGGGGTCCGTGATCTTCTGGAGCACAGAGTTGATCTTCTTGAGGAGGCCGCGGGTCTCGCTGATGTGATACAGCTGCGGACCAGGCAGGGCAGGGGAGCGTGTCATCTGCTGAGCCCTGACCCTGGGCATCTCTTCTGAGCTGGTTGGGGAGGCAGCCCCTTCCCCTCTACCCTCCCTCCACCCCTGCCCCTGGAGCTGGCTGGCCTGGGAACAGGGGGTGGGGATGGGCCAGGATGCCTCCTCCACGCCTGGGGTTTTCTGAAAGCTGGGTTTCCTGAAAGCTCAGAGTTTCGGGAGATCCCAGCCAAAAGGGCAATTCTAGTACATTCCAGGGAACTTCCCCCAACTTTGGATTTGTTTAAAAAGAGGCAATTCAAAGGATGCTAGCAGATTTGAGAAGCTGGGAGCTGACATTCCTGAGAACAGCTTCCCTCTCCACGCTCACAAGTAAACCCTGAGGCCTCCCTGAGCTCCTGGTACACATGGGGTTCCCAGCTTGAAGTTGTCGGAGATCAAGAAGAAAAGCCCCAGCAAGATAGAAATTGTAATCATATAAAATGAGTCTGACGAACCAACTGAAATACTAAACATAGGGAGCAGGAAGTTTCCCCATGTTTGTGTTTATGAGAAGTTCCCGGGCCCCTATGCCATCTCTGTGGGGCCCAGACTGTAACCTCTGCCCTCCCAGGGGACCCTGGAACCCTTCTGCCCTCCTGGGGTGGGGGCCGCTGAAGCTCTCCTGGGCTTTTTCCTAACAACCCGGACCCTCCCGATGTTGTTCTCCTGCCAGCTTCCCTGACACACAGACCCAGGGACCCCTTGGAAGCAGAAGCATCATCGCTGACCTTCTTTGTCGGCATCTTCAGCTTCAAAAACTCGGCTTCTCGGCACAGCACATTCCAGGGTGCGTGGATTTTTACAAATCCAACCCCGTGAATTTTTGTCTAGAAAGAGGGGAGAGGGCCTCAGTCAGCATGGGTGGATGTTTGGGCTGAAAACCATTTTTACCTTCAGGGCAACTACAGTTTACAAGATGGCAGCAGGTGGGGCTCCTTCTGCTCATCAACTCCGGGCTCCTCTGAGGATGCTCCCTTGCACCCTTAGAATCCCCTGCAGATGGCATAAGAAAGCTGGTGGTTGGGTGGGCCCCTGGCATCCCACAGGAGTAATGACTGGCGGGGGAGGGGGGACGGTGCTTGGAGGGAGGTCCTGACCCCACAATATCTGGGAGGTACTCGGGGGGAAGCTGAGGGCCCCCAGGACAGTCTGAGCCACGAAAGACCTTTCACATCCAAGACTCCAGTCCCTTCGACTGAGGGGGTGTATTCAGTGTCCCCGGGATCCCCAAGCAGGGCTGAGGAGCTGACAGTGAAGATGGTCCCCTCCGGGCACCTCTGTGGGTCAGGACACACTTCTGGCCGCACCCGGCCACCGCCTCCCCCTACAACCCCCCTGTCTGCCAGCTCCCCTGGGTCTGCACTGCCTTTATCTTAATGTGAGTGGGCTCGAGACCGGCCTGTGTGCAAGTCCATCACCCTGACTAAGCTGCTGCGAACTTGCACAGTCACTTCTCTCTGGTCCAGCGGGTCTGAATGACAGGATCAGGCAGCAGAGGGTCACTGAGTGCTGTTCAGCCAGGAACCACACAAGCTATGATAAGAACTTTGAGGACCCACTCCAGTGAAACAGCCACCTCTCCCTGCCACCCCAGCCCAGCCCGAACCTGGCGCGTGATGGGTGTTCCCTCGGCCCTCCTTGGCGCCGGGGGCCGCACGCCACTGAGGCAGGGGCCGCTCTGCCTGTACTTCTCTGCCCCTAGCCCACCAGGACGGCCGCTCCCTCCCTCCACTCACTGTGCGAGCGGGCGGGAGGGCGGGGGCCCCGCTCCAGGGCCATCTCATCGGTGTACAAGCTGACTGGTGGGGCCAGAGGCAGGCTGAGCCCACTGTGCCCACCATCTCAGACAGTGATCCCAGTCCCAGGGTGGCCACCGCGCTCTCTGCTGCCTGTGGCCCTCTCTCTGCCGAGAGCCGGGCGACGACCTTGCTGGAGCGGCTGGCACTTCCTCAGACCTGGAAGCTTTCTGGTGTCACATCTTTCTGCCCGGGTGCAGTGGCAGCAAGGCAGGCTCGAGCTATCGCGGCCCCTCTCAGCCACTGGCTGGCACCACAACGGGCCCTTTCCCCAAGCAAGTGACCGTTAGTGAGCAACTGTCCACCAGCGACCGTTAGTGGTCCTGCTCAGCCATTGGTCAGTGCCATGGTAAGCCCCGCCCCAAGTGAGCGGCCATTAGTGAGCAACTGTTGACCAGCAACCTTTAGTGGTCCTGCTCAGCCATTGGTCAGTGCCACGATAAGCCCCGCCCCCAAGCCAGTGATCATTAGTGATCTTGCTCAGCCATTGGTCAGTGCCATAGTGGCTCCACTACCTCCCTCTTCTATATAAACGGAGCCCGAATTTGGACTGAGGAAAGATGGTTTTTTGAGACACTAGTCTGGCGTTCTCGGTTCACTAGCTTTCTGGTTAAAGTCGTTATTCCTTGTTCTAGCAACTCATCTCATCATTTATTGGCCTGTCCTGTGGCGAGCAGAACAAGCCTGGGCTCGGTAACGCAATGAGCTTGATGGGGAAGTCAGGACCACTGCTCCGTTCATGGATGGGGACACTGAGGTTTGGAGAGATGAAGTCACCGCCTAGGTTCCTCAGAAAATTAAAATGAGAGCCACCATCTGACCCAGCCATCTCGCTTCTGGGTAGCCAGCCCAAGACAATGACATCAGGATCTCGGAGAGACAAGCGCACTCCCACATTCTCTGCAGCCTTACTCAGGACAGCCAAGATACAGAGACGTCTAAGTGTCGTTCAGTGGGTGAGCAGATCAGGAAGGTGTGGTAGATAGATACAGTGGGGGATTATCCAGCCATATAAAGAAGGCAATCCCGCCATTTGTGACAACATAGACAAACCTGGAGGATAGTCTGCTCAGTGAAACTAGTCAGACAGAGCGACGAGTATTGTATGGTATCACTTATGTGTAGAATCAATAAAAGCCAATTTCACAGGCATGGAATAGAGCAGTGGTTGCCAGGTGCTGGGTCAGGGGGATGGGGAGATGTAGGTGAGAAGGACCAACTTTCAGTTATAAGATCAAGTTCTGAGGACCTAACGAACAGCAGGGTGACCATAGTTAATAATATGGTATTGCGTACTTGAGAGGTGTTGAGAGACCAAAGCATCCTCACCACACACATGCGTGTACACACACACACACACACACACAGTTAACTGTGTGAGGCGATGCGTATGTGGGGCAATCATTCCACGACATCTGTGGGCATCAAGTCATCACAAAGTAGACTTGAAATACACACAAACTGTATCTGTCAATGACTCCTTAGTGAGTCTGGGGGTCTAAAATCAGCGCCTGGCCCCTGGTAGCTGGTGGGTGTGGGAACCCGGGTTCACGTGCAGGCTGCACACACTCTTAATCACAGGTGAGACCTGAAGTGACCCAGCACCTCTCTATTTTTCTTTTTCTGTTTTTCTCCGTTCCCCTTGCCATTTCTGTTTAACAGATTCCCAGTATCAATGAGCAGCATCAATGTAGCAATAATGTTTCCCCGTCTAAGGTGGGCGCATGTAGCACCAGCAGACTCCCCAGTTGCCCTGAGATAACTGGGGTGCTGCATCATAACAAAAAGCAAAGAAACACGACATTCCCCGAGACAGAGCTGCCCGATGGCAGCGGGGACTACGGTCCACCAGACTTCCCAAGGGGACCCCCAGGGACTTAGAGCCCAGGCTGGGCCCCCCAGCTTGAGGCCACACTCGCCTTTTCACCATCCTGGGGATCCTGGCAGAAGAAAGCCAGGCCACGGAAGGGGGATGGTGTGGCCAGCCCGTGTACTCAGGGCAGGACTGACTTGGGTCTGTGCTGGGCTCCACGTCCAGTCACCACCCTCAGAGTGTACAAAGTTCTTGGTATCACTGTAGGTATTTGGCAAAAAGCAATGGAGCCAAAGTCACTTAGGATGGTTTTTAAGAAAAAATCCTCAGTGGGCCAAACACATTCACTCAGCGCCAGCCTCAGCCCCTGAAATGCAGACTCCTGGTCATCTGTGCTGTGCCCGCGGCCTGCCAGGGCAAGCGGAGCCTCCCAGACACCGGGTGCCACATGGGGTTCTTCCCCCACTTTGAGTGAAAGGCTGCACCCTCCTGGATGAACCCAGCTCTCCCCTCCACCTCTGATGCTGAGGCCCCCACGCCTCCCATGACCAGAGGATCCAGCCTCTCCCGGGGCCTCTGTGTCACTGCACAGGTCTTGTCCATGCGGTCCCAGCAGGCAGGGTGAGTCCTGTGCGGAGCCTCCCAGCTCGCCAGCCTCGCTGCCCACATCAGGGCCGTGCAGGAGCACAGTGTGTCCACCGAACGAGTGGATGAGGGCCGCTAACAATGACGGTGATGATGACGAGGAGGAGGAGGTGAAGGGCGCTGAGATCCAAGTGTCAGTCCTGATTCAGGCATCTGTGCGTATTAACTCATTTAACCTCATGACAAGGTTGTGTGTGTGGGGGGGGTGGGGGGCGGGTCCTGCCACTGTTTTCACCTTGGAGCTGGCAAGTTCACTCTCAGTGTCCAGGGGTGGCTGCAGCCACTGTCCACAGACTGGACAGCTTTAACACGAATTCATTCTCCCCCAGTTCTGGAGTCAGAAACCTGTGATCAGGGTGTGGGCAGGGCTGAGCTCCCTCCAGAGGCTCCAGGGGAGGGTCTCTCTGGCCTGGTTCAGCCCCTGGGGGACCCCAGGCCTCCCTGGGCTTGTGGCCACCTCACCCCGACCTCTGCATCCATCTGCACAAACCTTCTCCTCTGGGTGGCTCTGTGCCTCAGATCACCCTCTCTTCTCTTCCAAGGACACCCGTCATTGGATTTAGGGTCCACATGCATCCCGGGTGTTCTGGTGCAGAGGTCAGTAACTTACTTCCATCTGCTGAGAACTTTCATGGGACTAAGGTCACCTTTGCAGGCTGCAGGAGGATGGACAGCTTTTGGGGCCACCACACAGCCCACCATACTTGTCATGAAGCCACAGGGAAGAGCCTCAGTGGGCTTGGTGCAGGGAGCTTCGAAGAAGCAGGGCTCCAGGAGCTCAGTCCTGAGGCTGCCTCAAGAAGACAGTTAGGATCAGGACACTCGGGCACAGGGACCAGATGGGCAGGGCTCGGAGGTGTGCTGGTGGGCGTGAGGCTTGCCTGCAGGGAGCCTAGACCTGACACGATGGCCCAGGGCTGAGGGACACAGCGCCTGGGTTTGGGAATGGACACATCCCAGCACAGACTAGGGGAGGCAGGCCCGGGGGCTCAAGCCAGAGGAGCCCAGGTCTTCCTGCTGCCCTTAAGGGGCAGGTCAGATGGGCACAGGAGGACCCGTGGTTTCAGAGACCTGGGTCGGAGTCCTGGTCTGCTGCTGCGTTGTCTCTGGCGAGTGACTCAGCCCACCTTTTGCTCCTCTGCAAATCTTTGCCATACGTGACTTGCTTCACAGCTGGGGGGAGTTCTTGGTGCTCTCAGCACCCCTGCCCAACCCCGTGGCTGGGGCCATGCCACCTCTCCACGACCTTGAGGCCGCTAAGACCACCCCTGCACAGACTCTCTTTGCCAAGAAGCTGTAAGCCACTTCCCCTACCCTAGGAAGCCCTGGGGCATTGAGACCCAAGAGGCAGCAACGCCTCCTCAAGCCTGGGGGCTCCCAGGCGTGGGGCTGACCACAGGGGGCGCTGTGACATATCTGTGGATGGCCCCATAGGGCCAACCCCGTCTTTCCTGTTACAGCCCAGGTTTATTTCTGTGCGCTCTGCTCAGCCGCACGCAAAGACCCAAAATATATCCCTCCGAGTCCGTGGAGATTTCTCTAGACGGTGGTCAAGAAGCAGTGCCCGGGCCAGCATCCCTGGGAAAACACGCTCTGCTGTTTACGTGAGCGACAGGGTCCCTCCCAGAAAAACATCTGGCAGGATCGGGAAAGGGTCGTGGGACTCATTGGACAAGGACACATATGGGATGTTTTAAACCTTGGTGCCCGGACTGACAGCAGTCTGCTCCCGGCGGGAAGAAACCGTGAGACGCCACCTCCCCTCTCCCAGCCAGATGGCCCAGAGCAGTGGCTTCTGTCCAGACTGGCTCCTCGGGTGGGGAGTCTGGGGGCCACAGAACCCCGGGGGCCTTGGCGTGAGCATGGTCAGGGCCAAGGGTCTCGGGGAGGGGACGGGGTCAGGGCCCTTGCAATGGACTGCCACCAAATGCTGGACGAAGACAAGAAATACAATAAGAAAACAAATGCCACACCTTAAAGTTGCTAAAGAGCCAAGAAGGCCCAGAAAAGTGACCGGGACTGTGCCGTCCAGGTGGGGGAGGGGAGGTTCGCCCAGTACAGACTGAACAGGGTTAAACCTCCATTCCCGGCTCAACTCTCAGAAACGGAGACCTCACCACAGTCTCTCCTGGCACTTCCCTTTTAGAAGGAAGAAGGGAATCAGAACAAGCGGGGGATTCCTGGTGGTCGGGGATTCCTGGTAGCCGAGGATGCCAAGGGCCCCTCTTCATCCCCACGGCTGCCTGAGCCTGCATGTGGATGTCACAGTCACCCATCTCCGCTGAAGGACAGGCTCTGAGGTTGTTGGAAGGTTGGCCTCAGCAAGGCCAAGCGTGGGGTCCCTAGATGCCCCCAGAGGGCTCCCGGGCAGCACACCTCCCCAGCCCACCCTGATCCCATAGCTACCGCCCACCCCAGAGGGCCCCATCACTGCCATCAGGGAATTAGGGGGTGCCAAATGCTCAGGCCTGAGGGTGGTGGGGGCGCCTCCACGGCTTCCTGTGTGTGCACCCCTCCCCGGCTCACGGTCCAGCAGGAGCTGTGGGGAGCGTGTGTGCACGGCAGGGATACACAGGACGGCTCCCGGACACCGCCGGGCCAGGAAGCCCAGGAGCCCCGGTGGGAGGCCTGGGCCGGACGTCTGACCACCACTGGGCCTGGTCAACTTGCCCCTCTCTGTGCCCTTGGCTTACTCAGCTCCAAGGATAACACCACCCCCGGAGGGCCTCTGATGCCAGGGCTGCTCTGCAGGAGGGGTCGTGTTCTCCTCGAATGTGTTCAAGGCACGTGATGCCTGGTCAGTCCCTAATGACTGGGTGCATTCTTGGCAGCCCTGGTGCCTGCCTGCTCTTCCTGTTGGCACTGGGGTCCCATGTGGGTATGAGCTGGAAGGCTGGTTCCAGGCTGGGTCTGTCTGCTTAGCTGACCGACGTGCCCCCAGGAGGGAGAGCGTCTGGCATGGCCTCATCCTCTCCTTCTCCTGATTGGTGCCAGGACCACCCTCCTTCTAGTTCCCAGAGTGGGAAGACAGGGGCCCTTTCTGGGTCATCTGAACGTGTCATCTCACGGGAGCCTGGCTTGATGATATTTGCTGAGTGATCCAAGTGGGCTGGGGGGACAGTCCCTGCTGAGCTCCTACTGTGTGCTGGCCGAGGATGCTCCCGTGGTCCTTCCCCGACCTCTGGCAGCATCCCTGGCTTCACTTTAATACTTATGGACGAAGGGGCAGGCTTGCCCGCCACTGGGGGCTGACCCTGACTTGCTCATGCCCACCCTCCACCTGGACGGCTCCCGGAGGCGACAGGAGAGTGCTCAGTCCCTGGGCAAGGGTCTGCAAGGAGGCATTTCTGCACTGTGGTTCCTGCTGACCACGTCTGCACTGCTCAGGAGGAGCTGTTGTGGTCACTCGGGCTCGGTCACATGGTGCGCTGGCACAAGCATGCCTTCTACACATCCTGGACATGGTACCCTCGCCTGTCTCCAGTGAGCCAGGACCCAGAACGCGGTCTCTGAGGGAGCTGGGGCTGCAGGCCTGGCTGCGGCGGATTTACCCCTCAGCCCCCGTCATAGGGTCTGGCTCCCGAGGCCTGGCTTGTTGAAGGAATAAAAGACACGTATTCATTCACAGTCCTGCTCTGATGATGGGTGGGTAGGTTACTCAGATTCACACTCTCATGGAAAACAATTAAAAAAAAAAAAGAAGACCCAGAGAGTAACTGCCCAAGATGGGGAGTCTAACAGAAGACTCCTCCCTCCCCATGGAGCTGGACTCCCAGGAGACGACACTTTCAGTTGACCCAGAAAGGGCCTCCCTCCTCCAGCCCCAGGAATTGCAAGGAAGATGGTGTTGGTGTCGAGCAGGAGAAGGAGCAGGTGAGGACCCCAGTGGGTCCAGCCATGTCAGCCCATGACCTTGGTTCAGGGTGGTCCTATCCATAACGTCCTCAGATGAGTGGAGAACGCAAGTGCCAAGGCTTTCTGGATAAGGGCACCTTCTTCCTGGGCTTGGGAACTGCCCCATGGGTTACATAAGGGTGGTGGCCAGTGGGGAAAAGTGCCAGGCCCACCAGGATGCAAGACAGCTGGAGGAGAACCAGCAAAAGTGACCCCCTCAGCTTTGGGATTCTGAGAGGATTAGATGGATAATAAATCCAATAAATCAGCTAAGCTCACCTCGTTTAGAGAAATAAACCTCAAGATAGAAAGGTCCTGCAAAGGACAGGAAACTATTAAAGAAAATGACACAGCCAACTTGGAAAAGAACCAAACAGAACTTGCAGAAATAAAAAAAAGTGTCATAACGAGAAGTGAAAATACAACAGACAGGTTTGAAGACCCTTGACCTCTTCAGGAAAGGGAGACGCGTGGGCACAGAGCAGGGGCGTGCTGATAACGTAGGCAGCCCCCTGCCCACCCCCCTGCTCTCCAGGAAGAAAAGCTGACCCTGATCTATAGCTGCATCATTTGCCAGTTACCACAATGTAAACACTCCCGCCGTGGCCTGATTCATGCACCAAAGGGTTAAAACCCAGCTGGCAGAATTCCCGATGAGCCAGAAAGAGCTGACTCTGGCACACAGCAGGCCTAGAGACGTGGGAGAACATCAGAACCACAGCCAGAGGGGCACAGACTTCAGCCTGACGACCTGGAGCCCGGGCAGAGCTGTCCTTGGGGAACTTTAAAGACAAGACTCTTAAAACATCCAGAATTCACTTTATAACAAATACACTTCCACAAAACCAAGAGAGGCCTAAAGGAAGCCAGGTAGGGCATATAAAAGCCTCAGCACTTAAGACTCAAGAGACATAAAAACTTTACAGCCAAAGAAATGAATGTGTAATGGTGGAATTATGAATAGAGATATGAGCAGCTTCAGGACTAGACAATGGCCCCTGACACCTCACTGTAGGAGAGGCTCATGGTATAGGCACTTAGCCTAGAGGTAGGAGTGAGATGGGGCTGAAGACCACATTTTGTTGTTCAGTCACTAAGTCACGTCTGACTGAGACCCCATGGACTGCAGCCCACCAGGCTTCCCTGTCCTTCACCATTTCCCAGAGTTTGCTCAAGTCAGTGATGCCATCCAACCATCTCATTCTCTGCTGTCCCCCTCTCCTCCTGCCTTCAGTCTTTCCCAGCATCAGGTTCTTTTCCAATGAGTCAGTTCTTAGCGTCAGTGGCCAAAGTATTGGAGTTTCAGCTTCAGCATCAGTCCTTCCAATGAATATTCAGGGTTGATTTCCTAGAGGATTGACTGGTTTGATGTCCTTGCAGTCCAAGGGACTCTCAAGAGTCTTCTCCAGCACCACAGTTCAAAAGCATCAGTTCTTTGGTGCTCAGCCCTCTCTATAGTCCCGTTCTTGTGGTTCAGGGCGAAGAGTTGACATGAGGACACAGCACCCAGGTTAAAGTGCTGGCTCTGCCCCTGTCGGGCCCAGCGGCCTCGATCTCCTTGCCCCACTTCTCAGAGCCTCAGTTCGTTCCCTCTGTAAAGGGATCTGACCCCTGCGACCACAAGGCGGGTCAGGGTGTGCCCACACAGGGTGGGGTGGGGATGAAGCTTTGCGTCCAGGCTGACAAGTCCCCGAGAACATCTGTTGCTCCACTGTCCTTACATATGGAGTTGTTGAAATTAGACTTCAGGTGCTTCAAAGTGGAGAACCCCCACCCCAATGTCCAGGCCATGAGGAGAGACCCCCAGCCCCACTCCACGCTCATCACCGCGTTTAGCCAACTGTCTTGGACACAAGTTCATGCCCACAAGGCCTCAGCTGGAAACTGCAAGAAACACGCCCTTCTCCCCTGTCCCGTGTCCACGGCAACTCTGCCCACCTCCCCGGGAGGACGGATGTGCCATCACCTCCATTCTACAGATGGAAAAACTGAGGTCCCCAGTGGGGAAGCCACTTGCCTGAGGCTGCTCAGCCCCCAGGAAGTGGCTGGGCTGGGTCTGGACCTGCACGCGTGGGCTCAGAGGGTCTGGGCGGGGTCTGAGCCTCCCTGGGAGCTCAGGTACCCTCACCGTGGCCTGACCGTGCATCCTGGAGTCTGGTGTGGAGATGGCTCCCATCCTCCTGCAGGCAGCTCCTTGCTTGCTCTTCAAAAAACAACATCCACAAAGACGGGAAACAGATGCCGCCGCGGCCCACACCAGCTCCGGAGAGGAACGAGGAGAAACGCCAGCCCACCAGCCCGGGGGTGCGGCGGCGAGCCCTGAACGGCAGCTTGAAAGCAAACCGACCCCGTAGGGGTCACGTGTCTGCGGCCTTAACAATTCTGCCAAAGCCGGAGTCAAGTTCAACATCAGGGCAGTGCGGGCCTCGGTCACCCCCAGTACTCAGTCTGGATTTTACTGTGTGGCCTTCTCGGCAGTGACCACTGGACATAAATAATGCCCTGGCTTTGAGGTTGGACTTGAAAAATGCTGATGGGTTTCAGTTACAAGGAAACATGCTGGCCCACAAGCTGCTCTTGTCCGTTTCCTGGGAACCCTGGCTGCTGACCCCAACGCCACCGGAGGGACAGAGGAGTGGGGGTGGGCGGAAGAGACGCTCCTGCAGAAGGAAGGCCTGGGTCGCCTGCCTCCGGGACCTTTCCCCACCATTTCCATCCTGTCTGCTGCCCCAGGGGTCTCTGAAATGACGCCCCTCCTGTACCCTCATGTGTGAAATTGACTTCAGGGGCCATCTTCTGGATCAAGGCATCAGATCCTGATTTGACAACCAGAGCCCCTCTTGTGGGTGGCTGGGGAAATAATTTTTAAGCTGAGTTCCTCTGGGCCCACGGTGCCTGGGGGAGGGTGGGTGGCAAGTGGGTCACCTGTGATCACAGCCAGTCGGCCAGGCTCAGCCTCCATTCGTCTTATACACGAAGTTATGAGCGTGTTCCTTCTAGACCCACCACTCCCCTCTCCACTGGGTTCCTGGCCCGGGGCACCCAGTGTGTGCGTGCGGGTCTCTGTCTGGGGTACCCCCGGGGCACTGGACAGGGGACCGGGGACTTGCGTGGACAGTGGAGGGGGGGGGTCCTTCCTTGGGGAAGTTTCTGACGGCTCCTGGGGAAACAGGTCTGCACACTCCTCACGCCTCCAAGCATGGACCAGGATGAGAAGTGCAGTGTGGGGCCCACCTAGACCTGCTGAGTCAGAGCCTGCATCCTGACGACCTCAGGGGGTTCCGTGCACACCCCGGGACTCTGCACCGAGGCATCCAAGCCAAGGCTTGGTCCCCGCCAGACCACCTGCCCTGCTCAGCCCTCCAACCATGAGCCGTGCCTCCCCACCCATGGCTGCAGCTCGAGGGGTCCTGCATGAGCTTCCCCCACTCCTGGGATAACCGCTCATGTGCAAAGGCTCAGCTTTGAGGCAGGGTGAATGGTGCCCGCCAAAAGAGACACCCACATCCCAACTCCCCATATTTGCGAGGGGGGCTTTATTTGGAAATGGGGTTTTTGCAGATGAAATCAAGTTAGATAAGGTTACAGTGGATTAGGTGGGCCTTATGCAGAATGATGGGTGTCTTTATAAGAAGAGGAGAAACACAGAGAGGAGGAGGCCGTGTGAGGAGGCTGAGGCTGGGGAGACATGACCACAAACCCAGGAACACCTGGAGCCCCAGAAACTGGAAGAGCTGGGAGCGACGCTCCCCCAGAGCCTGGCGGGCAGGGGGGCCTGGTCCTGCTGACACCTTGCCTTTAGACTTCTGGCCCCCAGAACTGGGAGAGAATCAATTAGTATTGTTTGAAGCTCCCCGCAGTCTGTGGTCGTGGGTATCAGAAGCCCCACCAGGGACACTCAATGTTCTGTGTCTCTAAGATCCAGCCCCTCACTGTGCCCTCAGCCAGGCCAGTCTTCCCCCATCATGACGGGATGTCTTCTCAACAATAAACCTCCTGACTCGGGAGAAAGGCTCAGGCCGCACAAAGGGGCCCCATCTGTATGGGGCTCGAAGCCATGTTGCCCCAGAGTGGCTCAGCCTCACACACCCACCAACCCTGGGGGAGCAAAGGGGGTCACACACCTCTGCCCCCCTGTGACCTGCACACCCTGCCCGGTCACAACTGCAGACGACCGGGCCAGCAGACACCTCGGGGTGGGGGGTTCTTGCTCATCTGCCCCTACTCCTCTTGCATCACTGTCCTTCTGCATCCCCCCATCCCTGCTCCTGGGCTTCCCTTGGGCTTCCCCTGTGGCTCAGCTGGTAAAGAATCCGCCTGCAATGCAGGAGACCGGGTTTGATCCCTGCATTGGGAAGATCCCCTGGAAAAGGGAGAGGCTACTCTCTCCACTATTCTGGCCTGGAGAACTCCATGGACTGTATAGTCCATGGGGCTGCAAAGAGTCGGACACGACTGAGTGGCTTTCATTTCATTCATCCCTGCCGCTGGTCCAGCCTGTCCAGCTGGCCCTCCATGTTGGGGCCTGGGGGACATTGTTGACATTTCGGTTGTATTTAGGAATGCTTCAGGATATCAAATGCCAGCAATGCCAAGGCTGAGAAATCCCACTTTAAGACTCTTCATCGTTTGGGGGTCATTGTTGGAGTATCTGATGGAGTCCATGGATTTCTTTCTCCCCCGGGAAGCGCGCATAAGCCCCAGTTTTGTTTCACAGTGGGCAAGGATGCGTGGCCGGGCTCTCTCCGAGGCTATCTCGTTCCCCAAACCCTCTCACTTCTTGTAATCAGAGCACACCCGGGAATGAGTCATCCCGGGCGTCTCTCCGCTAATCGCGCTGGCGAGGACCCGCGCACACCCCGCACGCCGCCTCCTCCCGGCGGCCCCTGAATAGACTCTGGTCTCAGCAGGTGAAGGCAACAGGCTGCCTGGGGCCTGACTCATCTCAGGGGGAAACTCGGGGTTGCAGGGGCCGTGGAAAAGTCGGTTATGATCTGAAGACGCCACAGGAAGATGGTTCACGCTCAGTTCCAGCTGCTTTGAAATCTTGAACGGTTGAGTTTATACCACGGGAACATTTTCATCAAAAAGGGCCCAATCAGGGACTTCCCCGGGGGTCCAGGGGCTAACACTCTGCCTTCCAATGCAGGGAGTGTGGGTTCAATCCCTGGTTGGGGAACTAAGATCCCGCATGCCGCGAGGTGTGGCCCAGAGTTGTTTTTTTTTTTTTAAAGGTCCAATCAACTGCTGAAACCCTTTTAAGGCTATAGAACCAAATTATCACTGAGACTTGGGGTCACCGTGACCTTGTGATTTGTATTAATAATAAGAAATACATTTTTGGTCTTTGTCCCCTGGTCCTGGCACAGAGCTCCTAAAACTCTGGGAATTTCCTAAGTGGGGAGACCAGTCAAGGTGTCTCTTGTTAGGCGAATGAGGTGACTTTCCAAAGGCGGGGTGGGGGGACTGCTTGCCAGGGGAACCGAACACGTGGTTAGAGGACTGGAACCTCCAGTCCCTCTCTGCCGCCATGTCTGGGAAAGCGAGAAGGGCTTCCGGTTGAAGCAATCACCAACAGCCAGTGATTTGATCAATTGTACTTGCGTGATGAATCCTCCATAAAACCCCCCAAAATGGGGTCTGCACAGCTTCTGGTTTGGTGAACACACGCAGATTTGGGGAAAGCGGGGCTCGGAGAGTGTGAAGTTCCATGCCTCTCCCCCCAACACACTGTCCTGTGCACCCCCTTCCATCTGCTGTTCCTGAGTTTATTACCTTTTACAATAAAGCTGTGATCTAGTAGGCAACATGTTTCTCTGAGTTCTGTGAGCCACTCTACAAAAAATAGAACCCAAAGTCGTTAGAACCTCTGAAGGGTAGCCAATGGGTCAGAGCACAGGTGACCATCTGTGCTGGCAAATGATGGCTGGAGTCGGGGGAGGGTCTTGTAGGGCTGAGCCTTTAACTTGTGGGGTCTGGCACTACCCCCAGATAGGCAGTGTCCACACTGAATTACGTTGCAGGACCCCCAGCTGGTGTCAGAGAAGTGCTGGGTGGTGCTGGGGAAACATGTTGGAATTGGGGGAAGAATCCTTGCCACTTATTGGTACAACTCGCTCTTTTCTGGTGGCCATAACCAATGTCTGTATGTTTGCTGTTTATTTCAAAGTCAACAAGGTTTTAAAAAGATACGTGTGGCAAAGGATTCGATTGGACTTGGAAAGGCTCTTCTTTCTTCTTTGTGAGCACGGCCATTCCATTTTCACATGAGCAGTAGTGATATATGGCTGACTACTCACATCGCCAGTGAGAATTGCCCGAGTGCCAGGCTCTAAGTTAAGCACTTTAGGATAAGCCAGTGATGTAATGGCTTGTTTCCCAGGTGGCTCAGCAGAGAAGGACCTGCCAGCCAACGTAAGAGATGAAGGAGACCTGAGTTCAATCCCTGGGTCGGCAAGACCACCTGGAGGAGGAAATGGCAACCCATTTCAGTATCCTTGCCTGAAAAATTCCACGGATAGAGGAGCCTGGGGGCTACAGTCAACAGGGCGGCAAAGAGCTGGACATGAGCGAGCAACTGAACACGCGCACAGTCGTGTAAATACTCTTGTATCTCTGACAAATGGTGAAGCTTTGTTGTCGTTGCTGTTCAGCCATCAAATTTTGTCTGATTCTTTGTGACCCCGTGGACTGCAGCACGCCAGGCTTCCCTGTCCATCACCATCTCCTGGATCTTGCTCAAACTCATGTCCATTGAGTTGGTGATGCCATCCAACCATCTCATCCTCTGTCGTCCCCTTCTCCTCCTGTCCTCAGTCTTTCCCAGCATCAGGGTCTTTTCCAACAAGTTGGCTCTTCGCATCAGGAGACCAAAGTCCTGGAGCTTCAGCTTCAGCATCAGTCCTTCCAATGAGTATTCGGGGTTGACTGCCTTTAGGAATGACTGGTTTGATCTCCTTACTGTCCAAGGGACTCTTAAGAGTCTTCTCCAGTACCACAATCTGAAAGCATCAATTCTTTGGTGCTCAGCCTTCTTTGTGGTTCATCTCTCACATCTGTTCATGATTACTGGAAAAACCATAGCTTTGACTGTACAGACCTTTGTTGGCAAAGTGATGTCTCTGCTTTTTAATGCGCTGTCTGGGTTTGTCATAGCTTTCCTTCCAAGGAGCAAGCGTCTTTTAATTTCATGGCTGCAGTCACCATCCACAGCGATTCTGGAAATAAAATCTGTCACTGTTTCCACTTTTTCCCCATCTACCATTTATTTGCCATGAAATGATGGGACGAGATGCTATGATCTTAGTTTTCTGATTGCTGAGTTTTAAGCTAGCTTTCTCACTATCCTCTTTCACCCTTATCAAGAGGCTCATTAGTTCCTCTTCACTTTTTGCCATTAGAGAGGTATCATCTGCCTATCTGAGGTTATTGGTATTTCTCCTGGAAATCTTGATTTCAGCTTGGGATTCATCTAGCCTGGCATTTGGCATGACATACTCTGCATATAAGTTAAATAAGCAGGGTGACAATATGCAGCCTTGACGAACTCCTTTTTTCATTTTGAACCAGTCTGTTGTTTCATATCCAGTTCTGACTGTTGCTTCTTGACCTGCATGCATATTTCTCAGGAGACAGGTAAAGTGTTCCTATCTCTTTAAGAATTTTCCACAGTTTGTTGTGATCCACACAGTCAAAGGCTTTAGCTGGTCAATGAAGCAGAAGTAGATGTTTTTCTAGGATTTCCTTGCTTTCTCTATGATCCAAGAGATGTTGCCATTTGATTTCTGGTTCCTCTGCCTTTTCTAAATCCAGCTTGTACATCTGGAAGTTCTCAGTTCATATACCACTGAAGCCCAGCTTGAAGGATTTTGAGCTTACCTTGCTAGTATGTGAAATGAGTGCAACGGTACAATAGTCTGAAGCTCTATGCCTTGAGAAGGACAGGCAGAAGATCTGGTATCTGGCAAGGAGGGTGTGAATTATTGGACCCTGGGGTAGGTGGTCCTTTCAAACTTGAGATTTTAAAGTGGTAGTCAGGAAAGAGTGGCAGAGACAGACAATGAATCCCCAGACAAGGCACCCATCACACCGCGCCCAGGATCACAGTTCCAGGGACAGGCTCCACCACCAGCCTCCCTCTGGCCTCTCCTGCCTCTGACGGAGGCCACTGGTTCCTCCAGTTATAAAGGACACGCTGAAATCAAGCCTCTATAGTAGCCGCATTGTTCCAGCAAAAGGTCCCGGGGCTGGCTGGGTGGGACTGGGAAAAGCCAGAGTGAATGACTGTCCCCTCTCCTGAGCGGCCCCAGCTCAGGTCTAAGCCAAAGTGCGACAGAAAACGCCGAAGGACCAGCGTATGCCTGTCTGCGGCTGCTGCCTTCAGAATCAGAGAGACAGGCTCTCGGCCACCCGGTCAGAATCCATCCTTTGCATCCTGACCATCAGAATGTTTTAGGTCCCTCACATCCTCACGGCTCCAGTAGGCACCAACCCTACAGCTGAACTCACCGAGACCTTCCAGGTAACCAAAGCCCCACCAGAGGGGTGGTCCCTGCTGAGCACAAGAGGCCCCGACCTCGGGGTCAAGGTGGAACGAGGGCCGTTAAGCATGCTTGGTTGCTTTCATTCGAAAGTAGCATCAAAGATGAGAGTGTTCATACCTGCTCCCCGGTCAGTAGCTTTCTAGTCTGAGTACCGCGAAAACCTTCTCGTCACCAGACCCAAAGCGTTCACCGTTTAAGGATTGGGTAGTGAAAGTGAAAGTGAAAGTGAAAGAGGGGCTTCCCTGGTGGCTCAGACAGTAAAGCGTCTGCCCAGAATGCGGGAGGTTCGATCACTGGGTCGGGAAGATCCCCTGGAGAAGGAAATGGCAACCCACTCCAGTATTCTTGCCTGGAAAATCCCACGGACAGAAGAGCCTGGTAGGTTACGGTCACAATAAAATAGCAAACTAACACCACCTTCTATTTGGAACATTCTCCATGGACTCACGGCTCCCTAAGTCAGCCTGCTGACTACGTTCTCTGCTCTGAACATGCTGTAGAGACTTGGTCTGCTTCTTGGTTAACTTGCACAGTGACAGTTCCTCGGGCTGGGGCCTGACCCCCCAGTGTTCACGGAAGGAGGGCCCCCACCCACTCACGCACAGAGAGGTAAGCAGACCGTGCGGAGCGCCAGCAAGTCCGCCGAGAAGCTGAGGGGCCGACGGATGGTCCCCAGGCTCACCAAGGCCGTCGCTGCACACTGCGCGCTTTCTGCAGGCCAGGTGAGCTGACCTTCTGCTTTGCCCGGGAAACATCCCCTGAGAAAGACTCTCTGGCTTTGCCAAGGAGGGGAGCTCCAGAAACCAGTGTGATGGTCACTGAGTTCAGCGCACCAGGGCCCCCGGGGGATCAGCCTGGCCAACCTCCTCACTTGACAAGTTGAGAAACCGAGGCCCTGAGAAGCCGAAGTCGAGCTCCAGGGAGGCTCCTGGGGGAGCTTCGTCCTCTGCCCAGCGTCCCAGGGGAGGACCTGACCCGAGCAGGAAATGACCCCACCGGTCAGGGCGGAGAAGCCCAGCCCCTCCTCTGCGGCAGCGGTGGGGGCGTGTGCGGGTCTGGGCTCTCTCGGCTCAACCAGGAGGGTGTCAGCACTGCCCTCTGCTGCGAGCAGCTGAAGGCGGCCGCCGTCCCGCCCGCCCCCGCCCGTCCAGGAGCGGGGACACTTACGTCCTCGTCCCGCTCCAGCTCCAGGCCGGCCTCCACCAGGTTGCCCTCGTACTCCTCCCGGCGGAAGCGCTTGTCATCTTCGTGGTAGTCCAGCGGCGGCTCGGGCTCGCCCGCGCCCAGGGGGCCCGCCTTCCCGGGCAGGGGCTGGTCCTGCCGGGCGCTACGGGCGGCCGGGCCCGCGTCGCCGTGCTGGGCCCTCCTGGCCAGCGTCCTGCCGCCCGAGGCCCTCTTGTGATGGTACACCAGGACATAGTCCACCTTGCGCTTGCCGTCGCGGAAGTACAGGCCGTACTTGCACTCGGCGTCCGGGTCCACGGACAAGGAGTTCAGCAGCTGTGGGGAGGAGACAACCGCTGCCATCAGGGGCTCGGGATGGGCCTGCGGAGGGGAGCGCCTGGCCCAGCCACCGGCCACCCCGCCCACCCTCTCACTGCCGCCCTCTGATGGCAGGGGCCCAGACGCCTGAGCACACTGCAGAAGTCCCTGCCTTCCAGGGCCTGGGCATTCAGGAGGAGCCGTCCCTGCTCACAGCATGTGCAGATGCCAACCTTGGATGCTCTCACGCAAGGGCATCCCGGCTCTGTGGAGAAGGGGTGTGGGCTGCCTGGGGAGGACCAGTGGCTCGAACAGGGTGTGGAGTCTGCAGGGCCAACCTCTCGGGGGTGCTCCTCTCACATAGGGTCCCGGGCGGAGTGGAGCAGACCGCATCTGCTTGTTGTGACTCGGATGGCCAGTGAACCTGGTGACGGCGTGTCGAGGTGACCGCCAGCCCGTTACAGTCCTCACCCAGCCTGGCTCTGCCACTAATGAGCCATGCAGTCAGGGGCCAGGCACCTGCTGTGTTAGATGGGGTTCTCCCAGATCGACTCCCAGACCCTGAGTCGAGAATTTGGGTTCAGCGGGTGGTCTCAGGGGCCAGAGCGAGGGCAGAGGTGGTAGAGGTGGCATCAGGGCTGGGGGGAGCTGCACACGCAGTCCTTCCTCAGTTTCCCCCTCTGCCTGTCCAGGGGGCCAAGGAGATGGAGCCTGGGGGCAGGGCTCAAAGTCCAGGCACCCCCATGGGCACCATAGTGCATGGCTTCCGTGGAAATCACACCCGGCTCTCAAACTCCCGCGGGAGTCAGATGGTTGTTGAGGGTCTTAGGTTCCCCAGCAAGCTGGTCTCGGGAATAAGAGAAAATAAAATCACTCCAGGAAGAGGCCTTATTTTGCACCATTCAGAGTCCTGGGAGCTGGGCTGGGGCTAAGAAGCCGGGTCCACGGCCCGTGCCAGGAGGGCTGGGGGGCGGAAGGAGGTCCATTTCCCCTCCCCCAGCCGAGGACAGAGACCATGGATCACCCCAGCATCTTTGGTGGGTCATGGTGGACAGGCGGGAAAAAGTTGTTCACCTCCATCTGTCGGGGAAACTGAGGCCTGGTGAGGGGCACCTGAAGCGACAGTGCAGGCGGGCTGAGTCCAGCCTGGAGTCCTGGCTGCACCCAGGGACCCCCACCCAAAAGCACCAGGGACTTCCCAGTACAGCTCCACCCTCTCATGCAGTCCCTGCTCGAGGGCCACTATAATCAGACTTACTGGATCTGGAGGAAGGTGGGGCTCTGGCGAGTGAAGCGGTCAGCCCTTACTGCCCTTGCTGACCCCTCATGGGCTGCTCCACTGGACACTGTGAGTGTCAGTGCAGCCGCCCAGCTGAGCCACGGTGCCCAGCCCCCTGCTCCCAGAACCACAGCGAAGGGTAAGGTCAGGGTGGAGGGGGGTTTGGGGCAACGAGAGCCCTCAGGTACATCCAGGCTTGGTCCCTCTCCAGCTATGAGCCCTGGGGGACACTCTACCTGCTCTGTGCTTCGGTTTCCAGCTCTGTAAAATGGGTGGATAACAGAAGCTGCCCTCACCAGCAGCTGGGAGGACTCGCTGAGTTAAAAAGCTCCGGGTCTGGGTGGACCCTCCCTCTAACTCTTGGGACAGGCACCCAGAGGCCGTCCCATCTCCCAGCCCTCCATCCCGGTGCCGACGGCAGGCGCTCATTCCCCTGGATATCCCAAGAGGGGCAGAGAAACGCACTGTCACGGAGAGCTGGCAGAGAAGGGGTTCCTTCTCCTTGCAAGGGGGGTGGGCAGAAAAGCCAGAAGGCCGCCCAGGGCAGGTTGAAGACACTGGCCAGTGCTCTGGAATGAAGCTGCTGCCGGCGGGCAGGGTGAGCGCGTGGGAGGCGGTCAGAGCCAGGTGGACACGCAGGCTCCAGGCAGGCAGGGCTGAAGGGCACACGGCCTGCTGCCAGCATCCTGGGCACACCAGACTCCCAGCGTCTCTACAGGGGGTTCCTCCTTATTTTCCAAACGGGCAACTCAGATCTCCTGAGCTGACCCAGGGGCCGTGTGTGGTGCCCGAGGGTGGGAGTGCTCATCCTGGTCTCCTGCCTGCGCCATCCTCCCCAGTCTCCTCCCCCACCTCCCCCCACAGGAGTCAGGGTGCCTCATCCCCTCCTCCCTGTCTTTTTAAATGCTCGGCATTAAGCGCTCGGTTCTGGAATGAATGTATGTGTGTGTGAATGAATGACACAGGCGTGGGTTTTGCACATTGCCTCTGGTAGGGGCCACCAGATCAAGCATATGGAAGCTGGGACCCAGCCAGACCAGAGTTTAGACACTACACCCCCACTCCTGAGCTCTAAGACTCAATTTTTCCATCTGCAAAATGGGGACAAAAACATCTCCTCGACTGAGGTCATGGGATGCTTGTGAGGACCGAGTGTGATGGGAGAACTGAATGGATTTTGAAGATGAACCCCTGAGCTGCTCCAGAAAGAAAAGTGAAAGTGTTAGTTGCTCAGTCATGTCTAACTCTTTGGGACCCCTGGACTGTAGCCGGCCAGGCCCCTCTGTCCATGGGGACTCTCCAGGCAAGAATACTGGAGTGGGAGGCCATTCCCTTCTCCAGGGGATCTTCCTGATCCAGGGATCGAACCTGGGTCTCCTGCATTGCAGGCAGATTCTTTACCCTCCGAGTCACCAGGGAAGTCCAAGGAAGGTAGAAAGATGGCTCCTTGAGGTGACTGGAGAAGAGGGCAGGGGCCAAAGTTCCCCTTCACATTAGGTATGTCCTGGCCCAAGCACCATGAACAGGGAGAGGGCAGCCTACCTGCCTCTCCAGCTTCCTCTACCCGCCTCTCCAAACTCTTAAGAAAGGACAGAGGAGGAGAGTGGAGTCTTGAGTCCACACCTTGGTTGCTGCACTGGGGGCCCATGTATTCTTTCTTTATATTTATTTTTTTATTGCAGTATAGCTTGGGAATGAGTATAGATCTACAAGGCTGTGTTAATTTTTGCTGTACAGCAAAGTGATTCAGTTATACATATATACAGTCTTTTTGCAAAATATTATTTTCCATTAGGGTTTGTCACAGGATATGGACATTGTTCCCTGTGCTGTACAGTAGGACCTTGCTGTTATAAACCTGCATCTGCTAACCCCAGTCTCCCACTCCATCCTTCCCCTCCCCCTTGACAACCACAGCCTGTTCTCTATACCCAGAACCCAGTGCATTCTTTAATTTGGCTTCTTACCTGGAGTTGGAGCTCCAGGAACTGAATTCACTCATTCGTGTGCGATAGACCAAGTCAGGGCATGTCTCAAGGATCATTCTAAGAGAACCTGCTACAGTCACTTTTTCCAAAAATGGGGAAAATGAAATCAGTGACCTGAAAATTTTCTTTCCATCTTGGGACTCTCTGAATTTCAACTCCAATCTGGACATCACTCTGAAACACTTTTACTCCAAAAAAGTTTAAATTAAATCACTCGCATTGCATATTAACTTATGGGCTAATTCCGTGATCCATAAACAGATCGTCTCCAACAGCAGATAAAGAGGACGCGCTCTTATCTCCCAGGCAGGCAGATGCCAGCCTGTCTCCGGGGTGTCTGGGCTTGTTGGGACACAGATTCAAGGCCACTGACAGTCCATAGTGTGAAGGAAGAAAGTAGAAACACTCAAAGATTAACACAAAGAAAACTTCATGAAATGAGTTGCACCCACCAATCTGGGCTCTAACTTTTGAGTTATCTCTTACACCTCTTTCTACAGGAACAAGGAAATGACCTTTACCCTTGAACTTGGGAATGAGAATGAGGAGAGGCACAGACAAGGAGGCTGGGGCAGGGTTTATTCTGATGGCCTATGTAAATGACGTTGACACCCCCAGGATGGGATGCAAGTCTGGGAACCGGATGGGGACTTTCTGAAAGCAGTCCACACCCTCTGGGCTTCATCTGCAAGGAGCCGCCTTTGCTGGGTGACTCAGGGTAGTGAATGAACAACAATCATTGGCATGAGCAGTCTTGGGGATGCCCTGCGAGGCTCTCCCTGGCACAGCGCCTGCCCAGCAGCACAGACAGGCCCCCGGCTCCTGGAGCCGCTGTGTCCAGCCTCCCTGAGGCCATCTCTCTCCGGTGGGACACTGCTCAGCCCGCTTTCCTGTGGCCATGTGCCCCTGATTCACAGGCCTGCAAGCCCATCATACCTGGAACCTCCCCACAGTAAGAGCTGTGCGCAAAGGAAGACTCACCAGTCTCCTCTGGGCTTATCTACTTGTTTCTGGATGGTGGAGACCTTGAAGGAAGGGCCGAGTGGCCTCTCTGCAGACTTTGTGGTTTGGGGGGAGTAGAGAGGGGAGTTCTAGATGGGGGTGGGCCATGGGTCCCTGAAGTAAAGCTCCAGAGCCCAGGGGCATCTGTTAAGAGCTCCATTTTTCATTTCACAACCTGTCTCTCTCAAGTTGAATCTGGTCAACCTCTGGAATGTCTGTTTCTCTTCATTATCTTGGCTGCCACCCCTATCTCATGCCTCCTAACCCGTGCACCCCTCCTTCCCACCTGTGAGTCTTCATATACGCCATTTCTTTGTACTGAAGGCCCCACCCCACCCAATTATGGATATAACCGGCCCCCTCTCCTCCAGAATGTTCATCCCTCCAGCAGGCTGTCCCTGGAAACCCGCCTCTGTGTCTTGGCTCTTCCGAGCTCACCTCCCAGCTGGTTGGTGACACAAGACAGTCATCTGCCCCCCTCTGGCCCCTGCTTTTTCATCTGCCGGAACAACACCTACCCTCCATGGCTACCGAGGGAGTGAAATGAGTTAACACACGGCGACTGGCCCATCGCCCTGGAAGCATCCCTTGTCGCTGTCCTGGGTAACCTCCACTACTGCTCCTTGAGCCCCAGCTGGGCGGGGTCCCCTGCTCGTCCCCTCTGGGGGTGCCCAGGATCCCACAGGGCCCGGCACACAGCAGACACACACAGTGTGGGCTGAAGCGATAACCGCTAAGCTTCCAAGGCCACCACCAACAGCGGTCCCTAACACTCCCAGCATTTTGGAGCAGGCCCAGCTGTAAAAGACACCCCAAAGCCCGTGGGAGCCCAGTTGTGATCTGAGGCTGGGGGTCTCTGCCTTTCCTGGAACATACGCCACCGGCACCTCCCTGGATGCCCCCACCGACTCCAGCAGAGGCTAGAGAGGCAGGCAGGAATAACCCTGGACTTGGTTAGAGCAGAACAGGGCAGCTGGGGCTTCCGCATCTCCCGGGGAGGGGCCCCGGCTGTGCTTGGCGGAAGGGGGGAGACAGGGGAGTCTATTTTCTGGCCCCAGAGCCAGCAGAGTCAGCGGGGCTCCCTGGCTGAGGCACTGGTCTCAGCCCTTTCCTCTTCTGGCAAACTTTGTTCCAACTTTAAGCCAAAACCCTCAAGGGCGAATTCTGACCTGGGATCAGAGGAGACCCCGCTAGGGTCTCGTGGTCACCTGGTCGGGTAGGTGCTGGCCCACACGGCCTGGCTACCATCCAGGCCAGGCGCAAACGCGGGGTTGGGGACCCGGGCGAGCGCGGAAAGACCGACCGGCCCGGCGCCTGCTGCCCGGGGTGTGGGGAGCTCCCAGGCCGGGCATCCCGCACGGAGGCGCGCGGCTGTGGCCCGAGGCTGACGGCGCGGTGGGGCCTGGAGGCTGCCACCCTCCCCGGGCGAGGCGGCTTCCCCACCCCCACCCGTTGCCCCAAATCGGCACCAACGGGAAGGCAGCGTCCCACCCGGGGCCCTAGCCGCGGGCTCGCGCTCGAGCTGGGGGCGAAGCGGCTGCGGGCGGGGTCTCGGGGCCGAGGTGGGTGGGCGCGTGCCTGCGGCGGGGCCCACGTGCGCCGCTGGGCGCCCCCCAAGCGCCTAGAGCCCGGCGGACCCAGCGCCTCCCGTCCCGCCCTCCCCGGGCGCGGCGCAGGTGCGCGGCCCTCCCTGGCCATCGCGGCTGGCGGCCGCCCGCACTCACCGTGCCCTCGGACGGCAGGTAGCCGATGTCCTCGATGGCGCAGATGTTGATGATGTGGACGCTGCGGTCCTCGGCCGGGAGCGTCGAGTACTTCTCGTTGACCCTCATCGCGGCCGCCTGTGCGCCGGGACCGCCGGGCGGCGCGCCCTCCCCATCCACGGCCCCGGCGGCCTCTGCAAGCGGACAGGCGGCGTTCGGGCGCGCTGGCTCGCAGGGGGCCGGGCCTCCCGCTCCGCCCGCCGCCCGCGTCGCCCGGCCCCGGCCCGGCCCCGGCCCGGCCCCGGCCCCGCGCGCCGCGGTGCAGGAGCGCCCACCCTGCGGGTCCCGTGCCCGCTCGGGCCTGAACGCCCCCCCGGCTTCCTTCGCCTTCAAGAAAGATACCAGCGCTGTGCGCTCGCTTATGCCGGGGCGGCGTCCACGCGGGTCAGATTTTCCGTAGAAATTTAAACACAGGAAGAAAGTATTCCATTCCTGCGGAGCCCCACCAAGTTTTATTTTTATCCGAGGAAAGTGCCCCTCGAGCTGCTTTTGACGGAGGCCAGGGTGTCACAGCAGGGAGGGAACGTCCACTAGCCCCCACCTTCAAGAAAAGTCCTGCTGCGGGTCACCTTGCAGCCGAGAGAGACACTTCTGAGGTTGGAGTCACTAATGCTCTCCCTGCCTCTTCCCGCTCCACCCCTGGCTGACTCCTGGTGGCCACTCAGCTCTCACCTCCTCCTGGGAGCCTCCCCTGCTTGCTGCGTGCCCGCCCTGTCCAGCTCCTCCCCGAAGCCCCCACTTACCGAATATTTAGTACTTTTGTGCCCAACCATGAGCAGAGTCTGGAACACAGTTCATCTCATAGAACCCACAGCCTGAGCCTCCTGTTGCAGAGGGGGCTGGGGGTTTCAGAGGCCAAGAACAGGGGGTGGGCCCCTGCAGAGCTGCCTGCACTCCTTGTGTGATCTCTGCTACCTCCCTGAGGGATGGGGAAGGTGGCTTTGATCTCTCTCCTCCCTGGGCTAGCAGGGGCCCGGCCCCTGGTAGGTGTTCCTGGGTCATTTTTAATCCTCCGTCCCTGCAGGAGGGGGATGAAGGTCTCCAGAGGCAGCCATGCTCCGCTTTAGCCTTTGGGGTTCACACTAGCAACCCTGCCCAGTGGGGATGGTATCTCCTTTTTTCCTGCCTCTCCATTTCCCGTTTGTTCCTCTAGGTATGTTCCGAATGCCACTTCCTCCAGAAAGCCACCCTGGACGGCCCCTCACTCAGGCCCAAGAGCGTGTCTATACCTCGACGACAGCACTTTCTTTACTCCGCTTGGTCTTGCAGTGGGTTCCTGCAGTTGCTGCTGTGACACAGTCCATGAGTCAGAGTCGGAACCACTGAGCGACCAGCACTTTCACTGGTTTCATTTTCCATACAGTTGATGCTCAATAGTTGCACGGCCGGAAAAGCAGAGACATTATTTTGCCAACAAAGGTTCGTCTAGTCAAGGCTATGGTTTTTCCTGTGGTCATGTATGGATGTGAGAGTTGGACTGTGAAGAAGGCTGAGCGCCAAAGAATTGATGCTTTTGAACTGTGGTGTTGGAGAAGACTCTTGAGAGTCCCTTGGACTGCAAGGAGATCCAACCAGTCCATTCTGAAGGAGATCAGCCCTGGGATTTCTTTGGAAGGAATGATGCTAAAGCTGAAACTCCAGTACTTTGGCCACCTCATGTGAAGAGTTGACTCATTGGAAAAGACTCTGATGCTGGGAGGGATTGGGGGCAGGAGGAGAAGGGGACGACAGAGGATGAGATGGCTGGATGGCATCACTGACTCGATGGATGTGAGTCTGAGTGAACTCCGGGAGTTGGTGTTGGACAGGGAGGCCTGGCGTGCTGCAATTCACGGGGTCACAAAGAGTCTGACACGACTGAGCGACTGATCTGATGTGATCTGAGGAGCATTCGGGGTCTACAGAAATGATGGCAAGCTGCCTTCTAAGGTCCTGGTAGCAGCAGCCTGTTTTGGCTTCAAGAATGGATTCTGGGATCGGACAGGATGGGGTGGGGGAGACGGGGTTGGGGAGACGGGGTGGCTTCTGTTTCCGCTCTGGCACTGTCCAGCCCTGTGACCTTGGGCCAGTCTCCTTAAACCTCATGGAGCCTCCGTCTTCTCCCGTGAATGTCTAGCGTGTGTGAGCTCAGTCCTGGGCTGCGGGGAGCAGCGCTGGGCAGTGGCGGCCATGGTCAAGATCACTACTCCTGTCATCTTGTCATTGCCATGACCTTCTCCCCTCCCCCATTCAGGCTCAAGTCTGTCAGTTTCTTGAACTTGGAGAAAAGCAAGAAGGTTACTCCATCCTTGGGCTGGCCTTGCCAACAGGAGCTGAGTGGCACTAAAGGACTCTTTGCCTACTACACCTTGGACAGCTAGAGTTGGTTTGGAGAAGTGTGCTGGCTGCCCAAAGGCCCATCAGAAACAGTTTTCCACGGTCTCTGCCACACCTGGGAGATCTTGCCCCTTAAAGTTCAGGTTTTTGAGATTGGGAAGACTCATCACACACACACAGAGGATTATGTAACTTCCTTCATCCTTCTTGGTAAACCACCAGGACTGGGTAACCTTAATGTACCATCTTTCTAAATTCATTTTTAAGTGGCAAAGAGTCTTGCTGACGTCAGTGAGATACAGTTTGTGAAGAAAGAGCGAAAAGGTAATTCCTCGGCTCTGGGGACATTGACATTCCCACACGTTTGGGAGGTGATGCTTGACCACTGACCCGGGACGGGCTCTGGGGCTTGTGCCTGAGACCCGGGGGCTGCAGGGAGGGGACCGTGTCTTAGGCTGGGCAGCTCCCTGTGTCCTCCCAGGCCAGTGCTCCCTGCGGCATCACCTCAAAGGCTGTGTTTCTCCTCTTGTCTCTGTGGTTCATGCCTTCGCGTGTTCAAGCTATCTGCTTGCCTGTACAGCATCCCTTTCTCCGCTGCACATCAGTAGATGTCCCTGTTCTGCTCCCCTCCCTCATCCGTTTCCTCCTGCCCCCTCTCCTAGTCTTCCCAGGAGGATGGTGTAGAGGTGCTTCATCAAAAGGAGGGGAAGTGCCCAGAGCAGGTACAAGGATGTGTCAGCCGGGACCAACTCTGACTGCGGGCTGCTTACGGCCTGGACCAGGGGCGGAGGTGGGGTTGTGGCTCTTGGATCTGGGGATCCCAGGGTCCAACAAGAAGTGAAAACGACATTCCCCTCAAATCAGGAAGGGGGATGGGATTCTTCTAGAGAGATGCGTCAAGAAGTAGTGCGAGTAGAAGGACTTCGCACGCACGCATGCTAAGTCGCTCCAGTTGTGTCCGACGCTTTGCGACAACATGGACTGTATCCCGCCAGGCCCCTCTGTCCATGGGATTCTCCAGGCAAGATACTGCAGTGGGTTGCCACGCCCTCCTCCAGGGGATCTTCCCGACCCAGGGATCGAACCTACATCTCTTATATCTCCTGCACTGGCAGGCAGGTCTTTACCACTAGTGCCCTCCTGGGGAGCCCCAAAGGACTTTAAAGAGTGCCTTGTGTTCTGGTGATGGTTTCTCCTTCTGGGTTCGCTGCCTTCCGTTGGCTGTCTCACGGGCCGTCACGTTGGAATTCTGTCTCTCCTCTGAGTCGCTATTTGCTTATAAACAGATTTTCTAGATAAACTGTTGCATCGACTTTGCGTTTTCTTCTTTTTTGACTCAGTGATTCTCATGGTTGAAAATCCACGGGGACTGGTTTCACCAGCAGGGTTAATTCTCGTTCACGAGTTACTAAAACCCGGGCTCATTAACTTTTATTATGGGAAGATCTGGACCTCCCGGCTCGCTGTGTTCCACCACCGTGCTGCCCTTTCCTGTCCCTGTGACGTCACCCACCATTGGGCACTTTCGGCTTTGCTGACATTTTTAATAGTCCCCAGGAGTGCAGGCACAAAGTGACAAGGGACACAGGAGAGGAGACTTAGCACACAGCTGGCTGAGGGTCTCCTCTGCAAGAAGCTCTAGAGGGGCTCCTTTCCGCTTTGGAACATCAGTTTCATTTCCTGCACGTCGGGTGTGATCAAGAACGTCTTGCCGTCTGCCTGCCTAGTGCACATGTCTGAGCCTTGCCGGGCGAGCAAATCAAGCTTTGCAGAGCAAGCAGAAGAGGGCATGGTGAGCCCGAGGCAGGGGTCATTCCCGCCAGGGTCTCTCTGATAAGGTGCTCTGCCGGATGGTGTGGGTGGGGATGGGGTCTCTCCGCTTGGCTCTAAACACAGCTGGAGCTGGACCGTAATTTGCCTGGGGGCGGTCCTGTGCCATGTAGGATGCTCAGCAGCCTCCCTGACTCCCTCCCACCCCTCCCTCCCCAGTGTGACAACCAAACACATCTCCAGACATTGTCAGGTGTCCCCTGGGGCAAAACCACTCCCTGTTGAGAACCCTGCTCCCAGGCATCAAAGGGAGACCCAGGAGGTTGATCTTCCCACCTCTGTTTCTCTGATGAGGACGGAAGCCTAGCGAGGTCCTTGGCTTTTTATTAGAGGCTCATGAGGTGGGAGTTTGGGGTTGTTTTTAATAAAATACACAGATGCCTCCCTGTCCCCCAGAGCTGCTCTCATTTGGTGGAGGGGCTGGCAGAATCCAGGGCACGCCAGTCTGCTCTGCCCCTCAGTTCTGGCCATGCCTGCTCGGGGAGCCGTCTTCCCAGGATGGATCTCTGTGCTCAGTGGTGCTAAATAAATGCTGCTGAGTCATGGGCTTCCCGGGTGGGGAGAGGAGCATGGAAGAAGTGAGAAGCTCATGACTCAGGGCTATTGTGAGCGCAGGCCCCCCCATCCTCCGCTAGCTGGGCCCCTCGCCCCCCTTGCCTTGGAATATCCGGTGGGCAATCCCTGTAGAAAGAAATGAATGCCCTACAGGTATATGACCTAACCTGCTAAAACTGACTGGGATGTAATTATCCCCAAGGGAGACATGCCTGGGGCATTTATAACTGAGATACGGTGGGCGGGAGACTGGACCCCTGTCATTTCCTTCCCTTGAATGATGTCAGAACCCTGAGCAGAAGCTGGCGAGCTGCAGCTGGACGGGGACACTCTGCGGGCATGGAGTCTGCCAGCTCAGGGCTCTGGACCGCGGCCAAAGCATGAAGTTCTGTCTGGGGGATTTCCCCCCACAACGGAATCCATGGATGTTGTTTCCATCAGCGGGTTTTCAGACGTTAATCCAAGGCCTGCCTTTTGAGAATTCCTAGGAACTCTAAAAACACGCCCAGGGTAAGTTAGAACCCAGCTCCTCACCTCCTGGAAGCCCTTCTGGCTTGACTGGCACTGCTCATCTCTGTTCTGCTGCCTCCTTCCAGGCACTCAAGCCCATTTCTGCTCCACCCTCCTCATGCCTTCTGCTTTATTTCTGCACTCTTCACCACCCCTCCTATCTTTGGCACAATATAGATTTCCCTGTTTGTTTATTTGTTTAACAAGCAGTGGGGCAGCACTTACTACAAGCCAGAAGCGTGCTAAGCTCTCTGCAAACATCAACTCACATTCTTACAGTGATTACAACCAGCTGCAAGTGGATTCACACAGATGTATCCCCTCCCCAGCCCTGACCCCGCTTGGGGTCCTTTCTTTGGAGATTTGGGGAGAAGTCCAGACCGAGTTTCCAACAGTTCCTTCACACTAGTGATCCTACAGGTATCATGACCCAAATCCCCATGATGATGAAGCTTGAGCATCAGAAATCCCACCCACCAGAGATAGAATGCAGGATAGGACTGGGCCAGCCCTGGACCACCCTGCCCAGCAGAGTGTGGAGACTCTGCTCACAGTATGCTGATTGCCTGCTTCTTAAAATGAAAGCCCCATCCAAAGGCCTAATGTTCCTTCTTGGGGCTTGAAAGAATGAAATAGCTTCAGCCTGCCCTGCTCTGAGTAGCAGCCATTTCCTTTCATCAACGTTCCCCAAGAGAATAAAAGATTTCCAAGTGCCACACACAGGTCACTCTCATCTGGGCTTACACCACACTAGGCGAGCTTTCAGGATCGTGGAGCCCCTGAGAGATGAGAACGAGGTGCTCCGGGCAGAAGGTGGCGTGAGTCCCCAGTCTGCAGAGCTGGGATGTTGCTCAGCCAGTGCCCTTGGGGTGTGTGAACCCAGGGAGTTGCTCTCACCCACACAGCCCAGCCGCCTGCCTCTTCCACACGCACGCGTGCACGTATCGAAGTGCATCACACACATTATTGCCTCCTGCGTTCAGTGGCCACACACAACCCTCTGTTTCCCTAAAGACCCTTATGTCACAGCCTGGGTTGGCTACCTGAGTCTCCTTCTAGAGCGGATCCTCTTGGACTACCCTGTGTGACCTCACATGGCTTCCCCAAAGATCAAGCAAAACCAGAAATCCTTGGACGGAAGACCAGGCTTAGCTGTCGTTATGGGAAGATCCTGGAGCTTTCCTGTGAGATTCCAGAGTCAGAATAAAAGATCTGGGTTTTTGTGGGGCCGTGACCTTTCCCAGGAAAGCTCGCTGTTCCTGTCGTTGTGCCTTCGCTTGTGAGTGGTTCAGGGCAGAGCTTCTGTTTTGTGTCACGACCTCCGCTAGGTCCAGAGCCTCCATCCTGCAGCCGAGCTGCTGGGCTGCCAGCTTCTCTCGGGTACAAGCTCACTGCATCCAGTGTTCTGGGGCTTGCCTGGCTGGACACCTAGCCCAAAGCAAAGACCCGATGTTTTGGGGAGGTGTGAAAGAGCAGATGAACAGGGGCACCAGCTCTTCCTGTCCCAGTGCTGGTGATCAGAACTTGGAACTTCCTCTGGGTTTGGCACCCTGGAACTCATCCTCCTGGTGTAACTTTCTCATGCAATAAAGGAGTAGATTTTAGAGCCTTATGCAACAGCACTGTCCAGTAGGAACGTGATGTGAACCACCGGCAATTTGCAATGCTGAAATAGCTATGCAATATTTCAGTTGCTAAGTCATGTCCGACCCTTTGCGACCGCATGGACTGCAGCACGCCAGGCTTCCCTGTCCTTCACTATCTCCCAGAGTTTGCTCAAATTCATGTCCATTGAGTCGGTGAAGCTCTCTAACCATCTCATCCTCTGCTGTATTACAAGAATAAAAATCATCAGGGAAACTGATAAAATACCGTATGTAGTTTGTTCTATAAAATGTTATCTTTTCAACATGTGATCTGTATAAAAACTGTTGAAGAGCTAGTTGACATTCTTTTTGCCCCGTAAGAATTTGAAATCTAATGTGTGTTTTATGCGTGCACAGAATATCCCAGTTTAGACAAGCCCTGTTTCAAGGGCCTGAACAGCCCAGCTACTGTTACATAGCCCAGCTACATAACAAGAAGCCTTTTCTTATTATGCAGGGCAACTGTGTTGGATGGCTGTTATTTCTGCTTTATGTTTTCTGTGTTTTCTAAGATTTCTGCGATGAACACAAATTAGTTTTATCACCAGGAAAAGGGAGACTATTATGAAAAACTCTGACATACCATACTGCCTGTGGGGTTATATCAGACCCTTTTGATTGAGGAAAAATGGCCACTTTAGGAAACCACCTTTGCTAAGGGCCAATTGGAGACACATTCCTAAAATATTTTGACAGTTTAGTCTTTAATTACAAACCTCTCTGATTACACGGATGGCCACACAGGCTTTTTAGTGGAGGAGGAAAGAGAACTCTCTATTTCCAGACCTGAAAGGCATCATCTGACCCACCGGAGGGCATCCTCCATGGTCCTCAAGCTAAGCACCAGTTCAGCCACGTGTGAGCTGTCTGTGCCCACTACCCGAGCGTGGGAGCAGATGTTGTCTGAGATGCTGGCCCAGAGCATGGGGTGGGGTGTCTTCTCCTGCTGCCCAGAGGACTCCTCGACCCTTGGGCTCCTGGCCCCTGGCTCTTCTGATAGCACTGCCTGGGCTGAAGTGGGGAGGGGTCTTTCATTCACTCACCCATGACTTACCCACTCCTTCATTCACTCACTCATTGATTCATCCGTTCACTCGTTCACTCATTCATCATTCTCGCATTCATTCATTCAGATCACTCACTCATTCACTCACTCGCTCATTCACAGATGCGCTCATTCATTCATTCATCCGTTCACTCATCTGCTTGCCCATCCCTGCACTCGTCCTCTGGTTGCCTACCCCATCCATCCATTTCTGTTTCTCTCTGCAGATTTCACCCCACCCCCCACCCACTGCATAATTCCCTTCATTGTCTCCTTTCTTGTCTGCCCCACCCCTTCTCTTGGCTAGAATGTCAGCTCCGGGCTATTTTGTTGTGATTCATTCAGTGACTTCAGATTTCCGTGCCTGAAAATGACACCAGAAAGTAAGCCACGAGGACCGAGGGCAAAGGAACAGAACTGAGCCGGTCGTTCAGTGAGTGTGGGCCCCGAAGCATTTTCTATTAAGATGTGAAATATTTGGAGGAAGGGAGAGAGTGAGAGAGAGGAATGTCTGTGTAACCCACGAGGAATTCACTTGGCCCCTTCAACCTCTGCGCACGCATGCATGCACGCACGCACGCACACACACACACACATGGTCACACAGAGACCAACTCATCCTAAAGCATTAAACATGGGCCCACAGCGTGTAACCTCCCCCTGAGGCAGGAGGTAGATGGGCTACCCACCCTGGAAAGCAGCTGACGTTCATTCCCCGTGGACAGAAACTCCAAAATATCAATTGTATGACAACCGAAAGAGGAGGCTGGGCCCTGCCCTGATAAAAGATAAGAGACCACGGATTGCTCATTCTCAAAGTCAAGGAGCCCTTCCCAACTAGAAAGTTCCTTGGAGGTCAGAGAGGGGACACCACCCTACGTAAGTGATGTCAACTACCCATAGGCCACTTCACCAGAATCCATTTCGGCTGAGAGACGCTCACGCACACGTGGGAGTTTCCTCAAGTAAACCAAATAGGGACTCAGAACCCGGCAAAGCAAGATGATTGGCCAAAGGAAGTGAAGCGAAGTCGCGTGTCCGACACTTAATGACCCCATGGACTGTAGCCCGCCAGGCTCCTCTGTCCATGGGATTTTCCAGGTAAGAGTACTGGAGTGGATTACCATTCCCTTCTCCAGGGGATCTTTCCAACCCAGGATTGAACTTGTGCCTCCTGCATTGCAAGCAGACACTTTACCATCTGAGCCACCGGGGATGCCCCAAATGAAACCCAGAAGCGATGCCCCATAAAAGTGATTCAAACCACCACAAGGGCACGACTCTCCCTGTGAGTCGCCCTGTGTGTCTACATACGTACAGTACTCTTTTTCCTTCTGATAAACACTTGTTTCTCTACTTTTCATCTTCGTGGGAATTCTTTTCTGCAAAGCCAAAGGGCCAGGGCCTTGTCGCTGACCACTGGTCTAGTGGCTAGGATCTGGGGCTCTCACCACTGCGGCCTGACCTCAACCTCTGGCTGGAAACTGATGCCTCACTTCAAGCTGCTTCAGGCCGAGGCCATGGAGGTCACGTCCTCACACTTACACGGTCCACCCAGAAGTTCATCCCCACCGCAACCCAGATCCTCCAGGATCTGCAGTCCTGCAGATCTCAGAGGGCCCAGGCCTGCCCCTTCTGTGGTGCCTGCACCCTGGCCTACAACACCATCACTTCCCAAAGCGGTGTCTGAGAGCCAGTTTCTCTGCTTGGAGTGCGAGAATTATTACATCTGAAATCAGGCTTTATGGAAAACCAAATGTCTTCTTTTTCGCTCCCTGCCTTGCTGAAGCTCCAATACTTTGGCCACCTGATGTGAAAAGACCCTGATGCTGGGAAAGACTGAGGGCAGGAGGAGAAGGGGGCAACAGAGGATGAGATGGTGGGATGGCATCATTGACTCAGTGCACATGAGTTTGAGCAAACTCTTGGAGTTAGTGAAGGACAGGGAAGCCTGGCGTGTTTCAGCCCTTGGTTTCCCAAAGAGTCAGACACGACTGAACAGAACAACAAGAACAACAACAACTCCTTCCACCCACCCTTATGTGGCAGGAGAACCCCTTGGAGGAGGAATTTTTAATTAATTGATGTCTTATTCCACAATTCTATTCTCAGGGCAAGTTCCTTGAGGTGTTTATAACTATCCACTTTTCCCTCCTGCTTGGACTGCAAGGAGATCCAACCAGTCCATTCTGAAGGACATCCGCCCTGGGATTTCTTTGGAAGGAATGATGCTAAAGCTGAAACTCCAGTACTTTGGCCACTTCTATGCGAAGAGTTGACTCATTGGAAAAGACTCTGATGCTGGGAGGGATTGGGGGCAGGAGGAGAAGGGGATGACAGAGGACGAGATGGCTGGATGGCATCACCGACTCGATGGACATGAGTTTGAGTGAACTCTGGGAGTTGGTGATGGACAGGGAGGCCTGGCGTGCTGCCTGGCGTGCTGCAATTCATGGGGTCGCAAAGAGTCCGATACGACTGAGCCATTGAACTGAACTGAACTTCTTCCATATTTGGCAGAGAGGCTGACCTCTGACCTCAGCCCCAGACCCCTCCTCTTCCTGGAGGAGTCACTCCTGGCTCCTTCCAGCCCCTTTCAGAAGAGAAAGCCCACCTGGTCCTTTGTTGGGGAGGACATCAGTGCTCCCAATTCCTTTTGTTAGGCAGTTAGAATAGAAAAAAGGAGTCCAAGATGGTGGTTAGAGGAAGCTGTGATTAGAAGAACCGCACAGAGCACAAACAAAGAATGGGAAAGCCCACAAAAAGGGGCACCGCAGGCTACAGCGGGAATCTCCGGGGGAAGGCACGCCCAGCACACCCCTTTGCCTGATTGGCCTTGAGCACATGCCTTATTTACATTCCCTTCCCTGATTGGTCTTGGGTACAAGCCCTGTTTTGCCTGGGACAGAACCAATCAGGGTTCCGGGACGCTTAGGGGAGGGAACAAAGGACATAAAAAGGGAGACCTGACCGGAGTGGAACCACTCCCATGGGGGTGGGTCTGCTCTTACGTCTTGAGCGTGTACTACTTGCTGCTTGCTTAGCAAATCTTGCCTGCCTGAACTGTCCTGGCCTGTCCTTTCAATTCTTTGCTAGGATGAGAAAAGAACCGAGGGAAAAACACCGACCTGATAATTTCAAAAGGAAAACAAGGGGGACAAAAGACTCCAGATGGTGTCGAGATGGGTCCAGGCCCTTGTGAGCAGATGCACGTCAATCGCAAGACTCCAGATGGTGTCGAGATGGGTCCAGGCCCTTGTGAGCAGATGCACGTCAATCGCAAGACTCCAGATGGTGTCGAGATGGGTCCAGGCCCTTGTGAGCAGATGCACGTCAATCGCTTTGTGAGGAGAAGTGTATTGAGGGGGCGCTCTGCCATCCAGGGGGAGTCCAAATCTCTCGGCCCCCCAGCCTGAGAACGGACACGGGCCTATGGCTTTGGGCTGTGACTCTGGCACACAGCCCCCTGCCTCGGAGCTGGATGGACCTCTGCGGCTGCCGTGACATCTGTGGTCAGCTTGCAAGGGAGGAACCAGGTGGCAGGCCCCACCTCCTTCTCCCATCGTAGCCTTGTGGACTTCTGGGACCGTAAGAGGAGACTGCTCTTCCTCAGATGAGGGCTGGATCTCCTCTCCGTGGCCAGACACTTGCTAATGGCTTCACAGGAGTGACCTTTCCCCCTCGGGTCTCTGCTCAGGCATCACCTTTCCAGAAGGCCTTCCCCATCCCCTAACCCCGCCCCTTTGCTTCGAAGCAATTGTCACCCGATTGTTGACTTTCTCTTTATGCCAGAGAATCAGGGCCCTTATCTGTCACTCTGAGGTGTTCTCAGCACCCTGCAAAGCAGACAGCAGGTTGTAAAAATATTGGTAGAAAGTGTGAATGAGTGATTATGTGTGCTTTGCTGGCATCCACAGACCCCAGTACCATGCAGAGCAAGCACTGTTGCGACTAACAGGTAATTCTAATCTGATTCAAGCAACCCCTGAGTCACCCGCCTTGGTTGCAGAAGGCCTGGAATCTTCACAAATGGGTTCTCCCCCAGGAGCCGAGATGATGGAGGGGCTATGGGAGGGAGTCCGGGGGCCTCTGGTCCAGAAGCTGCAGGACCCCGGGGAGGAGCCCTCGTCAGATCTCTGACCTGCAGGAGGGAGGGAGCAGGGCTGGGCTCCAGGCAGCAGTGCTTCCGGGCGGTGCTAGTGGTGCAGAATGTGCCTGCCAGTGCAGGAGACGCGTGAGTCCTGGGTTGCATCCCTGCAGCGGGAAGGCCCCCTGGAGAAGGGAATGGCAACCCATCCCAGTATTCTTGCCAGGAGAATCCAGTGGACAGGGGAGCCTGGTGGGCCACAGTCCATGGGGTCACAAACAGCAGAACACGACTGAGTGGCCGAGTGCTGTCAAGGTCCCACTGTGTGTGGCCAGGGAGCTGTGAGCCCCAGACACAAGCAGGGAGACACATGTGCCCACACAGAGCTTTACGGTCACCCAGGGAAGTCAGAAAACCAGGGGAGAAGCCCGAGGAAGAAAGAAGGATCACGGTAGGTTCTGGAAAGTTCTCCAGAGCCAGTGGTTCTCAGCTGAGCCCTAAACGGTGACCGGGAACCAGGAGGATGAAGAGGAGGGGACGGCTGCTCCAGGGAGCGAGCGGGTCTGCAGCTGAGGGCCCCAGGGGTCTGGGAGGGGAGATGGTGAAGCCTGGAGGGAAGGGAGGGCAGTGGGGAAGGCTGAGGGCCGCCGGTTCATCCATCTTATCGGAGTCCCTCCACCCCTGGCCGCAGTGCTGTTTCTCAGTCCCCCTGATGTTACAAGGGGACACACACACAGAGTGGGGGGGCAACTTCCCATGAGTGGCCACAGTGGCCTCACCACGAAGGGGACATGCACAGCCACTCAGGAGAGGGAGACCTGGGGAAGACTTTGACAACCAGACTCTGTTTTCATGCAAATAAAAGGATTTCTAATGATTGCCTTGCTGCTTCCTTTTTAAGAGCAAAGGGGTGGGGGTTGGATGGGGGAGGGACCAAGCCAGCTGAGTTGGTGTGTGTGTGTGTGTGTGTGTGTGTGTGTGTGCGGGGTGGGCACCTCCTCCCTCCTGACTGTGGTGCGGCTGTGCCTGGGTGGGGGGGGCGCCCTTCATCCACCGTCCACCGTGGTGGGGACGTCAAGATGATGGGCTGGCTTCATCCCTGTGCGTGGAGGTTTTTAACATTCTGCAGGAGAGCAGACATCTCTGCTTCCAGGCTTGGGAGACCCACAGAACCAGCCCATCGTGGGAACGATGTCCAGGATTTAGTCGGCCATCCAACAAAGGTCCCGCACCTCACCCTTGCCCAGACAAGCAGCCACACTTCTCTACTCCCTGTCCTCGATCAGGCCATGAATCACTCTCAACTGCACATTTTCAAAACCTTTTGTTCTGGGACATGGGCAGATGCCAGCCAAGTGAGGACTCGGGGTCAGCAGCTCGGTGTGTGTGACTGCTTGGGCTCTAGAGTGGCCCTCCTAGAGAGCATCCTCTTCCGTCCTTAACTCCTTTTCTCCTGTAACCACCTGAAGGTCTGCATTGCAGCCCTAAGCTCTTCATTGAGGCAGCAAATCTCATGAGAAGAGGCAAACTACTGATCTATTCCATGCAATTTTTGTTACTGTTCAGTGTCTCAGTCGTGTCCGACTCTCTTCGACCCCATGGACTGCAGCACGCCAGACTCCCCTGTCCTCCACTGTCTCCTGGAGCTTAATCAAATTCATGTTCACTGAGTCGGTGATGCCATCCAACCATCTCATCCTCTGTCATCCCCTTCTCCTCCTACCCTCAATCTTTCTTAGCTTCAGGGTCTTTTCCAATGAGTCAGCTCTTCACATGAGGTGGCCAAAGTATTGGAGCTTCAGCTCCCGACTCAGTCCTTCCAATGAATATTCAGGGTTGATTTCCTTTAGGATTGACTGGTTTGATATCCTTTCAGTGAAAGGGACTCTCAAGAGTCTTCTCCAATACCACAGTTCCAAAGCATCAATTCTTTGGTGCTCAGTCTTCTTTATGGTCCAGCTCTCACAGCTGTACACGACTACTGGAAAAACCATAGTTTTGACAATTCAGTTCAGTTCAGTCGCTCAGTTGTGTCTGACTCTTTGAGACCCCGTGAATCATAGCACGCCAGGCCTCCCTGTCCATCACCAACTCCCGGAGTTCACTGAGACTCACGTCCATCGAGTCGGTGATGCCATCAGCCATCTCATCCTCTGTCGTCCCCTTCTCCTCCTGTCCCCAATCCCTCCCAGCATCAGAGTCTTTTCCAATGAGTCAACTCTTCACATGAGGTGGCCAAAGTATTGGAGTTTCAGCTTCAGCATCAGTCCTTCCAATGAACACCAAGGACTAATCTCCTTTAGGATGCACTGGTTGGATCTCCTTGCAGTCCAAGGGACTCTCAAGAGTCTTCTCCAACACCACAGTTCAAAAGCATCAATTCTTTGGTGCTCAGCTTTCTTCACAGTCCAACTCTCACATCCATACATGACCACTGGAAAAACCATAGCCTTGACTAGACAGATCTTTGTTGGCAAAGTAGTATCTCTGCTTTTCAATATGCTATCTAGGTTGGTCATAACTTTCCTTCCAAGGAGTAAGTGTCTTTTAATTTCATGGCTGCAATCACCATCTGCAGTGATTTTGGAGCCCCCAAAAATAAAGTCTGACACTGTTTCCACTGTTTCCCCATCTATTTCCCATGAAGTGATGGGACCAGATGCCATGATCTTAGTTTTCTGAATGTTGAGCTTTAAGCCAACTTTTTCATTCTCCTCTTTCACTTTCATCAAGAGGCTTTTGAGTTCCTCTTCATTTTCTGACATAAGGGTGGTGTCATCTGCATATCTGAGGTTATTGATATTTCTCCCAGCAATCTTGATTCCAGCTTTGACAATTACTAAAGTGTAAATGACTTTTTCTTCCCACATACTTTTCCTAGATGAACAGAGCAACCAGCATCAGGCCCACAGACATCTGGGGATCGGGGAAGTGGAGGAAGGGGAAAAACTCATGGCAAAGGGAAAGGGAAGAAAAGTTAGAGAGAAGAGGGAAAAAGGAAAACCTTTATTTTCTGTTGGTCTGACCTGGACCCAGTCTTTCACTGACCACTGCCTCAACTCTGGAGGCCAGTGTAAACAGGGAGGGATCCGCATCTGTCTGACCTCTAGGGGCAATTTTAAAGCTCATCTCAATCCAGGGCATCCCGCTGAAAAATCTCTCCAGAGCAGAAATAGGACCAAGAACAGAGGAAAAGTGCTGAGGCCCAACAAATGGCTCACGATGGGGATGAGGAACCTCTTTCTCAGATAAGCATCTGGACTTAAAGAAGTGTTCCTTCCCGTCTGTGGGGCTGAGGTCAGAGAACCAGCCCTGGGGCGGGAGGTGGGTGGGAGAGAGGCGAAGGAGCCACGTAGGGGTCTTCCCAACAGCCGGACAATGGATGGTGCCTGAAGCATGGCCATGCTTCTGCTCTGCGGATACAGGCTGCGAGACCCTGCCCTGGCCCCGATCTACCCCCCAGGCTGGGGCTCCAACCCCCCCTCCCCCGCCACAGCATGATCTCGGGAGCAGGAAGGGCTCTGCCTGGCATTTCAGAAGCCTCCTTCCTTCAACAAGTTATAAGTCTGCCAGGGACCCGTCGTGGGAACAGCCTCCGTCTGTGTGCTGGGAAAGTGCTCCCCACCTGCACGCACCAGTCCACTTCCAAAGCGTGGAGACTTCCAGTAAAGAAGGAGGAATGAGGAAGGGAGTGGAAGAAAAAAAAAAGAAGAAGAAATCAACAGGAGAACAAGGGAGATAAAGAGAACGCAAGATTCCCGGAGGCATAAAGACCTGCGTCTCAGAGAAGAGGGGTGGGAAAGCCCTGAGGTCAGAGTCAGGACCCCCACCCCCACGCCATATTAAATACAGTTCCTGTGGTGGCTTGACTTTGATTTGTCAAAGAGCCACCAAAAGAAGGGGGGGAAAAAGATGTGCTATGAGCTGGTCATATTTTTCCAGAACCAAGGGGTTTCCAAAGCCCAGGGTGGGTGGGTACAGAATGCCCGATTTTCATTATCACATGTAAAAAGACACCAAGAAAGTGGCAGGTGAGACGCGTGGGGGAGGCTGGGCTTCCCAGCAAAGGGTAAAAATGCCAGGTGGTGTGGTAAGACTTGCGTTAGCATAACTGTAATCTTATCTTTGAGAAAAGCAAGACTCGCTCAGCTAAAACGCCCATTCCTGCTGCCAGGCTACTGGGCAGCAGACCAGGGTGGAACTTGCTGGGATTAGAGGGGCTGAAGGCTCCTGTTGCCTCCTCCCTCCCACCACCCCCCGACCCCCTCAACAAACATAGCACCAGGCACACTGGGCCTATGGCAGTGACTGCCCCAGGGAAGTTCAGTGTCTTGGCTAATGTTTAGGTCAGGTTTCACATTCTGAGATTCTCAACTGCCCCCAAGGGCTCGGGGAGCAGCTGGGTTTGGGACCCACCTGGTCTCAGGGGAGCAGACACGCACGCAGGTGACCGTGGTGCCGTGGGACCAGTAACCCTTTATGGAGAAAGTGCAGAGTCCACAGGAGCCCCGTGGAGGGGACGCGGATGGAGCCCCAGAAGGAGGGCGGCTTCCGGACCCTCTGCCCACCTCGCTTCAGGCTGATCCCTTCAGGACCGTGCACATTTGTTCTCAGGACTCTGCCTTTGCTTGCAAAATTGGGAAATGTCTTTAGGGTCTTCTGGAAGATAGGTTCCTGGGGAAGGATATCTGGAGTACACACCTGTCCTTGGCAGATGTTTATAAATCTCTTGAGCACTCCACACAGTGAAAGCTTCTCATCCTGATTCGGTTCTGAATTCAGGGCCCACCGCATCTTCTTACTTAAAGAAGAAAAAGTCATGTCTGTCTTCTCAAAGTCCTCTTGGCTGCATTCCCTGTGGCTCATCCTCACACAAAGTCTATGAGATACACGGCACACGTATCATCAGACCCACTTTGCAGATGACAAAACTGAAGCCTCAACAGATCCAGTGACCCACTCAAGGTCACACATTGGAAGCAGCAGAGGTAGGGACCCTCCCCTGACCACTTGAGCCCAAGAGTAGGCTTCCGTCCCTGCTGTCAGTCTAAAATGCCAACTCTCACGGCCACGCGGTGTGCACGCCCCTCAAAGGCATAAAAGGATCTGCAGGAGGCGGCTGGTAAGATGCAGAATGGGAACTCTGCTTCTGGCCACAACAGCGTAGTGACTGTGTCAGAGACATTCTTCTGCCAAGGACAACTGTGGAAACTGGAAAAAAATAACCAGAAAACCCTCTAGGCATTGAGAGAACATGGAGGACAACCGAGGCAGACAGGACTCAAGGGCTAAGATCCCAGAGAGGAGGAGGCCATGGAGAACCGGATTTAACATTCTGCTCAGTCTGTTTCCAAGTTGTTCACGCACAAGGCTGAGCAGCTGAGAATGGAGGCAGAGAGTGACAGTTAAGAGGATGCAAAGACAGTCAGAGATGTGGGCAGTTTCTTGATTCTGGGAAAGCAAAAACTGCAACTCAGGGCTCACCAAGGAGGCCGGGGTGGGGTGGGGTGGGGTGGGGAGTTTCTGGTAAACTCTCCAGGTTTCAGACGAGAACCCCCAAAGGCTACAACATTCCAGAGGGAGACCAGCCTTCCCAAATCCTGTAGTCCAGCCTAAGTCACCTCCATTGCTGATAGGAACGAGCCAAAGAACCTAAAACCCTCTCTGGGAGAAGCAAACGTCATTCAGAGCCACCCCATTTTTCACACATAATATCCGGGAGTCAATGAGACATTACCACAAGTGCCAGGAAGCAGGGTCAAATCATTAAAAATCAAGCAATATAAACAAAGGAGTCAGAAGAGAAGAGTTCAACCCAGAATTTTCCACAATGCTGACAGGTATCAGGCCACCTTTAATTATAAGTGTGGGAAGCTCTATCAACCTCAAGTGGAGGCATACAAAGAAAACCACAGGTAACTACAGGCACACCTGGCTTTATTGTGCTTCACTTTATCGTACTTTGCAGACACTGCATTTTTTTTTTTTTTTACAAGTTGAAGGTCTGTGGCAACCCTGCGTTGAGCAAGTTTCTCAGCCCCATTTCCCCAACAGCATTTGCTCACTCTGTGTCTCTGTATCACATCTTGGCTATTCTTAGAATATTTCAAACTTTTTCATTATTCTTGTGTTTGGTATGGTGATCTGTGATCAGTGACCTTTGGTGGTAATATTGGAAAAAGATTATGACTTGTTGAAGGCTCAGATAATGGTTAGCAGTTTTTAACATTAACGTATTTCTTATGAGTAAAACAAACATTTATTAAATTAATCAGGAAATACTAGAAAGAAGAAAGCACTTAGAAAATAACTTTTGACACTTTTGCTTTTTATTTCGTATATGTTAGTTCCATGAAATAAAATGTTAAAAATTTTTTAATTGAACGACTGTGGTTGTTTTAGTCTCTAAGTAGTGCTAAGAGCTGGACATGACTGAGCGACTTCACTGTCACTTTTCACTTTCATGCATTGGAGAAGGAAATGGCAATCCACTCCAGTGTTCTTGCCTGGAGAATCCCAGGGACGGGGGAGCCTGGTGGGCTGCCGTCTATGGGGTCGCACAGAGTCGGACACGACTGAAGTGACTTAGCAGCAGCAGTGTCTGACTCTTTTGTGATCCTGTGGACTGTAGCCCTCCAGGTTCCTCTGTCCATGGGATTTTCCAGGTAAGAATACTGGAGTGGGTTGCCATTTTCTTCTCCAGGGGATCTTCCTGACCCAGGGATTGAACCCATGTCTCCTGCATTGGCAGGCAGATTCTTTACCACTGAGCAACCTGGGATAGTTGATAGTAAATAAAAATATGTACATTGTTTTTTAAGACATAATGCTCTTTCACTCTTGAAAGACTATATTATAGAATAAACACAGTTTTAAAATGCATTGGGAAACCAAACAATTCACGAGACTCACTTTATTGTGATATTTCCTTTATTGCAGTTGCCTGCAACCAAACCTGGACATGTATGAGGTGTGCCCACATATAATAGTGAGATTGGTGAGGGCAAGGGACAAGGCAAAAAGTTCTTAAAAGCAGCCAGAGGTGCTTTTATTGGTCACAAGATCAATAATAAGGTTACTGGCTAACACTTCCACAGAAACAATGGGAGCTAAAGACAATAGAAAGGCGTATTTAAATTGCTGAAAGAAAACAACAGCCCACTTGGGATTTTATATCCTAAGTATCTTTCAAGGTGGGCTGTCAATATGTGGACGATCTAAATGGCAAATAAACTTGCTCATGATGCCATGGAAACGCAAAGAAAAGAAAATATTCTTAAAGTAGTACTATAGGTATTTTTTTCTATGAATAAAGACTGGATTTAAAGTCGATTTGGGGGATATGCATCCAGTCCCATCACTTCATGGCAAATAGATGGGCAAAAGTGGCGACAGTGACATGTTACCTTCTTGGCTCCAAAATCACTGTGGATGGTGACTGCAGTCAAGAAATTGAAAGACGCTTGCTCCGTGGAAGAAAAGCTATGACAAACCTAGATAGCATATTAAAAAGCAGAGACATCACTTTGCCATCAAAGGTCCATATGGTCAAAGCTATGGTCTTTCCAGTAGTCATGTAAAGATGTGAGAATTAGATGATAAAGACGGCTGAGTGCCGAAGAATTGATGCTTAAAATTGTGGTGCTGGAGAAGACATTTGAGAGTACTGTGAACAGCAAGGACATCAAACCAGTCAATCCTAGAGGAAATCAACCCTGAATACTCACTGGAAGGGCTGCTGCTGAAGCTGAAGCTCCAGTAATTCAGCTACCTGATGAGAAGACTCACTGGAAAAGACCCTGATGCTGGGAAAGGTTGAATGCACAGGACAAGGGAGATGAGATGGTTAGATAACATCACAGACTCAGTGGACATGAGTTTGAGCAAACTCTGGGAGACAGTGAAAGACAGGGAAGCTTGGCGTGCTACAGTCCCTGGAGTCACAAAGAGTTGGACACAACTGAGTGACTGAACAACAACAAATAAAGATTTATGAAATAAGTTTAAAAAAGAAAAGAATGAAGGTGGAATAAAGATGTCTTCTGATGAAGGAACAGTAAGAGAATTAATTGTCTTCAGGTCTGCTTGGAAATAAATACTAAAGGGAGTTTTTTGGACAGAGGGGAAATAATTCCAAATGGAAGTAAAAAGGAATCAATAACACAGGAGAGGGAAAATCTAAATAAATACGGATTGTTTAAAATGAGTAATAGTGTCTGGTCACAGTAGGGGAAGGAGAGGGCAGGACAGATTGAAAGAACAGCATTGACATATATATACACTACCGTGTGTAAAGCAGATAGCTAGGAGGAACCTGCCATACAGCACAGGGAGCTCAGCTTGAGGCTCCGTGATGACCTAGAGGATTGAGGTGGGGTGGGGGTCGGGAGGCTGAGAAGGGAGAGGATATTTGTATATATATCGCTGATTCATGCTGTTGTACAGCAGAAACTAATGCAAAACTGTAAAGCAACTATCTTCCAACTAAAAATAAATAAAAAACAATAATAGGGTCTTGTGGGGATTGAAATATAATTGTATTATACATATATAACTACATTACGTATAAATACTCCAATTAAGTGACAAAGTTATCAGATTAGATTTTTTTTAAACTTCAACTCTAGACAATTCATAGAAGGCACACTTTAATGTAAAGACTCAGAGTGATCACAAGTTGAAGGATGGAAGAAATTATACATGCAAACACAATCAGAGAGAAAGCTGGTATAGCTATATTCATATGAAACAAGGTAGATTTCAAGGTAAGTTTTCCTATAGATAGAAAGGGGTGTCTTATAATGACACACCAATTCAACAGAAAGACACTGTAAACCAACTATACGCCAATGAAAATGACCCACGGTGGTCCAGCGAGGGGCCCACGCAGGCTCCGGAAGTGTGCCAGGGGCCTTTTGGGTAGGATTTTTGGAGTCTGAATATTTAAGCATGGTATCAAAAGTGGGTGTGGGTGCAGGGTGGGCAGAGATTTCACCTCACGGGGAGGGGTGAGGAGGAAGAGATGCAGAGAAAGGCAGGTGCAGAAGAAGGTTCTGCACAGGGTCCCTCTCAGGGGCATAAAGAGAAGGAAGCCCATGATTACTAACGGGAACGAGGAGGCAGGCATCACTGCAGTTCCCACAGACACAGAGAGACCACACAAGGACACCACAAGTGCAGAAATACGTTGAGAAAGTTACATTCCAGAGAAACACAATGTCTTAAAGTTTTCCTACCAAGAGATCAGTTCAGTTCAGTTCAGTCGCTCAGTCGTGTCCGACTCTTTGCGACCCCATGAATTGCAGCACGCCAGGCCTCCCTGTCCATCACCGACTCCCGGAGTTCACTCAAACTCAAATCCATCGAGTCGGTGATACCATCCAGCCGTCTCATCCTCTGTCGTCCCCTTCTCCTCCTGCCCCCAATCCCTCCCAGCATCAGAGTCTTTTCCAATGAGTCAACTCTTCGCATGAGGTGGCTGAAGTACTGGAGTTTCAGCTTTAGCATCATTCCTTCCAAAGAACACCCAGGACTGATCTCCTTTAGAATGGACTGGTTGGATCCCCTTGCAGTCCAAGGGACTCTCAAGAGTCTTCTGCAACAAACAACCCCTATATCCTACATCTATAAAATACATTTGACATATGATTTAAATCCTTTTCACAAAGAGAATTCCAGGTCCATATGGTTCTACTGGTGACATTTTCTAAATATTTCAGGAAGAAATAACATCAATCTCCCACAAACTCTCCAGGAATAAAGAAAGACTAATTCTCAATTCATTTTAACCTAAAAATGACATTACAAGTCACAGTCTCTCTCATATGCACATATGCAAAAACCTTAACAAAAATATTAGCAAATAGATTCCATTAACAAGGGTAATATATTATGGCCGAATTGAATTTATTTCAGAAATGTAAAGTTGGTATAATATTTTAAAATTAACAAAATTTAATTTTAATTTCTTTATAAGCAAATGGTAATCTTCCTAGGTGCTGTCCACAGACAAAATAATTCTGAATGAAGAAAACCCAGGAGTATGTACAGGTAAACCATTAGAATTAAGAAATGTATTAGACAAGGTCATTGATTATATTATTAACATTTAAAAGCTGATTATTTTTCCGTATTCTAGGAACCAACAAAATGTAAAAAACTTTTGCCTTTTAAGATAGCATCAACAAGTGAAGTAGCTAAGAACATACATGATTTCAGCATGATTTCAACAAAGGAAACCAGGAAATCCATTCTGTGCTTATGGACTGGAAGACTCAATACGGTATACGTTGTCAGTTCTCCCCAAAGTGATTTATAGATTCAATGAGATCCATGTCAAAATGCCAGAAGGTGTGTATGTGTGTGTGAGAGAGAGAGACAGACAAACAGACAGGAAAAAAGAGAAAGAAGATTGTCAGATTGACAAGCTGATAGTGGAACTTATAGAAATGTAAAAGGCCAACAATAATAGAGAAAATCTGAGTTCAGGTTAGAGGACTTATCCTGTCTGACAGGAAAACGTATCTACTGTTATTTGTAAATTTACTACCCAACTGCCACCGGGAGAAGAGTTCTTCTTTCCAGTACATGGTGTGAAATCTACAAACGGGGTGAACAGCCATAGGGAGAGAGATGAGCCCTGACCTCTTGCTCACAACAAGGAGAAACAGCACAACACAGCTTCTAGAGGGAGCGCAGGGGGCCACCTTTATGACCTCCAGACGGACAGGCATCCCTTCAACAGGACACAGAGAGCAAAACCACAAAGGAGGGGATCACTGCCCTGGACTCCGTTAAACTGAAGAACGTCTGCTGATCGAAAGAGACTATTAAGTCAAAAGGTGAGTGACAAAGCAGGAGAAGACATTGGCAAGACATGTACACCTCAAGGACTTGCATCCGGTCTACATAAACACCTCTCACAAAGGAGTCAAAAAAGACAAACAACCCAATTAAAGGAAAAAAACTTATATAGGCTCTTCCCTCAGAGAGGCTTTCCAAATGGCCTGTATGCCTGTGAAGTAGAGATCGCCACCACCGGTCCTCAGAGAAACACCAATGTGTGCCACAGGGAGATTCTCCTACACTACCAGATAAGCTGAGAGCAAAGCGAAGCAAGCCACACCTCACCCCCAACTCGGCAGTTCCATCCCGGGCAGGAACCCAGCGGAAAGGTGTGAGGCCTTCACCGGGCCGTATCTGCTGCTTCAGATACAAACTATGTGCATTTTGGTAGAGAAGTAGGAGGACACCTTGCTCACTCATTCATTCATTCAGTCACTTTCGGAATTTTTACCACTTGTGGTTCAGTCGCTCAGTTGTGTCCGACTCTTTGCAACCCCATGGACTGCAGCACACCAGGCCTCCCTATCCTTCACCATCTCCCAGATCTTGCTCAAACTCATGTCCATTGAGTTGGTGATGCCATCCAACCATCTCATCCTCTGTCATCCCCTTCTCCTCCTGCCTTCAATCTTTCCCTGCATCAGGGTCTTCTAATGAGTCGGCTCTTCGCATCAGGTGGCCAAAGTTTTGGAGCTTCAGCTTTAGCATCAGTCCTTCCAATGAATATTCAGGACTGATTTCCTTTAGGATTGATTGGTTGGATCTCCTCTCAGTCCAAGGGACTCTCAAGAGTCTTCTCCAACACCACAGTTCAAAAGCATCAATTCTTCAGTGCTCAGCTTTCTTTATAGTTCACCCAGACTCACGTCCATTGAGTCAGTGATGCCATCCAGCCATCTCATCCTCTGTCGTCCCCTTCTCCTCCTGCCCCCAACCCCTCCCAGCATCAGAGTCTTTTCCAATGAGTCAACTCTTCGCATGAGGTGGCCAAAGTGCTGGAGTTTCAGCTTCAGCATCATTCCCTCCAAAGAAATCTCAGGGCTGATCTCCTTCAGAATGGATTGGTTGGATCTCCTTGAAGTCCAAGGGACTCTCAAGAGTCTTCTCCAACACCACAGTTTAAAAGTATCAATTCTTTTACCACTACCTTTGTCTGGTGAGCTAAATTCAAGGCTAATATTTAGAAAACCCATCTCCAGTGTGCATAACAGTGCCAGGAAAATAGTAAGTGATCAGAGCACCATCTGCAGAATGCGTGAACAAGCTAGCATTTCTTCCACAGCAACTATGTGGCAGGCACTGATTACACTTGTACCTGATTCTCTTCAGGAGAATCTCTAGTCAGGGAGTATTAGCCTCATTTGATAAATGAGGAAACTGAGGCTTAGACATGCGAAGTAACTTGGTCAAGGTCAGGGCTTGGGACTGCAAAGCCAGAGTGGCAGGCGCAGAGGTCCCCAGGGTGCCGCCGCTGCAGCCGGGCGAAAGAGAAGGCACAGGCGGTGGGAGCTGACGTCCTGATCCTACTTCCTGCCAGGCTGTGGCTTACTCTGCTGAGCTGGATTCTGGCACCTTTTCAGACCTGGGATTTTCACCTTCCAGGTATTGGAGCCAACTCCCAACATAAGCCACCAGAATCAATCAGGGGCTGTCGCCGGTGGCGACTCTTGTGAAAAACAGTCGTGGTTCAGGAAGAAAACATATCCTGCTCATCCGGGAAGCATATGCCCAGGTGTTCACAGGACACAAAACCAGCCCGAAGAAACCAGGCATAGCCCTTGACATTCAAGAAGAACCTGTTTCCGCTGGCAAACACAGCACTCAGAATCCCGTCTGTCCACTTTGTGGTGTGGTGGCGTTTCCCGATGAATAGAGATCTGCTGCCAGTCTGGCGGGCTCCAGAGTGTGCTACGGAGGACCTAGTGCCCAGCAAGGTGGCTGCCATCTGTGCCCCGCTCTGGGGAAAGGGAGAGGAGGAGAGAGGAACAGGAGGGGGAGGGAGGGAATGAGAACCAAGGACGAAGTTTATTTCAAGTCTTGGAGCTCCTGATGTTCTTGGAGGTCCCGATTAGATCTTACGTCTAATCAATAAGCCACTCTTCACTCCTTGCCTCACCTCAAAAGCTTGATTAAACACAAGCAGAGACAGCCTCCATAACCATTTTTAAAGCAAGATGGGGAAGAATATAAACTCATCTTAAAAAAAAAAATTCCCAGCAAACCTTAAACTTTATTCAACCTTCAAAGAAGCTAAAACATCTAATAAATTGATACAGTTTATAGAAACGAGATAGATTATCAAATAGGAAAATGTTTACTATGTTTCAAAAATTCAAATCCACCAGTTCATCCATTGGGTAAATGTTTATCCAAAAGTTCAGGGGCAAAGTTAAACAGTTGGAATAAAATGGAATTAAGCCTTAATATTTTGTTTTACTTTGAGCACAGAGGGGAGACAAAAATAATATCTCATAAAACGGAAAGTTTCTATTTTCACCAAAATATTTGGAAAAGTTATTTTATTTTTAATTTGGATTACCTAGAGTCCATGTAACTTTTGCAAGGGAGGTTTCAGCAGAATCCTGGGAGCTGGAGCCGGACTGGAAACTGGCTTTGGTTATTATTTAAAACATTCATTCCACAAAGACACAATTTATTTCAAAAAATGTCAAACCAGCCACAAACTGCCTGTAAAGGCAGTGGTTGTAAAATCTTAATGTCTCCAGGGGAAATTCCATCCTGCCTTCCTTTCCTCTGGCCGTATCTCAGGTAAAAAGGCTCATCCTCCATCTTTACACCTAGGGTACCGCCCTACTAGATGCTGAGTTCTTCATTTCTTTCTTTTTCTTTTTTTTGGTTGCGCCCCATAGCATGTGGGATTTTAGTTTCCAGAGCAGGCATCAAACCCATGCCCCCCGGGTAGGAAGTGCAGAGTCTTAACCACTGGACCTCCAGGGAAGTTTCCAAGGTCTTCATTCCTGAGTTTTCTTTTCCCCCTCATCAGTCTTTCACTTGTGATGATGATTTTATATGCAATTAACAAAATTATTTTAAAAAGTGGCATGAAAATGCTGAATTACAGTAAAAGGTCCTTATTAGTCAAACAACTGTACGAAAATGTCATCTTTGTTTGTTTCCAGTTAAGAAGGTCTTCAGAGACCCAAAAGTAAACAGAAGTTATTTTTAATAGAAAGCCCTTCTTTTGTCTTTTTTCCCCTCCACCCTCAACTGCAGAGAAAGAATTAATTTTTGCCTATTTTTCTGTTTTCATACTACATCAATTGGCCTCACACATGTAAGCTTTCTCTTTCGCTCTGATCATTCATGGGGTCATATATCTTTAATGTCTTTCAGTCTATCGTGGCCATTATTCTTATTTTTCCATACATGTTTTGTTTGTTTTAAAATAGCTTCAGATTTACAGGAAAATTGAGGAGCTAGTACAGAGCTCCCTTGTATACCCAGCACCAGGTTCCCCTGTGGCCACCAGCTCACACTGGTACACTGTATCAGTTACAATTACAGAGCCAATGTCGACATATAGTCATTAACTAAAGTCCAGACTTCACTGAGATCTTTGTTTTCACTTAGTGTCATTTTTCCTTTTTAAAAATATATTTTAATTTGTTTGTTCGACTGCACTGGACTTTGGCTGCAGCATGAAAGTGAAAGTTGCTCAGCTGTGTCTGACTCTTTGCGACCCCATGGACTATACAATCCCTGGAATTCTCCAGGCCGGAATACTGGAGTGGGTAGCCTTTCCCTTCTCCAGGGGATCGTCCCAACTGAGGGGTCGAACCCAGGTCTCCCACATTACAGGCAGATTCTTCACCAGCTGAGTCATAAGGGAAGCCCAAGAACACCAGAGAGGGTAGCCTATCCCTTCTCCAGCAGATCTTCCCAACCCAGCAATCAAACTGGGCTGTCTTGCATTGCAGGCGGATTCTTCACTAACTGAGCTATCAGGGAAGTCCATATGGTTGCAGCATATGGAATCTTTAATTGTAGCATATGGGATCTAGTTCCCTGACAAGGGATCGAACCTGGGCCCCCTGTATTGGGAGTATGGAATCTTAGCCACTAGACCACCAGGGAAGTCCCTTAATATCCTTTTTCTATTCCAAGATTCCATCCAGGGCATCACATGACATTATTATTCTTTCTGATGCTGCTTCTGACTCGCTCATTCGACTCTGAACACTTCTTTGCTCCCTGGCCAATCAGGTGCATCAGGCTTACTTTAGTCCTTTCTAACCTGGGCATCTGGAGTCATCCAGTTCTCCCAGGATCCCAGGTGGTCTCATTTATCTTAAACTGCCATATTGCTGGAAAAACTAGAAATCACAATAAGCCAGGTTGTGTTTACATCTTCCAAATGTTTGAGCTGCTTTTGCAATATTCACAGCCTGCTCTTTGACCAGGTAATTTCTAGTAAGCTCTCGGGACTAGAGGTCCCCAAGCCGCACATATCGTTCAAGAGTTTCCAAAGATGGTCTTGGGTGGGTGTCAGGTGACACCAGCTCCTGTGTGTACCCCCCACACGAGGCATCCCGATGCTTGGATAAACAGAATCTGCCTCACTGGGGATGGCATGTGCTTTTACGACATTTAAAGAGTAGAAAGTTGCGGCTGCAGCACAGGCAGGCGCTGGGCATTTTCTGCTGAACCATTTTCTCTTTTCCTGGTTATCCATCGCAGCTTTCTTGTGTATTCTGGGATTTTTGCTCTTCCCTGGGTGGCCCACGTCGGCTTGTATGATGGCCAGACCGACTCATAGATCAGCTCTCTGACCTGGGAGCTGAACTCACTCCCTGTTCCTCTCTGCACCTGGTTTCTGAACGGTCATCAAGGTTGACGTCACATATTCCAGAGCAAGTGAAGACTGGACTGGGGGAAGGGGAGGAGGAGCATCACTTTTCGGACCAAGGCCAGTCTCAAATGAACAAAAATCTCACCATTCTGCATCGCCACTGGTCCAGATTCTGTATCACACACAGAGGAGGCCTCTTTCCATCTGAAGCCAGTCAACATGCTGTTTCAATGCTCAGATGTGTGTTGTGTGTGTGTGTTGTGGGGAGGCGAGGGGGTACCCATCCAGAAATACTTTTTCTCAGGGATAGGAGTGGAGGCGAGAGAGCTCTGGAAAGCTAAGCTCTTCCCGAAAACCTCTCACTCATAAGACACTGCAAACAATCCGTTTTGTAAATCATGCTCAGCTTCACATCCGGTAAATTAGAAGCCCCATCAATTCATTAGTGACTGAACCTTGGCCCCCGGGGCCTGGACTGGAATGCTTGTTGATTCTTTTGCTGGTGCTTTCTGGGTCTCACTTATGAAATTTCAGGGCCAAGTAGAGGACAATTAAATCTTTTGCTCTAAAATAGCCATATTCTTCAGATTTGTCTCTTTCTACATGAACACGGCTTCTTAACATTAAACCAGTTACAGAAATTCTGCTTTCAGAGCACATCTGGGGTGAACCATTTCTTCCAAAAAAGGAAGTAGTCAGTCCCAAAGGGCTGAATTTTTTTTTTTTTTTGGAAAAAAGTTGAATATTGATTAATTTCAAACACATAGAGGAAGTTTCAAGGATGGTACAAGGAACACCTGAATATCTTTTACCAAGACTGACTGGTCATGTCTGTCTGCCCGGGGTGTTTATCGCTCTCTACCTGCTTTCATTTCTATTTCTGACTGTGTGTATCTACAGAGTATTTCTTTCCTGAATCATTTGAAAGTCGGTTGGAGGCTAAATGCTTCCACATGTATTTCCTAAGAATAAAGGCATGCTCTTGCATAACCATAGTACAATGATAAAAATTAGGACATTTTAAAATGAATACAATGTTACCCAACCCACAGTGCAGATTCACATTTCGTCACTGTTTCCAAAGCGATCGTTAATAGCATCCCCACCTCCATCCCAGCAGATCCAGAATTCAGTCTAAGGCCAAACACCGCATTGTTGTAGCATGTCTTTAGCGTCTTTTGATCAGGAAGAGTTCTGCAGTCTTTCTTTGTCATTCTGGACCTTAACAGCTTTTAAGAATACAGGCCAGTCACTATTTCCCCCGTGCTAATCAGGAAGAAATTTGTGGGGAGATATGACTTTGTAAATGCTATGTTCTTTATCAAGCATTCACTGTCAACAGTAGCTTCAACTAATTCTATATTTATTATTTGGTATTCAACTATAAGGAAGATCTTCCTTTCTCTCTTCTTCTCTATGGACTCACACTTTTCCATTTATGTAATGAACTCCATGTTTTATGTTACTATAGTATTTATTTGGATGGTCTAGTTGTTCTGAATTTGGCCAGTGACACTCCCTTCAAGCTGCTTCCTCTGTTCCTTTTGTCAGCAACATACAATTTAGTCTTGTTTTTTGATCCAAATTGATAATCTCTGCCTCTGGAGTGGAGTGTGTGTAGACAATTTATATTTAATGTAATCATCGATAAACGTCTGGAGTGGAGTGTGTGTAGACAATTTAATGTAATTATCGATAAAGTGTAGTATAAATCTACATCTCGTTATATATTTATTTTTTCCTTCTGAACGAATTGAAAGTTTTTTTTAATAATTCCATTTACCTGCACTATTGGATTTCTAGCTATATAATTTTGTTTTATTTTACTTTTTAAAGTGGTTGCTCTTAGGTTTACAATAGGCACTTTAAAAAATATTTACTTATTTATTTATTTTTGGCTGCCCTGAGTGTTCATTGCAGGTTTTCTCTGGTTGCAGTGAGCAGGGGCTACTCTCCAGGTGGTGTGTGGGCTTCTCGCCGAGGTGGCGTCTCTTGTTGAGGAGCGCGGGCTCTCGGCACAGGGGCTCAGTAGCTGCCGCTCGCGGGCTCTCGGCACACGGGCTCGGTAGCTGCGGTGCGTGGGCTCAGTTGCTTTGCAGCACGTTTGTGTGATCTTCCTGGACCAGGGATAAAACTCGCATCCCCTGCATTGGCAGGGAGACTCTTAGCCACTAAGACCACAAGGGAAGATCTACAATACTCATGTTAAATGTATAGTGGTCTACTTCCAAATAATATTTTACCACTTCATATACAGTTAAAGACCCTTCAACTACATATTTCCATTTCTCCCTCTCACCCATCGTGCTAATGTCATCCTATGTATATTGTCTAACGGGCTTCCCTTGTGGCTCAGCTGGTAAAGAATCCGCCTGCAATGCAGGAGACCTGGGTTCATTCCCTGGGTTGGAAAGATCCCCTGGAGAAGGGAAAGGTGACCCACTCCAGCGTTCTGGCCTGGAGAATTCCATGCACAGTACAGTCCATGGGGTTGTTATATCGTATAACAGCCAATTATTTTTCAGGGAGATAAAATATCTTTCAGCCAATTGTCTTTCAGGGAGACAAAAAATAAGAAAAAAATTTAATGTTAATCCACGTATTTGTTATTATTTGTTAACTATGGCTCTTTATCCCTGACTGTAGATCCAGTCTTCATTCATTATCATCTTTCTTTTGTCTGAAGAACTTCCTTCATCATTTCTTGACCTCCTGTTGACGAGGCTCTTAGTTTTTGTTTTTCTGGAAACGTCTTATTTTCATTTTTAATTTGAAATATATTTTAGCAGAGTGTAAACTGTGGATCAGCAATTTGTTTCTTCCAATACTTTAAACGTGCTGCTCCACTGTTTTCTGATCAGCATATGTTCTGATGAGAATTCTGCTAATTCTTAACTTTGTTCTCTACATAACATGTCCTTTTTCTCTGGCTGCTTTGAGGATTTTATCTCTGTCACTTATCTTCCGTGGTGGCTCAGTCTGTCAAGAATCCACCTGCAGTGCAGGAGACCTGGGTTTGATCCCTGGGTCAGGAAGCTCCCTGGAGAAGGACATGGCAACCCACTCCAGTATTCTTGCCTGGAGAATCTCATGGACAGAGGAGCCTGGCAGGCTACAGTCCATGGGGTCACAGGGAGGTGGACACGACTGAACTACGACATCATCACCCTGACACTTGTTTTCAGCGGTTTGACTAGGATGTGCCTTCGTGTGTTTTCATGTTTTCTTCTTCTTAAGATTTGCTAAATTTTTTAGATCTGTAGGGTGGTGGTTTTCATTTATGATGGAAAATTCTTGGTCATGACTTCTTCAATTACTTCTTCTGTTACACCCCCTTCCCTATTTCTCGGAGTTTCCTCTCACTTATGGACTGCCTGATGCTAAGTCGCTTCAGTCGTGTCCGACTCTGTGCGACCCCATAGGCGGCAGCCCACCAGGCCCTGCCATCCCTGGGATTCTCCAGGCAAGAACACTGGAGTGGGCTGCCATTTCCTTCTCCAATGCATGAAAGTGAAAAGTGATAGTGAAGTCGCTCAGTCGTGTCCGACTCTCAGTGATCCCATGGACTGCAGCCCACCAGGCTCCTCCGTCCATGGAATTTTCCAGGCAAGAGTACTGGAGTTGGGTGCCATTGCCTTCTTATATTGCCCCACAAATCACTTATGCTCCGTGTTTTTTTTCCCACTCGTTTCCCACTCTGGGGTGGATTTGCAAGTGTTTCCGTCACTGCATCTTCAACCTCTTCTGGTCTCTTCTTTAGCATCTCGTCTGTCATTCATTCCATTCTGTGTATTTTTCAAACCTGGAAGTTCTATTGGGATCTTTTTTTATATCTTTCATTCTTTTCCTCGTCTGCTAATGATCCCTTCTAATTTCTTGAATGTATGGAGTGTATTTTCAACTGCTGTTTTCACATTCTTATCCTCTAATTCCATCATTTGTACCATTTCTGGGTCTTTTACTCCTGACTGACTTTTCTCCTAGTCATGGATCATGTTTTCCTGCCTCTTTGCTTGCCTGGTAGATCTTTTTTTTTTTTTTTTTTTTAATTGGATGCCAGACATCATGATTTTATGCTGTTCGGTGCTGAATTTTGCTGCTTATTCCTTTAATTAGTGTTAGACTCTGTCTTGGCATGCAGTGACGTTGCTTAGAATCAGCTGAATTCTTTCGAGGTTGGCTTCTATGCCTTGATTGAGCAGGTCCAGAGCAGGCTGGAATCCAGCTAACACCCTGCGATGTGATGCTCCGGGTATCACGGGATGCCCCACTTCAGCTGGTGGGAACATGAGTCACTCCCAGCTACCTGTGAGTCCTCAGACATGGCTGACCTCCTGTTTCTGGTGGTTCTTCCCCAGCCTCAGGTCATTTCTTCTCATACCTGGGAAGATGAGTACTCACAAAGACTCAAGGACACCCTCTGTAGCTTCCTGTCTCTCTCTCCTGCATCCTGTTCTCCATCCTCTGCTTCGTGAATTTTAACTACCTTGGCTCCTTCACCTCTGATCATTGTAACCTTGAGTCAGTGAGACTACTGGCTGTTTGGGGCCCCCCTCCCCATGATACAGCCTCATTACTGCCCCCAGGAAGGATGATGGAGCATTTATCATGGGTTCAACCCTGCTTACTTCCTTATTATGAGGAATCATAGTCCTGAAGCTATCAGGGCTTCCCTGATAACTCAGTTGGTAAAGAATCTGCCTGAAATGTGGGAGACCTGGGTTCGATCCCTGGATTGGGAAGATCCCCTGGAGAAGGGAAAGGCTACCCACTCCAATATTCCAGCCTGGAGAATTCCATGGGCATTATAGTCCATGGGGTTGCAAAGAGTTGGACACGACTGGGCGACTTTCACTTTCATAGTCTTGAGCCCCCTGTTGTCCAGCATTTGAAAGGCACTGCTTTCCAGACTTTTTTTTAATATTTTATCTTGGAGGAAAGTGGATTTACAATGCCTTGATAGTTTCGGGTGTACAGCAGAGTGATTCAGTTGTACGCGTCACAGATTTTATAAGGCTTTCCCACTGTTTAAGGCAGGGTTGGGGCTGACGAGTCTGAGCCTCGTCCCTCCGCCGTGGTCAGCATCATGAGTCCGGTCCTGTGTCTTTTTAACGCCCTCCTCACCCTAGAGCATGTCCTAGCCTGGCCTCACTGTGTGCTTTGCCGGGCCCAGCGCTGGAATCCGCTGTCTCTCTGAGAAGCCCTGATCCCTTGTAGTTGAGAAAGATATTTATAAGCCAAGACCTAGGTAGCCAGGTGCACTCATTGCTTCTGGTTCGCTGGTAGCTTTTAAAAGATAGAAATGGAACACTAATGAGGGAAATAAGCAGGAACCTCAGGGGGAGTTCTATGTCCCTTTTTCTTGAAATGAAAATGAAATGTCGCCGAGTAAAAAGACTTCCTTCCGCTGATAAAAAAGGCAGGACAGGGAAACTGCTCTTTCAACAAACCTGCGTGAGAGCTCCTAGACACTAGACTCAGTTCCAGATGCTGAGGACTCAGCAGCTACCAAAACCTGACCAAGAGTCCTGCCTCGGTGGCGCTTACACACTTGACCACTGCTACTGTGTTGGTGTTGTTGTGTCTCCTGAGGTCACACCTTTTTTATGACAGTAAATGTGCCCATTTTTATAATACAAAACTCCAACATCTGCATGAAAATCAGCCATGTTAACCATTACTTGCTGCTGCTGCTAAGTCGCTTCAGTCTTGTCCGACTCTGTGCGACCCCAGAGATGACAGCCCACCAGGCTCCCCCGTCCCTGGGATTCTCCAGGCAAGAACACTGGAGCGGGTTGCCATTCCCTTCTCTACCAAGTAAAAAGAGTAAATACTGCTGTGGGGAACGACCCCGTGCTCTACTACGAAGGTCAAGTTTCCTCTAAAGCACTAGTTTCTCGTGTTTGCTACGACAGCGTGGCACTCACAGAAATACACAGTTTTTACAGAGAAATTGAACTGTGATGGGAAATTTGCCTGTGATTTAAGGGGTCACCTTCCCTGGTAGCTCAGTGGTAAAGAATCTGCCTGCAATGCAGGAGACGCAGGTTCGATCCCTGGGTTGGGAAGATCCTCTGGAGGAAGAAATGGCAACCCACTCCAGTATTCTTGCTGGAGAATTCCATGGACAGAGGGGCCTGCCAGGTACAGTCCATGGGGTCTCACAGAGTCAGACACGACTATTGGCATCAGGACCCAAGGTGCTGGAGGAGGGGAAGGAGACTTCCGTGCTGCTCACTTACTCGTTCACTTGCTCACTGAGCAGGTGTGTACCGAGCGCCAACAAAGCACCAACCATTGCCTGAGATGCTGGACTACAAACATGCCTGAGATGGGGCTCCTGGGCTCTGAGAGAGAAAACAGGCCAAAAACTAGGTCCAGTCAAACGTCACAACTGGCGCAGGGCAGAGTACGGGGAGGGTCCTCAGCCCTTTCTCTCTTCATTCCCAAGAGACAGAGTCACTGGCCATGCCTCAGTCACCGGTGGGCAGGGGCATGGACCGAATGGCGTCCCCCAATAGATGCGTGCACATCCTAACCCCTGGGCCCTGCGAACATGACCTTATTTGGAATAAGGGTCTTTGAGGGTATAATTAAGAATCGGGAGGTGAAGTCAGCCTAGATTATCCAATGTCAGGTGTCCTTATGAGAGGGGCACGGGGGACAGATACAGAAGACAAGGCGGCAACACGGTGACAGAGGCAGAGGCCGAGGGATGCAGCCACAAGCCCGGGGAGGCTCGGGGCCCCCAGAAGCCGAAAGAGGCAGGAAGACCCCCACTGGAGCCTCTGCAGGGAGCAGGGCCCTGTCAACACCTTGATTTTGGACTTCTGGCCTCCAGAATCCCAAGACAACAACTTCCTGTTGCGTGAGCCCCCGCTTGTGGTCATTTGTTCTGGCAGTGGCCCCAGGACGTGCACACAGCAGTCGTCGCGAGTGAAAAGGTCCTCACTGGCAGAAAGACTTGCCCCTGTGCGCCCTTCACAAGCTCAGCCCTCGGCTGGCCTCCTAACCTGGCGATGCAATCTACACCCTGGACACAAGCTTCCTGTGGATCTGGACCTAAGACTCCTGCTCCCATCCGGCTGCCAGGAAGCTCTGTGGGGGACAGAGCCCTTGGCTGGCTGGAAGGGGGACCCATTTCCCCCTTGCCACTGTCCCTCTGTGCGTGGCTCTCTCAGGAACTCATGGGGGCGGGGAGGCTCAGCCAGTGAGGTCTCGCCCTGCTCTAACCATCAGAGTGTCTAAGAGCACGGGGTCCCCTAACACCCCCGCATTAGGCCACTTGGGTGCAGAGAGGAAGCTGTGGCCACCGGATCCTGTTGTCTTGCCCCTTCCTGGTCTGGGATGTAGCCAGGATAATGCATCTGTCAGTTCAGCAAACATTGACCGGGCAGCACATACTCTGCTGGGCCTGGGCCACTGCCCACTGCTTGGGCTTTTCTGGCTCTTGCTTCGCTTCTTTAAATTTATGTTCCATTAGATGCAAAAGCCCCAACACGGAAAAAAATTGCTTATGTGGAAACTCTTTTTCTGCAGACAGTTTGCACTGTCTTTGCTCCCTGTCCATCTTATAGAGATTTTTTTCCTCTTCTGATATGTAACCCTTGTCCAGATCTGTCCACAAAAGCGGTAGTCCTGACATCCCTCTTTCCTGTAGTAGAGACCACACAGTGTGGCTGTAATGGCAAAACAAATGCTGGGGGAGGTAGGCGGAAATCAATGTGTAATTGCTTCCTTTTTCTTGTACGATGAATAATTTATGTTGGTTATGGACACTGCATTGATCAGGGAAGAAGGAAGGTTGACTCCCTCTTGGCACAGCAGTGCCCAAGCTGACCTTGTTCTCTGTGCACGTTTGTCTCCCCACCCAAACTCTGATGCTGCAGTGCCAAGGGCCCATAGAACTTTCTGGGCCCCTTGGCTTGGAGGGACTTCTCTGCTCTTTGAGCTCTAGACACACCATGCCTGCCCTCCCAGATGGCATGCAACACTTCTACCTTGAATTTGCCCCGACTTGGGTACCTATCTTATTTTCGAGACCAGGACTGGCCAACTTTTTCTCTAAAGGACCAGATAGCAAATATTGCAGGCATCGTGGGTCATACAGACATAATTGACGGCACTTAGAGGAAAATGAACATGCAGGGCCTTTTGTAAAAAATTATTGGAAATTTTGAGATTGTGACATGGGGGAACTTCCCTGATGGCCCAGTGGCTAAGGCTTCACACTCCTAATGCAGGGGCCCTGAGTTCTCTCCCAGAGCAGGGAAATAGATCCCATATCCCGCAATTAAGAGTTTGCATGCTGAAACCAAAGATTTTGCATGCTGCAAGGAAGATCTGGTGAAGCCAAATAAATAAATTAATTAAAGAAATAAATATAGAGAAGACAAAAGAGCTGTAAGCAGAAAACTATAACACTGATGAAAGAAATCAAATATGGAATAAATAGATGGAGAGATATACCATGTTCTTGGACTGGAAGAATCAATATTGTGAAAATGACTATATTACCCAAAGCAAACTACACATTCAATGCAATCCCTATCAAATTGTCAATAGCATCCTTCACAGAACTAGAACAAAAAATTTCACAATTCATATGGAAACACAAAAGACCCTGAATAGCCAAACCAATCTTGAGAAAGAAGAATGGAGCTGGAGGAATCAATGTTCCTGACTTCAGACTATACTACAAAGCTACAGTCATCAAGACAGTATGGTACTGGCACAAAACCAGAGGTAGAGACCAATGGAGCAAGATAGAAAGCCCAGGGATAAACCCACACATTTATGGGCACCACTTTCACTTTTCTCTTTCATGCATTGGAGAAGGAAATGGCAACCCACTCCAGTATTCTTGCCTGGAGAATCCCAGGGATGGCAGAGCCTGGTGGGCTGCCGCCTATGGGGTCGCACAGAGTCGGACATGACTGAAGTGACTTAGCAGTAGCATAGCAAAGAAAACCATAAACAAAATGGAAAGACAACCCTCAGAATGGGAGAAAATAATTGCAAATGAAGCAACTGACAAAGGATTAATCTCCAAAATATACAAGCAGCTCATGCAGCTCAATATCAGAAAAACAAACAACCTAATTAAAAAATGGGCAGAAGACCTGAACAGACATTTCTCCAAAGAAGATATACAGATGGTTAATAAACACAGGAAAAAATACTTAACATTGCCTATTATTAGAGAAATGCAAATCAAAACTGAATTAGGTATCATCTCACACTGTTTAGAATGGCCATAATAAAAAAAATCTACAAACAATAAATGCTGGAGAGAATGTAGAGAAAAGGGAACCCTTCTGCACTGTTGGTGGGAATGTAAATTTATACAGCCGCTATGGAGAATGCTATGGAAATTTCTTTAAAAAACTAGGAATAAAACTACCATGTGCTTAATTGCTCAGTTGTGTCTGACTCTTTGCGACCCCATGGACTGTAGTCTGCCAGGCTCCTCTGTCCATGGGGATTCTCCAGGCAAGAATACTGGAGTGGGTTGCCATACCCTTCTCCAGGGGGTTTTCCTTACCCAGGGATCAAACCCAGGTCTCCTGCATTGCAGGCAGATTCTTTACTGTCTGAGCCACCAGGGAAGCCCATATGACCCAGCAATCCCACTACTGGGCATGCACACTGAGAAAACCACAATTCTAAAAGACACATGTACCCCAGTGTTCCTTGTAGCCCTATTTACAACAGCCAGGACATGGAAGTAACCTAGATGTCCACTGACAGATGAATGGATAAAGAAGATGTGGTATATATATATATATATATATATATATATATATATATACACACACACACATACACACATACACACAATGGAATATTATTCAGCCATAAAAAGGAACAAACCTGAGTCAGTTCTAGTGAGGTGGATGAACCCAGGGCCTGTTGTACAGAGTGAAATAAGTCAGAAAGAGGAAAACAAACATCATATACTAACACATGTATATGGAACTGAGAAAAATGGTGCTGATGAACCCATTTGTAGGGCAGCAATAGAGACACAGACATGGAGAATGGACTTGTGGGCACAGTGGCGGATGGAGAGGGTGAGATAAGTGGGGAGAGTAGGGCAGAAACACATACATTCCCATAGATAAAATAGATGGCAAGTGGGGATTTGTTGTGTGATACAGGGAGCTCACATCTGGTCCCCTGTGACAACCCCGAAGAGTAGGATGAGATGGGAGGTGGGAGGGAGGGAGGTTCAAGATGGGGGGCATATGTATGCTTACAGCTGATTCACACTGACGTATGGCAGAAACCAACACAACATTGTGAACCAATTACCTTCCAATTAAAAATAAATCAATTTAATAAAGAGAGAAATATATTCATAAAAAAAGACTGTGACACGGATGATGAAGATGGTGACATGGGGCCCTTCTAAGTGCAGAGCCTCATGAGCCTGTACAGGTCACATTCCATGAAGTGGTCCTGTATACGGTCTCTGCTGCAAAGACTCAGTTTTGTTGTAGTACAGAAGCAGCCAGAGATGATATGTGAATGATTGTGGGTGGCTATGTTTCAATAAAACTTTATTTACAAAAAGAGGAGGCGTGGGAGGCAGATTTGGCTCCTGGATAAGAGTTTGCCAACCCCTGCTCCATAACAACTGTAAGTTTCTTGAAGGCAGGGTGTCTCCCACCCATACATTCAACCATCCATCCATCCAACCAACTATTCAAACATTCACCCATTCATCCATTCCCCATCCACCCACCCATCCATCCATTCCCCATCCACCCACCCACCCATCCATCCATCTATCCACCCACCCATCCACTCTCTTGTCATGCATCTGTCCACCCATCCATCATCCATCAATCCACCCACCCATCTGTCCACCTCTCATTCATCAAACAAAGCATTACTGACCACCTACTGTGTTCCAGGCATTGCACTAAATGGGAGGCTATAGAGAGAAGAAGCTGTTCCCCGCCTTAGGGACATCTCAGACATGAGAAGACATATAATCATCCTGGTGCAACATGGTGTCAGAGACCTGTGGTAGAATGTGAAGGTCCCTAAGGAGGGATTTACCATTGATTCGGGGTAAATGAAGCTGGGAAAGATTGAAGGCAGGAGGAGAAGGGGACAACAGAGGATGAGATGGTTGGATGGCATGACTGACTCAATGGACATGAGTTTGAGTAAGCTCTGAGAGTTGGTGATGGATAGGGAAGCCTGGCGTGCTGCAGTCTGTGGGGTCGCAAAGAGTCACGCGCAATTGAGGGACTGAGGTGAGCTGAGCTGAAGTTTATTTATTCTGTTGTTTTCCCTCTAACTTTGACCCTCAGATGCTCTTCCTCTGACAGGGGAGCCCAGCAATTCAACAGGGAGCCCTTGCAGCTGTCTGGCCCCTCCCTGCCGCCTCAGATACCCATGTGGGTCACTGGTGGCCCCCTGGTGTTCCTGCCTCTGTATATGAATCAAGAGACCAATGTGTGGGCCAGGTCCTGCTCTCCAATGGAGGCTGCTCTGGCCATGGGACTCACCCGGCGCTGACCCGGCTGTCAGCTGAGCCTGGGTTTCTATGCAGAGTGACCCCACTGGGCAGATGCAGCTCAGACAAGACACAGGTCATGTCGGTGGTCAAGAACTTGGGGTCCTGGGTCAGAACGGATGTCTCTGGACCTCAGTTTCCTTCTCTGTAAACCGGGAGGTGGGCCGTGAACCCTGACCTCCCAGGGTTGTTGTGAGAATTAGAGCAGATGGTGTCCATGAAGCCCCTAACAGAGATCCAAACCTGTCAGACCTGAGAAATTGGGGTCATCATATTTCCTTTGGCCACTGTCTGAAGGACCCTTGAAGAGAAGTTATTTTCCATGGGGTGGACCCAGCCTCCCACATGAATGTCCTCGGTCAGCTTCTGTTCCCTGCCTTTTGCTATCGACAGTCTGGTTTTCCTTGAGGAACCACTACTGTTCCTCAGCCTACAAGGTTCAGGGTCAGTGGACATCCCCTCTACGCTCCCCCATGCCCTGAACCAGGACTCCAGGAGTGGCCACAAGGGTCGGCTTCTGGCCAGTCACAGCTTAGCATCCCCCAGGCCATGGTGACTCATTCAAGAATGGTCATAGACCCAAACCAAGTCGGTGCAGTCAGAGGTAACCTTGGGACTCTTGCTGGAAGGCCCAAGGGACAAATGTTCTCAGTCTTCCAGAACTGTACAAGATGGAGGTCAGGAGGTGTGCTTGTCATGTGGTCACCAAGAGAATCTTCCTCTGGGTGGACCCAAAGAACAGCAGAACCAACAGATCAAGAAAGATGGAGCTTTGGAGACCTTGAGCCCCAGGATCTAGCTATGCCTGCAGCTGGTCTTCTTTCACTTATAACCCAAACAGTCCTGAATAGTACAGATGGGTTAAACTCACCCAACTGTGTTCTTTTGAACAGTCTCTGTCTGCTGGACAACCCCAAACTTAAAGCACAAACTAACTGCAGCCCTGTCTCCTTCCTCCTCTTCCTTCCAGCAGCCGGCCTGGGGCAGAGACACACACTCCTATGAAGATGCTGGGAAAGAAAGTTCTACATGAATTCATTAACAGAGCCTTTATTATTTTAAGCCATCTAGTGATGGTTTAAATATTTGGCATTTCTTAAAATAAACAGATCTTCCCAGCTGGGTCGTCTTGCCGTCTGGGCATGAGGCTGTGACTCCATGTCCAGAGAGAACAAAAGCCGACCTCCCCAAGCCCTGGTGCTGGCAGCAACCAGGCCATCTCAGTGCTGGTCCAACCCTACCCTGGAGGAAAGCAAAGTGACCCCGTCCCCACGCAAAGTGTCCCCTGGTCACCTAACTGTGGGCACGTCTGCACCGCACCTTTGCTGTGGGCACTCATCATGTGTGTTAGCATTTGAGAAGACACGCTACCCAGAAAAAGCCTCAATTTGGTTTAAGGCAGGTGCCCTCAGACTGGCCAGCTCCTGAGGGTGGGGGTGGGCTTCCCTGGGGCATAAACTCAGCACATCTTTCCTCTTAATTCCTAGTGCAGCGTGAGATTTTTAGCTGACAGTTCTGGAAGTCAGAAGCCTGAGATGAGTCTTGCTGGGCTAAAATCAAGCTTGAAGTTCTAGGAGAGAATTTGGTTCCTGGCCATCTGTGGCTTTTAGAGGCTCTGCATCCTTGGCTTGTGGCCCCTTCCTCCATCTTCAGAGTCAGCCATGCTTCACTGCAACCCTGCCCCCATCGTCTCACTTTCTCCGGCTCTGACCCACCCTCCTGCCTCCTCCTCTTTCTGCACTGAAGGACCCTGGGATTCCACTGGTCCCAGTCTTATCACCTGGAATAATCGCCACCCCCACCTGCCACCCCAAGGTCAGCTGATTAGCAGGCTCTATTCTGCTTGTAACCTTGACACATAATGAAAGATGTCCACAGGTACTGGAGATCAGCACTGGCATCTTGGGGAGCTCACTATTCTGCCCAGGCCACCTGCGAAGTGTGAACATGTCCAAATGTGGGTACGGAAGAAAGTGGAGTTGGTCTCTAGGGCCATTCCTGCATCAGCTCAGTCAATAAATGTTTACTGAGTAACTACTGTGCACGGGCGATATAAGCAAAAGGCGAAGGAGAAAAGGAAAGATACAGCCGTCTCAATGCAGAGTTCCAAAGAATAGCAAGGAGGGGTGGATGGTTGGATGACTCCATCGACGCAATGGACATGAGTTTGAGCAAACTCTGGGAGACAGTGAAGGACAGGGAAGCCTGGTGTGCTGCAGTCCATGGGGTTCCAAAGAGTCGGACACGACTGAGTGACTGAACAACAACAAATCCGAGGGTGACCCCAATCTGGAAGGGTCACAGAGGAAAGCTGGGGTCTTGACTACCCATAAGCCATGCGTGGTCCAGTCTCAGAAACCCTTGTTTTTCCCTGGAATTCTGCCTCAGAGACAGAGGAAGTGTCAAGGGCTGTGAAGGCACACTGGGGCTTGATTCCGTCCCTGCTTCTTCTGACATCCAGTCTTTTGGGGGAACAAGCTCTCATGTGACGGCAGCTTGGGTTTTAAAATACTCGGAGCAGCCTCTGGGATTTGGTTCACACGCTCCTGGCTTTCAATGTCAGTGCCACTGGGGGGCGTGGCAGGGGCCGCACGGTGTGCGGAGGCCACAGTTTCACGGGCTCCCACTTCCCGTCTCTGGAGCCTCCCTGGGCAAGAGCTGGCTCCAGGGGCCTCGCCCAGCCACTGGCCAGCGTTGGATAAATCACCCCGCTGGGACTTTGCTGACAATTAACATGGGAAAACCGAGTGGGTGAGCGGGCTGAGGAAGTGGATGCATTAAAAATAATGAGGCTGCTTAAAACGGACACAGGTTCCGGGGGAGAATGTGAACCAAGCTGTTGGTTTATTTTAAAATATACTTGGTTTTCCTTTCTATGTCTCTTTAATCTCTTCTGATAGAGCTAACAACAACAACAAAAACCCCTCCCTGTTCTAAAAACTGAAATTTATATATAGCTTGACAAAGAAAATGTAGGGGATAAAATATAGGTCAGAAGAGCACCGTGAAGATGGGGCTTCCGTGTGCCCAGTGGGGCCCAAGAGACACTGACGGTGCAATTGACAATGACTCGGAGGGTCTCAGCTTTAAGCAGGGTGTCCCATCATGGTCCTCCACCGTGGTGACGCAGTGAGTTCAGTTCAGCAGCTCCGTCCTGTCCCACTCTTTGCGACCCCGTGGACTGCAGCACGCCAGGCTTCCCAGTCCATCACCAACTCCCGGAGTTTACTCAAACTCATGTCCACCGAGTCGGTGATGCCATCCAGCCATCTCATTCTCCTCTCTCGTCCCCTTCTCCTCCTGCCTTCCATCTTTCCCAGCATCAGGGAATCTGGACGATCAGGGTTGGAATTCCGCTCTCCCTCAGCAGCTGTGTGAACCGTTTGACTTCTCTGAAACATAAATACTAATTCCCACAGGGGATGTCCTTGTGCCAGGGCTGACATGTGTGTAAAGGAAGAGGTCAAGGCCACGCCTGGTGCAAAGCGCCCGCTGATAAACAGACCAGCAAACCCTCCTGGAGTATTGACTATGACCTCGCCTGTGAGGGCCGCCCTTGGCTTCTTGGAATCATCAAGCCTTTCAGTGCGCCTTGTTCTAATTTAGACTAATGACGTGCTCCATCACTCACCGAGGAGGTGACCAGGACAGCTGGGGGACACCCAGGGGGACACCGTCCCACAGGCTGGAAGAGGACTGGAGTTACTGTGGGCAGGAACAGAGGGTGTCCTGGGAGAAAGCTGACTGAAGAGGTGTCCCCTCGACCATGGCTGAGGGGACCCAATGAGGAGGCCCCATGGGGGGCGTGGTCAGGTCCCTAGACTTGGAGGGAGGGTGGACCAGAGTCCGACTTGTGCTTCAAGGCGTCTCTGGCAAGATCTTGGCTGGAATGTCCTGGGCAGCAGGGCTTGACTGGGTGAGGATGTCAGAGAGTGTCATGTGGACCGGAAGTGGGCCCTTGGGAGGGAGCCGGCCAGGAGTTGTGAGACCCCCTGTGTCTACAGGGGTGGGGGGTAGTCTGAGAGGGACACTTTCACTACACCAGGGCCCCAAACCCACAAAGAGAGCCTCAAGAGTTAGCTTCATGTACAAGCCCGGCCAGGGGCCCCAGGGGCGGGGGAGGCCCCAGGGAAACGAGAGAAAGCAGAGGCGGGTTGAGGTTAGTGAAATCTCACAAGGGACCGGACACTTTAATTATCCTCATGAGACTGTGTTTTTGTGACTCAACAGGGCTGGGAAAGCTTTTCTTCTGACAGGGACCAGAAAGTCACGGGGCCAGCCCAAGAATTCCCTGGGCGCTGGGAAGACCAGCCTCAGACGGTGGTGGGTGGTAAACGGGCTCCTGGAACCAAACGGATCAGGCCTGATTTACAGAGTTTGCTGACGGCCACGTGTAAACACTCCCACTGCTGCTGAGTTCAAGGTTCCACGTGATGTCTCCGAATGCAGAGGTGGGGAAGAGACACAGAGAGTTGGCTCTTGTGAGCAGGTGAGAGTGAGTGTGAGCAGGTGTGGTGGATGTAAGCAGGTGTGAGTGTGAGCAGGTGTGAGCGAGAGTGCATGGGTGTGAACAGTTGTGCGTGGGTGTGAACAGGTGTAAGCCAGCCCCAGTACACCAGGGTTTGAAGGGCCTGTGGGAAGAACACAGGACATCTCCTGCTGTCCCCTCTGGAGTCCTGCTCCTCGAATGCAATGCTCTCCCTGCTTTATTTTCCTTCGGAACGCCCCTCCCTGCCTCACATTTTCTGCAGGCACATGTCTACGGGGTGGAGGGGGTCTTCCTCATCTCCCTCACCCCCCAAAAGTGTGTGAGAGCATGTGTGCTCTTCTGATTGTGGCGAAACCTCCACCACACAGGCCTGTGCAGATCTGGCTCTTCTCCATGTTTAGTGAGTGAGTGAATAAAGTAATGACTGGGGCACCTCCTCCAAGAAGTCCTCTCCAGGTCCCCAGTGAGGACAGGTCTCCATGCCACCCATGGGCACAATGCCATTGACGTCATAGCACTTAATACAGAGGCATTTGACAAGTCCTTGGGCTCCAGGCGTGCACAGCCTGCCATAAGAGAAGCCCCTTCACGGCGGATCCCGCAGTGGTCTCATTAACAGCCGTGTCCCCAGCACTGGCTCCAAGCCCAGCACTTAGCAGACCCTCCATAAATATTCCTGAACAGATGACCAAGGGGATAATTGACGTGTGGCATAAACACAACAGGGGTGGGCTTCAGGGGAGCTCCAGGTGGTCCTCAGTCTCCTGATTACTCTGGGGCTTCGTCAGACAGGCAGGTTCCGCCAGCGATGAATGAGCCAGGACTCAAAGCATCCACATCTGACCTGTACGGTCACACAGAATCTGGGTGAGGGGGCAGCCGCCCCAAACATAGCTGGGCACTGGTCAGAGCGGAGTCTAGAAACAAAGACGCTCCCTCTCAGAAGGAACCGTGTCTCCTCCACTTACAGCCAGGAAGCCCCACACCTCTTTGTCCCAGGAGGAGGGCGACCTGCAAGTGAGCAGTGCCAAAGGCCACCCAGCTCATTCCTCAAACATGGACGGGCAGAATGGGCAAGGGTGGGCACAGTCCAGAGCAGAAAGAGCCGGGGAGCATGGGGAGCCTGCGGCCCGGCCCAGCGCCGCCCACGACAGGCTGCCGGGTGGCACCAGCCAGGCGTCCTGTGGGTTCCATTCTGGGGGTGCGTCCTGCACAGGCCCCCAGGCCCCCGGCTTGAATTCTCCCCTGTTGCCATCTTAAAATTCTTCATCATTTTTGAACAAAACCTGGCATTTTCACTCTGGAATGGGCCCCACTAATTATGAAGCTGGTCCTGGTCATAAGAGCTGGGAATTTATGAAGCAGGTGAAGGAGGGTATCTTGCAAGCAGGAGGTGGGTCTGCCCTTGGCAACAGCAGGAAACCCGGGGGCTGGGGTGAGGGCAGGGGCACAGAGATACCGTTTTACCCGCAAACAGCTTCATTCAAGTGGGAAACAGGCTCAGGGTTTAAAAAGAAGTGCTTTTGAATCCTATAGAATTAGCTTTTATGCTCCAGTAGGAGGTGCTGTGCCGTCTCCTGGGGTCAGGTCGGAGGGGTGCTTTCAAGGAAACACATCTGGGTTATGGCTTTATACAGCAGCCACAGCCCTCTCCCTGCATCAGGACCCAAGACACACCTGGGGCCATGTGTTAATTCACCTGTCGGACAAGGATTTGGCGCCAGGCATCTTTCTAGGGGCCTTCCCAGGTGGTGCTAGTGGTGAAGAACCCACCTGCCAATGACAGAGACTTAAGAGATGTGTGTTTGATCCCTGGGTCGGGAAGATCCCCTGGAGGAGGCCATGGCAACCCACTGCAGTATTCTTGCCTGGAGAATCCCATGGACGGAGGGGCCTGATGGGCTACAGTCCGTGGGGTCACAAGAGTCGGACACGACTAAAGCAAGTTAGTACGCGCGCACACGCATCTTTCTAGGGAAACAGGCAGTGAATCAGACAAAAGTCCTTGCCCACAGTGGCGGGTATTCTAGTGAGGAAGAAAGACCAGGAAAAGAAAGTCAGATGCACAGTGTGAAAGGCAGAGATGGAGCAGACAGGGGGCTCAGTGGGCAGAGGCCGTTGTTCGGAAATGTCCTGACCACTGGCGGAACACCATAGAGACTGCACACCACAGGCCCCGCCTGCTTCTTCTTTGCCCGCGACGTCCAGGGCACTGCCGGCCTGGCCTGGGCCTCGATCCCCTTCAATTTGTCCGCTGACCTGACAGCCGGGCAGAAAACTGCACAGGAAGGTGAAGGAGGCTGCCGCGGGAGGGCATCCCACTCTGCCACGGGCTGCTGGGCCCAGAAGGAGCGGAGCTGGGCCCTAGCGCTGTCCCAGTTTGCTCTCTCGTGCCATTTTCCGTCACAGCATCCCCGTCCTGCCTCCATCCTTCCGCTGAGACCAGATGACTGAAGTGCGGCAGAGGGACGCAGCCTCGCGCCATCTCCTCTGACTTCCAATCCAGGGTCAAAGGCACAGACGAGTGGGCGCAGTTTCCTGTCCCTCTTTCTGCTCCCCAGAGTCCTGTCCTCAGCTTCATCTTATTTTTGCTAAAATGCGAATTGGGAAGGCAGTGAAAGCCAGTCATCCATCCTCTCTGTTGTTATCACATGAGCAGATGCTCCGAGGGGACATCTGGTCACTCTCGTTGTCGTTCAGTCGCTGAGTCCTGCCCATCTCTCTGCGACCCTGTGGACGGCAGCCCGCCAGGCTTCCCTGTCCCCCACCGTCTCCTGGAGTTTGCTTTGTTGCTAGTACTGCTTCCTAAGGCCCACTGGACTTCACACTCCAGGATGTCTGGCTCTAGGTGAGTGACCACACCATCCTGGTGTTCCCAAACATGAAGACCTTTTTTTGATATAGTTCCTCTGTGTATCCTCGTCACCTCTTCTGAATCTCTTCTGCTTCTCTTGGGTCCTTACCATTTCTGTCCTTTATCGTGCTCATCCTTGCATGAAATGTTCCCTTGATGTCTCCATTTTTCTTGAAGAGATCTCTAGTCTTTCCCATTCTATTGTTCTCCTCTATTTCTTTGCACTGTTCGTTGAAGAAGGCCTTCTGATCTCAGGTCACCCTCCTGTCTCCCCACAAAAAGGGGGCAGGGTGGAAGGGAATGTGTTCTTGTGAGAGAGTCAGTTCCTGGGTAGGTTGATAAGAAGTTCAGGGTCCCCAAGGAGGAGAAAGGGGTCTGGAGCCCTTGAGAAGGAGAAAGTGGTCTGGGGCTCTCAAGGAGAAAAGGACAATTTTCTTTCTACATTGCTTTGTCTTAGTCAATATAACAATGTATCTTGCTCGAGGACATGTTTCTCTTCAACAAGAACCTTCTGACTAATCTTGTTATCTTAAGGTAACATCTTGTTATATTGTGGGGCTGAGTCTGGTAAGACCTTTCTATTGTTAGTTCTAATCTTGTTAATTTAAGATGTATGTTGTGGGAGTGGGTTTGATAAGTATGTAAGGCCTTGCTAAAAGGCCTTGCAAAAGTAGGAAGTCAAGAGAAGCCTGCAGTAACAGGCAAATTTGGCTTTGGAGAACAAAATGAAGCAAGTCAAAGGCTAACAGAGTTTTGTCAAAGAGAACAAAGTGGTCATAGCAAACACCCTCTTCCAACAACACAAGAGAAGACTCTACACATGGACATCACCAGATGGTCAATACCAAAATCAGATTGATTATATTCTTTGCAGCCAAAGATGGAGAAGCTCTATACAGTCAGCAAAAACAAGACCAGGAGCTGACTGTGGCTCAGATCATGAACTCTTTATTGCCAAATTCAGACTGAAATTGAAGAAACTAGGGAAAACCACTAGACCATTCAGGTATGACCTCAATCAAATCCCTTACGATTATACAGTGGAAGTGACAAATAGATTCAAGGGATTAGATCTGATAGAGTGCCTGCAGAACTATGGGCAGAGGTTTGTGACATTGTACAGGAGGCAGTCATCAAGAGCATCCCCAAGAAAAAAAAATGCAAAAAAGCAAAATGGTTGTCTGAGGAGGCCTTACAAATAGGTGAGAAAAGAAGAGAAGCTAAAGCAAAGGAGAAAAAGAAAGGTATACTCATTTGAATGCAGAGTTCCGAAGAAGAGCAAGGAGAGAGAACAAAGTCTTCCTCAGTGATCAGTGCAAAGAAATAGAGGAAAATAGTAGAATGGGAAAGACTAGCGATGTCTTCAAGAAAATTAGAGATACCAAGGGAACATTTCATGCAAAGATGGGCACAATTAAGAACAGAAATGGTATGGACCTAGGAGAAGACTCTTGAGACTCCCCTGGACTGCCAGGAGAGCCAACCAGTGCCTCCTAAAGGAGATCAGTCCTGGGTGTTCACTGGAAGGACTGATGCTGAAGCTGAAACTCCAATACTTTGGCCACCTCATGCGAAGAGTTCATTCATTGGAAAAGACCCTGATGCTGGGAGGGATTGGGGGCAGGAGGAGAAGGGGATGACAGAGGATGAGATGGCTGGATGGCACCACTGACTTGATGGACATGAGTTTGAGTGAACTCCGGGAGTTGGTGATGGACAAGGAGGCCTGGCCTGCTGTGATTCATGGGGTCGCAAAGAGTCAGACACGACTGAGCAACTGAACTGAACTGATCAGAAGCAGAAGATATTAAGAAGAGGTGTCAAGAATACACAGAAGAACTATACAAAAAAGATCTTCACGACCCAGATAATCATGATGGTATGATCACTCACATAGAGCCAGATATCCTGGAATGTAAAGTCAAGTGGGCCTTAGGAAACATCACTATGAACAAAGCTAGTGGAGGTGATGGAATTCCAGTTGAGCTATTTCAAATCCTAAAAGATGATGCTGTGAAAGTGGTACACTCCATATGCCAGCAAATTTGAAAAGTTCAGCAGTGACCACAGGACTGGAAAAGGTCAGTTTTCATTCCAGTCCCAAAGAAAGGCAATGCCAAAGAAAGCTCAAACTACCGCACAATTGCACTCATCCCACATACTAGCAAAGTAACACTCAAAATTCTCCAAGCCAGGATTCAACAGTACATGAACTATGAAGTTTCAGATGTTCAAGCAGGATTTAGAAAAGGCAGAGGAATCAGAGATCAAATTGCCAACATCTGTTGGATCATCAAAAAAGCAAGAGAGTTCCAAAAAAGCATCTACTTCTGCTTTATTGATGACACTAACGCCTTTGACTGTGTGGATCACAATAAACTATGGCAAATTCTTAAAGAGATGGGAATACTGGACCACCTGACATGCCTCCTGAGAAATCTGTATGCAGGTCAAGAAGCAACAATTAGAACTGGACATGGAACAAAAGACTGGTTCCAAATCAGGAAAGGAGAACATCAAGGGTGAATATTGTCACCCTGCTTATTTAACTTATATGCAGAGTACATCATGTGAAATGCCAGACTGGATGAAGCACAAGCTGGAATCAAGACTGCCAGGAGAAATATCAATAACTTCAGATATGCAGATGATACCACCCTTATGGCAGAAAGCGAAGAAGAACTAAAGACCCTCTTGATGAAAGTGAAAGAGGAGAGTGAAAAAGTTGGCTTAAAACTCAACGTTCAGAAAACTAAGATCATGGCATCTGGTCCCATCACTTCATGGCAAATAGATGGAGAAATAATGGAAACAGTAACAGACTTTATTTTGGGGGGCTCCAAAATCACTGCAGATGGTGACTGCAGCCATGAAATTAAAAGACACTTGCTCCTTGGAAGAAAAACTATGACCAACCCAGACAGCATATTAAAAGCCAACAAAGGTCCATCTAGTCAAAGCTACGGTTTTTCCAGTAGTCATGCATGGATGTGAGAGTTGGACTATAAAGAAAGCTGAGCGCCAAAGAATAGATGCTTTTGAACTGTGGTGTTGGAGAAGACTCTTGAGAGTTCCTTGGACTGCAAGGAGATCAAATCAATCAATCCTAAAGGAAATCAACCCTGAATATTCATTGGAAGGACTGATGCTGAAGCTGAAGCTCCAATACTTGGGTTACCTGATGCAAAGAACTGACTCCTTGGAAAAGCCCCTGATGCTGGGAAAGATTGAAGGCAGGAGAAGAAGGGGACAACAGAGGATGAGATGGTTGGATGGCATCACTGACTCGATGGACATGAGTTTGGGTAAGCTCCAGGAGTTGGTGATGGACAGGGAAGGCTGGTGTGCTGCAGTCCATGGGATCACAAAGAGTTGGATGCTACTGAGCGACTGAACTGAGCTGAACTGAAGACTAGAGAGGGAGGCACTCTGTCCCCCTTCTTATGTCTGTGTCAGAAACTTTTTCTATCCTTTTCTAGACTTTAACAAAAGTCTGCTACACAAAAGCTCTTGAGTGATCAAGACTGGTTCCTGGTCCCAAAGCTAAATATTCTTTGGAGATCATGTATCCGACCTCACTCACAGTAAGCTATCGCTTGGAAAGTCTATGCAGCTGTGTGGCTGTGGGCGTGTCTCCTGACCTCTGTGGGGTCATGTGGCTCCTCCCTTGTCCTGTCCTTCCCCTTTCCCTGGCCCTCAAAGGGCTACAGGGCAAGCGGACCGCAGGGGCCATGAGCCGGGGCTGCCCTGCAGTGAAGTCACCTCCTCGACGATGAACAGGACGAGTTGGAGTGACAGGAGCTTGCTGGGTGGCCGCGTTGGCTGTGTGGGAAGCTGTGTCCGGGTGTCACCAGGAGCCACAGTCACAGTGAGCTCAGCAAAAAGGGCAAAGGAAAGCAAGGTCCCATCCACCTTTGGAAGTGCTGAGACCACGGTCTTCTCAACCTCCAGCCAGGGTTCCGCTCCTTCTCCATAGTGACAGAACAGCAAGAGACCGGGCTCGACGCCTCCCAGGCCACATCCTGGTCTGGGCCCAGCGCCCCACTGGTATACATGTGAGTCCCCCAGATCATCCGAAAGAGCCCTGCACACAGCACGCCCGCTATCCATCAACGTCTAGGAATTGGGCCTAAGTAGGATGGGGAATAATTCCCTCAAAGCTAACTCACTGGCATGTCTCCTGCTTTCCCCCTTGGGTTGAGGATTTTAAGCCTTTCAGCAAACAATTACAGCAACAGCAGCCACAAATACTTAACTGAGGCTCCAAGAGTGAAATGATCAAGAGACAGAGATGCAGCAGAGCCCTGAAGCTTTATAATTAAAGGGACAGCAGGCCTGTCATGAAATTAGGAAGGTCTGATGAGCCCTGGGTGCAAGGCTTACAAACTGTCAACAGTCCATGTGTCTGAATCCCCTTGATCACCACCCCCTCTCCTCTGGATTCCAGGTTGCCTCCTCGCCCGGCTGCCCAGTCCCCACAATGTAGCCAGTGCTGGTCGGATCATCACTTAGGGTTTTAGAAAGTGTCGAGGTGTAATCTACTAGAGCCCCACCTGTGCATACCTTTGACCTGGTGGTTCCACTCCCTACAGAAACGCTCTCACGTGGTCACCGAAAGCCCTGCACGGAACACTCAGAGCAGCCCGCCTGCCTGCAGTAGGATTGTCAAGAACATGTGGTGTGGGATGAATGAGACGCATGGGATATAAGGAGGGCACTCAAAGCACGTGCTGAGCCAGAGAAGCTGGAAGCTAGAGTATTCGCTGCCCAGTTCCACTGGAACGTGATTTAGAACCAGGCAAAACGCTCCGTGGCATTGGAAGACATGGGAACTGTTGGGAGTGCGGTGGAGGGACGGGAAGGGGTAAGAAGTGCATCTAGAGGCCACATTCTTTTTCTCCCCTGAATGTGAGTTACCTGGGTGCATACTTTATGAAAGTCTGAGCTGTACCGCTGTGGATGGAATTGCATCTTTCCTAAATTCGTTAGCGGAAGCCCTAACCCCTAGCTGGAATACATTTGGAGATAGAATCCTTATTAAGGTGGGAATTCAGGGTAAACGACGTCATTAACCTCAAGGGTGGTGCTCTAGTCCTATAGGGACACCAGACGCAGAAGAAAGGCCACGTGAGGACACAGCAGAGAGGTGGCCATCTGCAAGCCACGCACCAGAACCCACCCCTGCTGGACTTTGACCTTGGAATTCCAGCCTCCAGAAATGTGAGAAATAGATTTCTACTCTTCAAGGTCCCTGGTCGATGGTATTTTGTTATGGCATCCCGAGCTAATTAGCGTGTTTAGGATTCGTGCACTTTTCTCCACTTATGGTATATTTGATTAAAACTTGACTTGAAAAAGCAAACCCAGTCCTCAGTTCAGTTCAGTTCAGTCGCTCAGTCATGTCCGATTCTTTGCGACCCCATGAATTGCAGCACGCCAGGCCTCCCTGTCCATCACCAACTCCTGGAGTTCACTCAAACTCACGTCCTTCAAGTCGGTGATGCCATCCAGCCATCTCATCCTCTGTCATCCCCTTTTCCTCCTGCCCTCAATCCCTCCCAGCATCAGAGTCTTTTCCAATGAGTCAACTCTTCACATGAGGTGGCCAAAGTACTGGAGTTTCAGCTTCAGCATCATTCCTTCCAAAGAAATCCCAGGGCTGATCTCCTTCAGAATGGACTGGTTGGATCTCCTTGCAGTCCAAGGGACTCTCAAGTCTTCTCCAACACCACAGTTCAAAAGCATCAATTCTTCGGCGCTCAGCTTTCTTCACAGTCCAACTGTCACATCCATACATGACTAGCCCTCCTCTATTTGTAGTTCTTCCCTGGTTTCTCTTCTGCTCTTAAGATCAAGTCCAGATTAAGAATTTGGTCTTGAGGACAGCATGATTGAGGCCCTCTCGGTCTCTTCAGCCTTAGACGGTGCTATCTCAGCTACTCTGACTTTGTTTCAGTTGCTTGAACGTGCCAAGTGCTTAACTGCCTCAGGGTCTTTGCACTTTTTGATCCTACCACCTGAAATACTTTTCTCCACCTTTTTCCTGGCAAGCTCCTACCCATCCTTCAGGTTCCAGCTTAAATATGTTATTCCTTGGGAAAGTCTTTCTTGATCCCGAGCTGGGTGAGATTCATCTGGTATAAACTCTCAGAGCACCAGGCTTTTCTTTCATTACACGCCTTCCAGTTGGAAATGTATGAGATATTGCTGCCTTTTGTCTGTCTTCCCCACTAGACTGTGAACTCCTTGAGGGCAGGGACTGGTCTTGTTCTCTAGTGGGACCACAGCACCCCCTGTGAATGAAAGGGTGGCCGGATGGAGGGATGGATAGATGGGTAGATGGATACATGAATGGATGCATGGTTGGATGGGTGGATGGATGGTTGGATAGATGGATGGTTGGAAAGGTGGATGGATAGTTGCACAGATAGATGGATGGATAGACGGTTGGATGGTGGATGATTGGAAGGACAGATGGATAAATCTATGAACAAATGGATGGATGGATAGATATCAATCCCAATAAAAGTATCTCCAACAGGCAGCAATTCTATTTACAACAGAATCCAACTGTTGAAACTTTGAGGGGCACGGATGAGTCAGGACTCTGGTGCTCTGCTGATATTTACAAAGTGATCTAAGAATACATCTCTCAGCATTTCATCGATGGGGCAAATGGTGAACCTCTTTAAATATTTATGTTTTTAAAGCACTAAAGCTTGGAAACACCTAAAAAATACTCCAGCTATGTGGAAAGGAGAAATAAATGTATATTTTTTAATGGATAAAGGACATTTCCCAGAACCTGCTTGGGGGAAGTGAGAAGACTCTGGCTCTTGCACCCTGGGTGTGTGGGCAGCTGGCCCGTGCCAGGGTGCTGGCTGCAGTAAGTGTCAGAAATCCATGGGTGCTCCTCTGTGAGCTACAGACAGAGGCATGAGACAGACAGAGGCAGGGATGGCTGATGAGGCAGGGCTGTTGCAACGTGTGCTTAACTCTTCAAGGTCACCTCTCCCACTGCCCTCCAGCCCAACTCCGTCTTTCAGGCCCTCCATCCTCCTCTCCCCGCTCCAGGCTTTTGCATATGCTGTTCCCTCCACCCAGAACACCCTTCCTGCACCTTCCCATCTGACTAATGCCTACCCACCCTGGAAGTTGTCACTTCCTCCAGGAGGCCTTCCTGGGATTCCCCCAGCATATTCCATCAGACTTCCCTCCCACTGCTCACCCCACACATCCCTGCTCCTGTACATTCACAGAGCACCCACTATGTGCAGACAGGTATGGAGGCACTGAGAGCGGGTATGAGCAGGACAATCCCCGACCCAGGGGGCTGACATACCAGTGGAATAAATAGTAACATCCGTGAAGAATGCAGAGTGCGTGTGCTCAGTCGCTCAGTCACATCCAACTCTTTGCGACTTTGTGGACTGTAGCCTGCCAGGCTCCTCTGTCCATGGGATTCTCCAGGCCAGAATACTGGAGTGGGTTGCCATGCCCTCCTCCAGGGGATCTTCTCAACCCAGGGCTCGAACCTGCATCTCTTGTGTCTCCTTCACTGGCGGACACGTTCTTTACCACTAGTGCCACCTGGGAAGCTGTGGGGTGTGGCGAACAGCTATCACACAATCTGTGGGCTCAGGAGAAGGGAGGGCCCTCTCGTGGTGGGGTGCGGGGGGAGATGGCTGAGCTCATGCATCTCGACTCGGACAGGAGGGACAGCAAGGACCAGGACCCGAGACGGGAGGGGTCTGTGTTGGAGGGATGGCCAAGCAGCCTGTTGTTTCTTGAGTGTCTGTTTGTCTGTCTCATGACGGTGCAACTTCCTCAAGGTGCTCAGAGCAGCTTCTAGCAGGTGACCGGGGTTTGACCAAGCACCGGCTGAGTCCATGTGGGTGTGCTGGCCACCTGCCCCCACCTGCAGAGGGAGGCCAGAGTGCCTTTGCCCCGGCTTGTCTAATTCCTCTTTCCCTCCCACGACCGTTCAGTGTAGACAGTCCCCTGTGAAGATGGGGAAAGACGTCCCCAGCCTGGTCACATGTGATCAGCAGCTCCTGCAGGAGAAGCCTGCAGAGACTCCAACCCACAAGCGCCGGGAAGCAATCTGGGTAAGGGGGAAGGAACGGGGAACAGCAGGGTCCCTGGCTGTGTGGCTGAGATGCAAGTTCCCTGTGTGGGCTGAATTTTTATTGTTCAGTCGCTCAGTCTAGTCTGACTTTTTGCGACCCCATGGACTGCAGCATGCCAGGCTTCCCTGTCCATCACCATCTCCTGGAGCTTGCTCAAACTCATGTCCATCGAGTTGGAGATGCCATCCAACCATCTCATCTTCTGCTGTCCCCTTCTCCTCCTGCCTTCAGTCTTTCCCAGCATCAGGATCTTTTCTAATGAGTCAATTCTTCACATCAAGTGGCCAAAGTATTGGAACTTCAGCTTCAGCGTCAGTCCTTCCAACGAATATTCAGGACTGATTTCCTTTAGGATCGACTGGTTGGATCTCCTTGCAGTCCAAGGGACTCTCAAGAGTCTTCTCAGTTTTGTCACCTCAAAATTCCTGCCTTGGGGACTCCCCGGCGGTCTAGTGGTTAAGACTGCATTTCCACTGCAGGAAACAGGAGCCACAGGTTTGATCCCTGGTCTGGGAACTAAGACTCCACATGCTGTGGCGTGAAGCCAAAAAAAGAAAAAGAAAATTCCTGTCTTGCAGTCCTGACCCCCAGCACCTCAGAGTGTGGCTGTATCTGGAGCCGAGGCTTTAAAGAGGTGACTGAGTCAAAATGAGGTCCCTAGGGTTGGGCCCTAATCCCACAGGACTCGGGTCCTTACAGGAAGAGGAGCTCAGGACACAGACACACACAGACGGACGAGCCAGTGAGGACACGGGGAGGAGACGGCCGTCTGCACGCCCAGGAGAGAGGAGGACCAGCCCCGCCCACACCCGGGTCTGGGAGTCCAGCCTCCAGGACTGGAGACAGGGAATCGGGCTATCTAAGCTGCCTTAGCTGTGGGACTTCGTTATGGTGGCCCTGGTTGACTAATGCATTTTCCTTTAAGGTGAAAAACAGGCACGACATGTAACCTTCCCTAACTCTTGTGACGTTTGAGGAAACTCTTAAGGCTCGAATCTGTGGATATGGGCCGCGGGGGGTGGGGCGGTTCCCGGATCTCCTCTTGGAAGGCCAAGAGTAAGCAGGGGGCTTTCCATTGTTACGGGGAAAGTAATAACAAAAGCAGGATTTATGGAGTTTGAGCATCTGCACTCATTTTGCAACCAACTCCCTGGAGGGGTGCCCTCCAACCCCACCTCTCACATGGGGACCCTGGAGCACCAGCAGGGGTGCCCACCGGTCCCCCTGCAGGAAGTGGCCCCGCTCCCTCCCTGGGCGCAGCCTGTGGCCCTTCTGAAGCCTCAGTGGGATGGATGAAAATTCCTAGTGACAGTTCTGCTGGAGCCGTGACTCCCGGGAAAGAACTGTATCCAGGGATGCTCAGAAGCCCTTGGATGAAGTCCCCACTGGAACGAGGCCCTGCCCATCACTGGTCCTGGCCTGTCAGGACTCACACTGGCTGCTCCACAGGCCTTTTGTCCTTCAGTCCGCAACTGGCATGAATTCTGGCCGGGTGTTAAGAGAAGGAAATAACAAAATCTGCCAGGCCTACGTCATCTTTCCAGACGTCTGGGGTGTGTGCGGGAAACAACCATGGTGTCTGGACCCAAGGGGGCCGTCTGGGCGCCAGGGGCCCATGGCTAATCTGTGGGACGTGACTTCGTCTCGCTGGAGACTCTGCGGCTGGATCAGGCTCTCCCTCAACTCCTTAACATCCGCTCACAGAGATGTGCAGGACACAGGATGCTGAGGACTGCATCCATGTGGGCTGCCTGGAGGTGGTGTCCCAGCTCCCAGGATGGGCAGGGAGGTCAAGAGGGGTTCCACTCTGGATAGTGACCTGACAGCACTTAGGATGGCGCTTGGCACAAGTCTCCATGGTCATCACCGGCCACCAACTCTAAAGGGCACTTGCTTCATTCAAAGTTGAAGGAAGGGACTTCCCTGGTGGTCCAGTGGCTAAGACTCCATGCTTCCAATGCAGGGGGCCAGGGTTCGATCCCTGGTCAGGGAACTAGATCCCACGTGCCACAACTAAGCGTTTGCATGCTGCAAATAAAGAGCCAGCATGCTGCAACGAAGATCAGAGACCCCACGTGCAGCAACTAAGACCCGGCACAGCCAAATACATTAAAAATCAATAAAGTTCGAGGAAAAGTGGAAGCATCTTAGAGAGCATACCACCAAAGATGAAGGCAAGGCTTACAAACAGGGTGGTAACAGCAGAAAGACAGACATACAGACAAATGGGAAAGAATAGAGAAGCCAGAGATCACCCCTGCGTAGATGGTCAAACTATCTTCAACAAGATCCTTTGGTTGAACCACCTAATGCAATGGATCAAGGGACAGTTGTTTCAACAAACGGGTTGGGGAGAACCGATCTCCCCAAGCAAAAGAACCTGGACCCTTACTTTTCATTACATACAAAAATTAACTCCAAATGGATCAAAGAGCTGAACAGAAGACTTGAAACTATAAAATTCCTAGAAGAAAACATAGGGGAAATCTTGACGACACGGGATTTGGCGATGATTTCTTGCATATGACACCAAACGCAGAGGCCACAAAAGCAAAAATAAACAAGGGTGATTACAGAAAACTCAAAACTTCTGTGCAGCCAAGGAAACCATCAATAAGGTGAAAGGCAATTTACACACGGGGAGAAAATATTTGCAAACCATGCCTCTGATGAGGAGTTCATATCCGGATGACAGAAAGAACTCAACTCAACATCCAAACCCAAAAAATCTGATTACGATTGGCAAAAGACTTGAATACACATTTCTTCAAATAAGATATACAGATGGGCAATGAGCATACAAAACGATGCTCAACATCACTAATTGTCAAGGAAATGCCAATCAAAAGCACAACAAAGTATCACTTCACACCCGTTATGGTGGCTACTATCGAAAAAAAAAAAAAAAAAAGGAAAACAGCGCAGGTCGTTGAGGACGCAGAGAAACTGGAGCTCTTGTGCACTATTGATGGGAGTACAAAACAGTGCTGCTATCAAAGGCAGTGTGGAGGTTCCTCAAAAAATTAAAAACAGCTAGCCTACGATCCAGCAATCTCACTGTGGGTACATCCCCCAAAGAAGTGAAAACAGGATCCCAAAGAGGCGTCTGCACCCCCGCGTCACGGCAGCATTATTCACAACAGCCAAGGGGTGGAAGCAACCCGTGTCCACTGACAGATGAATGGATGAAGACGATACGGTCCATCCACGCAACGAAAGGCAAAAAGTGAAAGTGTTAGTCGCTCAGCCGTGTCCGACTCTGTGACCCCATGGACTGTAGCCCGCCAGGCTCCTCTGTCCATGGGATTCTCCAGGCAAGAATACTGGAGTGGGTTGCCATTCCCTTCTCCGGGGATCTTTCTGACCCAGGGATCAAACCCAGGTCTCCTGCACTGCAGGCAGATTCTTTACCGTCTGAGCCACCAGGGAAGCCTATGGAAGGTAATTCAGCCTTGAAAGGGAAGGACAGGGTGGCTCAGTGGTAAAGAATCCACCTGCCAATGCAGGAGACACGGGTTCGATCCCTGATCTGGGAAGATCCCACACGCTGCAGAGCAACTAAGTCTGTGCACCTCAACTACGGAGCCTGAGCCCTAGACCCCTCAAACCACAACAGGAGAAGCTCCGCAAAGAGAAGCCTGTGCACGGCAACGAAGAATAGTCCCTGCTCGCCGCAATGAGAGAAGAGCCTGTTCAGCAACGAAGACCCAGCGTTCAGTAAAATAAACCAGCCACAAAAACACGAGTATTGCACCATGCCACTTTTACTCAAAGCACTCAAAGTAGACAAACTCTTAGGAGCAAAGGGTAGTGTGGTGAGTACCGGGGCAGAGGGGAGGGGAAAGGGAGAACTGTCCAGTGAGTTCAGAGTTTCAGTTCGGCGGGATGAAAAGTTTGAGAGATTTACTGCAGTGCGTATCCAGTTAACACTGCCGCAGTGTGCACGCAAAGATGGGCAGGAGGGGAAATTTGATGTATCTGTTGTAACAATAATATTAACAGAGCTAAAGGCTCTTCAGAGGATCAGCGTGTGTAGGAAAGGACAGGTGCTCCGGGGGCAGGGCAGAGAGGAGAACGGAGGAGTCAGGTAGGCATGGGAGATGCGTGCTGGGCTCACTTCCGAGGTCACTGTGGACACTGGCGGCCCGTGCTGTCCTTAGACTTGGCAAGTTCACTTCAGGGAGCTGGGGTCACACAGGGAAGACGCAGGCAGGCAGGAAGAAGCCACAAGGGATGGAGGGAGGGAGGGAGCAAGGTTGGCAACTGGGACACACGCTCTGGTAGGAGAGCGTCTGGGCACCACATTGGATGCAGACTCCCAGAGCATCAGCCGTGTGCTAGGCTCAGAGCACAGGTGGGGCGCACCTGCAGGGAGAGAGGAGGTGGCTCGAGGGCTGAGTAGGCGTGGTGAGGGACCAGGACTTGTCTCCATAGCAGTAAGAACTGAAAATGCTGGGTGTAAATCGTCTCCAGAGGCTTCTCTTCCCAAGAACATCGTCTCTGGTTTCTTCACTGGTGGCAGCGCGAGGCAAGAGCTCCTATAAATGCCTCCTGTCCCATGTGTTGAGAGTTTGCACAGGGTCTTCCACGGCCGTGGTGCTAAGGGGGCACAGGGGCTTAGTATGGGGAGGGTGATCCCTTGTGGGCCTGGCCTCAGATCCCCAGAGACCAGAACAAAGAGCAGCACAAGTCTTGGGGGCTCTGGGTACTTCGGGACCCCACACTGGTGCCAGTTGTTTCACAGATTGAAAGCTAGAGATGGATTTATCACTTGGTCGACAATGCTTTCCAGTTCAGAAAGTGGGTTGCTTTCGGTTAGAAGAGAAACATTCCTTAATTGGTACTCGTATCACATAATTATCATTAAAACAATCAAACTGCACCCCCGGCTCACTCTTAACCAGGCGTGGAAAGCCACCTCGTGGGGCTCCAGACGGAGAAGCTCTTTAAAGACTGAGATGGTCCCTTCACTCACGGGAACTTTCCATTTTGAGTTCTTTGGAGCTGGTAAACTCATTTGATTGGTCAACTCACTTGTGAATCGTCCACAGGAAGTAAAATGGGGGGGGGGGGCAAGGTTTTATTTATAGAAACCTCATCTTTGCTATCCATCAGAAAAATAAACACAACCCACCTCACACTAAAAATATGCTTCTAAAGATCAACAACGAGGCCATGTTTGGCTGACTCCATAGAGAAGCAGAGATTTCAAACCATAGCAATTTCTCACAGACTTTCCTAGAATAACCCTGGACAGGGTGCCAACGAGCATGTTTTTCTCATTGACATTTTAAGCAATGTCACCTCCTCCTTGATTCTGAAACTGGCAAAGAGAAGTCTCCAGCTCTGAGAGATTGGTGCAAGCTGTGTGACCTTTGCCAAGTTACTTAACCTTTCTGAACTGCAGTTTCAGTGTAGAAATGATCTCTGCCTTTCAGGGACACTCTGAGGAGTAAACTAGATAAGAAACCCATGCTAGGGTTCTGAAGACAAAAGAGATGCTCCCTAACCAGTGGCGACAACCATAAGGCACTCACAGTGAGAATTTTTTCCTACTAATTCTGATTCCGCAAGTCAAGGGCCATTCACAGCCTTGCTGATAAAGTCGGCCTCCCTTGGGACCAAATGGTAGCCCTCTCCCAGGAGCACTGAAACATTATTTCCTAGGTTTAAAAGAAACCAGGGAAGTCACCAAAAGGATAGTCCTGTCTTTCCATGATATATTTTAAGAAACTAACGAAGAAGGAGAAGCCTGTGACAAGCCTTACGTCTCAGAGGATGCTACACGACATCTGGACAGGCGTTATTCCTGTCGCAGCCACCGCAGAGGTGGCTGGAGCTCAGCAAAGTGCACGGTCCCCCCCGCATGGGTGTGAACCTGCCCTCAGCACTTCCTGACCGCGTGACCGTCCCCGTCGCCTCCTCTGTGAATCAGGAGGTGGCAGCACCTGCTTGGTAAGGGGCGCACACAGCATCTGGCATATAATCGATGCTCCATCCATCTCAGTGTTGTATTTATTGATAAGAGGGATAGCATTTTATAATATGCTCCTTTTCCTCTCTTGTCACTTAACTGTGCTCCAGACCACATCCGTTTTACTTACCCCTATAAATCCCACACCCAGCACAGACAAGACACTCAACAAATTTCTGGCTGAAGAGGCAGGAACATACCCTGCCCTCAAGGAGACAAAGCTGAGCGAGATGGGGGGCTGAGGATAACTCTGTGTGATGAGGAGACCCCGGGAGGACCTGCGTGGCTGTCGGGTGGGGTGGGCGGCATGGGCAGAACCCCTGATGAGCTCCTGGGGATGGGGAAGGTGGCAGGGGGGGAGTGGGAGGGCTGCTCCTTGTGGGGTGTCCACAGATTGTACCTCACCCCTCACTGATGAGCATTTAGGCCATTTCCAAACACGTGTCACTGTTCTGGAGGAAACAATCATTGTCCAGCTCCTACTCAATCAATTACGTAGAATTCTGGAGGAAACAATCATTGCCCAGCTCCTACTCAATCAATTACATAGAATATGATTTTAGAATTGGAGTGTAAACATCTGTTTTATTACTCCATCCTCTGTTCATCCACCCATCCAGCCAGCCATCTGTCCATCCATCCATCCACTCACTAATCCATCTATCCACTCATCCACTCACTACTCCATCCATTCATCTATCCACCCATCTATCCATCTCCCTGTTGATCCAGCCAGCCAGCCATCTGTCCATCCATCTGTCTACTCACTAACCCACTCATCCACCCATCCATCCATCCTTGATCCATCTGTCCATCAATCCATCCATCTGTCCAACCACCCACCCATCCATCCACCCATCCACTCATTAATCATCCGTCTATTCTTTTATCCATCCATCCATTTATACAAACTTCCCTCCCCCATCCCTCCCTTCCTTTGTTCCTCAGGAGAACTTTACATTTTTGTGCCTATTGGTATTTTACCCTTTTAAGTTTATTCACAGGGTATTTCTATCCACTCCCCCCACCTGCTCTTGGATTGCATCCTTTCTCCACTGCAATTTCCAGCAGTTACACTGGTTCTTTTGGCCACACAGTAGCTCTGGAGAGTTGTCAGCATCTGACTCCCTGACAGAGCTGTCCTTCTGATTATCGCCATGTTTCAGCTGATACTTTGGGTTTTTCAGGTAGGCCATCATATCGTCTTCAGTAAGTGGCCGTTTCATTTCCCTCTTTTGACAACCACAATTATTATTGAATTTTCTTGTCTGATAGCACAGTCTAGAAGTTTCAGGCCATTGATAATTGACAGAGGTGATCACAGCATCCTTGACTTGTACCTGATTTTAATGAAACCACTTGTAACACATCACTATTCAGTGTGATTTTGGCTCTTAGCTTGAAATAGATGTTCCTAACCCTGTTTCAAAGCTGTGCTTTTTGGTTTTTTAAGAGTTTTTAGTGGGAAGATGGGCTTCCCTCACAGCTCAGTTGGTAAAGGGTCTGGTCAAGTGGGAAGATGTTGAGTTCTATCCAAAGAAGTGGGCAACAGAGGATGAGATGGTTGGATGGCATCACCGACTCAATGGACATGAGCTTGAGCAAACTCTGGGAGGTGGTGAAGGACAGGGAAGCCTGGGGTTCTGCAGTTCATGGGGTTGCAAAGAGTAAGACACGACTTAGCAAGAGAGCAATAACAACAACAGCGGGAAGATGTTGAGTTCTACCCAACGTCTTCTTCAGCAGCAAGTCAAGAAGACCACACATGTAGTGGATTGTAGGAGGCCATGATTCTCCTGCCCCGGCCAGTAGCTGCCCCTGTTGCCACACTACTTTGCAACGCTTCCCGTCAAGAGGCAGGGTGTGTCTCTGCAGCTTCTGGGCTGGCCTTGTGACTTGGTTTGGCCAACAGAAAGAGGCAAAGTGACAAGCCTCACGGGGCCTTGAGAGCACTGCATTCTGTCCTGGATCTGGCCACTGCCTGTGAACAAGCCCAGGCCAGCCTGCTGGAGCATGAGACTCCCATCACCATCCCAGCTAACTGCCAGCTTGTCCATCGTGAACCGCAGCTACTCTTGAGCAGCCAAGCTCAGCTGACCCACCAGCTGACTGTGGATGCAGGAGTGTCCCCACTGGAGACTGACCACACATCTGGCCCCAGTCAGCCCCCCGACGCACAGCCTGATGAGAGATAGCGGGTGGCCGTTTGCAGCCACTGTTCTGGGCGGTTCACCTTGCAACAGTGGATACCACAGTGGCCGCTCTCTTTTGGCCTGTTGAGCATGAACTGAGGGTTGCTGTTGTGTCCTGGAAATCACAGAATGAGCCTGTACGTGTGATTGGGCCCAATTTTTCAACATGCTGCCGAGTTGCCAAAAACTCAGCAAATGTGACCAGGCACTCTTTGTCAGAGTTGGCTGAGACTTTGTAAAATCAAAGGCTCGTTTTGTCTTATTGCTTCAAAACATGATGCTACTGGGATTTCCCTGATGCTCCTGTGGCTAAGACCCCATGTTCCCAATGCAAAGGGCCCAGGTTTGATCCCTGCTCAGGGAATTAGATTCCACATGTCACGACTAAAGATCCACGTGCTGCAGCTAAAAAACCCAGCACGATGCAGCTAAGACCCAGCGTGGCCAAATAAATGAGTATCTAAAAACTGGTGCTGCAGACAACTCGTGGGCGAGGATGCGTGTGGTCCCTGGGCTGCTCAGGACGCTGGGTTCCGGGCGTGTGATGCTTAGAGGAGAATGAGTGTGATCTCCAGGGTGAGGACACGGTGGCTGACACCCAGAGGTCTTAGGCCCCGTAGACACAGCCAGCTGAGGCCACTTTCTGACTCGGGAGGGGGAGGGGGGCTAGATACAGTTGGTACCATCCCGTAGTTGGTCATAGAGTCTAAGCCAAAAGAAGCTCCCAGAATACTGCTGTCCCTGGGGTTTTGCTGTGGTGGTTTTAAGTTACGTCCTCAAGTTTTGGGGTGTTCCTATGCTCAGAAGGGAGCCCAATCTCCCTCCCCTTAAGTATGGACGGAGCTTAGTGTCTCGCTTCGAATGAATAGAATAAGGCAGAAATGACAGCATGTTACTCCTGAGAGCAGACTGTCAGAGGCATTTCAGACTCCTCCTCACTCTCTCTTGGACCTCCTGCCCCCGGTGAAGCCTGCCGCCATGCTGTGAGGACGCTCACGTAGCCTGAGGAGATGTCCCTGTGGTGCGGAGCCGAGGCTCCGCTTGGAGGCTGATCTTCCAGCCCCAGGACAACCTTCAGATACCTGCAGCCCTGGATGACATCTTGACGATAACCTCCTGAGGGACTCCCAAGCCAGAATCGCTCAGCTAAGCCATTTCTGAATTTCTGACCCCACCGAAAGGACCTGAAATAATAAATATGCATTATTTCAAGCCACTAGGTTCTGAAGTTGTTTGTTATACAGTGCAAGCTGACTAATATATTTCTTATGGTGGCTCTGAGAGGTGAGTTCATCCACGTTGACTTATTCTCTCTCATGGACTCAAGGCTCTGGCACCGCATTCTCCGTTCTAAGATCCCACTAGGATAGACCTCTTAGTTTACTGGATACCCTACTTAAAATGTGTGCCAACTCTTTGCTTGATAAGGAGTGAGCTTGGGTTTCTGAGACAGGCGTTGTACCTGAGAAGCCGGTCTCTGACCAAGGCTCTTCTATGAACCTCTGCAGGAGAAGCCCCCAGAAGCTGCCTGAAATCTGTCCTAACTGCCCTGCCGTTGATCTCTCACCCTTGTGTAGGGATTGGCGGCAAGCTCAACACAGGATACCCCATGTAGAGAGAAGCCATGCCATGCATAATTCCACAGTGGGATTACATGGTCAGCGAGAATGCTGAGGCAGCTTGAAGCAGGGGTGGGTTCCAGCACTGCCCTCTCCTGATGTCTTAAAACCATCTCACAGGAGCATCACACACATGCCAGAGACAGGTACACACGATGCCTTTTTGGTAACGAAGAACTCGCACGCGGCCAGCACCCAGGAGCCCCCTTCCTGACCCCCAAGGGGAAACCACTGCCCCGATTCTTGTCTGCTCAGATGCATTTCGCTGTTGTATGTTCTATAACAGGTCAGACGCCATCCTGCTTGTTCTACAAACAGGATCCCACAGCGTGTGTCCCCTTTGTTCAAGTCCAGCATCCTTTGTTCATCGCAACCTTGGTGATTCCTCACCGATGTTAGGAGTAGCTGTGAGCAGTTCACCTCGGGCTATAGAGGGCTCAGGGGTTGGAAGGGACCATGTGTAAGTATCTGGCCCAGAGTTGGTAGGCATCCAGGGGGTCCCATTTGGGGGCCGTGGTGTGCACTGCTGCAAAGAATCTGCATGTGTGTCTCTAGACGACCAAGGCCGGGCGTCTCAAGGGTAGAGCAGCAAGTCTGCCTGGTTCAGTGACTCGCAGCTCTCAAGATTCCGGCATCAGCTCCCACCCCCGTGGGCAGCCTGTGAGAGCGCCGTGGCCCCGTGCTCTGGCCTGAGCTTGGCATCGTCTGTGTTTTGCATTTTAGCCCCTCTGGTGGGCGTAGGATGGTATCGAGTTGTGGTTTCACTTTGCACTTCCTGATGACTAATGAACTTGCGGGCCTTTTCATGTGCTTACTGGGTCCTTTCTCTGAAGAAGCTCGTCAATCACCTGATCTGATTCTGGGTTCTTGGGAAGCAAGCCTCTCTCCTGAGAAAACACTGATATAAGCTTTCCCCCAGGAACGGTGCACGTTTCATTTTCTTCTTCCAAGTCTAGCCCAAACACACAAATGGGACTTCAAGCGGCTTGTGCTGTCCACTTTCTCTCCAAGGGCTCATTGTGCGTTGCTCTGACCCCACTGAATATCCCCGTCCAGCCTGCCTGGGCTGGGCTACAGTTACAAAGGCTCAGTTGTGGAGAGCCTGCCGGGAGTTCCCTGTTAAGTGCCTTCCTGAGACTTCGCTCCAGCAGAGGTGCGCGTCTGGTTACACCCGGCCCCTGGGCCTTTTCAGAACACAACAATGGGGCTACGCTGTATGCAGGACACTTGGGGCTCCCTGCCCTCTGTCCTTGAGGAAACCCTTCGCACTGTTATCAGACACCCCCCCCCCCCAGGTGTCTCCAGTGGACGTGGGAGTGCCCTCACTCAGATTCTTTCACAAAAAGATGGGGACTCGGGTCCACTTGATCCTCAGTGAGCCACACGGGTCCTGGGCAACCAGCAGCAGAGAAGAAGTGGGAACGCGTGCATTCGGCAAAGGTTTACTGAGCACCGACTATACGCTGGCACTGCGGGCGTGCTGAGGATTCAGGACACACAAGAGACACTCTCCTGGACCACCCGGCATTTACATCAGTGGAGGAGGAGGGGCAGATAGGTGCTGTTCAGTTGCTAAGTCTTGTCCGACTCTTTGTGACCCCATGGACTCCAGCACGCCAGGCTTCCCTGCCCTTCACCATCTCCCAGAGTTTGGGCAGATAGTAAGTCAGTCCAATAAATCAGATCCAATCACAGTTCTCAGACCCTGCTTGGGGGGATGGAAAAAGGGAAGCAGTCTAGCCAACCAGCTGGCATTTTCTTGCTTCCCTGGTGCTTCCCATCTTAGGCTTTCCTGGTGGCTCAGACAGTAAAGAATTTGCCTGCAATGCAGAAGACCTGGGTTGCATCCCTGGGTCGGGCAGATAGATCCCCTGGAGAAGGGAATGGCAACTCACTCCAGTATTTTTGCCTGGAGAATCCTATGGACAGAGGAGCCTGGCGGGCAATATAGTCCATGGGGTTGCAAAGAGTTGGACACTACTGAGTGACGAAACAACCCCGGCAGTTTCTTAAATAGTTAAACACACTTTTATCTTATGACCCCTGTATTTCAGCTGGAGGCGTTTATTGGAGAAATGAAAACATGACCATAAAAAGCAGTGTTCCTTGAAGCTCCATTCGTAAAGGCTTCAAACTGGAAACAACCAATCTTTCTAGGAGGATGGACAGTAGCCTTCGGTCCATCCACACGATATGACGGACCCAGCAGCAGAACTGCTACTGCCCTGCACAAAACTGGACGTGGGGGTGTTCTCACCCTGTGCGCTCATCTATAAGAAGTTTAGAACAGGCAGAATTCGTCCACGGTCGGGGTGGGATGGGCGGTTGATGGGAGACGAGTGTGAGGTCACTGTCTGGGGGCAATAGGAATATTTCGTGTGTTTTTTATTTTAATTTCACTGCCTTGAGTCTTAGTTGTGGTGGCAGGCAGGCTTAGCTGTCCTGCGGCAAGTGGAAGCCCAGTTCCCCCACCAGAGACTAAACCTGCGTCGCCTGCATTGAAAGGCAAACTCTTAACCACTGGACCACCAGGGAAGCCCTGCTTAACGGGCACGGGTCACACAGGTGTGGGAAGCTCTGTTAGAACCAACAGCACCTGAGATCCGGGCATCTTACTGTGTGCACTTGTTGTTGCCGTTTAGTCGCTAAATTGTGTCCGACTCTTTGCGATCCCGTGGACTGTAGCCCATCAGAGCCCTCTGTCCATGGGATTCTCTAGGCAAGAATACTGGAGTGGACTACCATTTCCTCCTCCAGGGGATCTTCCCGACCCAGGGATGGAACCTGTGTCTCCAGCAGCTCCTGCTTTGCAGGCGGATTCTTTACTGCTGAGCCGCCAGGGAAGTCCTTAAACTGGCGATAATCTTTTGTTTGAGGGACGGGAGGACAGAGGAGAGTGTTTTTTCCAAAAGGCAGGATCAAGGGTAGAATGTGAAGCAGCAGAATGTGGGGGCCATCCCCACTCTCCTGCTGGGTTCGCAACCGCGATGGCTATCCCCTCCTCCCTCCCCGCCCGAAAGAACAGCGATAAGAGCAAACATTCAAACACTGCAGGCCGTTCCACCCACCACCCGCCTCCCAGGGAGCCCGAGTCCAGGGAGGTGAACCCGCTGTTCTTTGTTCAGCTCTCGTGCCCTCGTGCCTTTCAGCGCGTGGGCATCACCCACCCCCAGGACCCCAGCCCCAGAGGAGCCCAGCGCATTCTCCAGAGTCGCTGCATCGTAGAGCCTGGACTTCACCCAGCACCAGCCAAAGACATGGTGTCCCTTCCAAAGCGGCCAGAGACACAGGGGACGCCAGGCCTTTCTTAAAGGCTGGTCCGCACTGCAGCCTCCCGAAGGGACTTCCAAGGCTAATTATCTGTCGACTCTAACCTCCTCCTTAGGTTTGGGAAGAGGGGAGACAGCACTGGACTTGGAGTAAGCTAACAGGAGCTCTGGCCCCACCTCTGTCACCAAACTGCTGCGTGACTTCAGGAATATCACGCAACCTCTCTGAGTCCCTGTTTCCTGGCTTTCTCATTCCAGGGTCTCTGGAGGGGATCCAGGGCATTTGTTAACCTCTTTAAGGGCAGAAGAACACCTGTTCCGATGACTATTTATTAAAATCAAAGACATAATTAGTTAAAGATTTCCCCTTTGAGATGGAAGTTGGAGAGCCTCTGTGTGTGAATGAGGCGGTCAGCTGAGGTCAAGACTCAATTTATGGCTCAGCTGGACACTTCTAACAACTCTCAGAGCTTTGGCCGAGCGAGAGGTTTAAATTGTTTGTATTCTTAGTCACATATTGTTTAATTTATAACCACAACCAGCTGTCAGTGGTGTAAGGCATGCTGATGTTAAAATACGAATTAAGAAAGAGTCCGCATATGATAAAGTGCAGTAAACTCAGCTCAAGATGGTTTCACAAGTTGATGGCTACGATCTAAAGTCTACAGCCCAGGGGATTTCACTGGTGTTCCAGTGGCTAAGACTCTGTGCTCCCAATGCAGGAGGCCTGGGTTTGATTCCCCAGTCAGGGAACTAGACCCACATGTTGCAACTAAAGATCCTACATCCTGCAATGAAGAGTGAAGATCTCATGTGCCAAAACTAAGACCCTGTGCACCCAAATAAAGAAATATTTTAAAAAATAAATAAAGTCTATAGCATCACCAACTCAATGCAAACTCCAAGAGATGGTGAAGGACAAGGAAGCCTGGGGCGCTGCAGTCCATGGTGTCACAAAGAGCCGGGCACAACTTAATGACTGAATAGAAAGAAAGTGAAGTCGCTCAGTCGTGTCCGACTCTTTGCAACCCCATGGACTGTAGCCCACCAGACTCCTCCGTCCATGGGATTTCCCAGGCAAGAATACTGGAGTGAGTTGCCATTTCCTTCTCCGGGGATCTTCCCGACCCAGGGATCAAACCCGGGTCTCCCACGTTGCAGGGAGACTCTTTACTGTCTGAACCACCAGGGAACTGACTGAACAGCACAATATAAAGAGATTGTATGTGTTATACAAAACACATTATGTAAGCCATCTCTGTATCATCTGCCTAACTATATGTATCTATCTATCATCTAGCTACCTATCAATTAAGGGGAAACCTTCCCGGGGCTTCCGTGGTGGTTCAGTGGTAAAGAATCCACCTGCGATGCAGGAGATGCAGGTTCGATCCCTGGTCAAGGAAGATCCCACATGCTTGAAGCAGCTAAGCCTGTGCGCCACAACCATTGAGCCTGTGCTCTAGAGCCTGGGAGCCGCAAAGACTGCAACTCACATGCCCCAGAGCCCGAGCTCTGCAACAAGAGGCGCCGCCGCAAAGAGAAACCTGTGCACCTCAACTAGAGAGAAGCTCGTGCAGCATCAAAGACCCAGCAGAGCCAAAATCAAATACATTAATAAAATTATTGAAGGGAAATCTTCCCATGCTATACCAATATCCACAGTGGAGTATTTTTTGCTTAAAATCACTCCTTTTTCATATAGCACACAAATGAAATACACCTAACTCCCAGGAGGTCATCTGAGACCACAAACCCTGTGCAAAGGAGTCCTGAGCTGGTCCGGGCACCTGCCCACTCCCAGCCTCCTCCAAGTTCTGGTCTTAGGGGTTTAAGGACAAACAGAGGGTGTGTAAAACCAAACTGGCAAAAACCAGCTCAGGCCTGGCCTTCTGGAACTCTGCAGAGTGCTGGGAGAGCCACGCTAATAGAATACCCCTAGCAGCGGGTACAGGGATGACTGTAAGTAGTCGGGGAGAGGTGCTGAGACGCCGCTGGCCATCGGAGTCAAGAAAAGCCTCCAGGAGGAGGTGATGGAGCTTGGAGGGAGAAATGGCCAAGAGCCCAGGGAGCAGAAAAGAAGGGATGAAGGACCAGAAGGTCAGTGAGGTTGAACAGCGAGGGGAAGGGCTGGGGACGAGAGGGAACCCTGAGAGGCAGGTGGGCTTCACCTGTGGGCCAGGTGAGGGCTGGCGGGGTCCAGCGTAGTGGGGAGGAGGGGGCCAGCCTGGAGGCAACAGGGGAATTGAGGAGTGGGTAGCACAGACACGGGGAGCTGGGGAGGCTTTGAGGGGTGTTTGGGAACTGGTATCAACCGGACCAGGTAAAGGGAGAGTGGGAGGGGGGGCCAAGCAGAAGCGTGACAGCACCACGCAGAGCCGGTGGGAGCGATCTGAGCCTCCTGGACTGAGGACAGGGCTGGGGTTAGGAAGGAATGCTCTGCGGGCCCCACTCCAGCCCGGAGCCCGACGTCCTCAACAAGAGAGTTTGCAGTGGGAACCCGTGGACAGACCGGGGCTTTCACTCACTCTCCTTCCCCTGGAACCCCCAGTCCCCAGCTGTTCTCTGACCAGGAAACAATGTAATAAAAAATATGCTCAATTATGCCTTATTCTAACAGCTCACATCAGTAGCTCCATTTCCATCCCAAACAGTGCGTTCAGACTTCTCCAGCGAAGTGCCATGTAAATGCATTAAAAAGTCATTATACGCCCGAGGCCGTACGTGGGCAGCAATCATTCCGGTTTAGTGTGAAAAGGAAAGGATTAAATCTTGGGTGTCAAGGGGAATGTTTGCCCTCCACGCCCAGAGGCAAACAGGGGGGCAGCCGGAGGGAGGAGCTTTCGGCTGCCCGGCGGGGGTGGCGCCTGGGGGGTTCCTCTGTGCATGTGGGAACCCGGAGCCCAGTGGGGCTGCATTGAGGTGCAAGCCCCCTAGGTGGGTGAGGGGACCCCTGGGTTGCAAACGAGCAGCCTGGCTTACCAGGCAAGACATCACACACAGGCCCTCCGAGGGCCGAATGCATGAAACTAGTAATTTGTCTACCCAGTGGCCACGTGACCGTGGTCAAATGGATTTCTGAAGGTCGGAAAGCTTTTGATACTTCATTACGCAGCGTGAAAACCCTGACACGTGTGCCTGGCTCTGGAGGCGGAGGGCCCTGCCGGCTGCTGGGGGCGCCCACGCCAGGCAAAGCCAGGCTCGGGAGAGGAAGAGCTGGCGAGAGACACCTGGCTCCCTGTGGGGGTTCCAGCAGCAGCAGGGCCCCACCCCCCAACCCCAAGGACTGCCTCCCGGTCAGAGGGCTGGGGAGGCGTTAGCAAGTTGCAGAGGACCCCATGTCTGGAGCTGGGGACCCAGATTGAATCCTCGTCCAGCGGCCCCAGCGCTGACCTGAGTCTCAGGATCCGCCCACCTCCAGCCACGCTGACTGATCCCCAGGGCGCCCTCGGCGGTGTGAGCCTGGGCATGTTACTTGGTGTCTCTGTGCCTTGGTTTCCTCATCTGTCACAAGGGGCTCGTGATATTACTAATGCGTTACCAACTCATCAAGTGAATATTAAAGGAAATGATGCACGAAAAGGGCTTGGAACAGTGCCTAAAACAGGATGAGCGGACAGGAACCGTCAGTTATCCTCCATTCCCTCTGCCAAGCCCTGTGCTGGGGCTACAGCATGGACCCATCAAGTGAGGCAGACGTGATCCATGCAACCCGTCGTGTGTCTGATGGAAGGGACAGCTCAGGTGAGGCAGGTGGTGGGACAGCTGGGTGGATGGGTCCTCAGCACACAGGGCTTACTTAGCCCGAATCAGGGCCCTTCCATAATGAACATCACAACATAAATCAACTCAGGCTGTAAACTTCATGGCAGCAGGACCACGGCTATCCTGTATCTCCAGCTCCCGGCACTGTAAACGGCCCCCAAACGGAGCATCATCTGCCTCTAAGTTGAATCATGCGTCAAACTGCAGGTACCAGGCAGCTTCCTCCATGAGTGACAGGACAGCACAGAAGAGACACTCACTGTGTGTGAAGTGTCAGAGGACAAGATCCAGGGAGGGAAAAGGCCAGCTGGAGGAGGAGCGCAAACATCTGCATGCCTTACAATGGCAACGGTGTAATATCCAGAACATATAAAGAGCTCCTACAATTCAACAACAAGAACACAAACAACCCCTAAAAACTGGGCGAAGAGATTAACAGATAAACAAAGGCTATGTGGGCTTCCCTGGTGGCTCAGATACTAGAAGACCTGCCTGCAATGCAGGAGACCTGGCTTCAGTCCCTGGGTCAGAAAGATCCCCTGGAAGAGGGCATGGCAACCCACTCCAATATTCTTCCTGGAGGACCCCATGGACAGAGGAGCCTGGCGGGCTACAGTCCACGGGGTCGCAAAGAGTCAGATACTACTGAAGCGACTTAGCATCCACACACACGGACTCAAACAGACACTTGAATGCAATTTTTTGTTGCAGCTTTAACCACAATAGCCAAAAGGGGGAAATAACTCAAGTGTCCATTGAATGAATGGATAAGAAATATGTGGTCTCACATTCGATGGAGTGTTATTCAGTCATAGAAGGGAATGAAATTCTGATACCTTGAACCTTGAAAGCGTGTAAAATGCAATATGCCAGACACAGAAGAACAGATACTGTGTGACTTCGCTCCTCTGAAGTACCTAGGATAGTCAAATTCATAGAGACAGAAAGTAGGGGAGATGTTACCCTGGCCTGGCGGTGGGGGAGGAAAATGGAGAGTTATTGCCTAATGAGCACACAGGTTCTGTTTGGGGATGATAAGAAGAGTTTTAGAAATAGATAGTGGTGATGGCTGCACAACATTCGAAAAGGACTTGAATGCCACTGATTTGTATGCTTAAAAATGATGAAAATGTTATCTCTGTTTAATGTCAACTAAAAAAACCCCAAAAGGTGAGCCCCTCACCTACCCTAACCCACACCTGTTTCTCCTGCTCAATCCAAAAATGTTCCAGCTGCTCTTTAAATTTTCTCTTACTCTCAGACCCTCCATGTGATGTGTGGCCAATCCTTGTCCACTCTACTCTCAAAACACACCCGGAGACTGCCCTCCGCTTGTCACCAGCGACTTGCGCCTGGATTACTGCAAGAGCCTCCGGACTGGCTTCTGCCCTCCCCGCCTCAGCCTTCCCGTCTTTCCCTTTCAAAGCAGCCAGGGGGATCCTGCCCAAACCTAGATCCGCTCTAGACCCTTCCAGAGGCTCCAGGGGCCCATGACAATCTGGACTGCCTCTCGCACTCCCTTTGGACTCCGTGAGCCCAGCTGGCGTGTTTCGGGCACTCCAGGCATAAGGCTTTGCACTGGCTGTTCCCTCTGCCCAGCTTGCCTTTCTTCCACCTCTTTGAGGCGTGCTGTCCCGCGCTGCCTCCCGATGAGGGCTTCTCTGGCCACCCTTTCTAGTATATGTGCTGCCCAAGCGAGCATATGGCCATCCTTTTGAAAATCGCCCCCTATTTTGTTCGACTTATCTTCATGGACTCATCACCAGCCAACATATGAGATATCGAATTCTTCTATGTGGTCAAAAAGCTTTCCGAAGGCCAGGACTGCGTCTGCTTTGTCCCCTGCTGTGTCCCAAGCCCAGAGGGTGCAGTACTAGACACCCTGCAGGCCTTGCATAGCTGTTTGCTGAACAGGCAGGTGAAAGTTTCAGGGGCCAGCCCTCCCATCCTCTCTGAGTGGGGAGCAGCGTGTGGTGACAAGCCACAGCCAGGCTGCCTGGGGTTCACACCTTGCATCTGCTGCTTCTCAGCTCTGTGACCTTCAGAAATCTCTCCATGCCTCGGTTTTCTTATCCACCAATGGGGAGACAACAGGGTCCACCTCACTCACTGTGATGATGCCCGGCCCACAGCGAACTGCTCAACCAACAACCATCTTTACCCACCAGCCCTCCTTCCTGCTCCCCATGCCCAGGGTGTCATCAGTGGAGAGAGGCACATGGGCTGGTTTCCAAGAGGAGGGGACATCCTGGCAGGGTTTTGAGGGATGAGCAGGAGTGAGTTGGGCGGACATGTCCTGGGCGGGGGGTGCCTGTGTCCACCTCGCCCTAACTCCAGCTGCCCTAGTGGGAGGTGCAGGCCATGGGCTTGTGAATAAATAGCTTATTAACAAACAACGAGGGAGCTTAAAAAGAAGGCCGAGAAGGAGGTAGCATCTGTAATGACTGTTGCAGGGAAACAAGACTGAGCTGGTCCTGGGATGTCTCAGGACGCTGGGTAGAACGTCACACCTGAGGCTGTGGACAGATGCGTGTGGTGATGAAGAGGGGAGGGGCAGTACTCAGGCACAGCAGAGCAGGAATAGAAAAAAGGCTGTAGACTCAAACCCTCCAGGTTGACAGCTAAGGCACAGAGAGGTTGGGTAGGTTGAGCAAGGTCACAGAGCTGCACGCAGCAAGGCTGGGATTCAGAATCGGGTTCTCCACAGCTGCACCCGCCGTGAGGACGTCTGCGGTCAGGGCCTCAGCGCCTGGCGCGGAGACAAGGAGGGAGCTAAGGCCTCTTTCCATCCTCCACCTCTGCGGCTTTATTACTTCCTATTGACCCGCACGTGCGAGTGCAGCCTCTGGGCCTTCACTGAGACAGCTAGAGAGGGAGGGTGATGCTGTCAGAGTTCGCCCACATTCTTGCATGCTGGCTGTGGCAGAAGCGGGTGCCGGTGGCAAACCCAGGAATGGAGGTTGGAGCAGTAGTCCTAGGGTCTTAGACCTGTCACTGCTGAAGCCCAGAGCAGGAGAAGAGGGGCGAGACCCCTGCCCATCACACAGAGCGGAGACGCAGGTGAAAGGAGCAGAAAGCCTGCTTTAGGGGTGGAGCCCGTCTGAATCAGACCGTCCTGAGAGCCCCCGGATCCTCACGTCAGAGATATGGCCCGCCCCCCAATTAAAAGGCTCTCAAAACCAAAGAGCAAGCCCCCCCCAGCTAGTACATTCCTGTGTGCAGGAATTACAGCTCCAGCTGCATCCCTGGGTGATTCTGCCTGGTGGGGGTAAGGGAGGACCAGAAATCTCATGGGAGCTGGACCCAGGTGTCACCCTGGGCTCCAGTCTCGGTAGCCCCGTGAGGTAGCTGTGTGGTTTCGGCTTCTTTGTCTGCACAATGGGGATGATTCTGCTCCCAGCTTGCAGGGCTAGGCTGAGGGTTGAACATGTGAAGTGCTTAGTTCGGTGCCCAGCAGGAGGCAAGAGCTTGCTTAGCCGCTCACAGATGCTGAGTTTGGGACTCATGAATGCATCATGTCCACAGGGAGCTGGAGGCGGCCCCTCGCGCCAGCACAGCCAGGCCCTCCTGGCTGACTTTCTCAAGCTTCCCCGTTCCCAGGTGTGGCCTTCCCCCTCTGGCTGGCAGTGCCTTCTCTGTTCCTCCTGAAAAGACTTTGATGGGTATGGTGTCATTTCTAGAAAGAAGTCCAGTTGGGGCTGTTTAAGAAGCAGACACCAGGATAAGTTTCTCCATGGGCATCCCCCACCCCTAGAAGAGGTGAAGGTTGGGGGAAGGAGAAGCGACCAAGGAACAAGGAGGAGGGCTTCCTCCTCAGCGGCTCCTGGCTCCTGGTTGCAGGTGGCTTTGACCACGGGGCACAGCATACCAACCAGGGCGCTCCCGGTTGGAATTCGGCTACGTAATTAAAGCCAAGTGCAGGCTGTAGCCCCTTGTCAGTGTCCCTCTCTGAGGTTTATTTAATAACCTCTGAACTGGGAGGGGAAAAAATCATCCAGGAAACATGGCGTGGGTCATTTATTTTAAAATTATTGGTACAAAAATAGCCAGGGTCGTGATTTATGTTCAGGGAGGGGCCGAGGAAGTCAGGGACTCCCCCTCCCAGCTGCCGTCCAAGTCTCACTTGTCTCCCCCTCCAAGTTTCACGCAGTTTCCATTATGACTTCAAGTCATAGCAGTTACTTTATATCGCGAATAAATCTCCGGAACAGCACGGAAATATTATGTGTATTAATAGCGCCTGTAAAAACATCCGAAAACCTTCCATCCGCCTAGGGCTTGGACGATTCTGTCCCGGGAATGGGAAACCGCTCGGCTGGCCGATGCCGGCCAGGGGGCCGCGGCCGCCCCCAGCCCCGCCCAGCTCGCGGTCTGTCTGTCCGCTGTCAGTGTGTCTGTGAGTGCCCTCAGTGACCCGAGGCCGACAAAGTACCCCCACCCAAAAGCTCGCGAGGGACGTCCCCGCCACCGGAGACAGGGGTCTCTGTCTCCTGCTCCCTGCACGCCCCTCAGTCCCTGGGAAGCCGCTGTCCCCGAAAGACCTCGATGCCGCTGCCGCCACACCCGGGTCCCTCGCCCCTCGCGCCGGCCCTAGATACTCACCAGCTGCGGGGGCTTCCTTGGGGGTCAATGCCTCGAGGCCGATGTCGTCCTCCAGCATGGCGCGGCTCACTGCCCGGCTCCGGTGCGCCCCGGACCACGGGATCCAGGAGAGGAGGGGCGACCAAAAGCCCCCCTAGAGGTCTGAAGCGGCTCCGGGCGCCGGGGTCCGAGCCCAACTCGGGAGGGGACGGTCCCCCTCTGTCTCCCCAGACGCAGGACACGAAGCCGGCGCGCCGGAGCCAAACTTGGCCGCCCTCGCGCACGGCCGAGCCGCTCCTCCCCCTCGGCTTTCTGAGCAGGGGGTCCCGGCCCGCTCCCTGCCCCCCAGCCTCCCGCGGGGCTACCTGCCGACACCGCCCTCGCCCCGCCCAGTGCGCAGCGCGACTGCCCCCGCGGCCACCGGACACCGAGGGAGCGCGCGGGACGCTGGAGACCAGCAGCCACGGCAGCGATCCGCCGCGGGTCCCGCCCGCCCCGGCCTCCTGCTCTGAGGGGCGCGTCTCCACCGGCTGTCTGACCCGCTTATCAGTCGGGGTGAACAGTGGAGCCCTGAGCCGCTGTGCTCAGCGGGCCCCCAGATAGGGCCCCGGGAAGGGGGTGCTGACTGCGGTGGGGGCGGGGGCGGAGAGGAGGCAACGACCCAGAGAGACCAGCGCAGCGTGGGGCGTCAGCGGAGAGCGCGCTACCCCCTCTCCTAGGCAGCGGGACCCCAAGTCATCACTCTCAACTTGTCAGAGGCGGGAGGTAGTGAAGCCCAGGGAAGCGAAGGCGATCGGGAGATTACAGGGCAAGTGCCTGGCTTGAACTTGAACCCTCACCTATGCAGAACTTGGGAATCTGAATAAGGTGAGAACTGTTCCCAAATAGGAGAAAACTCCTGTTATTTGAGGATTCCAGCCTGCGAGGCTAAGAGGACTCAGCCAGGGGTGCCCGCAGGGGCTTCCCCCACATCCTGCAGGCTGGCTCAGGGCTAGGAGCCGGAGGTACCACTCTCTAGCCCTGTTCCTGTTTAGAAGGTGAGGTCTGGACATGCCAGCATCCTCCCGGGCAGCGGCTATGTGGGCACTAGGAGTGCACAGAGCGCCTCAGGCAAGGCGCCTCCTGTGTCTTTGCAGACCTCACACCCATGACATCTCCGGATAAATACCATCAATTCTGAGGCAGAACTGCCTTAAACAAAAGGTTCACTTAAGCTGCTCCCTGATCACTGCAGAGCAGTGGTGGGGCAGGAGCAGACTGCTTCACCTTTTGAAAGGCCACCTCCCACTTTCTGCAGTCCGAGGAGGAGCCAGGCTGGTGCTGAGAGCCCACTCACCCAGGCTGGGGACCCCTAGCTCCCCTGCCAAGTAAGCAGTCCGTGAGCCCCCCGGCTTTGGCTGGCTTGGGGAGGAGACTGGATCTGGCCCCTCTGTGGGGACAGACCACATCCACTAGAAAGCCGTCTAATGATGCCCCCAACCTCGCCAGGCCTGCTGGGATTGACAGCCATGTGTACCGATCGGTGGAAATGCTCTAGTAGCAGCAAAACCACAAAGAAGTGCTTCCTGCCGGAAAGTTCTCCGCTGCCCCCCACCCCAAGTGCTGTGTACAGAGAGGGGACTCAGGCCTCCTTCCTCTCAGGGGCTCAGGGAGAGAGGTGACCTGGGATTGTCCTTGGTATTTATCTCGTTTTGGTCTAGACTGAAAAACTGGGCTTTGAAGCACCTGGAGGGGAGCTGTGGGGGGTCACTCTGTGCAGAGGCTGCCCAGAGGCTGTGTACCCCGGATGTATACCCAGGAGGGCAGGGGAAGCTGCAGGGAGAAGAGGCACTGCAGGGGCCCTTGCTGGGGCCACGTGAATTTCCCAGAGCCCTTCCAGCTGACCCAAACCACTGTTGTGTGGGAGTCCAGATACGAACTCATTTTTCTTGGAAAGGTCTGATAGCCAACGTGATACATAGCAATAGCTCCGTTGTGTAAATACACAGAGAAAATTTTAGAATTCTAACCCCTGGAATGATGAACTATAAACCAAAAAACGCTCAGGAGGAAAAAAATGTAAATAGGTCCTGGGGCTATTTTTAACCATCATTGTTTACCTTTTGAGGGCAGAGAAGAGCTATTGTCTAGTTAGCTAGGTTTAAAATGCACATTATTTAACGTATTATTATTAGCCGAAATATGTTAAACAGCCATTAATAGATGTTGATTCATTCTGATCGAAGCCATTTTTCTTCTTTTCATTTCTTGGCTCCAATTAAGCTACGTTCTGATGAAACCCTTCAGCTGTGTCCAACGTATGCAAAAGAGCCCGTTGGAGATCCAAACCCTTTTAAAAAAGATATTTCATCCTATCAAGTTTTAAAAGATATTTCAGTAAATACCCAAACCAGCTCTTTTTTACAAAGATTGGTTTCGGCTGCTATTTTGGTAAATGTTGCCAGGCTGGGCTCCCCTGTGGCCTGGACAGGGAGCGAGTGCCCTAGAAGAAGGGGTGCCCTGGGTCCCAACTCCTTTGCCTTCCGGGGAGCCCCAGCGCCCACCCCCTGCGCAGTCAGGAAGATGTTGATGTCAAAAGCAGAGTGGGGCAAGTGGACTGTCCCGGGGAGGGGGTACGCGTGCTGTCACAGCCGTCATTACGGAATACAGTAATCACGCAGCACAATGCTTGTAATTATGGAAAATGGTTTCCCTTTTCGGCAAAGCGGGGAAGGGAGGGAGGGAGGGAGAGAAGGCAGTTTGCAGCGAAGGCCAGCACTCAGGCCCTGGGCTGGTTTTAAATAGGCTTTGTAGGGTGAGGCCAGGGCCCCGCTGGGACAGCCTCAGCCCTCCCCAGACCTTATCAGACTCCATTCAAGGTCTCCACTGCCCCAGATTCTGCTCGGGGGCGGGTCAGAAGCCAGAGCTGCCTGGATGGGAAGTGTCACGGGGCCTACAGCCACCACCCACCCCCCAACCGCAGATCCCTCTGTGCCCCTGCAGTCACCCAGCCCCTGTGAGAGACCGGGAGGTGCCCAGCCTGTCACATACACAACCGCAGATCCCTCTGTGCCCCTGCAGTCACCCATGCCCCTCCGAGAGACCAGGAGGTGCCCAGCCCGTCACACACACAACCGCAGATCCCTCTGTGTCCCCTGCAGTCGCCCATGCCCCTCCGAGAGACCGGTCGGTGCCCAGCCTGTCACATACACCCTGCGTCCACTGTCACTGTTCCCTGGAACACGTCCGGGGTCACAGGGCGCCGGAATGCTCTCTTCTCTAGAAGTCTGTTTTCATTCCAGTCCGATCCTCTGAGCGTCTCTTCCTCAGGGCCTAGGGCCCCTACTCAGGGCTGGCAGGATGTGAGGGTTCAAGGGGTGTCTCCCACCCCCTGAGCACCGGTACAGTCTGAGGAGATAAGCAAGCTGGAAGAGGCGTTAAGCCCCGGGCCTCACAGGGAAGGAGAGGGACCCACCCAGCCGTGGACAAGTTGCTTCTTGGCCCCTCAGTGTGTATGGGTGAAAAGGGGCTTGGCAGGAGCTGCCTCTCGAGGGTTTGGGGAAGCTGGAGAGAGACACTTCCAGCCCAGAACCTGGCGCATCCCAAGCCCTGGATTAGAGGGTGTTGTTTGTGTCCCCAGATGAGCGGGCAGGGCCACGTTGCCGGCGCTTTAAGGCAGGAGAGGCGGCTCCTGGGGGCATCTCGGAGCCGGAGTGGCCCCTGACCTGGGACCCAACTGGCGTGGGTGGGTTTCTGGGGGTTAAGGGTGGCTTTAGGGGAGAGGCCGGGAAAAGGAACAGAAGTGACGGAACAGGGTGGCCTGGCAAATGATGGGGTCGGGGGAGGGAGGAATCTGCAGGCAGGGCCCGGCCGACTGTGGGCTCAGGCAGCTGCCCTGAACGGAACAAGCAAGTCCTTTCTTGTGGGGGGGTGCGCAGGGGGAGTGGCATCAGGGTGCATTTCACATAATACAAGATCAGCCATTTTAAAGTCCAGTTCAGTGGCGTTTGGGACTTTCCTGGTAATTCGAGAACATGCCCGTCACTATGAGCACAACCCAGGACCCCGGAGGGTCACTGCCCCTCCCCGCCCCGGTAACCGTCAGCTCGCTGTTCCTCCCTGGCGGATCCATCCACGACCCTCACATCAGTGGGATCGCACCAGCCCCCGGCTCCATCAGGTCCCCATTCCTCCCTGGCGGATCCATCCACAACCCTCACATCAGCGGAATCGCACCGCGTGTGGTCTTTTGTGTCTCATCCGTTCCACAGTGGTTTTCTTTTCTCATAATTTTCTTTTTTTCAAAATCCATGATGTTTTTGAGGCTCATCTACGTTATAGCATATTTCAGAACGTCATTTCTTTTTGTGATTGAATGATATTCTGTGGTCTGGCGAGGTCATATTTGTTTGTCTATTCATCCATTGATGGTCCTTCAGGCTGTTTCCAAGGAGCCTTTTGAAAGGACTTGAGGAGGGGAGCTTCCCTGGTGGTCAAGCGGTTTAGAATTTGCCTTCTAATGCAGGGGACATGGGCTTGATCCCTGGTTGGGGGACTAAGATCTCACATTCTCTGGGGCGACTAAGCCTAAGCCCCACAACTACTGAGAAGCCCCTTTGTCACAAGTGCCACAGTGAAGACTGTAAGGCCTGATGCAGACAAAACAGATTAACGGAAAGGAGCTGAAGTGTCTCACGAAAGTGCCTGCAAGGACTGAGGGGGTCCCAAGGTGGCCCAAGGCCCTGGGCAAGGCTGACAGAGAGTTCAGTGGCTAAGAGGAGGAGGGAGCAGGGGGCAGGGGGGAGGGGGGAGCGGAGTGGAAGGAGGAGGAGGACTAGAGAGAGGACCGAGAGCTGGGAGAATCCAGCCCAGCCTTCTGGGCAGCTGGGGACCGGAGGCAGCTGCTTGCTGCTGATACGAGGGGCTCCCGACTGTGGCACGCAGTCGCTGGAATGAGCCTGGGCACCCGCGAGGATGCAGAGGACTACAGCTGAAGCGGGTCTGTGTCAGAGGCCTTAACCCGTGCCGGGGCCTGCCGACAGAGGCAGCCACCTGCCTGGCGCTTCCCCTTGGGCGTCTGTTTATGTAACAAGCTCTTACATAGCACTTACTGTGTGCCAGGCCCTGTTCCAAGCGCTTCACAATTATTAGCTCTGTGCCGTCCATTCTATTATCATCCCCACTTTACAGTTCAGGAAACCGAGGCTCAGAGAGGAGCAGTCCCTTGCCTGAGGTCACACAACGGTAAGAGCTGGAACTCAAACCCTTCCTTCTTAGAGACTTATCAAATGCATTTGTAAAGAACTCGATACTGCGATTGGAAATGGAAAATCAGAATCACCAGCAGGTGACAATTTAATAAAGGACAATAAAAGTACAACCATGTTCAGGTTGACCTGGGGTCTATGCCCCAGGGACCCTGAGCCTGACATGGTGCCAATCCCTGGGAGACCACTTGGTAAAGAGGGCATGGAGCTCCAGGCACCAGACTGAGATTTCTTCCCTGACACGCCCCAAGTACCTGCAAGGGGCGTGAAGACCACACTTCATTCTCCCCATGTCCCCTTGGCACTCAGGCAGGTCTGTAGAGCACTCAGGCCCATGGACTGCCTCTGGGGAAATACCAGAAATAACACTGATGGCTTCCGGGCATTACACAGGCTTTGTGAGCCCATGTTGTCCATCTTCCCCCGCAGACACAGGAGAGTAGCCTTGGCCTCAGAGATTTCAGGCAACACAAGTCGCTGGAATTAAATATTCACTCATAGTCAAAGCTATGGTCTTTTCAGTGGTCATCTATCAATGTAGAGAGCTGGACTGTGAAGAAGGCTGAGCGCCAAAGAATTGATGCTTTCAAACTGTGGTGCTGGAGAAGACTCTTGTGAGTTCCTTGGACTGCAAGGAGATCAAACTAGTCAGTCCTAAAGGAAATCAGTCCTGAATATTCATTGGAAGGACTGATGCTGAAGCTGAAACTCCAATCCTTTGGCCACCTGATGTGAATAGCTGACTCCTTGGAAAAGACCCTGATGCTGGGAAAGATTGAAGGCAGGAGGAGAAGGGGACGACAGAGGATGAGATAGTTGCATGGCATCACCGACTCAACGGACATGAGTTTGAGCAAACTCTGGGAGTTGGTGATGGGCAGGGAGGCCTGGCGTGCTGCAGTCCATGGGGTCACAAAGCGTCAGACACGACTGAGCGACTGAACAACAACGTTATCTTTACCCAGGTGACCTCAGCCACGTGAGGTCTGGGTCACACTTCCCACTCACGGCTAAGGAGGCTGTGACCTCAGCCACGTGAGGTCTGGGTCATACTTCCCACTCATGGCTAAGGAAGCTGACTCCCAGAGGGGACCAAGGCTTGCCCAAGTCCTCATAGCTAGTAAGTGGCAGAACTGGGAGTCATATCCAGGTCCAATGTGTTCCAGAAATTTCTAGTCAACTCCAGAATTGTTTCCAGTGCACTGTACCAAACTCCCGTTTGTTTCTCTAGAATTTGGAATTTGCATGGATGGACCCACCACGCTCCTTGCAACACATTATTATGGGTCAAGAAGGCCATGGAAACAAAAGAAAGAACCCATAATCAGCCCTTTTTATTTCCTACATCCAGAGTTCACACTGGGGCCTCCTTGGCCTCTCCTCAACCTTAGTCTATTTGTTTGTTTGCAGAATGAAGTTGGTGAAGGGCCAGAGGGAAGACACTCCGCTAGTGATCTTCCAGGTATGACTAACGTCTTGTGGCCTGTTTACCCTTAAAGGCTGACCATATTGTTTGAGTTTGGGGAATTAAAAGGACTCTAATTAATGGTGCAAATATTTACGCTCGATGCCCCATGAAAGAAAACAGCCTTTTTTTTTTTTTTTTTTTTTCAGAGTAAAGAGTATCGATGCCAAGGCTCTTGGCTATAAACCGGAGGTGGTGGCGGGTGGGGGTGGGGGTTGATGGTAGGGAGATGACAGGTTCCAGATGGTTTCAGAGTTATCTAAGGATGGTAGATGTATCTGTAATTCAACACACCTGGTGCTTTCTCGCCCGCAAGGCCCAAGGACTGTCCAGTGAGCCCTCAGTGAAGTGAAGGAGGAAATGGCCTCCCACTCCACTATTCTTGCCTGGAGAAGCCAATGGACAGAGGAGCCTGGTGGGCTACGGTCCATGGGGTCGCAAAGAGTCTCATATGACTGAGTGACTAATGCAGGCGCGCGCACACACACACACACATACACACCCCAGTTGAGACATCAAGCTTTACTCAGGAGTCCAGGGTAAAACGGTCTCCAGAGAAGGATCGCTTCCCATAGAGTTTATTTTAAAAATAAAACAATCAAGAAGGCATCTGTCATTTCCCAGGGGATCTGTTTCTTAAGGCTCAGCTGTTTTCAGGTACTTGGCCACTCTACCATCTGATATTGGTACTTGTGGGCAAGTTAGCGCGTCCGATGGCTGGAGGACCGGCCCCCCCAGAACCGCAGGGCAGCCCCGGAGTCACTCGGGGTCTTCTGCACAAGGGGACAGATGTCTCCCAAAGGACAGCCCCTTCTTCAGAGTTGCCTGGGAGATGTTGATTCCCAAAGAAAACGTCAGCGGCATTGCCCCTGGGGACACCGGCCACCTCCCCCCAGAGCAGGGCTCCTTGAGGCCCCTGGGGGGATTTTCTTCCCCTCTTTCAGCCACATATGCAAATGACAGCCACTCAGAGAGAGGACTGTTCACAGACCCTCAAGATAACGCTTTCCCAGACTTGGGAGGGAATCTGAGAAGGAAAAGCGAAACTCTGACCCCGGCTATCTCCAAAGGGCTCAGGGCCTGGACGACACTCCGCCCACGATGGCCTGGCAATGGTGCATGGGCCGGTCATCCGAGGGCCAGGCCGATGGGGAGCCAGCCTCCTTTGTCCTTGAAAAGCAGAGTAAGTCGTGTCCTCAGGCCGCCCTCAGGCTCCCCTTTACGAAACATTTGATTTAAAAAGCAACAGCGGTCAGCCTTTGAGGCTTGGGGCCGTGCTGGCTGGAAGGAGGGCGTCGGATGGAGGCCTGGCCCGCCGCACAGGCTGCTGGGCTGGGCCGCGCCCCATTTTTTTTAATCTGTTTGGCTGTGACAGGTCCCAGTCGTAGCACTCGGAATCCTTGCTCGTGGCTGCAGCGTGCGGGCTCTTTCGTTGTGGCACAGGGGATCTAACTTCCCTGACCAGGGATCGAACCCAGGCCCCCCGCGCTGGCAGCGTGGAGTCGCAGCGCCTGGGCCACCAGGGAAGTCCCTGTGTCCCCCTCGGAAAAGGCAGCCCTGCCGCCCACCTCGTCCCCACTGCAGCTGTCAGCGACCTCCCAGCCACAGCACAGGTGGCCTTGCTGGCAAGGGGCAGGCCTGGCCCTCAGCGCCCTGCATGGTGAGCGAGGTGCTGGGTGCGGGGCGAGCCCTCCATCAGCCACAGTGCAGGGTCTGGAACAACACCCAGCTGTTGGCAGCATGTGTACCAGTTCTGCGGCCTTTGATCACGGCAGCTGGAGTATTTGGGGATGGAAGGGCATCTTCTAGCCGTCTCCATGCACACGGGCAGGACCCTCAAGTCATCACCTGTGCCAGGGATGGTGAGACAGGTCAGGAGGAAGTATCCAGAGCTGTGTTCCGGCCCCTTCTTCTAATTTCGGTCTAAAGAATGTAGGACCATTTTGGGCGAACGTGGTGGCTGTGTTTTCACTCTGGGCAACCCGTCCTCTTGTGGTCAGAGAAGTGCGGTGTGGATGAGTCCAGTGGGCATCGGTCCCAGCCGCACACCCTCTGGAGCCTTCTCAGACTCTGCCTGGGTATCTGCTCTGTGGTTTGGGGTAACAGGGACATCAACGTGCCCATCTTTGAGGGTGGGGACAAGGATAAGGGAATCCATGTAGGAAGCACCCCGCCTAGAACCTTCTAAGCCCTTGATATGAAATTGCTGTGATATGTATTAATACCATTTAGGGCCTGGTAGCCAATAGCCAGCTCCTTCCAGTGAGAGATGAGGCTTTGCTTAAACAACAGGATTCACTGTCTCCAGTCCTGGAGGCTGGAATCCGAGACCCAGGTGTGGGCGGGGCCGGTCCTCCTGGGGCCCCCCTCCTGAGCGTGCAGACGGCTGTCCCCTCCCTGTGTCCTCACAGGGTCGTCCGTCTGTGTGTGTCCGTGTCCTGACCTCCTCTTCTTATCAGGACCCTAGTCCTGTGGGATTAGGGCCCACCCTAGTGATCCCATTTTACCTTATTTATTTCTTTAAAGGCCCCGTCTCCAAATACAGCCACATTCAGAGGGGCTGGTCCTTAGGGTATCCATTTATGAATTTGGAGGTGGAAAGACACAGATCAGCCCAAAACAAGTTTAATGAAATAACAGTTTGCAGAGGTGTGGTCAGGTTAGAGGAAATCATAAGGGCTGGAGAGGCACTTAGATGCTGGCCACAGGCAGATTCCCAGAGATGAGAGAAGGGGAGGGCCTGGCCTCGGGGTCGGGCTGGAGGAATGGGCTGCATCTGGGCACTGTGGCCTCAGCAGTGGGCCCAGCCTGGCGGGAGCGGCCGGGAGAACAGACATCAGTGTTCCTCTCCTGTCCTCCGGTCCCCGTGGCCTGCCGCGTCCAGAATCCAGAGGGTGACAGGGGCAAGCAGACACAGTCTCCTGGCCCCTGCTGTCCTCTCTGGGCACAGAGCAGAGCAGGGCAGCGAGGGAGGCTGGTGCACAGAGGCTCGCGGCGCACCCTGTATGAGCGCTTTGACCCCAACCACGTGGACAGCGTAACAAACCAAACAAAGCTGAGGGAACTAAAACAGGCAAGCCGGTCGGCGGCTGCGTCCCTGCCAGCCAGTGGGCTCGGAGTGAACAGTCTGAAGTGCAAGTCACCCCACGTGGTAGACAGCTCCAGCTTCGCACTGGCCTGCGGGGTGATTTCGGTTCTGGGACCAGACAGGCTGTTTAGGGCAGGTGGTCCTGGAGAGTGGTGGGGAGTGGAGGGGTCCAGAGGCAGCACCCTAAAGCTTCCGAGTTCTTGATTAATTCCATAAAGGTGCTTTTGCAACTGCCAAGAACCGAAGGGTCCCCAAGCACCCACAAGCCTCTGTGACAAAGGGGCCCAAATTGCCCCTGAATGGGGGTCCTGGGCCAGCCCTGGGTCTGCTCAATTTTCCCACCCCTTCATTCACCCCTTGACCCAGAAAGGCACCAGCCCCTCACTCCTGGCTTTTCCAGCAGTTAGAGCTTGTGGTTCTCAGTGGACCCCCATGAGAGGCTGTCCTGGGGACTCATCAGGGAGGATGTGGCGGTTTTGGTCATTTGACGGAGGGGCTGCTCAGCACCCAGCCTCCCTTCCTGTTGGGAGATCTTCTGGGTGTGATGTTGATGGATAAAAAGCCACCCCTATGGAAGCGGGTGGGAAGGCTGCGGGTCTGTCTCCCTGGCAACTGGGCCATGCTCAGGTGACCCGGGCTTGGCCAATCAGACGTGCCCGTGTGCGGTCTGGCCTCTGGACCAGAGAGGCAGGGTTAGGATTGTCTCGGAAGGCTGCGGTGCTGTTGTCTGGGGGCAGGGGCAGGACATCCTGGTGGCAGGGGCAGGGGCTGCAGGAAGACGCGGGCTTTCCCACGCGTGGCTTCCCAGGCGGCCCTCAGTCTGTCCCCACAGGGCCTTGCATCATGCTTTGTCCCAGACGGAGAACCAGACTCGGCCTCTGTTGCTTGCAGCTGGGAATCCTGACCCACGGAAAGCGGAGCTTTCACTCATGCCCAGGAGCAGCTCATCTTGAGGTCCCCCGAGCGGGCGTTTAGGGCTCTGCCACCCACAGGTGGTCCCACATTCCTCAATCCAGGCTTTGGGGCCAAGAGCACAGGGCCAGGGGAGGGGGATTCCCATGTGCTGAGAGACTGCGGACTCCCACCTTCCTGCCTTTTGCCAGTGCAGTGATCTTGGGCAAAAGCCTTCCTCCTTCTTGGCCTCAGTTTCCTTATCTGTGAAATGGGACGCATCAGTGTCATCATGAAGCACAAGTGAGCCAGAGCCCGGAAAGCCATGTCTTGCTCACAGCCGCCGTTCAGGAAGCGTTGAAGGTTATCTTTATCGTACTTCCAGAACCTTATTTTCCCTGTGCTTCATTTTCCTTTGCAAACTTTCAAATTATCTTATTTCTGATAAATTTTACAGATCTTGGTAAGCTACGTTAAAGTCTTTTCGGGACAAGATGGAATCTTAAAAGCTTACACTCAGGTAGACTGAGCTCGAGAAGAATCTGTACCAGCCAAGAAGAGCCATGCCCACCACTGCTAGCGTGGAGGAGTGAAAGCATTTTCATCTTCAAGATGCTCATCATCACTAATTATTAGAGAAGCGCAAAAGCAATACTACAATGAGGTACCACCTCACGCCGGTCAGAATGGCTATCACCAAAAAGTCCATGAATCACAAATCCTGGAGAGGGTGTGGAGAGAAGGGAACCCTTCTATACTCGGTGGAGACGGACGTTGGTGCAGCCACTATGGAAAACAGTACAGAGGTTCCTTAAAAAAAGCTAAAAAATAAAGTTGCCGTTTGAGCCAGCCAGCCCACTCTTGAGCATATATCCAGACAGAACTCTAACTGAAAAAGATACATACACTCCTATGTTCCTGGCAGCACTCTCCACACTTGCCAAGACAGGGGAACAATGTAACTGTCCGTGGGCAGATGGACGGATAAAGAAGATGTGGTGCATATACGCACAGTGGGATACTCCTGAGCCGCAAAGATGCGTGAGATAACGCCGTTGTGCGGCAGCGTCATACTGAGTGACGGAAGTCAGAGAGAAAGACAAACACCATATGAGGCCACTTACACACAGAACCTAAAATACAACCCAGAGGAACATATCTGTAACAGGCACGGAGCACAGACTTGTGGTTGCCGAGGGTGAAGAGGGTGGATGGACTGGGAGTCTGGGATCAGCAGAGGCAAACCATGATATGGGATGGATAAGCAACAAAGTCCTCCTGTGTAGCACAGGGAACTATATTTAATATTCTGTGATAAACCATAATGGGAAAGAATATGAAAAAGAATGTATGTATAACCGAATCACTTTGCTGTAGGCAGAAATTAACACAACATTGTAAACCAACTGTACTTCCACAAAATAAATTAAAAAGTAGATACCCCCAAACAACTATTTTCATCTTTCGTAGAGTCTCACTCTAAGGACTAACAGAAAAATATTTAGAAAAGCAGATGACGTGAGGTGATAAATATTCATTGAGCATCTGAATCCCCCAGGCACAAGTCTAGCTGCTGAGGACAGAGGGCTTTGAGAAAGTTCTTGCTGCTATGGAATCTCACTCCTATGCAGGAGAAAGAGAATAAACAGATGATGCTGTGCTGGAAAGGGAGGGGTTTTGAAGAAAAATGAAGTGAAAGGAGGGGAGTGGGAATGACAAGATGCCACAGGCAGGGGACAGGCAGGGGTGTTTGCGTGAGGCCTGAGTGAAGAGGGGGAAATTATGCAGGTATTTGAGGAAGAATATTCCGGAGAAGAGGGCAACAGAGGATGAGATGGTTGGATGGTATCGCCGATTCAATGGACGTGAACTTGGGCAGACTCCGAGGGATGGTGAGGAACAGGGAGGCCTGGCGTGCCGCAGCCTATGGGGTCACAGAGTCGGACGTGACTTGGCGACTGAACAACGATAACAATTCGGGGCCCAGGACAGCTGTGCAAAGGCCCCATGGGCAGCTCGCTTTACTCTCACAACTGGTCTGACTCAGGAGTGCTGGTGAAGAATAAGGAGTGGAATCCTCCTGCATTTATGAACCACGTCCTCAGGCATACTGCAGGTAAGAGTTCATACTGCATATTTACATGGAAATATCTGATCACAATACAGTGTGAACACGAGAGGAAAATCCAGCAGGCACACGAGTTGTCATACAGCTTCAGGATGAAGATATGTGCGATGAGTGGCTGTAAAATGACAGTGTTTTACAGTTTCCAAAGCAGAGAGAAACACAAATGTGTGTGTTCCTACCCAGGAAATGAGGCATTTCAGTCTTTTGTGAAGCTTGTCTCGTAACTGATTCAGTGCCTGCTGCCCGTGCATTTGGAATAACACTCATATTTTGCCAGGACTGGAAAATATGTGTCCAAACGTCTATGTACTCACTTAAAAAAAAGCCTAGGCACGCTCACGCACTCTGCATTGGAGACCGAGATAAGCTGGCATTTCCAAACACAGCCTGTCAGTCAAATATTCCAGCGTTTCTCTGAATTCGCTCTCACTTTTGTTTCAAACAGAGTCACTTATCCGAAGCAGAGGCCATTTGGGAACAGCTGTCCCATTTTTCAGATGAGAGACCAAGGCTCAGAGTGAGGAGAGGATACCAGGTCCCTTGCCAGCTGACGGCCTGTCCCTAGGACTAGGGATTCATCCCGAACCTCGTCACAGTTTCCTCCCAATATTTATTCCTAGCCTTTTTCTCCGTAAGAGAATTCCTAGTTTTTTAACTGGCATATGTTTACTCAGAAAAAAAGATGGCATGGCTAGGCTTCCCTTACAGCTTTGTATGACTAATGGGAATGAGTCAAAGTGTGTGGGTAACTTCCATGGAGGGAAAGTACCCTTCTCTGCCATTTCTCTTTCCTGTACTGGAATGCAGATTTGATGGCTTGAGCTCAGGCAGTCATCTTGGGCCACAAGGAGAATGCCTTTGCTGAGCATGGCAGAGTGGTCTGAGAGAGGGACCCTTGGTCTCTGATGAGTTTATGAAGCTCCCCACCAACCCTTCCGGACTTCTCTTATAGGAGAGTCACTTTCAATTAATTAATTAATTTATTATTATTATTATTATTTTTTTTGGAGAGTCACTTTTTAAAGAGAACTTTTTCTGTCCCTTGCTGTTGAACCAACAGAGACGTTCCCTGGCTCTCCTCCCCGCCCCCGCCCTCCACCATGTGGCTGTTTGTGCAGCTCTCTCATCATGATCAAGATGAAGAACAACCCCAAGAGACGGGGCATGAACTGCGCGAGGTCACAGAGCTTCTCTTATATAAACACTCCCTTCAGACCTGCACAGGATAATTGCTAAAGCAAATAGGCCCTGCCTCCGGAGTGGCGGCCAAGACCGTGGCCTGAAGAACATTTCCCGACAGGGTGTTCACGTGACCACTAATCGATGAGGCTGGTGACACTTTGAAGGCCTTTGCCACTGTGGCTGCTGTCAGCCCAGCTCTGCCCCACCCTCCCCGGGGACACGCCATAGGGCTGGGTGGGGACCCACTGGCTCTGAGAAAACACTTCCCTGGAGGGCCAGCCTCTGGGGCAGCTGGAGACAGATTCAACATGCTCTGGCCAGGCTTCTGCTATGAAGCATCACCGTCCCCAGGAGCAAGAAGGTCCTTCAAGCTCGCCTTCTGTCCCTCCCTCCCTCCTTCCCTTCCTCTCTTCCTCCTTGTCTGCATTTCCTGTTGGCATAGATTTCCTTTGAGACCCTAAGGGTACTAGAGTGCACCCCCTTGCCATAATCGCCTCTGACCTTCAGCAACTCCTCCCTCCTCGTAGAGACCCCTCCTCTGATTGCTGAGGAGTGACATCATTCATCCTGGCCACGTTCCTGCCGTCGGAGTCTCCCAGAGCTCCCTAGCTGTCTTTCTCCTTACCCTACGACCCCACAGCGGCATTTCACAACCTCTCTGCTTAGTGAAAAGAGAGACACAATTTCCCAGTAGAGTCAGATGCTCAGGGCCTCACTCCAGAGACGAAATAGAGGCAGCAGACAGTGTGGTTCTTCCTGGGTCCAGCATCAGACAATGAGCATCACCAGGGAAAACGCTGCCATTGATGTCCTGTCCTTCAAGCAGGCCTCTGTGGTGGGACATGCCCGATTCACAGACGAGGCTGCTGGGAGCTGAGAGTTTGACCTGTGCGTGCTAAGTGGCTTCAGTGATGTCCAGCTTCATGTGACTGAATGGACTGGAGCCCGCCAGGCTCCTCTGTCCATGGGATTCTCCTGGCAAATACACCGGAGTAGGCTGCCGTTTCTTCTCCAGGGGATCTTCCTGACCCAGGGGTCAAAACCGGCATCTCTTATGTCTCCTGCCTTGGCAAGTGGGTTCTTTACCACTTGTGCCACCTGGGAAGCCCCAGGTCACACCAGCTAGGCAGTCCTGGCACTGGGATTCAGCCCTGACTCAGACCAGATCCCCTGCAGCCCTTCCCAGCCTCTACCCTGGGAGGAAGTCAGCACACGCGGCCCTGAAAGGGAAACCTGGGGTCTTTGGTGACAGCTGGAGAGGGAAAATTTCTCACCTGCACCCCTTGCTGGGGACCCTCCCCACAGCCCCCACACCATACGGCAAGATTGTCCCTCAGCTGTCTAACATCCTGCAGTGGTACCCATTTGCTAACTTTGTTTATACTAGCGTGTGACTGACTGATACACGTCTGACTGTTCTCCTTTGGAGATACCCGCTTTCTGATAAAGGTCTCTGAGGACCTAGAGCTTAGTGACAAAGGAATGGAGAAGGAAGGATGCGGGTTCCAAAGCATGACAAGAAGTCTCCCCAGGGAACCCTTTCAAGTTACAGCCCTGTGCTGCCAGCAGGAAGGTAACTTAAGACCAGGTCACAAATCCATGGGCTGTGTAGTTAGCATAGAAGTATTACTCACTAGGCAGCTCCTGGACAGAAATTCTGCCCAAGAAGTGTTCCTGGCAGAGTGGAGTTGCCCCCAGTGAGCTCATCTTCTCTAGATGTCGATGGAGCAGGCCACCACATCTCAACCCTTTCCTGAAAGCACCCCAGCAGCAGCCCCTTCTTCCTGCCTTTGGTATCATCCGCAATCTCATCTGGCCATCCCACCCTGAACACACCTGATCTTGTCTGACCTTGGAAACCAAACAGGGCTGGGCCTGGTTAGTACTTGGATGGGAGATCCCTGGGAATACCGGGTGCTGCAGGCTTTTGGGGCTTCCCTGGTGGCTCAGATGGTAAGGAGTCCATCTGAGAAGCGGGAGACTCAGGTTTGATCCCTGGGTCAGGAAGATCCACTGGAGAAGGGAATGGCAACCCACTCCTGTCTAGTTGTCTGGAGAATCCCATGGACAGAGGAGCCTGGTGGGTGACAGTCCATGAGGTAGGAAAGAGTTGGACATGACTGAGTGATTAATTCTTTCTTCTTTCTCTATCAAAAGTCTCCTGTGCTTGCTCTGAGAATCGGCATTTCCCACAGTTCCTGGAGCAGACTCCCCCTGCTC